>NC_062282.1:141295724-142495724 GCF_902655055.1 Lutra lutra | reverse complement strand
ACCTTTCAAAAAGTGGTTGATTTTCTGTTTCTAGAATTGCTGTTTTTCTTCTCTTTGATCTCCCTTTGTATTTGTAGGTGTTTGCAATCTTTAGATAAGCTATCTAGCTGATCTCCTGCTACCTGAAGTAGTCTCAGCCTGCTACTTCTCTGCCATCTTGACTCCTCCCTCTTTTACTTCTTTTTAAATTAGGTTGCTTTATTATTTGGAGAGTGATTTGTATGTTTTAGGTATCAGTTACCTATTGGTTATGTGGTTTGCAAATCTCTCTCTTCTGGTGGCTTGTTTTTTTGTCCTCCTAACAGGGTCTTGGTCCTAGCAAAAATTCCAATTTTTAGGAAGCCAAATATATCAACTATTTTCTATTATGGGTAATACTTTTGGTGTCATCTCTGAAAACTTGTTACCTAACTCTAAGTCCCAAAGATTTTCTGTTTTTTCTTCCAAAATTTTCAGGCCTTTCCATTTTTCATGTACATTTATGATCTATTTGAGTTAATTCTTACAAGGTATGAGGTTTAGATGGATAATTTATGGTCACTGATGTCCATTTGTTCCAATACTGTTTTATAAAAAGAGCTTTTCCTTGGGGCACATGGGTGTCTCGTTTGGTTAAGTGTCTGCCTTCATCTCAAGTCATGATCCCAAGGTTCAGATCCAGCCTGGCATCCTGCTCCCTGCTCAGCAGGGAGCCTGCTTCTCACTTTCCCCTCCCCCTCCCCCTGCTTGTGCTTGCTTTCTCTCAAATAAAATCTTTAATTTTTTTTTAAAAAAAGGGATGTTCTTCCAAAACAGAATTGATTTTGTAATCTTGCTCCCAAATGATCTAATCACATTCATGTGGATCTTTTTCTTTGTTCCCTATTTCAGGTTCCATTGATCTGTGTGTCTAGATACTCATTTGCTATTGTATTGATTGCTATAGATATTGAATAAGTCTTAAAAATGGACAGTATGGTTCTTCCGTTTGATGTTTCTTTCTGAAACTCTTTTAGCCATTCTAAGTCCTTTTGTGTTTCCATGTAAATATAACGTAAGCCAGTACATGTATACACAAAAATCTTGGGCTTATATTGAATCTGTAGATCAAAGAACTGACATCTATAATATGCTGGGCATTCCAAACCATGAATATTATATGTGTCCCCATTTATACTTATTATATTTCGGTCATCTTTGAGCTTTTTTTTTTAATTACCTTTTTTCCCCCACTTATTAACATATAATGTATTAGTAACCCCAAGGGTACAGGTCTGTGAATCGTGAGGCTTACACACTTCCCAGCACTTACCATAGCACATACCCTCCCCAATGTCCATAACCCAATGCCCCTCTCCCTTCCCACCTCCCCCAGCAACCCTCAGTTTGTTTTGTGAGGTTAAGAGTCTCTTATAGTTTGTATCCCTCCCAATCCCATCTTGTTCATTTCTTCCTTTCACTACCCCCCAGACCCCCACTTTGCTCTCAAATTCCTCATATCAGGGAAATTGTATGATAATTGTCTTTCTCTGATTGACTTACTTCACTCAGCATAATACCCTCTAGTTCCATCCATGTCATTGCAAATGCAAGATTTCATTTATTTTAATGGCTACATAGTATTTGATTCTCTATATATACCACTATTTCTTTATCCATTCACTATTGATGGACATCTAGGTTCTTTCCCATAATTTGGCTATTGTGGATATTGCTGCTATAAACATTCAGGTGCACGTGCACCTTTGGATCACTAGGTTCGAATCTTTAGGGTAAATACCCAGTGTAATTGCTGGGTCATAGGGTAGCACTATTTTCAACTTTTTGAGAAACCTCCATGCTGTTTTCCAGAGTGGTTGCACCAGCTTGCTTTCCCAACAAGAGTTTAGGAGGCTTCCCCTTTCTCTGCATCACACCAGCCTCTGTCATTTCCTGGCTTCTTAATTTTAGCCATTCTGACTGGTGTGAAGTGGTTTCTCATTGTGGTTTTGATTTGTATTTCCCTGATGCCAAGTGATGTGGAACACTTTTTCATGTGTCTGGCTGGCCATCTGGATGTCTTTGCAGAAATGTCTGTTCATGTCCTCTGCCCATTTCTTGATTGGATTATTTGTTCCTTGGGTGTTGAGTTTGATAAGTTCTTTATAGATTTTGGATACTAGCCCTTTATCTGTTATGTCATTTGCAAATATCTTCTCCCATTCTGTCAGTTGTCTTTGTTTTCTTAACTGTTTCCTTTGCTGTGCAAAAGCTTTTGATCTCAATGAAGTCCCAATAGTTCCTTTTTGCCCTTGCTTCCCTTGCCTTTGGCAATGTATCTAGGAAGAAGTTGCTGTGGATGAGGTCGAAGAGGTTGTTGCCTGTGTTCTCCTCAAGGATTTTGATGGATTCCTGTCTCACATTGAGGTCTTTCATCTATTTTTGTGTGTGGTATAAGGAAATGGTCCAGTTTCATTCTTCTGCATGTGGCTGTCCAATTTTCCCAACACCATTTGTTGAAGAGACTGTCTTTTTTTCCATTGGGCATTCTTTCTTGCTATGTCAAAGATTAGTTGACCATAGAGTTGAGAGTCCATTTCCAGGCTCTTTATTCTGTTCCATTGATCTATATGTCTGTTTTTTGCCAGTACCATACTGTCCTGATGATTATAGCCTTGTGATAGAGCTTGAAGACTGGAAGTGTGATGCCACCAACTTGGCTTTCTTTTTCACCATTCCTCTGGCTATTCGGGGTTCTTTTCTGTTTCCACATAAATTTTAGGATTATACATTCTATTCCTTTGAAAAAAATTGATGGTATTTTGATATGGGTTGCATTACCAATGTCCATATTGATTAGGTACCTAGCCTTCAGTATTGCCTCTTGTTTTCTTTTTTGTTGTTTTTCCACCTTGTCATTTTATCCATATAAGAATATATGAATGAGAGAATAAAATACAAAAAGTGTGGGAAAGACCCCAGAAAAATGTACACTAACCAAATCAGAAGAGACCCCAAACTGTGGGGGAAAGAAAAGGGATAAAAATAAACTAAAAAAAATTCATATATATATATATATATATATATATATATATATATGACTGGTGAATAGAACAAAGCCACCCACTTGATCACTTGATTTTGTGTGTATTTTGGTCTCTTAGAAGAAACTACATAGCAAAATTTTAAAGAAAGAAAAACATACATATATAAAAATAAGGGTAAACATGAAGGGATGGAATATGACTGTATATAAGATGAAAATTTTTAAAAATTCTGAAAAGGAATTGATAAGATAAGTTGGTTGGGAAAAGAAAGGGAAAAAAAAAAAAAAAAAGAATGTGCTCAGGCTGGAGACTAGAACAATGTCCTGTGCTAGATTTAGGGCATATTTTGATCTATTAGAAGAATTGGTATCCCAATTTTTTAGGAAAAAAAAAAGACTGTGTATATATACAAAAGATAAAGTTAAATATAATGAAAGATAAAATATGTCTACAATAATGGTTTAAAAAATTTTAATAAAGGTATTGTTAAGATAAGCTAGTTAAGAAACATTAAAAGAAGGAAGAGGAAAAGTTTAAAAAATTAGAATAAGAAAAAAATAAAATTAAAAAAATTAATGTAACTTTGCAAGAGTAAAGGATCATGGGGAGAAAACCATTAAGTCCATGCATTGCTTTTCCCTAGCTCTGAAGTTCCGCAGTTCTCCTTAATGGGGGAACTTGGTCTTGGCTGGTTGTCCTTGCTGATCTTCTGCAGGAGGAGCCTGTTGCCTTGATTCTCAAATGTCTTTGCTGGAGGCAGAATTGTGTTGCCCTTCCCAGGGGCTGGGTTAACTAATCTGCTGGAGTTCACTCTCAGGAGCTTTTGCTCCCTGAACATTTTCCTTACAGCTTTGGAGGACAGGAATGAAATTAGCAACCTCCCAATCTCTGGCCTGGAGGAGCTCAGGGCTCAGGACCCCACTTCTCAGTAAGCCCTCAGAAAAAATCAGTCAATCCCTTCCATCTCTCTGATCTCCGGCCCCACTCTGGGCTAACCCAGCCCATGTCCAAGCATTTCTTTCTGGTGCACGGCCCCCTTTGCAGTCTCCAAACCAAGCAGATCCCTGCCATGCTGCACCTCTAGAGGAAGGTGAGTCTCCCCGGATCTGCCACTTTGCCACTTGTGGGGTTCCTGCTCAAAGAGCAATGACCCAACTGTGGCTCATATCATGGTTTAAGGTAACCCCAGGCTGAGAGCCCCCTCCTTGGCTCCGCCTCTGCAGCCAGCTTCCCCACTCCAATCCCTGGGAGCTCTACCACACTCAGACACCCCCAGTCTTTCTGTGACCTCAGAGGTCCTGAGACCACACTGTCCCCATGAGGGCATGACCCCCACTGAGCCTCTGGAGTAATGTCTCTCAGTGGAGCAGACTTGTAAAAGTTCCCATTTTGTGCTCCACTGCTTCACTGCTTGCTGGGAGCTGGCGCCTCCCCCCACAGTCTGTCTTCCCCTCCTTCCACTTTAATTCTCCACATGTCCTACCTTTCAGAAAGGGGTCGATTTTCTATTCTTAGAATTGCTGCTCTTCTTCTCTTCTATTTCCTGTTGAGTTTGTAGATGTTCAGAGTGGTTTGATAACTATCTAGCTGAATTCCTGCAACCTGATGTCATTTCAGTCCCCTAGTCGTCTGCCATCTTTCCCCTCTGTTCCCCCCAGTCCCGCTCTTTAAAAAATAAACAATTATCTTATAAAAAATTATGAAAGTAATCTTAACATTTTATTTTAATTTATTTAAAGATTTTATTTATTTATTTGACAGACAGAGATCACAAGTAGGCAGAGAGGCAGACAGAGAGAGAGAGGAGGAAGCAGGTTCCCTGCTAAGCAGAGAGCCTGATGTGGGACTCGATCCCAGGACCCTGAGATCATGACCTGAGCCGAAGGCACTAACCCACTGAGCCACTCAGGCGCCCCTTAACATTTTATTTTATAAAAGCAATTGTTGTCAATCCTTTTAGCTTTTTTTTGGGTACTTGCTGCCATATGTTGGGATAATATGCTTTTGCAGATCTTTATAAAATTTTAGGTTAATAGATAAATTAACTCATCCAAGTTTGATCATCCATTATTTATAATATTTGCTTAAGCCTTTTATGTGTACATATGCATGCACAAAATTCCCAGATTTTTTTTAGTTTCATTTTTGCAAACTTATATTCTCTAATTTTTTGCTTTGAAGGCTTGATTTGACTAAATCAGGATTATTTACTTTATTACAGCTCCATAATTTTTCTTCCCTAAGAAGACATGTAATTATTACCATTACATGTCTTCTGTTTACAACTTCTTTTTTCTGGCATTTTTTTCCATTTCTAGTTCCGGAATTCTTGTGTAACTATTCAACAGAGCTAAAAATCTCTCTGAATGCCACTCTTCACATATTCTGAAACATCAGATGAACAGCTTCATGTTTTCCTTTGAGGCATTCCAACTACAGTCCTTCCTTTCTGAGAAACAATCTGGATAATTACTTGCCATATCTGCATGAATATACTCATGGGACATATTTTCAGTGCTCTTATTGGAAGTGAGGCTTGATGGATCCCAGGTCTGTCTGTCTTTGGGTCTATTCTATTGCTTTAGTGGAGTAAAACTTCCAGGAATTTTCTAAGAAAGAGAGTGTTTAGAGAACTTCAAAGTCTTCAAATGCCTTTATTACTTGTGTTTCACTGAGGGTTTGGCTTGTAAAATGTTTTAGAGCAAAGCATAGAAGTTTGGCTGTAACTTCTGGGACTCTAGGCGGGACTTGCTAGCTCATGGCTTGACCGTGGGGTAAATGAGAGAGTACTGGCCATTTTCAATTTCACATCTGTAGGGATTTCTGTTGGTGTCATTTCACTTCTCGAGGGGGGGGTGGGAAAAAAAAAACCACCTTAAAATTTCCAGCTTGGGAAAATGTGTACTTACCAGAATATTCTTGGAGCCAAATTATTGAAAGAGAAGAAAGAAGAACAATTCTATCTGAAGTAGTTCAATCAATTTCCCCATTTTCATAATGTATTTTTCCCTTCCTATTCATCCTATTTTTGGTTTTTCTACGTTGAAGCCAGCTAGGGTGTTCTCCAACACTGGTTCTTAAATATTAGCATGCATCACAAACACGCCAAGGGTGTAACATAGTTAGCAGGGACACATTTCCAGAGCTTGTGATTCAGTAGTAATGGGACCTGAAATTTGCATCCTGTTGATGTTGCTGATGGAAGGACTGCACTCAGAGAAAAACAGCTCTACACAAAACTTGAAAATGTTACATATTCTTTCCCTGCAAATGTAAAATTTCTTTTGCATGTGTTTCTCAGTATACGTTATTAAAATACAGTAGCAAAATTTGTCCATCCCATGTGTTCCAAAGAGGGGCCATTACCTGTTGGGGTAGGTTTAAGTCTTTGAAAGGAAAATTTGACCATTTGTCTCTCCTTGTTCCAGATTCCAAACCAGAGGTCACTTCTTCATGCAAAAAGGGACTGTAGTGGAGTGATCATAAGTCTGAGCTCTGGCACCAGGCTTCTAAGATTCGTTTTCTATAAACTTAAGCGAATTAAGCCTTCTGCTTAACTTATGCCATCCAGTCTGGGAATAGCTCAATAGGTCGTAAATCTTGGTGTGATTGTGAAAATTTCTTTAGATGATAAATGATAAACATTTAGAGCAGAGCCTGGTCCACAGTGGGCTTTCACTGGGCTGCTTGTCATCAACAGATCATCAGCCTTTTCCTTATCATTATGGATAAACTTGTGTGACTAGTAATTGAATTTGGGATTCCAGGTTGACTTAGCCTAAAGCAAACTTTTAGCCCTCACAGCATCCAGCTGAACAGCTGTGCCTCAGCCGTGCAGCACATAAGGAGCCAGGGGGCCAAATGTGAGTATCAGAACCCTGTTGTCTTCTCTGCCTGTAGGTAATAAAATCCTTTGTTGCTATCCCACACGTCTTGTATTTTCTGCCATCATTCATGAAACTGGGTAGGGGTGCCTGGGTGGCTTGGTGGTGTTAAGGGTCTGCCTTTGGCTCTGGTCATGATCCCTGGGGATCCTGGGATTCAGCCCTGCATTGGGCTCCCTGCTCAGGGGCAATTCTGCTTTTCGCTCTCCCTTTCCCCCTACCCCTGCTCTTGCATGCTCCCCACTCTCTCAAATTAAAAATGTAAAAAAAAAAATAAAATTTTAAAAATAAAGCGAAACTGGCAGTTAACTTTCTGGCTTTCAAGTGATGCAAAACTCAGAACTTCCATAGGTTCTGATAATTCTTTTAATGCTGGTAAAAGAAGTTATACTATCCATTTGTTGTAGCATTAATGGTGGTCTTTTTTTTGTTTTGTTTTTTAAGATTTTACTTATTTATTTGAGAGACAGAGCACAAGCAGCAGGATTAGCAAAGGGAGAGAGAAAAGCAGACTCCCTGCTGAGCAGGCAACCTGATATAGGACTGGATCCCAGGACCCTGGGATCGTGACCTGAGTAGAAGGCAGACGCTTAACCAACTGAGCCATCCAGGTGTCCCCAATGGTCTTTTCAAAAATACTGTCCCTATAACATGAAATTGTAAAACACAAGTCATGACATATATATGTATACACACACAGATACATACACATGTATATATGTCTTTATGTTCTTTGAAGCGTAAGTAAGATCCTACAACTATTTATCAATACTTACTTTTAAAGCTTTTGTGCTCAGATGTAATTAAAATAGGGGTTATTTGTATATATGACTTTGAGGTTAACATAGCCAAAAATACAGGTTACCAGTGCAGTTCATTCTGATTCCTTTTAAACTTCAATATCTATGAAATTAAGGTCTTACTATTTCACAAATAACAATAATTATTATTATTTTTGTTATTTTTTTGCAGAGGATTGAGTTTACAGTTTTGTAATTTAATTCGCTTGGGTATTTTATTTAGGCTTAAAATTGGTGCCTATTTATTTGTGGCCACATTCTTTGTTGATAATTTATTTTTCTCACAGGTGTTTGGGAATAGATTCTTCTGATAATTTGCACAATGTGAAATATCTGTGTCTTAAATCTAGCACCAATAAGGTGGATAGTACTTTGTCTTAAGACAGTAAAATTAGTTAAGTGTAGAGTTTAACAAACTATTTTAAGTAGTTATTATTTCACTATTTTATATTACTTTGCTATTAATTATTTCACCATTATTTCACTATTTTTAAATTTTCAAATTTATCTGTCCTACTGTATTATCTCCTTTCTAAACACTTATATTTATCTTGAATATTTGTTAAATTCTCTACCAGTATCATTTGGGGGGTCAGTATTTGACCCAGACTTACAAGAAAAATTTGTACATCATCTCATTGCTCCACATTGGGTTTTATAAGTCACACTTTTAGCATGTCTGATATAAGCAAACATTTCATGAGTTCCAACATTTCACAGTAAATCTTCAGCTTCAACAGCTTACCAAAAGACTAGTTTCTGTCCTTATCTGTACATTTACCACTTAGTTTCAACAATTATTTTAAATCTCTTCATTATCTAGGGTAGAGAAAGCCTTGGTCCTTAATGTGTTAAAAAATTAGTAGAGTTGAGGACAATCATGTTGATCAGCACCAATGTGTGCACAATGCCTTCCTGGCTGCCAAAACGATTCTTACTTGTGCAAATTCTTGATTTGAAATGGACTCTCAGCCAGGGATGAGAGATCAGCACTACTGGTAGAGTCCTACATCAGGGTGAAAACTTTCCTATTTTTTTGTGCCTTAGGACTTAGAGTTGAAAGTAGTGAAGCAAATCTTCCTGATGGTCAAGAACAGTAGAAAGAATGCAGTGCCATTAGTGATCTGGAAATATTAATGCCGTTGCTATAATCCCTTGTGAGCACAGTGTTGACTTTCTGCATTAGTACAGGATAGCTTGTCGGTGTGATTTCAGGCACAGTAAATCACTGCTTTGCCAAAATAACAGTCTTCTGCTCATTCCTTAGTTGAAATCACCAGAGAGGCAGTGGATCAAAATATGAGATATAATGGCTTGTTAAAATTTAAATACAACATACAGGTACTGGGATCTCTGTACTTGCTTATTTTACTCCATTATAATCATTTTCCTGTGCTGTCATTCACATGATGGTTCACCACTGCCTTTTGATTTCCCTCTCATGACATCTTGATTTTCTTCGTCTACTCCAAAATTCATAAAGACTCCATAGACAGATATTTCCCCAAATAACAAAGATTTATAGCTTTATAAAAAGAGCAGATGGTGTGATGTCTGTCTTTTGACTTTTACAAGAAAAATCCTTTTGCTTATGACAAAACTACTCCTCAACCCTCCCCCCCCATTAATAATCTGTCATGTTCTTTTTCTCTGTTGAAATTTAATTCTTTGATGAGATACACTGGCTAACAGAGCTTATGACTCATGATTCACACTTGTAAAGTAAGGGAAAAATCCGTTTGTTTGTTTTTTTTTTTACTCAGAAAAAGATAATATAACAATAATTTTGGAGAAGGGAGAAGGAGAAAGAAAATGCTCAATGACACCTCAGTGTACGTTCTTTTACTTCCTCTGTCTCCAGGTAAATTTAGGGATTGGTCATATTTAATAGCATTAGTTTTATAGTTTATTTGTTTAGCTTTTGGTTTTATGATGGGAATTTTATTGTTAATCCACTTGAGCCTTTCTCAAGAAACCTGAGCTAATCTTTGGTGAACAACTGGGTTCAAAACATCCAGATGGCCAACAGACACATGAAAAAGTGCTCCATATCACTCGGCATCAGGGAAATACAAATCAAAACCACCATGAGATATCACCTCACACCAGTCAGAATGGCTAAAATTAACAAGTCAGGAAATGACAGATGCTGGCGAGGATGCGGAGAAAGGGGAACCCTCCTACACTGTTGGTGGGAATGCAAGCTGGTGCAACCACTCTGGAAAACAGCATGGAGGTTCCTCAAAGTTTTGAAAATAGAACTACCCTATGACCCTGCAATTGCACTGCTGGGTATTTACCCTAAAGATACAAACATAGTGATCCGAAGGGGCACATGCACCCGAATGTTTATAGCAGCAATGTCTACAATAGCCAAACTATGGAAAGAACCTAGATGTCCATCAACAGACGAATGGATAAAGAAGATGTGGTATATATACACAATGGAATACTATGCAGCCATCAAAAGAAATGAAATCTTGCCATTTGCGACGACGTGGATAGAACTAGAGGGTATCATGCTTAGCGAAATAAGTCAATCGGAGAAAGACAACTATCATATGATCTCCCTGATATGAGGGAGAGGAGATGCAACATGGGGGGTCGAGGGGGTAGGAGAAGAGTAAATGAAACAAGATGGGATTGGGAGGGAGACAAACCATAAGTGACTCTTAATCTCACAAAACAAACTGAGGGTTGATGTGGGGAGGGGGTTGGGAGAGGGGGTGGGGTTATGGATATCGGGGAGGGTATGTGCTATGGTGAGTGTCATGAAGTGTGTAAACCTGGCGATTCGCAGACCTGTACCCCTGGGGATAAAAATATATGTTTATAAAGCTGTAAAAAAAAAAAAATCCTTATAACATATGCAGTGTCCTTAGATCTCTTACCTTTATTTGTGCCACAATGAGCTCACACCTTGGTTCTTGACTTCAACTGCTAAGTACGTTTTTCTCCACCATATCCTCTCTTAATGTGAATTACACCTCAGGTTCTGACTTGAGGCATCATCCTGCCTTTGACCTTGGTATATGGCCATGTGCATCTGCTAAACTCTAATGGAGTTTTATTCCTCTATAGGAGATTTTTTTCAATTTTGGCACTTTGAATATTTTGGACCAAATAATTTTTTGTTGGGGTGGGCGGTGGGGAGCTGTTTTGTCCACTGTAGAATGTTTGCGTCCCTAGCCTCTAACCAGTACTTGAAAGTAGTGCTCCCTTTCCCTCACTGCCCCAGTTACAATGATCAAAAATAGTGTAATACAAGGGTGCCTGGGTGGCTCAGTCAGCTAAGTGACTGTTTTCAGCTCGGGTCATGATCTCAAGATCCTGGGATTGAGCCCCACGTCAGGATCTCTGCTCAGTGGGGAGTCTGCTTCTGCCTCCCCTGCCATTGCCCTGCTTGAGCTCTCTCTGTCAAATAAATAAATACAATCTTTAAAAAAATATTGTTGTACATTGCCGGATGTACCCTTGAAGAGAAAATATTGCCTGATTGAGAACCTATGCCCTGTGGTGTTATTGCCATTTTTTGTTTGGTTTTCTTTATGCTTTGCAAGAAGAACTTATCTTTTAGTTGAGTTCCTTCCCTTAGCTCTTCCAATATATCTGTGTCAATTCCTTCAACACTAGATATAGTTAAGTTGTTTTCTCCTCAGCTGATCAGTGTCCAAGAGTGTAAACTTGTAGTAAAACCCCCCGACCCCGTGTTGGATAATTCTTCACATGCTTACATCTTTTTTCTAAAGGTTGGAAAGGAATCCAAGTAGATGACTTCTATTTTCATTAAACAGTGAAAATAGTTTCAATAACAAATCACCTCAAGGTCTTTAGTCAAATTACCTCAACTTACATCTTTAATTTCTGACAAAAGTCTTAGCAGTATCTTTTTTAAAAAGATGTTATTTTGGGGCACCTGGGTAGCTCAGTGGGTTAAAGCCTCTGCCTTCAGCTTAGGTCATGATCCCAGGGTTCTGGGATAGAGCCCCGCATTGGTCTCTCTGCTCAACAGGGAGCCTGCTTCCCTCTCTTTCTCTCTGCCTGCCTCTTTGCCTACTTGTGATCTCTGTCAAATAAATAAATAAAATGTTTTAAAAAATAAAAATAAAAAAAATAAAAATATTTCATTTCGAAGGCACCTGGATGGCTCTGTTGGTTGACTGGGTGATTCTGGATTTCAGCTTAGTTCACGATCTTGGGGTCCTGGGATGAAGCCTTGCATGGGGCTCTGTACTCAGTGGGGGAGTTTGCTCTAGGATTCTCTCTCCTTGTCCCTCTGCCCTTCCCCCTGCTCATGCTCTCTTTTTCTCAAATAAATAATCTTTAAAACATATTTTAAACCTATTTTAAAACATTTTTATTTAAACTTTTTTTTTTAAGATTCTATTTATTTATTTGACAGAGATCACAAGCAGGCAGAGAGAGAGGAGAAAGCAGGCTCCCCGCTGAGCAGAGAGCCCGATGTGGGGCTTGATCCCAGGATGTCAAGATCATGGCCTGAGCCGAAGGCAGAGGTTTTAACTCACTGAGCCACCCAGGCACCCCTAAAACATAATTTAAAAGACTTTATTTTTTTAGACTTACCACAAAATTGAGTGGAAAGTACAGAGATTTTCAATATACTCCATTTCCCATCCCAACACACATAGTCTTACCCATTATCAGCATCCCCCACCAGAGTGGTAGATCTTTTACCAAGGGTGAACATACACTGAAACATGATAATCACCCAAAGTCCATAGTTTACATTAGGATTCACATTTTGGTATTGTACATTGTATGGATTTGGACAAATGTATAATGACATATATCCATTCTGACACAGACTATCTCACTGCCCTAAAAATGTTTGTACTCTGCATATTCTCACTTCACAATTCTCCCCCGTCCCACTGGCTCCCCAGCAGCCACTGATCTTTTTCATTATCTCTGTGATTTTGCCTTCTTCATAATGTCCTATAGTTGGAATCATACTGGATGTAGCCTTTTCAGATTGGCTTCTTTCACTTGGTAATATGCATTTAAGTTTCTTCCGTGTCTTGTCATGGCTTAATAGCTCATTTCTTTTTAGCACTGACTGATATTCCATTGTCTGGATGCACCATTCATATCGATCCATTCATCTACTGAAGGATATCTCAGTTGCTTCCAAGTTTTGACAATTATAAAAGCAGAATGTTTTAAAATATACAGATTCTCTTATAATCCTGTGTTACTACATGAACAGTGGTTTGTTTCATATGCCATATGTTTGGGCTTGGATTTTTCTTCTCATTGGTGCAGTTATGTGTCTTTCGTTTCAGAATATTTCTCAAAAACCAGCTTGCATCATAGTCCACCTTTAGAGTTGGGCAATTTTAACTGCTATAGGCTGCAATGCATGTTTACAGTTGGGATGCCAGCACTGTCTACATGCTGAGGGTCTAGGAGACAGATGTTCACAGGACATGAAATCACTAGAGGTGGTTCCTGCAGGGACTTCTAAAGGGAAGAAAAGCTGTGTGTGGGGGTGGGGGGGTGGGAATAATTTCCCCACCATGGGTCTAAGCCTTTCTCTGCTTCTCTTTCCTGCTGCTATCTCCCATTTATTATGAGGTTTCTCTAGCAATTGTGATTATGGCATGTCTTCTGTACACAAATAACAGAGGAGGATGCATCTACAGTTGAGACGAGACTGGCCAGTTTGCATTGTAGTCAAGACTGGCCAAAGCTCTGGAGTGAGAAGCCAGAAGAGCCTCTGGATATGTAAGTGGGAAAGGGAGGAAATGAGACTGGGGAAGGAGAAAGAAGAAATTGTACCTAATAGCTATTGAATATGTTAGAGGAAAATGGATTCAAGTAGTTCTGACATTTACAAAGAATGCTTTCTTATCCTATTATTTTTTAAAGGCATACAGAGTGTTTGAAATGAAGTTGTCTCACAGTCCAGGCTTATAAATTATATATATATATATATATATATATCTAGATAGATATATATATATCTCAGAATACTATTCCTTAGGGGAATATCTTAAATACTCTAAAGAAATGAGGTGAAGCATCAAAACACATTACACACTGAAACTTACCTTCTAGTTCAAAACTGTGATATTCAAATAAACTCTAGCTTCTTGTGGATATAAATTATTAGATATAAGTCAAGAAGTTGGCAACATAAGAATTATCACTCTGTAAATACCAAGGATAACAATAATATACTCATCAAAAATGTAAATATATTCTCAACTTCATTGGATTAATATTTATGCTAACACTCTCTAAAAAAATCAGTAGATGAAATAATGATCTTTGAAAAATTGGGTCTGCTAGTGACCAATGTAAATAATTTCCCATCAAGAAAAAGGACTATTTTAATGGGAGCTTTGTTTTGGTTACCTCAGGATTAATGTAATGATTTTAAAATTCAGAATGGGTATATGTGGGTGTATATATTAAATATTTAAATATTTTTTTCAATCTAAATAATTGAATACAGTCTTCTCTCATACCAACATTTACTCTCCAGGAGATTAACAAGTACTCCCTAATGTAATACTAAAAAATGATAAGCAGTAAGTCAAAAGGAATCTTGTTACCAAATTAACCTGAGAGAAACCAAATTATAAGAGAGAAGCAACAAATGAAAAAGTAATTCTATAATAAGACAAAATGTAATAGAAATAACATTTGAAACAAATGTAATTAGTAATCTCATAAAGATAAAAATATGTAATATCCATAAAACAAAGACAGGCTACTAATGAGGAAAAAAATGAAATCTTGAAAAATTTGAATTTGGTTGCAGAAATAAATACATGTACTGAAGTTAACTTTAATAGAAGGATTAAGGAATTAAATGGTAAAATTAAATAAATTAGAGAAATTTTTGAGCTGGAAGACGGATCCAGGGAAATGCATTGAAGATGCCACTAGAATTTCTTCAGTACAAAGTACGAAAGAAGAGAGTAGAAAGAAGAAATGCAATAAAATAACCAAGAACCAACAGAGGAAAATATACTAAAGCTTAAGAAAGGCATACCAAAAGGGCTCTTACTGGCCAAAAAGGAGTAACAGAAAACATCATCTGACATAAAAAAAGTGACATTCTGGCACGTCCGGAAAATATATTCAGAAATCTGAGAATAAATAGAAAAATTATGAAAATGTTTATTGGTATTATCAGAATCTAAGAAAAAAAAAAAACCTGAATAGATTTTAAAAGGAGTACCAAAAAATATAACGCTAAATCATTACACAAATATAAAGGACACAAACAATCAAGAGAAAAACAAGTACAAGTACCTTCTTTGTGGTAGACTATGTAAATTTTTGTGTAATATAAAATAATCATTGCACAAGGAAAAAAGAAGAATTATAAAAAAAAGATAAAACACCTGGGAAAAAGTAGAATAGAGAGTAAATAACAAATGTAAAATAGAACTACAAATTACTGATCACGGGAAGTGAGTATGGATGAAATCCTTAAACGTCAGAGGTTCTCATCTCAGTAAGGAGAAAACACTTGACAAATATGTTACTCTGTACTTTTAATTTATTTTTTTATTTTTATTTTATTTTTTTTTACTCTGTACTTTTTAAAAGAGACATACCAAAAACAAATGAGTCAAAAGATTTTAAGACCAAATAGCATGGAGGACAAGGGGAGATGGAGAGGAGAAGGGAGTTGAGGGAAATTGGAAGGGGAGGTGAACCATGAGAGACTATGGACTCTGAAAAATGATCTGAGAATTTCGAAGGGGTGGGGGGTGGGAGGTAGGGGGCACCAGGTGGTGGGTATTGTAGAGGGCACGGATTGCATGGAGCACTGGGTGTGGTGCAAAAATAATGAATATTGTTATGCTGAAAAAATAAAAAAATTTAAAAAAAAAAGATTTTAAGACCATACCATAGGAAAATGTAGGTATGAACAATGTTCCCCAAGTGATTAATTGTGGGAATATTCATATTAATATAAGAAAATCCCTTGTACATCAGAACATCCAAAAGGAACTCAGATTCCATTCACAGTTGAGTGAAGGCAATAAGAGATTGTATAAGATTCTTAACAAAAAATGTGCAGTCCCTGTTCCTATGAGGAATTAACGAAAATCTTCACTGAGGCACACAAGGAAAGATTTGAATAGATGAAGATAATTATGGTACTACTTATTGGGAGGATTAAATATAATGCCTTCCTGATTTACTGTATAGCTTCAAAACAAATATGCAGTATAGTAAAAGTCTTTAATAGACATCAACATGCTAATTCTTCATTTTATGTTGGAGAATATGACCAAGACAGTAGATGCATGTTGTCTTCCAGATGAAAACATATTATAATACTAAAAAAAAAAAAAAAAAAAAAAAAAGGTTTGTGTTTGCCCTGGATCCAAATCTTTTTTCTTTTATTTTGTTTGCCTTAGTTTGAGTTTCCAAAAACACAGATTCTGAGACAGAGTTTAGCTTGCAAGTTATTTATTTGACACCCTCAAGATCAACACTTGAGGAAGATGGAGGAATGAAGTGGCATTAGACAGAAGGAGATGGTTAGTGTGATAGGGTCCAACAATTGCCTCAGTCCACACCACAGAGTTCTGGAGTTTGAGGGGTTCTTCAGAGTTGTCTTGATTTGTGTAATAATGGCCTTGACACTCTCAGTGAGTTGGTTATTGGTTTAAACTCCCCAAATAGGGCATGCCCATGGATGCTGCCACCCTCTGTACCTGAGGCAGCCTCCAAAGGGCTGACGTATGATGTTAATTGCTGACTCCCTGGTGCTGGGACAAGTACTCCCTTCACACAGTATCTGGAAGGCACAGTATACTGTCCTCACAGGATGTTAGTGATGTATCTGCCAAAATTCTCATATGTCCTTTCTTCTCCACCAGGAAGCATGAAAGACTTGTGCTCTGTGAAGATTTTCTTCAAAGTGTCTCTCCTTATTACTTTGGACTTACAGCGCTCATAGCTCATGTTGTGGTAACAATAATGTGCAGTCCCTATTATGATAACAACTGTAGTCTCAATTTTTAAATTGCTTAATTTTATGTATAAAATTAACATAAGTTCAATGAAGGAGATTAGCAAATGAAGCACAGGAGAGAAATCATCACAAAAATATATTATTCACAAACCTATTCACGGGCACATTTCCATAGAGCAGTTTCATCTGTTCATCCTATTTTCCTATAATACAGTTAGTTCACCATACAGGAAAATATTGCCCAATGTTAATAAATATATAACATGTTTTAAACTTCTGTCCTGCATATAGTATAAAGAAGTATTATATATTTCACTAGCTGTCTAGTGTTAGAAATTTATTTTGATGTTACAAATTTATAAATAAATAACTATGGGCTTACATGTCTGCACATAAGTCAGATTACTGTTTTATTTAAACTGGGAATGACCATTCTGTGCTTTTTCATATTTATGTGGCCTGCTCAGGAATTGGTTCCTTTCATATTTTAAGAATAAAGCAGGCAAAATAGACTCATGCCCAACCAAAAAACAGAGAAGCTGTTCACAGTCAAGAGGAGAGCATAACGGAAGTATTATCAATTGCAGTGCCTTGGCTGTCTATGGAAGACAACAAGGGCAACAGTGTGAACATTAAAGGCAAATAGCATGAAAATAAGAGATAAATGCATTTCAATAGAGATGAACTTATGTTCATGTACTTAGTCATTTTATGTACTTGGTCATTTTATGACTCTCTGGAAGATCATTTCTTCTTCCATTTCTCCCCCCCCATCATTTTGATTAAATCAATACAAGAAAAGAAAATAGGAAAGTTTATCCGGAGATTTTAAGATCAGTTGGAGTTAGATGAAGGCATTGGAACTGAAGAGATATACCTAATGTAAAAGTTCATCTGGAAAAAAAAAATTGGATACTAACATTTTGTGGAGCTTTTCCTTCCAATGAAAAAAGAATGAGACAAATGACATCATAGTCTAGAACCCTGGGAATTGTAAATATCTAACAATAAAAAAACAAACAAACAAACAACAAAAACAAACAAAAACAACTGTCAAAAATTTAAATACCTGTGACTAATGCAAGTAAAACAGTCTGTGATCATTTGAAATTTATTTATTTTCTTAGGTATCTACTCCTCTGTTCTAACCTTATAAAAATTATATCTTTGGATTTCTCATATATAACAAAGCATGATGATTGTCCCTATGCTAAACCTGAAGTTTACTGGGGTGCCTGGGTGGCTCAGTGAGTTAAAGCCTCTGCCTTTGGTTCAGGTCATGATCTCAGGGTCCTGGGATCTAGCTCCACATCCGGCTCTCTGCTCAGTGGGGAGCCTGCTTCCCCCCTCCCCCCTGCCTGCCTCTCTGCCTATTTGTGATCTCTCTGTCTGTCTTAAATAAATAAAATCTTTAAAAAAAATTGAAGTTTCCTTGTATGGTTTTACAAATTACTTTTTCTTTTGAGACAGCATTAAAAATCCATTTCCTTTTCCTTTAAAAAAAAATTAGAGGGGCACCTGGGTGGCTCAGTGGGTTAAAGCCCCTGGCTTCAGCTCAGGTCGTGATCCCAGGGTCCTGGGATCTAGCCCCACATAGGGCTCTCTGCTCAGCGGGGAGCCTGCTTCCTCCTCTCTCTCTCTGCCTGCCTCTCTGCCTACTTGTGATCTGTCAAATAAATAAAATCTTTAAAAAAAAAATTAGAGCAGGGGAGGGGCACAGGGAGAAGATGAGAATATGAAATGGACTGCCTGCTGAGAATGGAGCCCCACACATGGGCTGGATCCCACAACCCATGAGATCATGACCTGAGCTGAAATCACCAGTCAGGCACTTAACTGACAGAGCCAACCTGGTGCTCCCAGAATTTCCATTTCCTTTTCATTCTTTTTTTTTTTTTTAAGATTTTATTTATTTATTTGATAGAGATCACAAGTCGGCAGAGAGGCAGGCAGAAAAAGAGGGAAGCAGGCTCCCTGATGAGCAGAGACCCCGATGTGGGGCTCCATCCCAGGGTCCTGGGATCATGACCTGAGCTGAAGGCAGAGGCTTTAACCCACTGAGCCATCCAGGCTCCCCTCTTTTTCATTCTAATAGTGCATGATTTAAAACTCCTTTTTCTCTGTTCCTACTGTTATTACTCACATTTGGTGTGGATTAAACAGCTCTAGGTCCCTGGCCTCACCCTTGCTTAACAGAAATCTGATAGCCCAGTCTTCTCTGAATTCTACATCTATGGAGAGGAAAGACAAGTAGCCAACTTCCCCTAACATTTTAGCAGTCTTTACTCTTCTTTCCACTGAAAAGTCACCTTGTTCCCAATTTACTTAAGTTGACTATTGTATAGTTACCCAACTGTCATGGTCAAGACTCTCAATGTCACAGTTCTTCCTTGTAGCAGGCATTGAAAAGGAGCAGGATATAAACAATTTCATAAAGAAATATGAAGCTCTCGAAGAGGATAAGAGGAATCATATCTTAAGGAAGACAAAATAAATAATAGGGTTTTTCAATTTGTTTTGCCAAGTAATCTATCAGTTAACAAATATTGTTGGTGATTGTGGTTATTGCGTGTCATCTGTTTGTCGTAATGGAAAAAATTTGAGTTGGTGAAAACAGGAAGGTTCTACCCTGATAATGGTACATTATGTATACATTTATAAATGATGTTTGTTTTCAGAAATTGGGTTGATTCTGAACCTTTCTGGGAACAAGTGGTTGGTACCTTGTTCGCTGAAACCTAGTGAACAGGAGCCCTTCAAAAGAGGGGTCAGATCGCTGCACACAGAGTAATGTTGTGGCTTTTGGCAGAAGTGTAGGGAAATTAAGGCAGCCAATGTGTTCTTGCTTTTTCTCCATGAACACAGGAAACCGGCTCCTGGCCATTGTGGTTTCACCAGAACTGTTCATACTGCATAATTTCCCAGGCTCTCACTCTTGACCAGGAATCAGACGATTTCATCCTTGCTTGTTTTGGCTTACTTGAGATATGATCCAACAAGAGGGATTTTACAATTTTACAATGATCAAGGGCTCTGGGGTGCTTTTGAACTCTCCACTCCTCTTAGCATCCTCTTCATGTCTGTTTTCCAAGTTTCCCTCCTATCTATCCCATGCATCTATGTGATGTGGGCACATAATTTAGTCTCTCAGAAACAGTGAGTGTGCCTTCAGTGTTTACCTGTGGTTGGATCCTGTTGCACAGCACAATTGGGACAAGGGCTTAGTTCTGACTTAGACTCTACCACTAACCTGTGTCATGGCGGGCAGGTCCCTTAAACCTTTGGTACCTAAATGGGGTAAACAACAAAAAGCAATATCTGAGCCTTCTAGACTCTTGTCTGAAGAACAGACTTACTAATGCATATACTTCTTGTGTTTTCTTTGTTCTTTTTTTTCTTTCTTCTTGCCTAGTGCTTTTAATCATCTGGAGTGAATAGGAGCACTCTTCATTTTATCATACACTAGGAACTGTGAATTTTATTTTTAATCCAGTACTTTGAGGGCAGCATTTATAATAGTTACCATAAAGCTCCTTGCTTCTCTAAGACCACAGGCAAGTGATAATGTGACTGAGATAAATTAACCCTTACCCTTTTATCTCTTTACGACTTGGAGATTTCATCTTTCATCTTAGTTCATTTTGAGGGAACATAGTGCATGAAAAAGGAGCAATTGGCATGAGTTTAATAAGGGATTTAAAAAATGTTAATGGAGGGGCGCCTGGGTGGCTCAGTGGGTTAAAGCCTCTGCCTTCAGCTCAGGTCATGATCTCAGGGTCCTGGGATCGAGCCCCGCATAGGGCTCTCTGCTCAGCAGGGAGCCTGCTTCCTCTTCTCCCTCTGCCTACTTGTGATCTCCGTCTGTCAAATAAATAAATAAAATTAAAAAAAAAATAAAAAAAATAAAAAAATGTTAATGGAAACGAACAGGGAGGGGTGAATAATTCTGGGGCTCACAGTAGTGAGAAGGTGTTCCTCTCCACAGACTTGAAGGGGCTGGAGAGGAGAGTTGTCAGGTGACTGGACAGGATTAGTGGCCTTTGGCAGAAGAACCCCTGCTCTCGCAGGAAGGGAGCTGGGGAATAAGCACCCCAACGGTTCTCCCCTCCCACCCTTTGATCTGTGACCAGGAGCCCAATGTTCAGACATAACCAGGCTAGAAGTTGCAAAAATATCTGGTGCTTGTCCGTAGAGAGCACCCTCCTCAGGCCCAGCACATGATAAAGATGATTAGAAAGGGGTGGGAGGGGACAAATGAGGAATGATTAATACATCTGGAAATTGAAGCTTTTAATCCTGAAGAGCTCCAAGTTCCTTTCTGCTCTGAAATTCTGCCTGTCTCCCCCTAACCACCTCCTCCTCCTCCACTTCCTCCTCCTTCCTCCTCCTTCTCCTCCTCCTTCTTCTTTTTAAGATTTATTTATTTGAGAGAGAGAGTGAGAGAGAGCATGAGAGGGGAGAAGGTCAGAGCAAGAAGCAGACTCCCCATGGCTCTGGGAGCCCGATGCAAGACTCAGTCCTGGGACTCTAGGATCAGACCTGAGCCGAAGGCAGTGGCTTAACCAACTGAGCCCCCCAGGCACCCCTGCCTGTCTCTTCTGTGTAGCCGTTTGCCACCCCTCATGTATATTAATGCAATTTCTTTTTTTTTTTTTTTTTTTTTTTAAAGATTTTATTTATTTATTTGACAGAGAGAAATCACAAGTAGGCAGAGAGGCAGGCAGAGAGAGAGGAGGAAGCAGGCTCCCTGCTGAGCAGAAAGCCCGATGTGGGGCTTGAACCCAGGACCTGGGATCATGACCTGAGCCGAAGGCAGCGGCTTAACCCACTGAGCCACCCAGGCGCCCCTATTAATGCAATTTCTTATAGGATCTTCTTTTAGCATATTCACTATGATTTACCATTTTTATATTGCTTTATTGAAAACCTGTTTTGAAATATTTATTTGCAATTTTTTTTTTAGTATTGACATCTCCTATGTAAATGAGTACCATCTTGAATACTACACAAAACACAGACCTGCAAATTTGAATTTAGGATTCTTCAGCTTTTTCTTTATGACCAGAGAATAGCCTGAAGATCTGATTCATTCTTCCATAGAACTGTTAAGATTGAGGTGTTGTTATTTTGTTTGTCTCTATAAATCTGTACTGGTGTGTAGACAGGGTATGAGTTTAAATTCTGGGAAAGAAACATTTATTTGTTCCTAAATATATATAAATATATGCTTGTACATAAATATTGCCACATATATTGTTTTAAATGTATTTAAATATGTATTTACATTTATATAAATATAAATATATATTATGTGACCATCTATTTTATATATATATATATATATATATATATATATATATATATATCGCCACAGAAGAATACTACATGGGATGTCTGGGAAATGGCTAGAGGCATTTTGGGTCTCTTTGAAGAGTACTTATAATCCCAGCGATTTTCTGAAAAAAGACAATGACTACTTACTATTATTAAAAACCTAATTGGTGGAAGTAGAGACAAGATGGCAGGGAAGTAGAAGGAGGTGCCCTTTCAACCTGTACCCTAAAGTGAGCTGATTACCTTCCAAAGAACTCCGATAACCCATGAAACAAGCTTGAGATCAGAATTATACATGTCTGGATCTCTACCGGAGCAGAAGATGCCAGTGGGCAGGTAAAGCAGAGTGGGAATGTCGGACTGATATCGGAAGATAAACAAAAGGGGGAGGGAGCCACCAGAGACAACCCATTGGAAAGTAATACCCCAATACAAGAGTGCCCTGCATCTGGGGACCAGCATTAACTCTGGAGTCTGGTAGAAAGCACTCAAAAAGAGCAAAGGATCACCGGGGGAAAATTGTGGGAATCCAGGAATTAGGGACAGGGGCTTAAGTCCCCAGACCCAGGACAGCCACCCCTGGTGCAGAGCCAGAGAGAGTGCGGCAGAGAAACCAGGTCTTGGTCCCTGAGCCACCAGCGCGCCTGAGAGTGCGTGGGGTCCAGCTCCCATGGGGGCTGGGAGCCTCGCCGGCCGGCAGAAGCACAGCCTTTTTGCAGTCCCCATGTGAGTGCCTTGCCGTGTTATCAGAATCTGAGTCGCGCCCCGCACCCTCCCCTGAGAGAGTTGTGCACTGGCGCCAGCCCGCTGCTCTTGGACCCGGAAAGACCAGGCACTCCCAGCCCTGGCCAGTGGGGAAATCTCAGTGTGCGATCCCTGCTTGGAACCTCTCTGGCAGTCGGGAGCTGCCCAGACAGCCGCCTCTGCCCTGGTTTTGGGTACAAGCAAAAAATCCTGCGTCCCCAGGGACCGCGACTCGGAACCTGCTCTGCCAGCTGCCAAGGGAGAATTTATTTGGGCTCTGCAGCCAGACTGAGGCTTCTCTCTGAGAGGGAGGTCAGGGTGCAGTTTGATTTCCTCTAAACCTACAAAAACCATCAAAAGCGGTCAAGGTGAGAGAGAAAAACAAAAGTGAACAAACATAAAAACCTCCAGAAAACAAAGCCTGAAAAACCAGTTTCCTCAGAGCCCACCCCCTTGAGGGGGGTGGGAGGACTTAACTCAGAGAACATCATTGAATGAAAACCCATGTGGCAGACCCCTTCCCCAGAAAACCAACCAGGAAAGGAAAAAAAAAAAAAAAGACAACAAGAGAACCACCACCACCACGACTTCATAGCACAACTTTTGTTTTTAATTCGTTCCCACTATTCTGGCTCATTTTTTTTTATATAGATAATTTTTTAACCTATTTACCATCACAGTGAGATGTCCAGTACATCAAATTCCATAATAACCTTCTAACCTGAACTTTTTGATACATACACCTGTGTTTTCCTTTTGCATTTCCATTTTTTAAATTTCTTTTTTTTTAAATTTTAGTTTAGTTTAGTCTAGTTTATTCCTTTTTTATTTTTATTTTCTAATATTCATATAGAGTTAAAGTTCAAGATAATCCCGTTTCCCCAATCAATGCTACCCCTATAGGTAAACCAATTTTTAATCCCCCTTTATCTTAGGAAAGTTGAGTCCTTTAACAAAGATATCAAGATATATCCAGGAAGAATCAAAACAACCTTCCTCGCCCACACTGAGAATTTATAACCACTCTCCCATCTTTTTCTTCCACCAGTGTTTCTGTGTTTTTGTGTTTGTCCTGATAGTATATAAATCTTACACTTGGGGTTCTTTTTGACGAGGTTCTTCCTTTATTTGCTTATATATATATATATTTTTTTCTCTTGTCATATACTCTTATCAGTCTTTTTGTTTGTCTGTTTTTGTTTGTATACTTCATAAATCTTACCTTGGGGCCCATTTGGGCTGAACCTTCTCTTTCATCTTCTCTTTCTTTCCTGTCTCTCTCTCCCTCCCTCTCTCTCTTTATTTTCTTTTTCTTTTCTTTTTTCTCTCATTTGGGTGGGGAATCCTGATTGCTCAGAAGTGTTCCAGGGTGCACCCAGACTGCACCACGGTCGATACAACCAGCTACATCTGTTCAGTCATCTCTCACCAAAATGACTAGGAGGAGGAATGCCCAACAGAAGAAAAATACAGAGGATGGACCTTCTGCAACAGAGCTAATGGCTATCAACATAGACAATATGTTGGAAAGAGAATTCAGGCTAACAATTATCCAGGCAATAGCTAGGTTGGAGAAAGCCATGGATGACCAAACGGAATTGATTAGGGCCAAGCTAAAAGCGACCAGACAGGATGTTCACAATGTTAGGACAGAGCTAAAAGCTACCAGGGCTGAGGTTCACAATGCTCTCAATGAGTTCCAATCTAATCTAAATTCTCTCAAAGCTAGGGTAACTGAGACAGAAGATAGAATTAGTGATCTGGAGGACAAACAGATAGAAAGGATCAAGAGGAAGCCTGGAACAAACAGCTTAGAAGCCATGAAAACAGAATTTGGGAAATAAATGACACCATGAAACGTTCCAATGTCAGAATCATTGGAATCCCTGAAGGGGAGGAGAAAGAAAGAAGTCTAGAAGATATAGTGGAACAAGTTCTTCATGAAAATTTTCCGAATCTCGCAAATGGAACCAGCGTTCATGTACTAGAGGCCGAAGGATCTCCACCCAAGATTATAGATTCCAGAAAAACATCAAGGCACCTGATAGTCAAATTGAGGAATCATAATTGTAGATATAATCTCTTGAAAGCCGCTAGGACAAAGAGGCTCCTTACTTACAGAGGAAAGCCCATCAGAATAACGTCAGACCTGTCCACAGAGACCTGGCAAGCCAGAAAGGGCTGGCAAGATATATTCAGGGCACTAATGAGAAGAACATGCAGCCAAGAATACTTTATCCAGCAAGACTGACATTCAAAAATGATGGAGAGATAAAGAGTTTCCAAGACTGGCAAGGCTTAAAAGACTATGCAACCCCCAAGCTGACACTGCAGGAAATATTAAGGGGGGTTCTATAAAAGAGGGAAAATCCTATGAATAGCATTGAACAGAAATATAGAAACAATCTACAGAAAGACTTCTAAGGTAACACGATGTCAATAAAAACGTATCTATCAATAATCACTCTCAATGTGAATGGCCTAAATGCACCCATAAAACAGCACAGGGTTGCAGATTGGATAAAATGACAGGACCCATCCATATGTTGTCTACAAGAGACCCATTTTGAACCTAAAGATACACCCAGACTGAACCTAAAGATACACCCAGACTGAAAGTGAAGGGATGGAGAAGCATCTTTCATGCCAATGGGCCTCAAAAGAAGGCCGGGGAAGCGATTCTCATATCACAGAAATTAGATTTTAAACTAAAGACTGTAGTCAGAGATACAGAAGGAGACTACATCATTCTTAAAGCGACTATCCACCAAGATGATCTAACAATTGTAAATATCTATGCCCCCAATATGGGAGCAGCCAATTACATAAGAAAATTGTTAATCAAGATAAAGAGTCATATTGATATGAATACATTAATAGTAGGAGATCTTACCACACATCTCTCAGAAATAGATCATCAAAGCAGAAAATCAATAAGGAAACAAGAGCATTGAATGACACATTGGACCAGATAGACCTCATAGATGTATACAGAACATTCCACCCTAAAACAACGGAATACTCATTCTTCTCAAGTGCACATGGAACTTCTCCAGAATAGATCACATACTGGGTCACAAATCAGGACTCAACTGATACCAAAAGCCTGAGATTATTCCCTGCACATTCTCAGATCACAATGCTTTGAAACTTGAGCTCAATCACAAGGCAAAGTTTGGAAGGAACTCAAACACCTGGAAGCTAAAGACCCCCTTGCTTAAGAATGGTTGGATCAACCAGGAGATCAAAGAAGAACTTAAACAACTCATGGAAACCAATGAGAATGAAAACACTTCGGTCCAAAACCTATGGGATACAGCAAAGGCGGTCCTAAGGGGGAAATACATAGCCATCCAAGCCTCCCTCAAAAAAATTGAAAAATCCAGATCACACCAACTGTCTCTACACCTTAAAGAACCAGAGAATCAACAACAAATTAAACCAACTCCACACATAAGAAGGGAAATAATCAAGATTAGAGCTGAGATCAATGAGGTAGAAACCAGAGATACAGTAGAATGTATCAATGAAACTAGAAGCTGGTTTTTTGAAAGAATCAATAAGATCGATAAACCATTGGCCACACTAATCCAAAAGAAAAGAGAGAAAGCCCAAATTCATAAAATTATGAATGAAAAGAGAGAGATCACAACTAACTGCAAGGAAGTAGAAACAATCCTCAGAAGTTATTATCAACAGTTATATGCCAATAAGCTAAACAACCTAGATGAAATGGATGCATTCCTGGAAAACTATAAACTCCCAAGAATGAACCAGGAAGAAATTGACAACCTGAATAGATGAATATCTAGTAACGAGACTGAAGCAGTGATCAAAAACCTCCCAAAAAACAAGAGCCCAGGACCTGATGGATTCCTTGGGGGAATTCTACCAAACTTTCAAAGAAGAAATAACACCTATTCTCCTGAAGCTGTTTCAAAAAATTGAAGCAGAAGGAAAATTTCCAGACTCTTTCTATGAAGCCAGGATTACCTAGATCCCCAAACCAGGCAAAGACCCTACCAAAAAGGAGAAATTCAGACCAATATCACTGATGAATATGGATGCTAAGATTCTCAACAAGATCCTAGCAAACAGGATCCAACAGCACATTAAAAAGATTATCCACCATGACCAGGTGGGATTCATCCCTGGGCTACAAGGATGGTTCAACATTCGCAAATCAATCAATGTGATAGAACAAATCAATAAGAGAAGAGAGAAGAACCACATGGTCCTCTCAATTGACACAGAAAAAGCATTTGACAAAATCCAGCATCCGTTCCTGATTAAAACGCTTCAAAGTATAGGGATAGAGGGAACATTCCTGAACTTCATCAAATCTATCTATGAAAGACCCACAGCAAATATCATCCTCAATGGGAAAAAGCTTTCAGCCTTCCTATTGAGATCAGGAACACGATAAGGATGCCCATTCTCACCACTCTTGTTCAACATAGTATTAGAAGTCCTAGCAACAGCAATCAGACAACAAAGAGAAATAAAAGGTATCCATATTGGCAATGAAGAAGTCAAACTCTCCCTCTTCGCAGATGACATGATTTTTTATATGGAAAGCCCAAAAGACTCCACCCCCAAACTACTAGAACTCATACAATAACTCAGCAACATTGCAGGATACAAAGTCAACGTACAGAAATCAGTGGCTTTCTTATACACTAACAATGAAAATACAGAAAGGGAAATTAGAGAATCGATTCCTTTTACTATAGCACCAAGAACCATAAGATACCTGGTAAACCTAACCAAAGAGGTAAAGGATCTGTACTCGAGGAACTACAGAACACTCATGAAAGAAATTGAAGAAGACACAAAAAGATGGAAGACCATTCCATGCTCTTGGATCGGAAGAATAAACATTGTTAAAATGTCTATACTGCCTAGAGCAATGTATACTTTTAATGCCATTCCGATCAAAATTCCACCGGTATTTTTCAAAGAGCTGGAGCAAATAATCCAAAAATTTGTATGGAACCAGAAGAGACCCCGAATCACTAAGGAAATGTTGAAAAACAAAAATAAAACTGGAGGCATCACGTTACCTGATTTCAAGCTTTACTACAAAGCTGTGATCACCAAGACAGCATGGTATTGGCATAAAAACAGACACATAGACCAGTGGAACAGAGTAGAGAGCCCAGATATGGACCCTCATCTCTATGGTCAAATAATCTTCGACAAAACAGGAAAAAATATATAGTGGAAAAAAGACAGTCTCTTCAATAAATGGTGCTGGGAAAACTGGACAGCTATATGTAGAAGAATGAAACTCGATCATTCTCTTACACCATACACAAAGATAAACTCAAAATGGATAAAAGACCTCAACATGAGACAGGAATCCATCAGAACCCTAGAGGAGAATATAGGCAGTAACCTCTTCGATATCAGCCACAGCAACTTCTTTCAAGATATGTCTCCAAAGGCAAAGGAAACAAAAGCAAAGATGAACTTTTGGGACTTCATCAAGATCAAAAGCTTTTGCACAGCAGAGGTAACGTCAACAAAACAAAGAGGCAACCCATGGAATGGGAGGAGATATTTGCAAATGACAGCACAGACAAAAGGTTGATATCCAGGATCTATAAAGGATCTCCTCAAACTCAACACACACAAAACAGACAATCATATAAAAAATGGGCAGAAGATATGAACAGACACTTCTCCAATGAAGACATACAAATGCTATCAGACACATGAAAAAATGTTCATCATCACTAGCCATCACGGAGATTCAAATTAAAACCACATTGAGATACCACCTTACACCAGTTAGAATGGCCAAAATTAACAAGACAGGAAACAACATGTGTTGGAGAGGATGTGGAGAAAGGGAAATCCTCTTACACTGTTGGTGGGAATGCAAGTTGGTGCAGCCACTTTGGAGAACAGTGTGGAGATTCCTCAAGAAATTAAAAATAGAGCTTCCCTATGACCCTGCCATTGCACTACTGGGTATTTACCCCAAAGATACAGATGTAGTGAAAAGAAGGGCCATCTGTATCCCAATGTTTATAGCAGCAATGGCCACAGTCGCCAAACTGCAGAAAGAACCAAGATGCCCTCCAACAGACGCATGGATAAGGAAGATGTGGTCCATATACACTATGGAGTATTGTGCCTCCATCAGAAAGGATGAATACCCAACTTTTGTAGCAACATGGACAGGAGTAGAAGAGATTATGCTGAGTGAAATAAATCAAGCAGAGAGAGTCAATTATCATATGGTTTCCTTATTTGTGGAGCATAACAAATAGCATGGAGGACAAGGGGAGGTGGAAAGGAGAAGGGAGTTGAGGGAAATTGGAAGGGGAGGTGAACCATGTGAGACTATGGACTCTGAAAAACATTCTGAGGGTTTTGAAGGGGCGGGGGGGTGGGAGGTTGGGGGAACCAGGTGGTGAGTATTAGAGAGGGCACGGATTGCATAGAGTACTGGGTGTGGTGCAAAAACAATGAATACTGTTACGCTGAAAACAAAATGAAACAAAAAAAAAAAACCTAATTAGGGGCATCTGGGTTGCCCTGTCAGTTAAGCATCCAACTCTTCATTTCAACTCATGTCACGATCTCAGGGTTGTGAGATTGAACCCTACATTGGGCTCCATGTTGGGCATGGAGCTTGCTTGGGATTCTCTCCCCCCACCTCTCTCTAAAAACAACCAATCAAACCAAACAAAGAAGCAAAAAAACAAAATGCTTATCAAGGAACATGTGTCTCCAAGTTATTAGAAAAGATACTGCTGGAAAGTTGGAACTCATATTGCAATGAAATAACATTTTGGAAATAAAAAGCTATGTTTAAATTAGTAAAATCAATGAGCAGTTGTAAAATTGATGATGTACTAGTGAATTAGTCAGCTTGGGTTGCCATAACAAAATCCCACAGGCTGAGCCACTTAAACAACAGAAATTTATTTTTTCACAGTCTGGAAACAGGAAGACCATGATCGAGGTGTCTGCAAATTCCATTTCTGAGGCAGGCTGTGTTCCCGGCTTGTAGATGGCTACCTTCTCCTCAAGTCCTCTCATGGTCTTTCCCCAGTGGATGGGCACAGAGAGAGAGAGAGAGGAAGGAGGGGCAGGGAGGGAGGAAGAGAGTGGGGGAAGGGACAAGAGAGGGAGGAACATGAAGAAGGAAAATGGGAAAGAGAGAGAGGGAGGGAGGGAGGGAGAGGAAAAGTTTGTTCTCTGGCATCTCTTACAAAGACACTAATCTATAGTTAGGTCTGCTGGTTTTTATGTTTGGTTTTGTTTTCTCCATCTATGTTCTGTCAATCATTGCCATCTCTTTGATCCATGCATTTTGTATATAAGACATTGCCTAAGCTACATTCCATTTGCAGTTTTCATGGAGATATTAGTAAGTTCATTATATACGTGAACTTCATACGTATCAGAAATATTAAAAATTATGTGCTATAATATTGAAATCTTATAGTTTAAAAAAAAAGTTTTGGGGCATCTGGGTGGCTCAGTGGGTTAAGCCTCTGCCTTCAGCTCACATCATGATCCCAGGGTCCTGGGATCAAGCCCCGCATCAGGCTCTCTGCTCGGCAGGGAGCCTGCTTCCTCCTCTCTCTCTGCCTGCCTCTCTGCCTACTTGTGATCTCTGTCTGTTAAATAAATAAATAAAATATTTAAAAAAAAGTTTTAATCCATTTAAGCACACTTCCCAAACTAATTACATAGTCATCACACACACACACACACACACACACACACACACACACACAGATAAACATAGGAACCCACATGAACTCCTTCCACAGTGAAATGTCTCATGTTGGACAATCCACTGTCTACATTTTCTTTTTTTCTTTTCTTTTTCTTTTTTTTTTTTTTTGTCCACATTTTCTTAAGCCTGCCCTTTGTTTCACTGCTTTTTATATTCCCAGTATTTTTTCTTTTTTAAAAAAATATATTCCCAGTATTGATTATATTCTGCCAATTATGTTTAATGACTACCGTGGTGCTGTTCTTTCTCATTTAAAATTTTCTTCATTTTCTGTCTCTTTTACATTCAGTTTTCCCATTCTCTAATATTGTAGATTTCACATTTTCTTTAAATGAAATGTGGGGATAGCAGTTGTGGAATAATATAGGTTGTCTAAAATTCTCTTCTACTTGTTAGATGAACTCCTCTTCATGTTTAAGATTTAGCCTTTGCACAATTTTTTTTTTTTTGCTTCTTTTCTTTCTTCCCCTTTTCCTTCTCTTTTTTCTTCCTTTTTTTTGAATATGATTCCATGGTTCCCGTTTACTTTGTTACTCAATTTTATCAGAAATAACAAATATCTTGACAACTGTGTTTCTGAAAATCATGCACATTGAATGTTCTGTGTTCTGCCTGTGTACTTGGGTTCTGTTTGAATGTGCCTAACACTTGACTGAAGAATGTCATTCAGCTACCTAGGAAGGGAGGAACGAACCTATGCATATGGTTAATGGCAGTCTGAAATTGTTCTTTGAGTTCCTCTACCAAAATTAGTCAAATATCTCTAATTTTTCCAATCCACACAGGACAGTGGTGAGTGTGCCTTGTCTCACTTTGGGGTGACAGGACAATGAGAATTGGATTAAAATGTGGATCATTTGCTCGCCATCCAAAGCTTTTCTTACTGTTCATCACCATGATTTTGATAATATAAGGTGTTTACACAGTTGCCTACTCTCCACCCTTGCCTTTCAACCTCATCTTTCATATTTAGGGGTCCAGGTAGATGGGCAGAACTGGTGGTGGGTAGCCTGGCAGTCTTTCCTTTTGTCTTGTATTGACATGCCCTAATGAAATAGACTGAAAACAATGTCTTTCTATGCCTTCTGTACAACACACCCAAATCCCCAATTCTGGTTTCCATTTTGAGACTTTCTTCTCACAAATTTTCCCATGCCTTTGGGTAAAGGAGTTCTGTATCATTTGTGCTGTTCTCTTCAATTCATTCCAAAGTCAATTTTGTTTTTGTTTTTTCGTTTTTTTCTCTCTTTTTAAATTTGAATTCAATATATAATATTGAATTCATATAGTATATTATTAGTTTTTAATGTAGTGTTCAATGATTCATTAGTTGCTTCTAACACCCAGTGCTCATCTCATTACATGCCTTCCTTAATGTCCATCACCCCCATCAAAGTCGATTTGACTTGTGTATTTCTGCTCTGAGGCTGGAGGTGTTCCCTGATTCAGTTCAGAGGACAGTTTTTTTTTTCATGTTTTCTTTACTTTTATTCAGTTGAAATGAGGAAAATTTCATAAATGGACATAGACACTGATTTTTATTCGATTCTCATCTAACTTTTAAATTCAGTTAGAAAAATTCTCTTAAAAATTTACTCTCTTTGGTCTGTTGGAGAAAAAAAAAAAAAACAATAAATTTTAACACTCCAGCACTGGCCAGCCCAAGAATTACACATTAGTATATCCAGTTTCTGTTTATAGAAATACATTGGCCAGGGCTGTAGCTAGAGTTGAGACACCAAAAAGAAAATAAAACCTACAAAAATAAAATACCTTTTAAGTTACTCTAATTATGGAGGCCCAGGAAGATTGTAGGGGTAAGTTACACATCTAAGAAGTGTGTTTTGAAATACATTTCTTCTTTTCCTGCTCTGTAGATGCATTTCTGGATTCACACACACACACACACGCACGCACAAATACACACACATATACGTTTACATTTATATATATGTATAAATATATAAAATATATACCTATATAAATATAGGTATATTTATAAATATATATTTATATTTGTGTGTATGTATTTATACATACAAAACAATGAGCCACCAACTATGTTTTCTGATTAGTAGAAACAGCAAATAGAGATTTTCTTCTATGGTATTTATAAGAGTATGTTGCTACTTTACTGTCTAATGGGAATGGAAAAATTGAGCAATTACATTTTTGATTATTGGAGGATATTCCATTGGACATGGTGTATATGGAGAGAATATAAGCTTAAGGAAAGGACGATAACTAAATGCTTAACTATATGGGTATATCCACACCATTTCAAACCAGTTATTCCCTCAGTTTTAATTTATGTCCATATAGCTGTTGCTCACAACTCAGAAATTCTAATAGAACCACAGTCCAATGAAGATGTAGTGGGAATTTTCACTGAAATGTTTGTGATTTGTTTCTGTCACACCAGAATATGAAGACTCACGAACTCTGTGGCAATCTGCTCGATCAGGTTACCCTACATTTTGACTCAGGAAACATCCCTCTTCAGAATGCCTCCATTTTGTATTTTTTTGTCAGATCCTGCTGAGATATTTTCATACATTGAAAATGGCAGTTGCTAGGATTAATTTTCAACATTAACCTAAACAAGTTTGGGAATTGTACCATTAGTTAGAAATTTTCACGTTGCTATAAAGAATGTGGTATTGGAATCAAATCTAACTCTTCAAGACACCCTTTTAAAATTGGAGTTTCCCTCTTTAACAATAGTCAGTTGTTTCTAATTATGACAAGTTGAACCAGTTATTTTTAAAAAAATGCAAACTTGCACACAAAGTCTCAATCCTGGTTCCTCAAATGCCAGTGTAAAATTGCATTAACTCCTTATTTGTGTTTTTTTCTGTCAGATGAACTAGCATTTTTTGATCACTGAGAACTGAATTAGTTTAGAATTATTGAAGTATTTGTATTATATTAAAATTATTTCACTTTATTACTTCGGTAAATGTGTCATTAATTTTAAACAACAGCATTTTCTTTTAGTTCATCAACTTAATGTGATAACTGCCACATAGTAAAAAAAGTAAGATATTTGGTGAACAAATGATGATAAATGACTGAAAAAATTAATAAATGTAGTTAAAAATAATATTATTTGTGTTCCTTTTCTTGAAACATCAAAAAAAATGAATAAGACAAAATACTATAAAGCTGAGACAGTGGAATAAGCATTTAAGTGAAGCAGTCCTGTAAGATTTAGAAAATGTCCTACACATTTAGGTGTACCTGTATTTTTCATTAATATACTTTATAATTCAAGTTAAACATTAGATTAGGTGTTTGTTTTCTACTGGTGCTAAAAAAAATAATAGTTATAATTAGTCTTAACTCAACTTGATAATTTTATTAATGAAAATTTAAATGATTGACTCATAAAAAAGAATAAATATGCGTATATTTTTTACTGATTATTTTTTCCAGAACAAATGGAGATGTCTAGAATGTACTTTGAACTTGGACTTTTCTGCTTTGTCATTTTTACTGTTTCAGTTAATAATAGGTTGATTTTATTTCTATTTCTCTAGGGGCTCTTCTCTTTCTTTGGGATAGCATTTGATTTAACAATACAAGAAAGGTTAAAATATCTAAAATTAACCATGGCAACAAGATCATTCAAGTGGATTTCCAGTGTAATTACCAGGAATTATGCTTTTCTCATTCATGCATTCTTCTGTCATCTTTTCTTTTAAATTTTGATTAGCTCAGTACCATTTGTAATGTCTTTTTAAAAAAAGATTTTATTTATTTATTTGAGATAGAGAGAGAGTGAGTGAGAAAGCATGATGGCGCGAGGGTCAGAGGGAAAAGCAGGCTCCTCACTGAGCAGGGAGCCCAATACGGGACTCTATCCTGGAACTCTGGGATCATGACCTAAGCAGAAGGCAGTCGATTAACTGACTGAGCCACCCAAGGGTCCCCCATTTGTAGTATCTTTTGACAGACTGAACAATGAAGTGTCTCATAGAGGGGAAAAATTGCAAATAAACAAGTCTGTACTATATTTGGACTCTTATAAGAGAGATAATTACCTGAAAATCATAAAATAATATCCAGTGGATACTACTTTTTCTTGATTATGACAAAAGGTTTTACCAGGTAAAGGCTAAAAAATCTGTGGTATAGTATAGACTGCAAATATTAATAAAATAAACCACAAAAATAGGACTGCTCCATGAGGATTTTCATCTCTTAGTGATACCCTTCCCTCTTTCATTTGAACACAAAAATGGCTATTTGTATGTATAACATTTGCAGTCAGTACGGAACCAAAAATACACCTTTACCAAACCTACAATTTCACTGCAGTACTTGATTTATACCTTATGCATAGATGTAATACTGTATTTTTCTAAAACTGGTAGCCAGTTAAACACTATTGAAAAAAAAAAAAACAAACTAGAACATCAAAAAAAGTTTCCACCTTCTAGGAAAAACAAGACTTGGGTCATTAGACTTTAACAGCTTTTAATGTCTTGGGACATTGAAACAATTACCAGTTGGAGAAGATGATTTAGCTAGCTGTGAAAGCTATTCAGGAGTGGCTAAATCGTTACAAATGTTTTTCAGATCTGGTCCGAGTTTAATGGCTGTCTCTGGACAGATGATCACCCTTGATATTGGAATTGCTCTGCATGGTATGAGGCTTGTCCCAGAAAAGCAAGCAGTATCTTTGGTGCTCTTAACAAATGCAGAAATATTTAACATTGTGTCTTTGGATTTGGGAGTTTTGGGAGTTTAATGGCTGGCTGTCTCTGGACAGATGATCAGCCTTGATATTGGAATTGCTTTGCACAGTATGAACCTTGTCAGAAAGGTAAGCAAGATCTGACACTCTCACCAAATGCAGAAATATTTAACAATGTGTCCACCCATTCCCTCACATGGGCAGGTACTCAAAATATAGGAAAGCTCAGAAGCACAATTTCAATTACATTAATAAATGTGATTCTAAATCCTTGAAAGGCTAGTTTCAACTTGTGCCCTTGATGTATGAATCTCTCCAAAGTATATAATCATTCTGGTTCAGTAAAAATCTGACATCTGGTGTGTTTTTTGGAGGAAACACTTCCTGAAAATTCTGAGCCTCTTTGCTGTTGTGGTTTCAACACACTACTTTGCCCCGAAGGTGAATGCAGTAACTTTCTATAAATTTCTCTTTGCCATGAAAGTCATGTATCTGTTACAAGTTATATATACTCTAACCCCTGCACCACTTTCTTAAGGTAAATAAGAAGGTGCTAGAGATTAAAGGAACCCTGGAAACCATCCAAAATCCTACCCCATGGGGCCAGAAAAAGCTAATTCGTGGATCAGTGCCCCCAGGTGGGAGGCCACTGCAATGGCCCAGTCTACATTCCAAAGCTCAACATAAATCAGTCCACACTTCCAGGGAAACACCTGTTAATCCTAAAGCACACTGATCACCATACATTAGCGCACCATTGGCTAGTTTACTTTCCTCTAGGAAACAGGACCTTGCTAGCCTTATGGGGAAATCCCAACACCCTAGCCAGTGTTCTGTTTTTGCATTATCTCATCTAAACCTCCTATAGAATTTGCTCTTATCCAAAATCTTTCAAGAAGAGTGTGTCATTGCTGGTGAGACACTGGACTTTCCCCCCATCCCCACCCCTACCCCCATCCCTGGGTTGTTTTCCCTTGAATAAAGGACCTCAAACTCGTTAAGTTGTTTTGGTTTTGTCATTTGATCGTTTTCTCAAGCAGAGAGGACCTGGAGACAGCTGGTGAAGATTTTGGAGCTGGCTTCTCCAGGCAGGTGGATACACCTGGTAGCCCTGTTGGTTGGCTGCATCTTCCATGCCTCTCCTGGATCTCTAGTGAGCTTCTTTCTGATATTGTATTCTTAGTTCTTCTCATTAGTTTGTCCTTACCCTCCTGGGTGGGAAACCAGGGTGTGAGAGACCCTAGATTTCCACAGTGAGACCTAGGAGGCCACGCCACGGAGGAATTAAAACTATTAGGGTTTATTAGTACACCCATGTTGTGCTGATGAAGCTCTAGAACCTAGGTGAGGTTCGGTGGGCTGAGGTCTGGAGCCGATGACCAAGAAAGAATTCTTGAGACATCTTTGGTGCAAAATGGTGGTTTATTAAAGCACAGGGACAGGACCTGTGGGCAGAAAGAGCTGCTGCCCCGGGGATGTGAGGAGTGGCTGGTTATATACACAGGAGTTGGGTAGGTGAGGACAAAGGGGTGTTCAGAAGGGCTATTGGGGTAAAGAAGACTGTCAGGATATTGAAGGTCTGGTTACTATCAAGCCAAGGCCACTTTCCCTCTAATGAGGCATTAACATAAAGACAATTGGGAGTCTCCTGGTGGAATGTTACATTCCTGCTATCAAGCGTCCTTGTTAGTGAGATTTGGGTTTAGAAGAAATTTAACTTGTTTACTTTTCCTTCTACCTCAGCCTCCTTCAGTTTTGTTTATGGAGGGGAGGGTGACATTAGGGCTTGAGGAACTGAGTTATGTGCCTCTGGAAATTGGGCTATTGATAAGGTAACTTCTTTGTTGTAAATCTCAAGGACATTTGTAAACCAAGGGAGAATCTGTCTTGCAGGATTGTGATCTCTTCAAGTTAACTATTTGTTTCTCGTTTATGGCAGTCAGGGGTGCCTGAGGAATGTCACACACATTACTGAAGGGAGCGGATGGAGAGGGGGTGCAAGGTGCCAGCTTTTGCTTTGTCCTCAGCCAGCCTCCTGCTCCCTCATCAGTGCCACATTGGAAAATTTAGTATGTGGAATAATAGACTTCTCGAGGTTACAAAATGTATTTATACATTTGCCCACGCACAGGATGCTGATATAAAAGAAACGGTTCGCAATTGCTTGCTTCTGAATTTTCAACCAGGAATTAATGAGGTCAAGCAGAGATTGAATGGCTCTCATGGATTTAATTAAGTTTAAAAAAAAAAAAAAACAAGTTAACATCGAAAATACATTGGTATATAATGAGAATTTCGTTTAGTTTATGTTAAAAGGACAAATTTTTCTTAGGTTGTTGATCTCCTCTTCATATGAAATTGCCAACAAATGTTTTTCTATAACTTTTAAGTACTGTGCCTGGACACCAGTAGCAAAATAAAGTACTGTGTTTTACGTTGGCTTTCTTGGGTCTTCAGTTACTTAGAAAAATCCAGCCTTCTCAATGTTAAAAGAGCAAAGTCCTGTTCCCAGCTACGTAACCTCCCGTATTCATCTTTAAGGTCTCTTGAGACTTTGGTGACTTGAATCCCAAGGAAGTCAAAACAGTGTTTCATTAACTCATACCCTCAGGCCCAACTTCCAGCAAATATACTAATAATATTCAAAGATGAAACTTAGGTAAAAGAAGAAAACAAAAAATATTTTGTTTTTGGAAAAGGTGTGTAAAGGTAAGGAAAAAAAAAATAACCAAGACCTGTCCCAGGCTTGAGTCATTTATGTGGGGCCTGGGGCAGCAGTAGTGTACCACCCTCTTCACTTGAGAAGTAAGGATTTCTGGGGGCCATATTCAGACAGTGGAGGGACTGCCCCTCCCTTCAGTTTCTACACTGAGGATTAGTGTATTTAGGCTGATTCAGGGCACAGGGTAAACAGACCTGAAAGAAAACTAAGAGTACAAATACTCTTCCAGAGATAGCAGCATATTTGTGGAGTACCCCCATCTTCCTTGAGCCACACCTGACTCCTGGCCCCAGCAGAGAGTGTTGGGAGCAGAGGACTGGCCCCTGGGAGCTGCTGAGGAAGTGCTTCCCTCCCCCCTTTTGCTCCAAGTATTGCTGTAATGCCTAGATAGAAGCTTGAGGGTGCAAGACTAAATTTTCTTCCTTAAGGGCTAGTTGGTAGACCAACCAAAATTTTCAGGTATTTCTGTGATCCTTTATCAGGATTAAATCTTTTGGATTGAGTAAGCAAACCAGAGATACGTACTCTGAAACTGTTGAAAGTTGTAACAGGTTTGAGGAAATGGCTTTTTGGCACATAGAGAGAGGGCTTTTGAAATTTAAACATGTAGATGTTAAATTTTTTTTCTTTTCTTTTTTTTTTCTTTTTCTGTGTATTACAAGATAGTAAATGGCACATTCTAGTTCTGTGTTGTTAGGAAGTACAGATTAACAACCATCTCCAAATTTCCCATTCCAAAAGAAGTTATTAGTAATCTTGATAAAATAAAACACACAAGGCATTTTGGATTTGTTTGAGTGTGTGTGTGTGTGTGTGTGTGTGTGTGTGTGTGTGTCTTCTCTTGTAATGAAAAGTCTTTCCTCAAAATTCACTCCAAATCTCCACCTAATTCTCACCTAGCCCTGAAGTGAGAATATTTAAGAAGAGAACTTCAGCAAAAGTACTACATGCATTGAGTTTGAAAAGGGAATGTAGTATATTTTAGTGGTTCAGTTCTTGAATTTTAAGTTTGAATATTAAGATATGAACTGGGAGGGACACCTGGGTGGCTCAGTGGGTTAAGCCTCTGCCTTTGGCCTGGGTCATGATTCCAGGGTCCTGGGATTGAGCCCCATTTGGGGCTCTCTGCTCAGTGGGGAGCCTGCTTCCCCCCCAACCCCCTGCCTGCCTCTCTGCCTCTGTGTGATGTCTGTCAAGTAAATAAATAAAATCCTTAAATAAATTAATAAAATAGGAACTGGGAAATAAGTTAAAATTTCACCCCCTATTATTATGAATTTGGCAAAATCTGATAGATATATATTGTTATCACTGAATATTAAGTGTCAGAACTGAGAAGGCAGGAACATTCAGCCTGGTCTGTAGAAGTATTGACTGTTACCACTAGTGTGATTTCAAAGAGATCGGTCTCTTAGAAATGAAAGTCATTTGAACCCTAAATTGTTAAAAAACAACTTTTAAGTGTAGGAATCCTGAATGCCCATGTAGCATTCTATAATAACTTATTCACAAAAATCATACTTTACTAGAAACGTATCAGACAATAAACAAGCTAATTAGCTCTTTGTTAGAGATAACTTTCATCATAAAGGAATTGGACGTCACCAATTTAAGTCAGAGAAAACAAAGTACTTAATTCATTAGAAGAATTAGATTTTTTTTAAGATTTTATTTATTTATTTGACAGGCAGAGATCACAAGTAGGCAGGGAGGCAGGCAGAGAGAGAGAGGGGGAAGCAGGGTCCCTGCTGAGCAGAGAACCCAATGCAGGGCTTGATCCCGGGACCCTGAGATCATGACCTGAGCCAAAGGCAGAGGCCTCAACCTACTGAGCTACCCAGGTGCCGCAAGAATTAGAATCTTAATTGGAATTTGATTTTGATCTACAGTAGTTAAGGGTAGCTTTAAAAGGGTGCTTTCAATGTCCACGAGAAGCCCCCGTGTCATCCACAGTACTTCCAAATGTGGTTTTCCAGCTTTGCACATTTAGAAAATGTCTCTGTACATTATTATCCTATTGTAATGTGTTTATAAGGCATCTTTCAAAGTTCTGTTTAAATATTTTCCATAAATACATCCTTTGGCTGAAGAAATAGATATTTATGTTTTGGTTTCTTTTCCAGCAACTAAATGCCATTTTAGGACAAATTTACTTGAGACTCTGAAGCTCTCGTATCTTTTATTTCAATTTATCTGGCAGAACAGATTGCAGTCAGATTTCTTCCTTGGTAGCCTTATTTTATCACTCAGATTCCTGGAAAATCTCACCTGTTACCTATGTTTTCAGTCAAAGACTTCATCCAAGGGAAGGTTTGACAAAAGGTGTCATCAGATGAGAAGATCCTTCCATCCTGGAGATTCATTTCACCGAACATTCTAAGTATTGCCATCCTACTGTCTCATAAGGAGATTAATTTCAGCATGTGCAAAGGAGACCTCATTATCTTTCCTCCAATGTAACGCTACTTCCACCTTTACTCTTTATCCCTTATCCCAGTAAGAAATATCTTGAGGTCACCAGGGACTGTTTTTCTCCCTCACAGATAACATCTCAGCAGCCCACATCTCTGTAGATTCTAACGTCTTCCCATGCATCATTCTTTTCCCCTTGAACCCCGAAGGTGGATCATTATCTTTTGACCAGAATCCTGCTTTGTGTATGCCTGAAGCTAAGCATTGAGGATGAGTGGTGGAGAAACCACAGAAAAAGATCAGACTGGATCCATAATTAGTTCATGGTCATCAACTTTGGGCCCCACAAGGTCTAGTAACCTCTGGCTACTGGTCAGTTGTGCTTCTGTGCATATATATCAACTATTTCCACATCCAAATTTCAGATTGTCTTTGAGTGTTCAATTCACCACAAAACCAACTCTTTATTTCTGACTTCATTACCTATTGCACGGAGAAAAGAGAAAGCATTTATTAATAGTTCTATCACTGTCATGGTACCAAACAAACAAACAAAAAAAACAGTGTACATATTTATCCTTCCTATAAAAATCTGTTCTTTTAAAGAAGATGTGGTATATATACACAATGGAATACTATGCAGCCATCAAAAGAAATGAAATCTTGCCATTTGCGATGACGTGGATGGAACTAGAGGGTATCATGCTTAGCGAAATCAGTCAATCGGAGAAAGACAACTATCATATGATCTCCCTGATATGAGGGAGAGGAGATGCAACATGGGGGGTCGAGGGGGTAGGAGAAGAGTAAATGAAACAAGATGGGATTGGGAGGGAGACAAACCATAAGTGACTCTTAATCTCACAAAACAAACTGAGGGTTGATGGGGGGAGGGGGTTGGGAGAGGGGGTGGGGTTATGGGTATTGTGGAGGGTATGTGCTATGGTGAGTGTTGTGAAGTGTGTAAACCTGGCGATTCGCAGACCTGTACCCCTGGGGATAAAAATATATGTTTATAAAGCTGTAAAAAAAAAAAAAAAAAGAAAAAAAGAAAGAAAGAAAGGATGAATACCCAAGTTTTGTAGCAACATGGACGGGACTGGAAGAGATTATGCTGAGTGAAATAAGTCAAGCAGAGAGAGTCAATTATCATATGGTTTCACTTATTTGTGGAGCATAACAAATAGCATGGAGGACAAGGGGAGATGGAGAGGAGAAGGGAGTTGAGGGAAATTGGAAGGGGAGGTGAACCATGAGAGACTATGGACTCTGAAAAACGATCTGAGAATTTTGAAGGGGTGGGGGGTGGGAGGTTGGGGGCACCAGGTGGTGGGTATTGTAGAGGGCACGGATTGCATGGAGCACTGGGTGTGGTGCAAAAATAATGAATACTGTTATGCTGAAAAAATAAAAAAATTAAAAAAAAAATCTGTTCTTTTTCTCATCTATAACTAATAGTTTTATTATCCCCCACCTTCTTGAAGCCCTTAAATGATCAATTCTCTGTTTCCTAAATACTAAGTTTTCCCATTATTTTTAAATTCACTTGAGGCTTTTCCAATTAAAAACAAACAAAAAAACCCTCAATGTAAACTCTCATCCCTGTTCCGCTAACCTCTTTCTTTTTTTTTTCTTTTTAAGATTTTATTTATTTTTATTTAACAGACAGAGGTCACAAGTAGGCAGAGAGGCAGAGAGAGAGGAGGCAGGGTCCCTTCTGAGCAGAGAGCCCAAAGCAGGGCTCAATCCCAGGACCCTGGGACCATGACTTGAGCCGAAGGCAGAGGCTTTAACCCACTGAGCCACCCAGGCGCCCCCACACTTGAATTATTTAGCAACCCTGAGTTTTCGGACATGGAAGTTTCCAAGACTCAGTAACTACTTAAAGATGCCGCTAACCCTAATACAGTATAAATTTATCGAATCTAAGCAGCTCATTTATGTAGTCGCAGAAGAGAATTTTTTTGAAAAAAGAAATCAAGTTATTATTCTGCTACAATTATAATTTCAAGTTCTGCCCAAATTGCAAAAAATATCAACTTAATTACAGCCGTCCAAAACATGAGAAATAGTGAAGCAGACTCAATAAATTGCTGACTCTTTTATGAAATCTGTAACAATGTTATTAGGTTAAAATTTTACCGAAATTTTTCATTTACTGATATTTTTATAAGTGAGCAATTGAAAATAAAGCCCCTTGGGCTAATTCAATTCTTAAATTGGTTCAACTTTCTATAAAAATAAAATAATGAAAACACTTTACTTTAGAAAGTGAAAGCAATGTATCTGACCTTTAATTTTATGATTATTTAACCCAAGTAATGTGAAATTAAATCATCTTTGAAGAAAGCAGAAAATACATGTACTAAGAAGACACATTGTTATCTTTAATTTAAAATTAAGTATTCCTTTGACATCTCAGACAATAATTTCTATATAGCATGGTATAAATATGGCATTGGAACTACTGTCTTTTATATTCTTTGCTAGGCTATGCTTTTCTAAAATTATGTTCTGAAAATTTTATTGACTATTAGAAGCATCTTTCATTAGATAAGCACAGTTTGAAAGAAAGTGTGCCTTCTTTCTCATGTCTCATTATGTGATTGCCAACTATAGCTCTGAAGGGCTGAGAACTTTAAGTCACACAAGGGCTAGTTCTGGGGGCAGAGCAAGAAAACTTTGTGTGCAAATAAGGATGCAGAGGGGAGCAGAATTACCTTTATGTATTTTTTTACAAAAACAAAAGTCCTTCCAGGACTTCTTTGCTCCGTGACTCCTATAAACTATAAACTACTATAAACACATAAAACTACTATAATCATAGTAGTTTACTACAAATACAGTAGCTTAAAGCACCACATATTATTATTTACTGTTCTAGAAGTCAGGAGTCTGAAAGAGGCTTCCTAGGGCTAAAACCAAGATATCATCTGAGTTCCTTATGGATGCTTTACGGGGAATTAGTTCTTTTGTTTTTCCCACTTTTCAGCTTTTAGAGGTCACCTGCACTTTTTAGCTATTTGCTACTTTTATTTTATTTATTTATTTATTTATTTATTTATTAAGATTTTATTTATTTGTCAGAAAGAGAGAGAAAAAGCACACAAGCAGGCAGAGAGGCAGGCAGAGGTGGAGAGAGAGGTGGGCTCCCCGCCGAGCAAGGACCCCGATGCAGGACTCAATCCCAGGACCCCGGGATCATGACCTGAGCTGAAGGCAGCAGCTTAACCCACTGAGCCACCCAGGCGTCCCGGCTACTTTTATTTTTTAAAAAATATTTTATTTATGTATTTGACAGAGAAAGACACAGCGAGAGAGGGAACACAAGCAGGGAGAGTGTGAGAGAGAGTCCCATGTGGGGCTCGATCTCAGGACCCTGGGATTATGACCTGAGCCTAAGGCAGATAATTCAGGACTGAGCCACCTAGGTGTCCCTAGCTATTAGCTACTTTTACCATCTCATTTATAGCATCTTCCTGGAATAATCTAGGATAATTGTCCCATCTCAAGATCTTTATCATAATCACAGTGGAAAACTCCCTTTTCCCTTTTTTAAATGAACAGGATGCAGTGATGAGGACATGGGCATCTTTGGTGGGCCATTACATCAGCCTACCATAGGTGCTAATTGAAATTTCAGTATCAGAAACACGTATGTGCAGATGTATGACAAAGACACATTTGACTTCTAGAGTAGCAGTAAGGAATGGTGGAAAGAATGTGGGCTTTGATACCACTTATGGCAGGTTCAGACCCCAGAACTGTCATTTACCAGCTGTAGAACCTGTGGGCAATGATTCATTGTCTCTCGAAGTCAATTTTATCATTTCTTTTTATTTTTTTTTAAGATTTTATTTATTTATTTGACAGACGGAGATCACAAGCAGGCAGAGAAGCAGGCAGAGAGAGAGGAGGAAGCAGACTCCCTGCTGAGCAGAGAGCCTGATGCGGGGCTTGATCCCAGGACCCTGAGATCATGACCTGAGCCGAAGGCAGAGGCTTTAACCCACTGAGCCACCCAGGTGCTCCTAGTTTTATCATTTCTGAATGGAGATATAAATAAAATGTAATTTGAATGGTTCTTATGAAAACCACACATATCATACCTAGGGTATTGTAAAGTACTCGTTATTGATATTATTATACAGATTAATCACAGTCATTCATACTGTAAATTACAGTTCATTTATAAAATTTGACTTTAATTATAGTCTAAAATTACAAAAATTACTGTTTGGCTACTGTCCTCCTCAGTTCCATATTAGATACTATTGTTGCTAGTTATTTAAGCACATCTGTACAATTTAAAATGAGTAAAAGTGTTTACCATTTAAATATGGAGATCAGGGGAAGGTCAGGGAAAATTATGACTTTTAGATATTTAGGCTAAACTTGACCTTATCAAGAGGGCTTTAGTTTGGCATATAGGGTGGGAAAGCTGTTCCAAGGGGTGAGCAGAGTGAAAAATGGGCACAGACACATGAATGTACACGTGCGTCATGTGCCCTTTCAGATTACATAGTCGTAGATGAGAATGCTTTGGTTTTTCGTTGATGTTCAGAATATAAACTCATGCAATTAGGAACTTACTTTTTGAATGAGAGCAGTGACTACAACATTCCATGCTATACCAGTTCACCTTTTATGTGAGCTCTAATTAAAATGGAGACATGTCAGAATGGCTAAAACTAACAAGTCAGGAAATGACCAATGCTGGCGAGGATGTGGAGAAAGGGGAACCTCCTACACTCTTGGTGGGAATGCAAGCTGGTGCAACCACTCTGGAAAACAGCATGGAGCTTCCTCAAAAAGTTGAAAATAGAGCCACCCTATGACCCAGCAATTGCACTACTGGGTATTTACCCTAAAGATACAAACACAGTGATCTGAAGGGGCACGTGCACCCGAATGTTTATAGCAGCAATGTCCACAATAGCCAAACTATGGAAAGAACCTAGATGTCCATCAACAGATAACTGGATAAAGAAAAGGTGGTATATATATATACAATGGAATACTATGCAGCCATCAAAAGAAACAAAATCTTGCCATTTTTGATGACGTGGATGGAACTAGAGGGTATTATGCTGAGCAAGATAAGTCAATCTGAGAAAGACAACTATCATATGATCTCCCTGATATGAGGAAGTCGAGATGCAATGTGGGGGGTTTGGGGGTTAGGAAAAGAATAAATGAAACAAGATGGGATCGGGAGGGCGACAAACCATAAGAGACTCTTAATCTCACAAAACAAACTGAAGGTGACTGGGGGGAGGGGGGTAGGGAGAGGGTGGTGGGGTATGGACATTGGGGAGGGTATGTGCTATGGTGAGTGCTGTGAAGTGTGTAAACCTGGCAATTCACAGACCTGTATCCCTGGGGCTAATAATACGTTATATGTTTATAAAAAAAATTAAAAAAACAAGTTTTAAAAATGGAGACGTGTTTTCAAAGAAGAGCCCAGTTGCTTTGTGAATCTGTTTATTCCACTTTTGCTCAGAGCCCCATGTTTTTATTTCATAAATAGCCCCTAAATGAGAAATTTAGTTGAACCATTTAGTGTGTTACCTGAAGTAAAAACTACCCGCACTTCAAACGAGGAGAAAGAGAGGAAAAAGGAAGGGCGAAGGAGGCAGAGGAGGAGGCGGAGATGGAGAGGAAAAAGGAGCCGAGAAAACCAACCGGCACGCTGGTATTCATTCATACTGTACTTGTCCAGCCACCTGTCCGCGGAGGGCTTTGCTCGGTCCCACCGTGTTCTCAGCATGGGAAGACTCAAATGAATGGGCTCAAGAGAGGGAAAACCAGTCTAGTGGGAGAAGGGGATTACTGTTTGAAATGAAGAGAGATCCGTGGGGCCACAACAGAGACCGAGAGGCCTGCCACGCTGGACAAGCTAGTCATTTAGCGGGATTGACACTGAGGTGCCAGTTGGGGCACTGGTGGGGCGGAAGGTGGGGTGCACACGTCAGAACACGCAGAGGCCCTCAAACCTGTGCATAGACTTGGTCCTCGTTGAGAGCTCTGTCGTCCCCATCTCTCATAGGTCCTTCCTAAAGACTTTCCTTTTTTGCCTCTCCAGCCTCGTCCCAATGCTTTAATGACCCTCCTTCTTAGCCATTTGGCTTCCGGAGCCCCGGCCTTTACCTTCCTAGCTGTGCATCGGTCCAACCATTAGTCTTACACCCCCTGTGTCTGGGCTGCCCAGCACTGCACGGGAAGGCTGCATGGTCCTGTGGACTTGTGCCGCTGACTAAGAATCTCTGGTCTCCAGTGACAGCGAGTCCTAAACAGGACGTCTGCTCTACACGTCACATCAGGCCACTCTCCAATCCCTTGGTCTGTAGCCCTTGCGCAGATTTTGCATGTGCTTTTTGGCATATTAAGATCGCCTGCATTTTTAGCACACGTATACCTGCCGATAGCTCAGTGACACCACCATGGAACAGCTGTTTGCTCCTGAACTCCATGAAAATAAATAGTATCGTGTGCACTTTTTTGTGTCTGACTTCTCTTGCATTTGCTTAAGAATGGTAATGTTTTTTTCACCCATGATTGTTTGGAAGAATTCATTTGTCCGGCATGCACCAGATTATTTGTGCCTGAAGCTTTCTTTCTGGGAAGGTTTTAAATTATGAATTCAATATCTGTAGTAGAGGACTTTTTTGATTTCTTTTTCCACTGTAAAATCGTTTTCCTCAACGAATGTATTGGTTTCATTTCTGTGTCCAAATTGGCAAAAAATTTGAGGTGGATTGCAGTTTTCCCAACACACAGTCAGTGTTGGTGTCTGCATACTCTTTTATTTAATTTCTTAAACAACATGGTTATTTTGAAGACTTTGAGGACTACCTTTAAAGTGTGTGTTCTGGGTGGGTCTGTTTATATTTATTATTTTAACCTCTTGATTGTTAGTCACTTTTTTCTTCCTTCCATGTTTAGATAATATTATTATTAGTATTACTATTACTATTATTACAACTACTACTATTATTATTATTATTTATTGAGTGCCTGTCATTTCAGGGAATATGTTAGAGAGGCTGTAGATCATGTGACCTTTACCTAAAGTTGGTTAAAAATTTTTTTCTGGTAGATAATTGACTTGCCATTGGTACATCTGATTTCCAAGACTGTTTTGAATGAGTCTATTTCTGTTTTGTGGTATTGCTAAAGACGGTCTCTTGCTTCTAGGGCATTATATTTCTTTTTCTCTTGATTGAGTGTCTGGGGTATTTCCCAGAGTTTCTCCATTTTGATGAGGCTTGAACCGCAGTGTCTCTTCTATTGTGTTTTGTTTGGACTTTTTGGCATCAGTATCATACCACCTTAACTACTGTAGTTTTATAATAACCCTTGTATATGATAGTGAAAGCATATATTTATTCTTTGTTTTCACTATTATCTGGGCTATTCCTAGACTTTTAATTTTCTTCTACATTTTAGAATCAGGTAATAAACTTCCCCATGACCCCCCCCCCCCAAAAAAAAAAAAATTCTGCTGGAATTTGTATTGTCACTCCAGTGGATTGGCAGCCTAATTTGGAGAGAATTGTCTTCTTGAAAATCTTCCACTACATGGAAATGGTCGCTCTCTTCGTTTCTTTAGGTCTTTTCAAGTTTTTCTATGTAGGTTTTACAGTTTTCTGTAGTAATAGTAGGTAGATTTTATAAAATTTATGCCTAGTTTTTATTTTCTTTTGTTGTGTTGTTAATCATTAGTTTTGGATGTAGTGTTCCATGAGTCATTGTTTGTGTGTAACACCCAGTGCTCCATGCAATCCATGCCCTTCTTACTATCTATCACCAGGCTCACCCAGCCCCTCACTCCTCTCCCCTCTAAAACCCTCAGTTTGTTCCCAGAGCTTATGCTTAATTTTTGATGGTTTTTAATGATAATGAATGAAAAAAAATTTTCAAAATAACATTTTACAACTTCGTGTGACTGATACCTAGAAATAAAATTGATGTTTATGTATTGATTATGGACTCAGCAGCTCCAAAATTGTGAATTCTAACAGTTTCTCTGCAGTACCCTTTTCTGTATTTTAATATATACATTTGTCCAGCTGTGCATATTAGATTTTTTTCCCTTTTATTTTTGTTAAGCATAATTTTGACTTATTAATCTTATAGCCCTGGATAGATTCTCCAGTGCAGTGTTGAATGTAAGACACTTTTTTCTCATTATCAAGTCAGGGAAAAAGCTTACAATATTTTCTCATTAATTAGGTTATATCATATAGTTTTAGGGTTTTTTTTTTTTGTCAAGATAACTTCATAAGTATAAGGAATTTCACTTCTATTCCTCATGTGCTAATTTTTTGTTTCATTTTTTAATTACATATATTGAATTCTTTTAAAGGTTTTTTAATTATTTATTGGTATGTTTACATTATTTTTACTATTTAGTTTCTTAATATGGTTAATTACATTGATTTTGGAAATACTAAACTTAGATACTTGAAACAAACTTGATCATGGTATGCTGTGTTAGATTTGTTTTGATAATACTTAATTTAAGATTTTGTATCTCTATGAGAGAGATTGATATAAAATTATCCCACTAATGCATTTGTCATGCTTCAGTATCATGGTTACAGAAGCTTAGTAAAAAAAAAAAAAAAAAAAAGTGGGAAACTTCCCATCTCTGTATCTCTCCAAGATTAAAAGATTGTGTATAATACCGGCATTGCGTTTCTGAAGTATGAGAGACAAATACACAGAGGAAGTCATCTAGTTTTGGGGTTAAACCTGTTGGAGAGCAATTAATCAGAGATTCTGTTTATTTATTAGACAGAGAAATGTTTTGATTTCAAATTTTGTGTAATTTTTCATAACTTGTGTTTCTCAAGGCATTCAACTCTTGAACCTACATTTTCAAATTTACTGGCCTACAGTTGTTCATATTGTAGTCTATCTCTTCCCTATTGGAAAGATCTTTCCTGATGTTCCTTTTCCATTCCTTGTAGTGTTTGTCTTTACCTTTTGATTTTATTTTGATAATTCTTGGTAGGGAATTACCAATTTTAGTAGCTTTTCAAAGAAGTAACATTGGTTTTGTGGGGGGTTTTCTATATTACAAATTTTTACTTTTTTTTTAAGATTTTAAAAAATATTTACTTATTTACAGAGAGAGAGATCACAAGTAGGCAGAGAGGCAGGCAGAGAGAGAGAGAAGGAAACAGGCTTCCCGCTGAACAGAGAGCCCGATGTGGGGCTCGATCCCAGGACCCTGGGATCATGACCTGAGCTGAAGGCAGAGGCTTTAACCCACTGAGCCACCCAGGCACCCACAAATTTTTACTTTTATCTTTATTCTTTCTATGTTTCAACCATCACTGAGTATAATTTTGTTTTCTACCTCCTTGAACTCTGTCCACTGCTAGGAACTACTGATTCTCTTCTTTTCTAAAACATATATTTAGGGCGCCTGGGTGGCTCAGTGGGTTAAGCTGCTGCCTTCGGCTCAGGTCATGCTCTCAGGGTCCTGGGATCGAGTCCCACATCGGGCTCTCTGCTCAGCAGGGAGCCTGCTTCCCTCTCTCTCTCTGCCTGCCTCTCTGTCTACTTGTGATCTCTGTCTGTCAAATAAATAAATAAAATCTTTAAAAAAAATAAAATAAAAATAAAACATATATTTAGTACTATAAATTTTCCATCAATATTGTTTTTAATATCTCCCACATATTTTGAATATTGTATTTTAATAGAATTGAACAAACAAATGAATTTCCATTTTTAATGATTATTCAACTATATTTAGAAGTGTATTGCCTGATTTACAAATATAGGAATATTTTCTAGTTATTTCTTAAACATTCTTAGCTGAAATATAGTATGATCAAAAATAGTTCTGTGTATTTTCAATTCTTTGAAGTATGTTAAAACTTACTTCATGGCCTACAATGTGTATTTTGCTGTTATATGGTGAGTGTTCTACATATGTATCAAATACATCTTTATGAATTGGTATTTTACCTGTGGTGTGTCTGGCTTGCTGAGTTGGTAGAGCATGTAGCTTTTGATCTTGGGGTCATGAGTTCAAGCCCCACAGCGGGAGTAGAAATAAATAAATAAAAAAAAGATGATGTGATATTTTACCTGAATACCCTATTGGTTACTATGACAAGTATATGAAAATCTGCTTCTATAAATATGGATTTGTTTATTTCTCTCTTCTGTTATGCCAATTTTACCTCTATGTATTTTGATGCTGCTGTTTGGTGACTGGAAATTAATAATTTGTACATCTTCCTGAGGACCTGGTATTTTTTAAATTATAAAAATATTTTTCCTTAAAATCGAACTGCGGTATTTTCTCTAATACTTTTTGGCATTTATTTTCCCACCTACTAACATTACAATTTCTATTCACATTTAAGTGAGTCTCTCTTAAGAGATCTGTAGTTGCATTCTTAAATCCAATCTATTGATTTTTGAATTTTAATTGGCATATTATTCCCTTTACATGTAGCACAATTACTGATGTATATATGATTTGAATATATATATTTATTTCAATATATATTTATTTTCAGGTCAAATTTATCCCATATTCTGTTCAATTCACCTACCTTCCTCCCTTCCTTCCTTCGTCACCACAGTGTAGTTGACATTGTGATGCAAGAAGGTAGTGCTCAGTGAAGAACTTCTTTGTTGTAAGGATCCTGGGACAGCTTTTGGCGGTTACTTCTTGGGATATGGTCTCAGCTGCAGAAAGCTACCTCCCCCAGTTCCTTATCCATCCACTAGAAGCCACAGACAGTTACTGATGCTGTACGACAACGGCTTGGCCATCTCAGCTTCACTGGGACACGTCTGAAAGCCCATTCTAGCTCCAGAGTCTCTATATTTCAGAGTTGTCCTTGAGCCTTAACAAAAGCTCAGATCCTTTCTGTCCACTCCTTCTGCCTCCCCCTTCATTCCACAGCTGCTGACCACAGGGCACTTCTCAATGAATACTCTGCATACTAGTATGTATTTTATTATGTTCTCATGAGGTTGTGACAATACGAGTAGCTTTCACCTTTCAAATCCATTTTTATTAACTTACCTAGACAATAGGAGAGCTTTTTTGAATATATGGTAAAATATAAATTGTAAATCAAAGATAGACATCGAGGTAAGCTCCCTGTATAGAAAACCCTCTCAAAGATAAGCAAACAAACCATGAGTGTCTATGAATGTGTGGGGTGTGTGTGTGTGTGTGTGTGTGTGTTTGCATGCCATTACCATAGAGTAAATTGTGAGGTGAAGAATGGGAAAAAATTAGACAAGTATGCTTACAGTGCAAGAGACCTAGCTTAAATTGCATAGAGGAAACCAAGGGGAGCATTTGACAGGACCATGGTATGATAAGGGTTGCATTTTTTTTTCAAGATTTTATTCATTTATTAGAGACAGAGAGACAGACTGCATGCGAGAACACAAGCTGAGAGCAGGGGCGGAGGGAGAAGGAGAAGCAGACCCCCACTGAGCAGGGAGCCTAATGCAGGTCTTGATCCTAGGACGCTGTAACCAACTGAGCCACTGATGCCCCCCAAGTGTTGTATTCTATTTTATGGAATGGGCTATCAGTTTGCAGGTTGGGGATACTGGAATAATCAAGATGAAAAATGAAAAGACTACAGAACGTACTCATATACACCATTTGCAACACCATTTGAACACCATTTTCAACAAATTGCTGTTAAGGTGGAAACTATGCCCCGAAATGCTTGTCTTTTTAAAGGTGATGTGGAGGGAAAGAGAAATTGAGCGTTCAATTCTTACCAAAAGAAAAAATACAAATTGGCCTTGGCTATCTCAGATTCTAGTTGGTTTGCTCTTAGGTTGACAGACTGAAAAAAAAAAAAAGTCTGTAAACAAGAAAGGCTCTGGGTCAGAGAGATCTTATTTGAAATGTGGTAGTTTGTGTGTTAGCTCCCAGGAGACGCATAGGCAACAAAATGAATGCAGGACTTGCCTGGCATAAATAGTGCCTTTCCCCTGGGAAGTAGACAGTTGCTTATTTACGAACTCCATGTTCATAGAGAGCAGTTCATTTCTTGGTACTCCTTAATATCTATTGTACTATGGAAGGCTCAGCACTGGACTTTAAACCCAAGAAGGTGACGTTTGATTTTGAGTTTACAGTGATTTCTTTTGTAAGCTACTTCGATATACTTTACTATTTCAGTGCCTTATATCTTTAGGAGAGAATCCAGACACAAAACTCCAAGGAATTCACAAAGATTTTAAAGGGGCCCATTTCTGGCTCTTGAAAAGGACCACTTAAATAACAAAGTCATTACTACTAAATAAAAGACAAATATGACATCTACTGATATGAATTGATTTCTTCAGTAAAATATCTAATGCACTGAAATATTCTGTTACTGTAATATTTTATTAGATAAAACAAGACAACACAAGTAAAGTTGGAGGTTGGAGGTTGAGAGAAGAGGGAGAAAGGAAAGACGTAAGGAATTGTCGAATATAACAATAATGTAAATTGATAGAAATTTGAAATTATATTTTCTACCTTAGAACAGGGAGGAGAGGGGCTTATATTTTTAAAAATGAAATGAAAGTACATATGTCAAAATATTTTTAAAAGTTTATTTGAATATTGTTTATACTTCACTCTCTTTTCCTTAATTAAGCAACTGACAGTTGAATAGGAAATTCAAAGCTTGAGATAACTCTGTGGAATATAATCTAGAAATAAGTTCTGTATACTTACAAATGTATTTGTAATATTCTTATGGTTCTTAGTTTAAATGTTGTAATTTTCCATATAACTCCACAGACCATACTAAATATCATTCTTCGATTCCTTAAAACCTTTACCTTAGATGCCTCATTAGCACAATCAGTAGTGTGCCAGTCTCATAAACTTCATCAGTTTTCTGTTGTAGTAATTCTGTCCAGTGTGTGTTTTGATTTTTATCTGTGTCAAGTTCTTCTTACTCTGAAATGTTTCCAGATAGATATAATACAGAATTTATTAGCGAAGCTTCCTGAATATTTAATTAATTAATTAATTTATGATTATTTATTTATTTATTTTAGAGAGCGAGAGAGAGCATGATCAGGGAGAGGGAGAGAGATTCTCAAGCAGACTCCTTGCTGAATATGGTGTGGGACGTGGGACTCTATTTCAGGACCCTGAGATCACGACCTGAGCCAAAATCAAGAGTTAGACCCTTAACCAACTACACTACTCAGGCATCCCAAGTCTGCTTGCTTTTAATATATGTCCTCGACTATGCTTGTTTTGTTAGGCGTCTATTTGAATGTGTAATTTATCTCATTCCTATATTCATTGAAACCTCCTGTAAAAGTATTTTAGTGGTGCCCTTGAAGGTTAAATCTTTGACCTGGGCTTGATTAAAACACAAAACATGCTGATCTAATTTTAGAAAACGAGTGATAAATTATGATGGGAGACAGAATCCTAATTTAAACATACTTCCTCAAGCTAAAATGATGATTAACAACTAAAAGGTATAATTTAAGATGTGTAAGTACGAAGTCCCACATTCAGGTTTTAAAAATAAAATTCAGGAGTTGGAATAAGTCTGATAAATGTGAAAAACAAGACTTAGAAATTTTAGTTAACTACAAGCGGTAAGTGTCCTCTGAATTCCTGTAGGGATTTGAGGACTATTTCCATCTATTTCATCTGTATATCAACCACATTTCATTTAAATGTCTTTCACAAGGCAGGAACAGGTAAATGTAAGCACTTAGAAGAGAGAAAAGAAATCTGCATTCTTAACTCTGGTGCTTGTGATTTCACATTTTTTTTTTTTTTTTAGGATGTCAGTGTCTTCTTCTCTCAAGAGAAGAGCGGGTCTAAGTGATGGTTAACATTTCTTTTAGCTTTAATTTCCAATGTTGAATATGAACTTATATAACATACCTGTGCATAAGATGGTTGTGTACCAAAAGGAGGTGGCATAATGCTGGGATTTTGCCTCTCATAAGGCATTGAAAACTTTTTGTATAGTAAAGGGATAAGATAGATCTCAGGAGCCAAAACATGAATCAGTGGACAAATTAAAAGAATTGTGTTTTATTAACGCAAGTGTCATCTATAGCATTCATACAGTCTGACCATGTACCAGGGAAATTTTAGACTACAGGTTATGGTTTTGATGTCCTTTAAGATATTGACTTAGTTTTATGACTAACCTAGCAATTTTGTCTTATCTTTGTAATACAAAACTTGTTTTTAGTGCTCTTGAAAACAACTTTATCCTTTTGTGTGCCTCATTAATGTGCTAAATAACACAGGGGTTTATGTTCATTTTATATTTTTATGACACTCATATAAAGTTTTGTAAAATTTATATGATGATTTTGACAATTCAGCAGATACTTTAGTTTTATTTTCTAAGACTCTTGTAAGGTCTTTTCAAAGCATTTTATTTTCTTTGATGTGAACAACGTTTTACTTTTCCCAATCACATTTCAGAGGTTTATGTAAATTAAAATTCAATTAGAATTACAGTAATAACTTAAACTGCATAATCAAGGTTGAGGTAAGTATTTGACTACAGGAATGGGAGTCCACTGGATAATAAGAGAATAAGCAAATAGTATAGAAAAGTCTGTGGGTTGTGGCCATAGTTATTTTTCATAATAAGAATGATAGTGAAATCTTATGGTATTTGTCTTTCTCTGACTAGGTTACTGTATACCTGAAAGTAATATAACACTCTATGTTAACTACCCTGAAGTTAAACATTCCTATCATCTTTTTGTTTTTGTTTTTTAATTCGGTGAACTGACTGGTCATTGGTGTTTTGTTAGAAAGAGTAATGTTTTCCACCATAGCACTCATATAAGTAATAAGGGTCTCCACATGCCTGATTTTCAGTCATGAGGGAAATGTTATGTTAATTCATTTGCTCAAATAGATTTATTTTAACGTGTCAAATTTTCCCACTGCTCCTGTTCTCTGTAGTTGCGTGTCCTATTGAAGTTTATGCTTATGTTTGTGTCTAGAGGGGTTGTTTATCTTCTAGTGGGAGGGATGAAAAGCAAGTGGTGCAAAGTCTATTTAGCAACCTTTATGAGAATCGCTTATCACCCAGGAGTGGAAAGCATTCCTGGAGAAAAAGGGGAAAGGGAGCCAATTGTGTTTCAAAGGCAAAGCGCTAGCAGGGGATAGTCAAGACAGGTTTTCCAGCAAAAGAAGGAAGAGCTTTTTGTTTTTTTTGTTGTTGTTGTTGCTTGCTTATTTGTTTTTAGAAAGAGCCTTTTGGATTTAAGATGAAGGTAGGAAGTGACTTGAAACTAGAAAACAATACAGATAGCCCAGGTTGCACATGTTTGCTGCCAATATGTCTGGTGAATCTAGTCTTGGGGGGTTGCTACAGGTGCCAGCAGATGCAGTGTTCAACAGCGGTACTGTACCATAGCAGGAGAAACAGAAGTGACAGCAGGATGATGAAGGATAGGAATGAACTCCTCTTGGGAGGGAGAGTAATGGATGTGGGCTTTGGAGTCCAGTTCCTAAAGGTATGGAGATGCTTTGATCATCAATGGGACGTGGCAGCAGGGGGAGGACCAATATGCCAGACTCCCTGCTAGTCTGGCCTAGGGAGTGCTTGAGTTCCTTTTAACTTACTTTAGACAAATGAGGAATGTGACTGTATTTACATCCTGAATATGGTGTAGCTTTTCATATCCTAACATGTCACCCTAGGACAAAAGCTCAAACTAAAGAAATAAACAAAACTGATAAAAATTCAGGCATCTTTGAGCAAGGTATTAGACCTGATTTAATGGAGAAGAGACAATTATTAAGTGATAAACCCAGTTCCTCCACAGACAAATCATAGCACTGTTTTAACTGTGACAGAGCAGCTCTAAAACTAGTTATGCTTAGGGCATAACATATATTATATATATGTTATATATATATAACATATATATAACAAATATTCAGCCTATCATGGGGGTTAGTGGCCAAGGAGAAATAGATTAATTGAAATTCTTCTGTCTCAGTATACTTAAGAAATGAGGAAATGGCCTCTTAACTTCTTGACATATTCCATATTATATTTCTTTACAAGGTTTTGCAAAACCCAGATGAGAAAATCGGTCTTCCAAATGTACTGATTTATGGCCCCCAGAAAGAGTGAGACATGAATCATTTCCCCTTCGAGTCACTTTTTTCACATTGGTTTAGGAGTTTTAAACTGAATGCAACTGATTATAATAAAGGCATAAACTGTTTAATGCAGTGATTCTGTGTGTGCCAACTTCTAAATGCATAAAAGAATGTAATCTTGAAATATGGAGTCCTCACTTAGGATATCCCCTTTATATGGAAATGAATGCACTTATGGGCTAAACAAACAGACCCTTTCTGTTTTTTTTCCTTCCCATGCAGGGCAGAAAGGAAATGAATACCAGCACAGTTAACATATTCTTTTCTATCACGTTGTCTTGTTCACCATTTTCGCTGTATTTCCTAACGTATACCAAATGGCAAATGATTTGGGACACATTCTTAGGTATAATCTAAATATTCTTCTCATTAATAAAATTGGAAAGCCATCTGTACATAATGTGTGAGGCACATTGAATCAACAGAGTAATTTTATTAGTGATTTAATTTACCTAGCACCAGTCTTTCTAGAAGACTCTGGGTTGGTTTTTTTTTTTCCACCCTCTATTTCCAGGCTCTAACTCATTCCCTTTCACAACATCACTCTATTAAAAGTTGTTGAAATAAACTAGATTATGTATTTTCTAACTGCACGTTATCCAGCTAGGAAAATAAGTCTTTTTAATAGGTAATGCCACCTTATTCGTGTTTGTGGAAGTTTAATGGCAAAAGCAGCAGACCTTGAATGAATGCTGGTGTTCAGGGAATTTCCTTAAATTGGAGTCTTAAACTAACTGTAAGCTGGTCAGGGGAAGCACTGATACACAGAGTACCTAATAAGTATGTTGATAATCCATGCATTCTGTGGGAAGCGTTTTTTGTTTTGTTTTGTTTTGTTTTTTTGTATTTTGTCTTTTTTTTTATTTTTTAAAGGAGAGATCTCTTTCATTGACCATGTAATATTGGTTATCTGTCTTTCTCAGTTAAATATTATATATAGGGAATCTAGAAAAATGGTGGTAGAAAACATTGTCAGGACTCAGTGAAATCCTTATATCATACTGTATCAAAAATATTACATGATACTTAATAACAGCAAGAATATGACTCAAAATAAGAACTTGGAACTTGATATTTTATCATCACTGGACAATCAACTAAACCTCAGTTGTGCTATTACTATGTAATTCTGAAGCTCGTACGTTTAGTTTCCATGCATTTGGGTTATCACTTCTTAATTCTGGGTCTCTTTTCACTGAGTATTCCCAGAAGCAAGCAAAATCTAGATAATCGCCCAAGTTCACAATATTTAAGAGACGAAATGAGTTCAATAAGCTAAATGATGACTCACTGTACATGAGCTCAAAGGGATATTCATACTCCTCCTAACTAATACGAATTAGGTTCAACGAATATTGCCGAGTTGGAGACAAAAAAAGTGAGGCCCAGAAATGTCATTTGAGTAATACAAGACCCCAGCACCAGAGACTATTAGAGCTGGGACCCAACCATCCAGCTGGGCCACAGGACTCATGCTTTCACTATGGCAGCGAGCTTCCCAGAACAGAGAAAGGAGTTTCTAAACCATTCTTGAGGTAAATGGCAGAACTTATATATTTTCAGATATATAAAGACAGGCAGTTCATCCTCCACGCATTTTTCTCAAATAGTCATTTGACCTTGTATTCTAACAAGATGACAAAGAGATGCAAACAGAAATTGTGGGAAAAAAAATTGTAGTCAGTTCCCCAAAATACATTGAGTTAAATGCAAATAATTATTGATTCCACCAAAAAAAAAAATGTGTTTTCAAAGAAAATGATGCAGGAGAAAGTTGAAATCAGACACAATAATTGCAACCTAAGAACTTAAAATGTGTAAGTAACTGGAAAAAATTATTGATTTCAGAAAACACATAAACACACAAGGAATAGTGACATGGATCCTCCCATTTTTTTTTTTTTTTTAATAAACTCTTCCAGAATTGGGAAGGTAGAAGGTATGGGTGGTGATAAATCTACATGTAGCCATCCAGGGCTTTTTGTATCAGACAACACCAGGACTCTCTCTATATATAGTCAAAGTTTAAATTTCTTTTTTTTTTTAATTTTAAAGATTTTATTTATTTATTTGACAAACAGAGATCACAAGTAGGTAGAGAGGTAGAGAGGCAGGCAGAGAGAGAGGGGGAAGCAGGCTCCCTGCTGAGCAGAAAGCCTGATGCGGGGCTCAATCCCAGGACCCTGAGATCATGACCTGAGCCAAAGGCAGAGGCTTTAACCCACTGAGCCACCCAGGCACCCACAAAGTTTAAATTTAAAAGAAATGGTATATTGTTCTCTATTACCCAGACTATTTTAGAGCAAAGCAAAAGGAAGGAGACATTTTAAATCATTTTATTAGGTCATTTTAAAAATTATACTAAAACTAGACAGACAAATGAAGGATAAATTTAGGCACATCTCAATTATGAAAATACAATGCAAAAATACTAAATGAACCTATACCTATTGGAATGTTGTCTCCTATACTAGGGGTATGTCATATCTGGTCTGAAGTCTAAAGGCAAAGAATCGCAATGTATTATAGCACCATGGAAAATGCTGGGTACAGTATTAGTTACATTTGCATGTGATTCTCAGTGATAAAGGCAATATACCTTTATTAAAAAAGATTTTATTTATTTGAGGGGGGGAAGCATGGAGAGCAGGTGAATGGGAGAAGAAGGCTTCCCACTGAACAGAGAGACTGATGTGGGCTTGATTCTAGGACCCTGAGATCATGGCCTGAACCAAAGATAGACACTTAACTGGCTGAGCCACCCCTGTGCCTCGAGATAATATACTTTTAAAAAATCAATTTTCGGGCGCCTGGGTGGCTCAGTGGGTTAAGCCGCTGCCTTCAGCTCAGGTTATGATCTCAGGGTCCTGGGATCGAGTCCCGCATCGGGTTCTCTGCTCGGCAGAGATCCTGTTTCCCTCTCTCTCTCTCTCTCTCTGCCTGCCTCTCCATCTACTTGTGATCTCTCTCTGTCAAATAAATAAATAAAATCTTTAAAAAAAATCAATTTTCAAGAAATATAACAAAGTCATAACTTTTGTCTAGTAATTTCAAAATAGCAAAGCAGAAATTGATAACATTTTAAGGGAATTGAATTCCATCATTCACCATCATAATTGTGTTTCACAATGCCTCTTAATACTAAATATATAAAGCAGACCTAAATATTTGGCATTTGTATTGCCAGTTTGAACTACACAATTGATACTTTTGATTACTGCACCCAACAACAACTAGATAATATATATTTTAAAAATTGAGCAATCATCCACAAAATCAATTAAATACAAGTACCAGAGTAACAGTAAATTTCACAGATCAAGTATCACTTTTGGTACCATCTTCAAACAAAATGTAGTTCAGTCACAGTACAATAAGGAAGAGCCTTGGAAAACCAAAAACACATGATTCTGTGACCTAGGAATCAAACAAGAATAATGGAAATAATTAAGTGAAACTAAATAAACATTAAAGATGTAATATCAAAAATTTTCTGAAATTGTCCATGGAGAGAAATTTATGACCTTAATTGCTCATAATAACATAAAATAGAGGGTGAAAACTTGTGAGCTAAGCAGACAGGTTAAGAAACTAGAAAATGGGGGGGCCTGGATGGCTCAGTGGGTTAAAGCCTCTGCCTTCAGCTCAGGTCATGATCTCAGGGTCCTGGGATCAAGCCCCGCATCAGGCTCTCTGCTCAGCAGGGAGCCTTCTTCCCCCCCCCCCCTCTCTGCCTGCCTCTCTGCCTACTTGTGATCTCTGTCAAATAAATAAATAAAATATTTAAAAAAAAAGAAATTAGAAAATGAAGAATCTAATAAAGCCAAAGGCAGAGGAAAGATAGTCGATGAAAAAGAAATCAAAGAAATATTATAGAGCCATAATAGTGCCAAAGCTTAGTTCCTTTGAAAAGATTAATGAAAATTGTTAATTAATTTCAGGAATGATTAATGAGGGACAGAGAGAGAGAAAGGAGAAAGGAAGGAGGGAAGGAAAGAAGGAGGGAAAGAAAGAGGGAAAGAAGGAAATAGATGGGGAAGAGAATGAAAAAGCAAATGTAGAGGGGCCCCAAGGATAACAAATTCAAGTGTCTGACTCTTGTTGGTTTGGTTTAGGTCATGATCAAGGAGTCATGGGATCCCCCACCCCTGCCTTGAGCTCCACACTCAGCAGGGAGTCTGCTTCCCTCTCTCTCTCTCCCTCTGCCCCTCCCCATTGTGGTCTCTGTCTTTCTCTCTCTCTAAAAGGAAATAAGTAAATATAAAACAAAACAAAACAAAACAAATGTGGTAGTCTGATAAAATGTTGCCATTTCAGGCATCAGGGTAAGGGATCCATGGAATTTTTTTTTTGCAATGTGTTTACAGTTTTCTGTAAGTTGAGAATCATTTCAAAATCAAAAGTTACAATGTTAAAAATTATTGCAAAGGATTACATTTTGTGATTTTTAACTTTCTTCTGCGTTTCTGTGCTTCAGAGGAATTTGTCAGTTGGAATTACACTGTATAAAAAATAATCTAAAGATAGGGATTTAAAATTAAATCACAAAATTTAGAGATCTGGCATTGAGAAAGGGCATTGGACCTGCAGCCTGATTCAGGAGCACATTCAGAAAATTTAAAATGCGAAGCACCACTCAATGGCATTTTGTCAAATATTTTCACAGTCATGATAAGATTTGTATAATAATACATGAGAGGAAAGTGATTTGCCTTACATGTATTTTAACATACGCTGCACTGTTAAAGAGCATTATGAAAGAAATTTTCTGACAATGTCAAGAATAATTAGGTCATATTTGAATAGGTAATTCAAAGTCCTTTGTGCTTTGCTGACTGTTGGCAGCCATCCACCTGACACCTCTGTGGGGAGAATAAAATATTATCCAGGAAATCATTAAGAACTTGACCATGGATGGTGGAAGTTTCAGTGTGATTTGAACCATTGACTTGTTCTTTTTAGGACTAAGCTTTCTAGATTGATAGAACCTCTGTGAGTGTGTCAGAAGAATGAATCAATTGGTCTGAAGTTAAACTGTGCTAATAACCGGAAAACTATCCTGTGTAGAACAATCAGGAAAGAAATAAGAATTCTTTCTGATGTGAGACTGAAGACATCCACAAAGGTGAATGCATGTCATGAACACATGAGATGTGTACCTTGGTTACCTTGGGTCTCAGAGACTAAGGAATTTGAGGATAAAAAGACCTTCTTTTAAACTTGCACGCACTGAAAAATACAGTGGCATAGATACAGCCTAACCTGAAATGAAGGATTTTCACTTGATTGTATATATATATTTCTTAAAACGAGCCCAGAAGAATATTACAGTTACTCTTTCTTTTACTACAATGCTCACTTTTAAATCAGCAGTATGCTTTACCTTTTTTTGTTTATTTTTTAAAATTTTCTTGGCAGATAGATTTAACCTATATACATTGGATGTATTTAACTCAAATGAATAATCTCAAGGTCCCAAAGGACCCACTTGCAGTAAATTTTCCTTTGTTTGAACACCTGCCTGCCTACATATTCACTCTTTTCTAATAAGTGAAGGCCTTCCTGGGGCACCTGGGTGGCTCGGTCGGTTAAGCCTCTGCATTCAGCTCAGGTCATGATCTCAGTGTCCTGAGATCCATCCCCCCATCAGGCTCCCTGCTCAGTGGGGAATCTGCATCTCCCTCTCCCTCTGCTCCTCCTCCCCCCACTTATACTCCCTCTCTGTCAAATAAGTAAATAAAACCTTAAAAAGACAATAAAGTTGCTTTCACATAGTTAAAAAGTGAATGGCCTTCTTCAAGATATAGTTATGTTGAGAGAAGTCAGATAAACCATTTCAGCCTTTAACCCCTCTGTTTTGTTTCCAATGATGGATCAACGGTAAGCATATCAATTTGAAGAATGTTCTACAAAAGACATGCAGCTCGATCGCTTAGGGAAAACCCTGCCTGAAGAGAGATGCCAGAAGGGCTTATTTAGGTGGGTCATGCTCTGGGGACCCTGCGTGTGTAGACCCCAGGTGTGGGGTCCAGGCAATATTCAGGCTACTAGGCACAAGCTGCTAGGAAGAGAGTTGAGGAGTTATTGTCCCTTGGCTTGTTTTTACGGTCCTGACCTACCTGCGCGTCTTAGTGTCTCCCAGCAGCACACACGTATTCCGATCCACAGCACATGTCAGTTGAGGGCTAGGTTGGCTCTGCCTGGTGCGTTTTTGGCTTCTGGGAGGCAAACTCCAGGAGCAACACACGTGTGACTCGGGCCCCTGAGAGAGTTCCGGTCACAGGCATTAAGACAGGATGCGACCTGGTGAAGAGTAGCAGAAGCACGGAGCACATTTTACATATTTATGGTGCAGAACAAACCATGGGCTTGCTAGGTTGCAGCTTTCCCTTCAGAGTGAGGATTCAGTTATCTTCAACATTATTTTGTTGTCACCATGGGTGTTGCTGAACTTGATCTGAGCCTTGTGGTCCCGGGAAGCGGCTGCAATTCTGAAATCTCCTCCAAACCCGCGTTTTCCCTGCTAAGCCCCTTCCCCTCCTTTCTCATGACTCTGGTCAGACTCCTGGAGGACTGTCTTGTTGACCTGCCTCTATGAAACCCAGGCTCCCTTCCTTTTCTTTCAAATGTTCTTCATTAATGAATGTTCCCTCTACTGCATTAGCCTGAATGAAATCCCATCTGCCTTTTTTGTCTCTTAACACCGTAAACGTTGACAAATGGCAGGACAGGCAGAAAATATGCTACGTTGATTCTCCTTTAATCATCTTTCTCTAGGAGAGTATTTGTCTGGCTGAAACTAGTCTTCATAAAGTAAGGTAAATGAAAATTAGAGACCTATCTAATGGTAGATTTCCTCATTTTTCTGCTGCTTCCTGGAATTCCTTGTTTCTGTGACCCTTGTGGATTTCTGCCGCCTAGTTCTGACCCATCTCTCTGGCCTCATGTCTCACTGGGGCAAAAGACTCCGTGTTGCCTGAGCACTGCTCACTTAAGCCTTATTGAATGACCCTGCTCTAGATTTGTTGTAATATTTGTATTTTCCCCAATCATAGAATGCATCAAAACTTTGCCTTCCTGAAAAGCAAAATCCCTATTGGTGTAAAAATGTAATACATATATTTTAAGATTTTTATTATGATTTGAATATAAGAGCTAACTCACATTTTCTACCTACTCCTGATCCTTTTCTGCTTGTGTCTTAATATTTCTAACTACCCTTCATGACAGTGTTGCTAATGGTAACCTCCTTTGTGTGAGAGCAAGATTTGTTCAGTCCTTAAGGACAACAGTTCTGACACAGTATTAAGTCTGACATGGTATCTGTGGGGGGGGAAAAGGTTTCTTAGCTTGTAGGGCTTTTCTTGAACTCATAATTAATTGTTAGCTCACATTTCTTGTTACAAGTTTCCTCCCATGAACTGTACTCGGGGGGAGCTCTGAGTAGCTATCACTAATTGCCTGGGACACCTCACCAGAGCAGCGAGATATGGAGCAAAGGGGGTGTTCAAATGTCACTCAGAATGAAGGCTTTTGTCAGCATTTCTAGCCTCTCGCTGCCCTGCAGTAAGACTTTCAAAATTATCTTCCAGATGATGAACGTTGTTTGAGAGTTAGAACTGGAATTTTTCAGTGACACCGGATATGGATTAAGAAGGGAAACTGAGACTCTGACTGACCTGCTCACGTGGCCGCAGGCAGGGGGAGGCCGGCTGAGTAGCAGAGCAGGCCAGTGGCTGGGCCTCTTGGTGGTTGAACTGCTGAAATGAGAATTACCTTGCTGTCACCGGTAGGTAAGCACTTTAGGTAAACAAACAAGGGTGATGATTAGGAATGTGGATTTAAAAGCCGTCGAAACCAGTGGTGAGGAGATGGAGTGTCCTTCTGATGACCACCAGGGCCAAAGGCAAAAATTAAGCCATGGGAAGGGATTGTGGATCTATGGCCATCTCGACAGAAAGAACCTAGGAGATGACTGTCTTCATCATTTATGGGATAAAGATGATTCTGCAAATACCAGCCATATGTTTTCTTTCTTTTTTTTAAGATTAACTTATTTATTAGAGAGAGAAAGGGAGTGAATGAGTAGTGGGGAGGGACGGAGGAAGAGGGAGAAGCAGGCTCCCTGCTGAGCAGGGGGGGCCCAACATGGGACTCGATCCCAGGACCCTGAGATCATGACCTGAGCTAAAGGCGGATGCTTAACCCACTGAGCCACCCAGGCGCCCCTTGGTCGCGTGTTTTCCCAGGATTTCTACCTTCAGCATAAACAACAGCAATGATTTAGCTATCTTAGAGATATTTTTTAAGCTTTAAAAAATAATGCATTCATAATTACATACAAGAGTGTGTATATGACACTTAGGTATGATTTAATGAATAATATAATGCTGGCCTCTGTACCTGCTAGCCAGCTTAAGAATTAAAAGTTAGAAGCCCCCCGCGTATTCGTCATCAGTCACATCCCCTTCTCTCCACCTGGAATTACATTTTAAAATAATTGTGTTAGTATATTCTTCGGTTTGGTTATGGCTTATCACATATGTGTGTGCTCTAAATAATACTCATTTTTCTGTCTCTAGTGACATAGGATCAGGCTGTTACCTGACTTGTCTCTTTCCTTTTTTTTTTTTTAAAGATTTTATTTATTTATTTGACAGAGAGAGACAGAGAGAGGGAACACAAGCAGGGGGAGCAGGAGAGGGAGAAGCAGACTTCCCACCTAGCAGAGAGCCCAAGGTGGGCCTTGATCCCAGGACCCTGGGATCATGACCTGAGCTGAAGGCAGCTGCTTAACAACTGAGCCACCCAGGCACCCACTTCTTTAAATATTATGTTTTGCACTTGGGTCATGTTGATGTATCCAAGTGTGACTCGTTATCTTTCAGTCCTCTATGAAAACTCTTGATCTGTTACACTCCTTAGGGAAAATTGGGTTGCTTTTAGCTTTGGGTTGTAACATGTCACTGATCTGAGCATTCTCGTAGGAGTCTCCGATTCCCATTTAGAGGAGTTTTTCTAGACATCGGATTGCTGAGTCATAGTGTATGTGTGTCTTCAACTTTATGAGGTAATGCCGAATCGATTTCTAAAATGTTGTAGCAATATATAGTCACACCAGCAGAATGGAAGAGATGCCATGGCAACACTGTATTTAGATAGTAGCTGATAATCTAAAATCCCATTCTGGAGCTGGAAGTTTGGTGAGTGGTGTAGTAGAATCCCCTTATTTTATAAGTCATGAAATGTTGGCTTCATCCAGTCACACCGACAGTGTCTATCCCATATGGGAGTAGAAACTATCTAATGGCCTTTCAATAAAAGCATTTGAAGTACCACCTTCTTAATGCAGAAGATGGGGTTCCAAGGAACAGAGAGAATCAATCAAGAATAATTGAGTTTTTAATTGTACCTTTTGAGGAAGTCCTTATTTCCCCCAAATACTATGAATAAAGGTGAGATTTCTTTATTGCATTAAAACTTACAGAAATACATAAACAAAACAAGATTCTCTGTGTTTAATCTTGAGAAAGTGAACTCTGACGCTTCAAAGAAGTCACAAAGTCAAGCTGAACAGTGCAAGTACTGACCAAAAATACAGGAACAGGTGAATCTGATTACATAGAGAACCTCTCTTATTAAACTTTCTACTCTCAAAATATTAGATCTGAGAAGTTAGTTTCCTAATATTTAGAATACTGTGAGAAATTAAGAGTCCATATAAGCACATTGGCTCACATGTTCCAATAAAGCAGCTTTTTTTTTTACCATAGATTATCAATTTTTCCTTAAATTGATATTCTTATGCCACATTGATTATTATCTATACTATATATGCATATATTGTATATATGTGTATATATGTATATTTTTTTCTATACCATGTAATTTTTTTCTCCAGTCTCAGAATATAATTTCATAATGGGTTTCAGTTGTGATTGAAGTTTGTACAGAATTTGCTTTAAATTCACCTTGAATGATCCTAAGTCTTCTTGTGTCTAATTGATTCCAATCAAAGTTTAAGTTAATAGAAAAAAGAGGGAGTATTTGGACTTCTGACAGATCATGAAAAACATCACAAATGTTGGAGCACCTGCATTTGGTATCAAGAATATGTAGTAAAGGAGATGGGAGGAGTGTTTACATTGTGCTTACTATATACCAGATTTTCTGTCAGCCACTTTTTTTTTTTAAAGATTTTATTTATTTATTTGACAGAAAGAGATCACAAGTAGACAGAGAAGCAGGCAGAGAAGGGGGAGGAAGCAGGCTCCCTGATGAGCAGAGAGCCCGATGTGGGGCTCAATAAAAGGACCCTGAGATCATGACCTGAGCTGAAGGCAGAGGCTTTAACACACTGAGCCACTCAGGCGCCCCTGTCAGCCACTTTTCATAAATTGTCTTACTATGATAATATTTTGGGGGGCATAATATTCTCATTTTACATTATCCTGAAAGAGGTCAAATGATTTTTTTGGCATTACAGATTTGTCCCCGGTAGATGACCAAAGTTGCTCACTGGACGAGGCAGCTCTTTCTAGAAGCAAAACAAAGAGTCACCTGTCATTTTTGAAAATGTCCTGTGGTGTAAAATCAGAATTACTGGGTGTCTTTGTTTAGATTTATTGTTGCTGCTGTTGCTCTTGATTTTTTTAGAAGGGGGCTGAGCGATGGATAGCAGAGAGAGAATCTTAACCAGGCTCCATGCCAGTGTGGGGGCTGATGTGGGGCTTGAGCTCAGGACCCTGACATCATGACCTGAGCTGAAATCAAGAGTCGGGTGTTTAAATGACTGAGCCACCCAGGTGCCCTGGTTGTTGCTGTTTTCTGTCTTTTGGATTTGGTGGTGAGCCATAGGGGAACATCGTTATTCTCCAATTATCTTATTCTATTCAGATTTAAAATATCTTTTCTTGTAGTATTTTTATGCTTTCTATGTACATTATTTTTCTGTGGTTCCAGCTAACATATTCAGTATGGTTTGATTTTTATCATCATAATTTTTCCCATTTTGTAGAAAGTTTCAACAACCGAGTGTCTCTGCATCTATTTAGTTGCAATTCAAACATCTTTTGGGTGTGATGTCAGGTATCGACCTCTGTCCTAAAGCAGAAGCTCAGTATATGTATGGGTACTGCCACTGCTCCAAAGTCATGAGGAGCCTCAATCATCCAAACCTTCAAATTGGCTTCTGGTTTTCTCCTACCCCACAGCTCCTAAGATATGTGTAATTCCCAGCTCATGTCTTATGAAGTCCTTCCCTTCCCTCTTGTCCAAGTCTCCAACCTCTCCCCAGCAAGGGGGCTGGTGGGCTCTTCCATTTGTATTAAGTTAAATGTCATCCTTTGCTTCCTACCACCCCTTCCCCAGACACTTGTACACATTGTGTGCAGAATCTCATTTTTTTTAAACTATTTTATATATTTATGGGTTAGAGAGAGAGAGAGAGATCACAAGTAGGCAGAGAGGCAGGCAAAAAGGGGGATGCAGGCTCCCTGCTGAGCAGAGAGCCTGATGCTGGGCTCAATCCCAGGATCCCGAGATCATGACCTGAGCCAAAGGCAGAGGCTCAACCCACTGAGCCACCCAGGCACCCCGGAATCTCATGTTTACATTTCTCCAGAAAGTAAATTTCGGTTTTCTCTTGCCTTGAAAGAAAGGCAGCAATTGTAGCCTGGAGGCATAGAACAGAGACCATCGTTGTGGCTACATGGGTTTAAATTCCTGTCTGTCACTCATTATCTCGGATTTTGGGGAGAGTTTGTTAGCCTCCTCATGTTCCTTCATCCAGAGGTAAAATTAGTACCTACCTCATTTTGTTTTGAGGATTAAATCAGTTCACTCATGGGACAATCTAGAGCAAATGAATACCCAGTGAATTTTACTCTTTAATGGTAGATGTGCGGATATTCTAGGCAGGGGAAGAAGGGTCATCTCTGTGCTGAGATGTTCTGACCATCCTTCTCTGACTCACCCTCTTCCTAATCTCTGAACACTGTTAAGTGTTCAAAGCCTCCATTCCTCAACCTCTCCTCCATGTCAAAATCTTCTATAAAATCTTGAATAACCAGGGGCGCCTGGGTGGCTCAGTGGGTTAAAGCCTCTGCCTTTGGCTTGGGTCATGATCCCAGGGTCCTGGGATCGAGCCCCACATCAGGCTCTCTGCTCAGCAGGGAGCCTGCTTCCTCCTCTCTCTCTGCCTGCTTCTCTGCCTATTTGTGATCTCTTTCTGTCAAATAAATAAATAAAATCTTTAAAATAAAAAAAATCTTGAATAACCAATTTCTCCTGCAAACTAAAACCATAACTGCCCTCCAAGAGCTATATACCTTGTCAAAATAGGCTTTGAATATTGTTTCTCACTAGTGATCTCTCTCTGTTTCTTGATTTTTCCAGTTTTATATTTGTTTCTTTTTTTTTTTTTTTTTTCAGGAAGTTTAGAGAGATCCTAGTAGGGATAGGAAAAAAGCATGTATATTCATTCTAACATAATTAATGCTGGAAGGCCAAGCATTTACTCTTGTTAGTTTTAAGTTTTTACAAGTATGTATTAAGTTGTAGTACCTTGTTTTAATTTGCACTTCTAAGATTAGTAGGAGGTTGAATAGTTCATGTAATGCATATTAATGTACGCATTTATATAAAGGAGAATATATGTTAGTATATTGTCATATGAGTTATTTGTTCAGATGCATTGTTGGATTACCTTTTAGGGTTCTGACACTCATTAACCTGAATATATGAACCTTCATATTATTTTAATTTTGTTCCCAATGCCTTGTTCCTGAATATGTGATTCACATTTGCAGCTGAAGATGGCCAGCTAAAAAAACATAATCTGCTATGCCTACATGAATCGTGCAAATGAGTACAATTTCTAGTTTGCCCTTTATTTTTTTTTTCTGATCTTCCACCTGAATTACTAGAATTTCAGTGTTCATGGATCACGCTAGAGTTCCTCTTGTTCTTAGTGCTGTTTTATATATTTTTCCACTCTACCTATCCATTAATAAAATATCCATACTGCATTAATTCAGAATGGTTGTAATAGTTCTTACACAGATTAATTTACAGTAATGTGTTAATTATGGTAACGTATATATTTTTATTTGAACAAAGACATTAAAACTTTAAGCTGAAGGAATGAATAATGCTGGATACCTAAATAGGATCTCATGATGTTGGTGTAATATTCATATGTGCGGTTGGACGACAGTGTTGTACGTCTTCTCTCCGGCTAAAACTACAGATCCTGGACTCAGATGATCTCACACATTCATTAATTGTTTCACACTGGGTGAAGTATATTTCTCCTCTGTGCTTCAGCTTCTTTATCTCTAAAATAGAGGAAAGAGTAGTACCAACTGCATAGAATATTTATTGATATTATAATGAGTTAATGTTTCTAAAGCCTTCTGAAGAGGTCTTAGCAGAAAGTAAACACTATACAAGTAATACCTGTTCTTAATATCACTATTGCCTACTGATTTTTTAAAACTTTAAAGCCATTGAATTCTGCCCTTTAAATTGCAATTTTTCTATTTTCTTTTCTCTTCTCTTCTCTCTCTCTCTCTCTCTTTTTTTTGGCCATAATAAAATGTTACTTATTGCTATTATTCTACGATTATTTTTTTCATTTTATCTTATTTTAATTTTTCAGTGTTCCAAAATTCACTGTTTATGGACCACACCTAGTGCTCCATGCAATACATGCTCTTCTTAAATCCCACCAACAGGCTAACCCATCCCTTCACCCCCCTCTTCTCTGAAACCCTCAATTTGTTTCTCAGAGTCCACAGTCTCTCCTGGTTTGTCTCCCCCTCCAATTTTCCCCATCTCACTTCTTCTCTCCATTTCCCAGTGTCCTCTGTGTTATTCCTTATGTTCCACAAGTAAGTGAAACCATATGATGATTGGCTCTCTCTGATTGACTTATTTCACTCAGCATAATCTCTTCCTGTCCCATCCATGTTGATACAAAAGTTGTGTATTCTTCCTTTCTGATGGAGGCACAATACTCCATTGTATATATGGACCACATCTTCTTTATCCATTCGTCCATTGAAGGGCATCTTGGTTCTTTCCACAGTTTGGTGACCGTGGCCATTGCTGCTATGAACATTGGTGTACAGATAGCCCTTCTTTTCACTACCTCAGTATCTTTGGGGTAAATACCCAGTAGTGCAATTGCAGTGTCATAGGGAAGCTCTATTTTGAATTTCTTACTGTTTTCCAAAGTGGCTGCACCAACTTGCACTCCCACCCACAGTGGAAGATGGTTCCCCTTTCTCCACATCCTCTCCAACACATGTTGTTTACTGTCTTGTTAATTTTGACTGTTCTAACTGGTGTAAGGTGGTATCTCAATGTGGTTTTGATTTGAATCTCCCCAATGGCTAATGATGATGAACATCTTTTCATGTGTCTGTTAGCCATTTGTATGTCTTCTTTGGAGAAGTGTCTGTTCATGTCTTCTGCCCATTTTTACATGATTATCTGTTTTGTGTGTGTTGAGTTTTATATGGAACCAGAAGAGACCCCGAATTGCTAAGGAAATGTTGAAAAAGAAACACAAAACTGGGGGCATCACATTGCCTGATTTCAAGCTTTACTACAAAGCTGTGATCAGCAAGACATCATGGTACTGGCACAAAAACAGACACATAGACCAGTGGAACAGAGTAGAGAGCCCAGATATGGACCCACAACTTTATGGTCAACTAATCTTTGACAAAGCAGGAAAAAATATACATTGGAAAAAGGATAATCTCTTCAATAAATGGTGCTGCAAAAATTGGACAGCTATGTGTAGAAGAATGAAATTCGACCATTCTCTTATACCATACACAAAGATAAACTGGAAATGGATAAAAGACCTCAGTGTGAGGCAGGACTCTATCAAAATCCTAGAGGAGAACATAGACAGTAACCTCTTGACATCAGCCATGGCAACTTCTTTCAAGACACATCTCCAAAGGCAAAGGAAACAAAAGTGAAAATGAACTTTTGGGACTTCATCAAGATCAAAAGCTTCTGCACAGCAAAGGAAACAGCCAACAAAACAAAGAGGCAACCCACAGAATGGGAGAAGATATTCGCAAATGGCAATTTTTCTATTTTCTAACTGCAGTTAGAATTCCAGGTATCAATATTTGAACACGTAGATGCTAAGTAACTTCCAGTGGAGTTTGTCTTCAGCTTTCCCTCTTCCAAGTGATACTGAGACGGTCATTAGAGATGGTTAAATGTGTATTAAGCATTGGAAACCAGAGAAAAGTGTGAAAATATGCCAAGCATTTGAACTGCCAGTGGTATTTGTTTTTCCTGTTAAAAGGGCTTTTTTAGTAAATATGAGATCTCAGTAACCGTGCCATCAGCAATGATTTATGGCAAATGAATTTTAGCCAAACCACCAAAGCCAGAGTTTGTATTTCCAAGAAGACAGATAAAAGAAGTGATGAAATTACATTCTAAGCAACATCTCTTCTCCTCTACAATAGCACAGCCATGGAATGAAGCAATGTGTTCTTACTCATCCTCATAGACAAGAGAGAGTGGGTTATTTTTACGTTCATTCGGCATTGAGGGAATAGTGTGTATAAGACAGCAAATTCTCTTTCTCTCTTGCAGTTTACTTTTCAGAAGACAAGAATACAATAACCATATACATGAATTTTAAAACTCAGATAGGAAAAAACTAAAAATTAAAAAAAAATGTGATAATGACTGGACAGTTTCTTTATGCTGAAAGGTCAGAAACTCTCCTAAAAGACAGGAAACAACATGTGTTTGAGAGGATGTGGAGAAAGGGGAACCCTCTTACACTGTTGGTGGGAATGCAAGTTGGTGCAGCCACTTTGGAGAACAGTGTGGAGATTCCTCAAGAAATTAAAAATAGAGCTACCCTATGACCCTGCCATTGCACTACTGAGTATTTACCCCCAAAGATACAGATATAGTGAAAAGAAGGGCCATCTATACCCCAATGTTTATAGCAGCAATGGCCACGGTCGCCAAACTGTGGAAAGAACCAAGATGCCCTTCAACGGACGAATGGATAAGGAAGATGTGGTCTATATACACTATGGAGTATTATGCCTCCATCAGAAAGGATGAATACCCAGCTTTTGTAGCAACATGGACGGGACTGGAAGAGATTATGCTGAGTGAAATAAGTCAAGCAGAGAGAGTCAATTATCATATGGTTTCACTTATTTGTGGAGCATAACAAATAGCATGGAGGACAAGGGGAGATGGAGAGGAGAAGGGAGTTGAGGGAAATTGGAAGGGGAGGTGAACCATGAGAGACTATGGACTCTGAAAAACAATCTGAGGGGTTTGAAGGGGCGGGGGGTGGGAGGTTGGGAGAACCAGGTGGTGGGTATTAGAGAAGGCACAGATTGCATGGAGCACTGGGTGTGGTGCAAAAACAATGACTACTGTTACACTGAAAATAAATTAAAAATTTTTTTTAAAAAATGTCCATTTAACCAATGCCTGAAATATACTAGAGTCACATTTTACATTTGAAAGTTTGTTCTCTGTGAAGTCAATTAGTTTGGAGACTACCTTTGTGAATCCCTGTGTTCTTTTCTTAGGGACAATAAATAAGTAGATTTAGTTAAATAAGTAGATTTAGTTAAAAATCATTTGCTTTCAACTGTGTTCATTGTAAGTCTGATCTATGTAAATAAGATAGATTTTTTTTTTCTCTCAAAGAGTAAATCCACACAATATACCAACCATGGGGGGAAAAAAAAAGACCTGGAGCTCAATATTTTCTTGCCCCTTGTTTTGTCTTGGGTTTTTTTCACCTAACCGTTTCTTTTACTCCTTATCCACTCATTTTAAGGGACCTGCGAGTACAGCAAGATACATTTTAAAGAGATTTTTATCTAAAGAGATTTTTAAATCAAAGCGGGAGTGAGATAAAAAGATATACCTGTATGGTGATGGCTGCCAAACCTGACTGTGTATTCAAGTCACCTTCGACATTTTTATAAATTTTTGATGCCCATGCTGCAATTTAGCTCATTAAGTTAATGTTTGGGGAGGGGTTAGGTTCCGGGCTCCAGGTTTCAGTGGTTTCTTAGGTGATTCTAGTATGTAACTAGCTTCGACAGTCATTTTCTAGTCTAGAAGTTTCCATGCAAAAGTTTTAGTTTATATATTCTTAGTTTATATATTTAGTTTTAGTTTATATATTCTTTTTTTAAAAGATTTTATTTATTTATTTGACAGAGATCACAAGTAGGCAGAGAAGCACGCAGAGAGAGAGAGGAGGAAGCAGGCTCCCCGCTGAGCAGAGAGCCCGATGTGGGGCTCGATCCCAGGACCCTGGGATCATGACCCAAGCCGAAGGCAGAGGCTTTAACCCTCCGAGCCACCCAGGCGCCCCTAGTTTATATATTCTTAATTCCATTCCCTTTCTGTGTAGAACATCATAGTAGACTCTTATCAATACCACTGACAGGTGTATCTTGGGTATCTAGGAGATGTTTTTAAAAGACAAATATATGGACACAATCCAAATGTCCATTAACTGTTAAATGGACAAAGTATGTTATATCTATATAATGGAATATTGTTTGACAATCAACAGAATGATATGCTGAGGTATGCTATACATATATGAACTTCGAACACATTGTGTTAAGCCAATAGCCAAAAATTACATATTGTATAAATTATATTTATACTAAATGTTCAGAAAAGGCAAATGTGTAGAACTGATAGTAGATTGTGGTTGCCTGGGGCTGGATATGGGAATGGGGGATGACTAGCAACAAGCATGAACAGTTGCTTTGGGTTGATGGACATATTCTAAAAATGGATTTTATGACACTTGCACAACTCTATAAATTTACTAATGGTCATTGAATTGCACATCTCATTTAGCATATTTTGTGCATCTAAACTACACCTTGATAAAGCAGTTACAAAAAGAATCTCAATGGTTTTCTTTCATTTCCAGAGATCTTTACTTTATTACATTAATATGATTTTAAATAATATTTTGGGGGAAGTAAAGGGTGACTTTTTAATAGAAAGATAAATATTTTAGATAACAGATTTCTTATATTTTTAAAAAATATTTATTTATTTGACAGAGATCACAAGTAGGCAGAGAGGCAGGCAGAGAGAGAGAGGAGGAAGCAGGCTCCTTGCTGAGCAGAGAGCCCAATGCGGGGCTTGATTCCAGGACCCTGAGATTGTGACCTAAGCCGAATACAGAAGCCTAACCCACTGAGCCACCCAGGTGCCCCATCTTTTTGAAATTAGTTTTTCTAACATTTTTATTTGTATTTGCTCATTTAAAAAAATCTAAATGTAGAAGAATAAAAATTGGAAAACAGGGATAACATTATCAGCAAGCAAGTTTGAAATTCTATAATTATTATAAAATGCTATTGTCAACTGTGATGAAGAGGAGATAAGAATAAGGCATCTACTTTTTCAATTGTAATAATATGACTAAAATCCCACAATAAAATACTATTTTTTCCATATATGTTAATTTTCCAATTTGGGGTTGTAAGTTGGGTATTCTAATTTTTTTTTTAATTTTATTTATTTATTTGACAGAGAGAGAGACCACAAGTAGGCAGAGAGGCAAGCAGAGAAAGGGGGATGCAGGCTCCCTGTTGAGGAGAGAGCCCAATGGGGGGCTCAATCCCAGGATCTTGAGATCATGACCCAAGCTGAAGGCAGAGGCTTAACCCTCTGAGCCACCCAGGTGCCCCGGGTGTTCTAAATTTATATTAACATTATGGGATATGGATTCATGGGCTCAATATATTACTAATTATTCAAACACCAAAGAACAAAACTAGCTCTGGAAGACAGTAAGACAGTGTCTATGGAGTAGATTATTTTGTTGATTTGTCATCCATTTAATCTGCCCTAGTTCCAGATATGTTGGCAAGATCTATCCAAGTTTTCCAGGTTACAGTTAGAGCTAATCTAGTTAGCAATGAAAGTGGGCAAATAATATGCTTTCAAAGGGCAGAAATATAAGAGAATCTGTTGTAAAAATGTGATGTAACTATTGTGGTAAAATTTAAAATAATAGTTGCCCTGGTGTAAATCACTGTCCTATAGGATAATCTAGACATGCTTCACCCTGAAAACCAGGGCTGTCCTGAATCCTTGGCTGAATTAAATTCAGAGCTGAGTAAGAAGCGGTGGACTTTGGCTAAAGAATAAAATGTGAGTTTTTTAACTTAGGGGATGATCAGAGATAAAGAAGCTAATCTTTGAGAGGGAAATTGTCAAATGTTATGTGAAGGAAATTGCTCCTGGCATTTCCTGGGGCTAACTTTTCTGGATAATATACATTTAAATGTCACTCAGAGCAAATATTTAATGATCAGGAAGTTGACAAAGACATGACATGTATGAGAGTTTGTGCTCTGATCATTTCAGAGAAGACTGTTTACTTGGAAACTTAGGGCAATAATGAGTTTAAACAGTGCATTTAGTATGCTGCTAGAGTAGGATTTTTGAGAAAAGCTATGATTTGTCTAATTATGGACCTCAAATGCAGCATGATATATTCCTTGTGTGAATGTTCTTTTTCTTCTTTGTATTTGAATTATCTGATTTATGAATAGCTGTTAATAAAAAACTGTTTCTGCAAAGGTTTGTAATTCTTCTACTTCAGTAGTTAATTCGGGCTCTATTAACACTATTTTTACACCATATCCTGGCAGAAATCCCAGAAAAAAACTGTTGTTAATGCACATTTCATTTGGGTTATGTAGCTTAACACTGTTCAATACTTAACTGAGAGAAAATCAGTGCTTAGCCTGTAGGGATACTCTGTACATAGCCTGCGTGCATCTCTGTGTGTTTGAGGGGAAGAATCTGTGTTTATGTAAGTGTGTGTGTGTGGCGGGAAGAGGGGGTTCAGTGTACGTTAGTGGCTAATCACATAGATACAAAGCCTGGGACTCTGACATCAGCATAAGTTAGTTGATGTCTTTCACTGAGTTTCCTCATCTGTAAAATGGGGACAAAATAGTACCTGTATTATGGGATTATTTTAAGTACTAAGGGAGGTAATATAAATAGATCACTCAGTATCGAACATGGTACATACAACCTCTTATTACCCATTTAAAAAAATTACTTGCTTACAGATTTTATTTGAGAGAGAGAGTGTGAGTGGAAGGAGGGGCAGAAGGAGAAGCAGACTCTCTACCAAGCAGGAAGCCCAGTAGGGGGCTTGATCCCTGGTCCCTGGAATCATGACCTGAGCTGAAGGCAGATGCTTAACCGACTGAGCCTCTCAGGTACCTCTATTATTACTAATTTTAAATTATCATATTAATATATGTAAAGCAAAAGATATTCAACTTATTTTTAAATTTCTATTGTTTTTATTCACAAAGTAGTTTTAAACAGTCATTTGTAAACAGATTTTAACAATGCACTATTTATTAATATACATAATGTTAGTAAATATATGTCTGTATAAACATGTGCATATATATATATATATCTACCCACATACATAAAAATATATTATGCAAATAATAAAGCACACCTTGGTCTAAGAAAGAGAATATTAAAAATACTATTGAAGCTGGTTCTGGGTTATCCAAGGAAACCACTATTTAGCTCCTTGTTGATGATTCCTTGCTTTTCATTACGTTTTGCTAGGCTACATTGAGCCCTAATCAATATATTATCCAGGTGTGTATATTTTAGACATTCTATAAATGTATTATAGGTATGCATCTTTCTTTTTATGAAAAACTAACTTCTTGAGATTTAGTCATTTTGGTAGGTAGCCAGTTTGCATATTTTCCCTAGTGGATAGTACAACACACCCAACCACAATAACCAATTAAAGGAAGTAAGTCACACATACTATAGCAAAAACGTGTACATCATTTATTTTTAAAATGAGCAATGCAAGAAAATGTCTTTAATGCACTAGGTGGTCTCTACGAAAGCATACACTATGCTTTTCTAATATAGTAAAAGTATTCTCTTGAGAAAAGGGGGAAATAAAAGAGTACCCACTAGGTACTCTTTTGTTCAGAATTATTCTGAAAAGGATAACCAGGGCAGTCAGATAAGAAAAAGAAACAAAATGTATAAAACAGGAGATAAATGAAGCCATCAACACTGCTACTGTTTGCATCCAGAACCACCTCTTCCAACTCTTTATAACCTGTTTTCTGGTCTTCTTTTTGCTTATTTTTTTTTTAATTATTTTTTTTAACATATAATGTATTATTTGTCCTAGGGGTACAGGTCTGTGAATCATCAGCCTTGCACACTTCACAGAACTCACCATAGCACATACCCTCTCCAGTATCCATAAAACACCCAAAATCTCCCTACACCCTGACCCCCCAGTGACCCTCAATTTGTTTGTGAGATTAAGAGCCTCTTATGGTTTGTCTCTCTCCTGATCCCATCTTGTTTCATTTTTTCCTTCCCTACCTCCCAAACCCCCTGCCCTGCCTCTCAAATTCTTCATATCAGAGAGAGGGAGCATGTGGTAATTGTCCTTTATGATTGACTTATTTCGCTCAGCATAATACCATCTAGTTCCATCCACGTCATTGCAAATAGCAAGATTTCATTTCTTTTGATGGCTGCATAGTATTCCATTTTTAGTACTTCTTTATCCATTCATCTGTCAATAGAAAATCTGGGCTCTTCCCATAGTTTGGCTATTGTGGACATTGGTGCTATAAACATTCAGGTGCATGTGCCCTTTCAGATCACTACATTTGTATCTTTAGGGTAAATACCTAGTAGTGCGATTGCTGGGTTGTAGGGTAGCTCTATTTTCAACTTTCTGAGGAAGCTCCATGCTGTTTTCCAGAGTGGTTGCACCAGCTTGCAATCCCACCAACAGAGTAGGAGGGTTCCCCTTACTCCGCATCCTCGCCAGCATCGGTCATTTCCTGACTTGTTAATTTTAGCCATTCTGACTGGTGTGAGGTGGTATTTCATTGTGGATTTGATCTGTATTTTCCTGATGCCAAGTGAGGTGGAGCACTTTTTCATGTGTCTGTTGGTTATCTGGAGGTCTTTTTTGCAGAAATGTCTGTTCATGTCCTCTGCGCATTTCTTGATTGGATTATTTGTTCTTTGGGTGTTGAGTTTGATAAGCTCTTTATAGATTTTGGATACTAGCCCTTTATCTGATATGTTGTTTGCAAATATCTTCTCCCATTCTGTCAGTTGTCTTTTGGTTTTGTTAACAGTTTCCTTTGCTATGCAAAAGCTTTTGATCTTGATGAAGTCCCAATAGTTCCTTTTTGCCCTTGCTTGCATTGCCTTTGGCAATGTTTCTAAGAAGAAGTTGCTGTGGCTGAAGTTGAAGAGGTTGCTGCGCATGATCTTCTCAAAGATTTTGATGGATTCCTATCTCACAGTGAGGTCTTTCATCCATTTTGAGTCTATTTTTGTGTGTGATGTCAGGAAATGGCCCAGTTTCATTCTTATGCATGTGGCTGTCCAGTTTTCCCAACACCATTTATTGAAGAGACTGTCTTTTTTCCAATGGACATTCTTCCCTGCTTTGTCAAAGATTAGTTAAGCAGAGAGTTGGAAGTCCATTTATGGGCTCTCTATTCTGTTCCACTGATCTGTGTGTCTGTTTTTGTGCCAGTGCCATACAGTCTTGATGATGACAGCTTTGTAATAGAGCTTGAAGTCTGGAATTGTGATGCCACCAACTTAGGCTTTCTTTTTCAATATTCCTTTGGCTATTTGAGGTCTTTCCTGGTTCCATATTAATTTTAGGATTATTTGTTCCATTTCTTTGAAAAAATTGATGGTATATTTATAAGGATTGCATTAAATGTGTAGATTGCCTTAGGTAGAATAGACATTTTCATAATATTTTTTTCAATCCATGAGCATGGAACATTTTTCCATTTATTTGTGTCTTCCTCAATTTCCTTCATGAGTACTTTATAGTTTTCTGCATATAGATTCTTTGTCTCATGGTTAGGTTTAGTCCTAGGTATCTTACGGTTTTGGGTGCAATTGTAAATGGGATCGACTCCTTAATTTCTCTTTCTTCTGTCTTGCTCTTGGTGTATAGAAATGCAACTGATTTCTGTGCGTTGATTTTATATCCTGACACTTTACTGAATTCTTTTACGAGTTCTAGCAGTTTTGAAGTGGAGTTTTTTTGGGTTTTCCACATAAAGTATCATACCATCCACAAAGAGTGATAGTTTGACTTCTTCTTTGTTGATTTGGTTGCCTTTAATTTCTTTTCATTGTTTGATTGCTGAGGCTAGGACTTCTAGTACTATGTTGAATAGAAGTGGTGATAGGGGACATCCCTGCTATGTTCCTGACCTTAGGGGAAAAGCTTTCAGTTTTTTCCCATTGAGAATAATATTCACTTCGGGTTTTTCAAAGGTAGCTTTGGTGATATTGAAGTACATACCCTCAACACCTACACTTTGAAGAGTTTTGATCAAGAAATGATGCTGTACTTTGTCAAAGATGTTTTTCAACATCTATTGAGATCATCATATGGTTCTTGTTCTTTCTTTTATTAATTTATTGTATCACATATTTTGCAGATGTTGAACCAACCTTGTAGCCCTGGAATATATCCCACTTGGTCATGGTAAATAATCCTTTTAATGTACTGTTAGATCCTATTGGCTAATATTTTGGTGAGAATTTTCTCATCTGTGTTCATCAAGAATATTGGTCTGTAATTCTCCTTTTTGATGGGGTCTTTGTCTGGTTTTGGGATCAAGGTAATGCTGGCCTCATAAAATGAGTCTGCAAGTTTTCCTTCCATTTCTATCTTTTGGAACATTTTCAGGAGTATAGGATTTCATTCTTTAAATGTTTGGTAGAATTCCCCTGGGAAGACTTCTGGCCCTGGGCTCTTATTAGTTGGGAGGTTTTTGATGACTGCTTCAATCTCTTTACTGGTTATGTGTCTGTTAAGGTTTTCTATTTATTTCTGGTTCAGTTGTCATAGGTTATACATTTCTAGGACTGTATCTATTTCTTCCAGATTGTCAAATTTGCTGGTGTATAGTTGCTCATAGTATGTTCTTATCATTGTATTTCTTTGTTGTTGCTTGTGATCACTCCTCTTTCATTCATGATTTTATTTGTTTGGGTCCTTTCTCTTTTCTTTTTGATAAGTCTGGCCAGGGGTTTATCAATCTTATTAATTCTTTCAAAGAACCAGCTCCTAGTTTTGTTGATTTGTTCTATGTTCTTTTGGTTTCTATTTCATTGATTTTGCTCTGATATTTATTATTTCTCTACTCCTGCTGGGTTTAGACTTTCTTTGCTGTTTTTTCTCCAGCTCCTTTAGGTGTAGGGTTAGGTTGTGTACTTGAGACATTTCTTGTTTCTTGAGAAAGGCTTGTATCACTATATACTTTCCTCTCAGGACTCTATTTGCTCTGTCCCACAGATTTTGAAGTTGTGTTTTCATTTTCATTTGTTTCCATGAATTTTTTCAACTCTTCTTTAATTTCCTGGTTGGCCCACTCATTCTTTAGTAGGATGCTCTTTAGTCTCCATGTATTTAAGCTCTTTCCAACATTCCTCTTGTGATTGAGTTCTCGCTTCACAGCTTTGTGGTCTGAAAATACTCAGGGAATGATCCCAGTCTTTTGGTACCTGTTCAGACCTGATTTGTGACCCAGGATGTGATCTGTTCCATGTAAATGTTCCATGTGCACTAGAGAAGAATGTGTATTCTGTTGCTTTGGGATGGAATGTTCTGAATATATCTATGATATCCGTCTAGTCCAGGGCATCATTTAAAGTCTTTATTTCCTTGTTGATCTTTTGCTTGGATGATCTGTCCATTTCAGTGAGGGGGTTGTTAAAGTCCCCACTATTACTTTATTATTGTCAATGTGTCTTTGATTTTGTTATTAATTGGTTTATGTAACTGGCTGCTCCTATGTCAGGGGCATAGATATCTAAAATTGTTAGCTCTTCTTGTTAGACAGACCCTTTCTGTATGATATAGTATCCTTTCTCATCTCTTATTATAATATTTGGCTTAAAATCTAATTTATCTGATATAAGGATTGCCACCCCAGCTTTCTTTTGATGTCCAGTTTACCATTAGCATGGTAAATTGTTTTCCATCCCCTCACTTTAAATCTGGAGGTGTCTTTGGGTTTAAAATGAGTTTCTTGTGGAAAGCATATTAATATTTTTTCAATATTTTATTTATTTATTTGCCACAGAGAAAGAGATCACAAGTAGGCAGAGAGAGAGGGAGAAGCAGCCTCCCTGCTGAGCAGAGAGGCCGATGCAGGGCTTGATCCCAGGATCCTGAAAAGAAAAAAAAAATCATGATCAGGCTGGAGACTAGAACAAAGCCATATGCTAGATTTAGGGTATATTTTGATCTACTAGAAGAAACTGTATCCCAAAATTTTAAAGAAAAAAGAACCTATATGCATGCAAAAAATAAGATTAAATACAATGAACGGATAAAATATGACTATAACAATGAAAAGTTAAGAAGTTTTTTTAAAAGATATCTTTAAGATAATAGTTTTTAAAAAGTTAAAAGAGGAAGAGGAAATGTTAAAAAACGAATAAGAAAGAAATAAAATTAAAAAAAAATTAACCTTTCAAGACTAAAGGATCATGGGGAAAAAAGCCATGAATTCTATGTGTTGCTTTTCCTTAGCTCTGAAGTTCCAGAGTTCTCATTAATGGGTAAACTTGGTCTTTCTGGTTGTTCTTGCTTATCTTCTGTGGGGGGCGCCTGTTGGCAGTGATTCTCAAATGTTTTTGCCGGAAGTGGAATTGCACTGCCCTTGTCAGGGGCTGGGCTAAGTAATCTGTTCTCGCTGTAGGGAGCTTTTGTTCCCTGGACGCTTTCTGTAGAGCTTTGGAGGACAGGAATAAAGATGGCGGCCTCCCAATCTCCGGCCTGGAGGAGCAAGAGCTTGGGGCCCACACTTCTCCGTGTGCCCTCAGAGAAAAGCAGTCATTCCCTCCTGACTCCCTGGTTTCTGGCCACACTCCGAGCTCACCGGGCTTGTCACTGAGCATTTCTGTCTCTGGCACATGGCCCCGTCTGGAGTCTCCAAACCCATCAGACTCCTACCATTTCCTCCCATGCCAAGAAGGAGGGGTCTCCACAGATCTGCCCCTTGTGGGGACACTTCTTGAAGAGCAGTGGCCTGACTGTGCCTGGGATCATGGTTTAAGGTAAGCCTGAGCTGAGAACCGACTCTCAGCTCCGTCTCTGGAGCCAACTTCCCTGCTCCAATACCTGGGAGCTCTGGCACACTCAGACACCCCTGGTCTCTTTGTGACCCTGTGGGTCCTAAAACCACACTGTCCCTGCGAGGGCAACCCCCCCCCACACACACACCCAGTGGGCCTCTGGAACGATGTCCCTCAGTGGAGCAGACTTCTAAAAGTTCCAATTTTGTGCTCCTCTGTTTTCACCACTTGCCGGGAGCCAGCCCTCCCCACCATGGTCTATCTTCCTGTCACTTCGGATTCACTTCTCCGCACATCTTACCTCCCTGAAAGTGGTCGATTTTCTGTTCCTAGAATTGCTGCTCTTCTCTTCTATCTCCTGTTGAGTTTGTAGGTGTTTGGAATGGTTTGATAACTATCTAGCTGAACTCCTGGGATCTGATGTCATTTCAGTCTGCTACTCCTCTGCCATCTTCCCTCCTCTCTCCTCTTTTTGCTTTTCTTATTGTGAGGTTGGGCTTACTTCAAATTTATTTTTCTCACTCTCCTTTCCTTTTATATTGGTTTGGAAGTCATGCATTCTGTACTTATCAATTTAGTTGTTACCTTCAAATTTAAACATGCATTTTAACTTAGAATTTAGATACTTAACTACTTCTAAGTTGGTCAACATTTTTATTCCCTTCCCCCAATAATTCAGGATTTATGAAAGCTTTAACTCTGATTACCCACTTGTCTTTTTTCTTACTGTATTTGAGTTATGTCTAATACTGTTTGTGTCTTCTATTTTATTTCTATTTTGCATTTTTTATATTTTATACTATCAGAGTTTTCTTGGATGTAGTTTTCTGGTTCACATTTCTTTCTTTTATCTTCACAACTTCTTTGTCAGGTGATTTTTCATCTCCCTGAAGTACAAATTTGGAAGTTGTTTTAGCTAAGATCTGCTGGTAGTAAACTCGCCCAGCTTTAGTTTACCTAAAAAAAGAGTTCCTTAACAATCATTTCTGAAATACAGCTTCTCTAGGAACATACTCTTCTACTGAAAGCTGTGTTCAGGATGAATTTCCTGTGCATTCGGGCTTTCTATATTATTTTAGAAAATCTGTTATTGGCCTCATTGTCATTTTGTGGGCTATTTGTCTTGTCTGAGAGCATTTAATGATTTCTCTTTACATTTAGTGTTGGTAGATTTGCTTCAAATTTTCTAGGCTTTTATTTCTTTTTATTTTCTCATTAGAAATTTACCAGACTTAGCAAATCTAAGGCCGGGTTTCCTTCAGTAACTGAGAGCCAGTTTCAGGCATTATTATTCTAAATACTGCCTCTTTTAAAATCTCTTCTATTTTCTCTTTTGAAAATCTGAATGGACATATGTTAAAGTGTCTCTCTGTCCCTCAGATCTATTACTTTTTCTTACTAGGTTTGATCTCTCTTTGTACCTCTAACTAGATGATTTCTTCAGATTTGTCAAGCAGTTCATAACTAAGCTGCTTACCTCATCCTACTGTCTAGCTCATTGGATTTCTAATTTAATGATTACTGTTAAAAAGAAAACTGCAGGAGCACCTAGGTGCCTCATCTGGTTAAGCATCAGACTCTTGCTTTTAGCTCAGGTCCTGATTTCAGGGTGTGAGATCCAACCCCGGGCTCACAGGGGAGTCTGCTTGAGATTCTCATTCTTGCTCTCCCTCTGCCCCTCCCTGCCTTGCACACGTGCATTCCTCCCCCTCCCCCCAAATAAATCTTTAAAAAAGAGAGAGAGAGAACTGCAGGCCCAAAATGGCATCACTTAGATTAGACCCCAGGTCAGTAAAGAAAGACTTAATGCCTAAAGTTTCAGGTATCCTTTCAACCCCCCAGAAATGCAACCTTTTACTAGTCAGCACTAGAAGATTTACTGGTGGACTGTTTTTGTTCCCCTTGGAAGGGTGACCTTGCCTAAAACAATAGATTCTTTGCAAATAATTTTTCCCCACACCCTCTCTCTCTTTAAAAATCTTTCCTTTTCTATAGTCCTTGTAGTTCCACTCTACTTGCTAGATGAATGCTGCATGATTTTATGAATCAGTTAATAAAGCTGATAGATCTTTAAGATTTATTTGGTTGGGCTTTTGTTGCGTAAATATAATGTTACTTAATGTTAAATAATTTAATGTTAACCGTTTAATGGTACTTACTGTTTAATGCTTGCTTAAATAATTTTTAATGTTACTTAAATATTTTTTTCCAAGTTCTGGAATCTTTTTCAGACTGGATTGCTTGTTTTTGTTGCTTGTTCATTCATGAAGCATTCTGAGCCTTCTTTTATTTCCTTTGAGCATGTTTAAAAGCCTTTAAAAATAGCTTCTATCTGATCATTTCAATACATGTAGTTTGCTAGGTGAAAATCTGGTATTTGTTTTTTTTAATTTTTTTAAGATTTTATTTATTTATTTGACAGAGAGAGACACAGCGAGAGAGGGAACACAAGCAGAGGGAGTGGGAGAGGGAGAAGCAGGCCGCTCTCTGAGCAGACCCTGGGATCATGACCTGAGCTGAAGGCAGACGCTTAATGACTGAGCCACCCAGGTGCCTCTGATACTTGTTTTTTAATATATTATCAGTGAGCTGTGTTTCTTCATGTGCTCATTAATTTTTGAGAGTTTCTGAGCTTGTGATCAGAACTTATCTGTTGTGGAACTTTATCTGTGGGAATTATTTCAGGATTGAGGGTTCATCTCTGCAAATATGATTTGCATCTCTGCCAACTACTAAGGGACTCGACCAACATAGACCAATTGAAATTGTTCCATCCTTTCTGTTTTTGCTTTTGTTATTCTCTTTTGGCTTGTTTGTTTGTTTGTTTTTAACCCATCTGGAATTAATTCTAGTTCCTTGTCAGGCATGACAATAAATTTGTGGTTATGTTCTCTCAGCCAAGGTGTGTGTGTGTTTGTTCTTTTGATTTTCCCTTAGTTGTGCTCTAGTAGCCTAGGCCTGAGACAAGTAAGTTCATTAAGATGAGGAAGCTTCTCCTCATTTGGCTTAGTGAGATAGTCACCACTGTAGACCTGGGAATTCCTTGTTCTGCCAAGCTCTCGTGTGTAGACCACAGTTTATGTCCTGGCTTCTGATGGTTTAAGTTCCCTGGAATGAATGCCAGCTCCACCACTTTCTTAGAATTTCTATTTTCTCATGGTTTCTGTTCTCCAGTATTTCTCTTTGTTGCCCACAGCACCATCACGCATTATAAGAAAAAATATGGTTTTGATATTTTATTCAAGCTTGTAGTTATTTTATTTTGAAGATATTTCTCAAAAATGTAAGGAAGGTTAAAAAGTATTACTTCTAGAGGCTTACTTACATTCAGGACTGAATTATAAATTATACAACATAGAGGAAATCAATTGCTAAGAATTTTCTTGTATTTAGATTGTAGCACTTGAACTAAGGACCAAGGAAATCTTCATAATTTTTTGATGTGTGTTTATATACACACACAAAAACATATATATATATATATATATATATATATATATATATATATACACATACACACACAGACACACATCCCAGGTGAATAGTAAATTGTACTTTGGAACTTTCTTTTGAATTTTCTTTCTTTTTTTTTTTTAGGATTTTATTTATTTATTTGACAGAGAGAAAGAGAGATCACAAGTAGGCAGAGTAGCAAGCAGAGAGAGAGGGGTAAGTAAGCTTTCTGCTGAACAGAGAGCCCAATGTGGGGCTCGATCCCAGGACCCTGAGATTATGACCTGAGCTGAAGGCAGAGGCATAACCCAGTGAGCTACACAGGTGCCCCTGGAAATTTATTTTTATTTTTATTTTTTTTAACTTAGAGAGAGAGAGAGGTAGCGCATGTGTGCTTGAGTACGAGTTGGGGGGGGGGGAGCAGAGGAGAGGAGGAAGACTTCCAGCAGAGAGGGGAGCACAAGTCCTGCTGGATCCCAGGACCCTGAGATCAGGGCTTGAGCCAAAGTCAGACACTTTACTGGCTAAAACACCTGGGCACCCTCTATTTTTGGAACTTTTTCTGAGAAAATAAAAGTGAGTGTAAAAATGTACTTACATATGTATTTATTTTCAGCATTGCTTAATAACATTTAAACTGAAAGCATTTCAAATATTCAACAAAGAAAGTTACCATGATGCATCTGCGAACCTACTATAGTTCTGCTTAATAATTATAATCTAGAAATGCTTCTTTGTGACAACCTATTGTTGATGAAAATATAAAGTAGATGTAAAATAAGTCCCAATTTTATTAAGAGTGCATATCTCCGCAGAGAAAAACAATAATATTATACCAAAAGAATTCATGTTATTCAGATTTTTTAAGAAGTTTTTAGCACATTTGTTTTCTTCCCTCTGATTATTCATATTTTAAAGATTTTTTGTGGGTTTTTTGTTGTTGCTTTTGTTTTTTTGAAGATTTTATTTATTTATTTGACAGAGAGATAGGAGAGCATAAGTAGGCAGAGCAGCAGGCAGAGGGAGAAGGAGAAGCAGGTTCCCTGCTGAGCAGGGAGCCCCATGTGGGGCTCGATCCCAGGACCCTGAGATCATGACCTGAGCCAAAGGCAGATGCTCAACTGACTGAGCCCCACGCACCAAAATATTTTATACATTCTGTAAAACAAACATGCATAGTTCATGCTAAATAAATATAAGATTTAAAAACATACACATAGTGAGCTAGTACGGGCAGATCAGAGATAAGGGCCGGCAGGAAAGTGAGGAATAACACTGATGAGGCTCCTGCCATTTGCAGTCAGGATACGGTGGCATTAACACTGCATTCTCCCCAGCCCTTGAGGACAGAAGTTTCTTACCAGCTCTATATATGACAGCATGAACTTCAAGGAGATTTAAAACATGCAAGATTTTGTGACAAGTAAGAGTCCAGGCACATGAACTCTCACCAGTGTAAATTGACTTTCATTATAGTAAATACAGAATTTTGTTGTTATACCAATGGTCTTTACTGTATAAGGAAGTGGTATCTTCTAACTGGAGTTGTTGAAGGTATTAAGTTTTACCCTTATTCTCTGTGACAAGTGAGTTAAAATCAAGTTTTTAAAAAAGTGTTGCCAATTTAAGCTGAGTTTGTGGGTAGATTAACTGACTTTGGCCAAAGATGAGGTCAGGAGGTGATGATATGAGGATGTGAAATGAATTGCTTACCAACATATGCCTTTTGTAAAAATAACTTCTGTTTCTTATTTATTCAAGGACAAAAGGGAGTCTTTAATAACCAAGAATAAAAGCCTGAGTATCAGGGGGCTTCAGCTGTGAGCACTGACATAGTGTCTGGAGGTAGGTCTGGGAATTGGCTTCTACAAAGTGATTCACTGCTTTGAAAAGGGTCCCCTGACTGGAGAGCATTTGAAAATATAATTTACATCACATGGGGCATATTTTAAGTATAAGGAATCTCCAAAATAAGAATCTTAAGATTTTTTTTTCGTGACTTGAGACCATCAGTATTGAGACTTTCTCTTCAACACAAAAGGCAATTTTTAAAAATTTTTAAGAACTTTTTATAAACATATAATGTATTATTAGCCTCAGGGATACAGGTCTGTGCATTGTCAGGTTTACACACTTCACAGCACTCACCATGTCACATACCCTCCCCAATGTCCATAACCCCACCACCCTCTCCCTACCCCCCTACCCCCAGTCACCCTCAGTTTGTTTTGTGAGATTAAGGGTCTCTTATGGTTTGTCTCCCTCCCCATCCCATCTTGTTTCATTTATTCTTTTCCTACCCCTCAAACCTCCCACGTTGCATCTCCACTTCCTCATATCAGGGGGATCATATGATAGTTGTCTTTCTCCGATTGACTTATTTCGCTCAGCATAATACCCTCTAGTTCCATCCACGTCATTGCAAATGGCAAGATCTCATTTCTTTTGATAGCTGCATAGTATTCCATTGTATATATATACCACCTGTTCTTTATCCATTCATCTGTTGATGGACATCTAGTTTCTTTCCATAGTTTGGCTATTGTGGACATTTCTGCTATAAACATTTGGGTGCACGTGCCCCTTCGGATCACTACGTTTGTATCTTTAGGGTAAATACCCAGTAGTGCAATTGCTGGGTCATAAGGTAGCTCTATTTTCAACTTTTTGAGGAAGCTCCATGCTGTTTTCCAGAGTGGTTGCACCAGCTTGCATTCCCACCAACAGTGTAGGAGGCTTCCCCCAAAAGGCAAAATTTAAATACACAGTGCACATTGGCTACTACAGTATTATTGATGAGAAATGTAGTAACCAAACTGTACTATGATCCACGGTAGATAACTTGATAACCATATCATTACAGTAACAAATATATATATATATATATATATATATATATATATATATATATATTTCAAATTACCCTAATTCTGCCTTTCCAATGAAAATGCTAGCTTGCAGAAGTCCTTAATACTTTTCCAAAGATACTTTTTAGGTGTCCAGGGTCTTTTATTGACAAAGTAAACTGGGGAGTCCTGTCACTGTAAACCAGCCCTCTGAAGCCTTTTAAATACAGGGACTAGAGAGTTTCTTTGGCATTAGGTAAGTAATAGAGGCTTATGTCTGACAGATTAAGTGGCAGCCTCTCAGTCATTTACTTCTGCTCTTTCTGGGAGTGGCAGGGAGTTACACCTTGGCTTCTATGGCCTCCAACCCCCCTCCTGGACCAAGAGGGCTTAGCATTGTTGCTCAATGGCCAGGCAAGTAAGCCTACTCTCCTCCTGCTCACTGAGGATCCTTATCCATTCTCCTTCCTCACCTGTTGTGGTATCAGTCCTTCCTCCTAGCTCCCCAGCTAGAGGAATGGGTCTGAACAGAAGGAAATTCTCCTCAAATGCTCAGAAGTATCTTCTGGGCTTTCTTTTGGATAGCAATATCATCTCACCTGGGAATCATTCAGGAAGAGGCGGAGCCCAGTGTAGGGAAGCCATGATGATTTTCCTCATCTTTACCTCTTCATGGTAAAGTCCATTCCTAAAAAATTGATGGCGACCCCTTGTAGTCATTTTATAAAAGAAATTCCTTCCTGTTTCACAATTTCAGATGAAAGAAAATTAAAAAAAATTATAGCTCATCTAATTAGATTTTTGGTTAAATTGCATTATAAATCATTCTAGATAATGTGACAATGTTCTCTAAATCAGAATACCTGTAAGACTAATTTTATATTACAAAATTGTTTTGAGTTTATGGATGTTATAGTACAATAAGCTCATAAATTCAGATCAATGGAATGAATAATCTAATTTTTAAAAGGATTTTATTTATTTATTTGATACAGAGAGAAAGGTCACAAGTAGGCAGAGAGGCAGGCAGAGAGAGTGGGGGAAGCAGGCTCCCCGATGAGCACAGAGCTCAATGCAGAGCTCAGTCCCAGGACCCTGAGATCATGACCTGAACCGAAGGCAGAGGCTTAACCCACTGAGTCATCCAGGCACTCAGATAATCTTTACATTAATATTTTGAAAGTTATGCGAAGAAGACATGCTAACTGAAAGAATACTAACACAGGGGCGCCTGGGTGGCTCAGTCAGTTGAGCGTCTGACTCTAGATTTCAGCTCAGATCGTGATCTCAGTGTCCTGGGATCCAGCCCTGTATCAGGCTCTGGGCTCAGCGGGGAGTCTCCCCCCATGTGCACGCACACACACACACACACACACACACACCCTTTCAAATAAATAAATATTTAAAAAATACTAACACAGACCCAATTTAGTATCATTTTATACATTTCAAAACTCAATAGACTACAGTATGTCATATATTTACTTGAATATTGGTACAAAATTGTTTTAAAGTGTTTGAAGGGATTCTATTCTATCATAAAGATGAATAAGGTGTTATGTCACTCATGGCAAATTTGTTAGGAATACTATAGCCTGATGTCACTCTATTACTTCATTGTTCTTTAGGTTTTCCTAAAATAAGGGTCAGAAGTCATTGCCTCAGTCTACCACATGGCATGCATGTTCCCGTCTTACATGGCAGCCATGTTTCATAGGTGCTTTGAGACCTAAAAACAAGGCCTGATACTATATACTATATACTATATACTACCTTGACATCTAGTGAAACCAGGAAGGCTTGAAATGGCTCAACTACATGTTTACCTCTCCGTCATGTTCCCACCGATAAAACCCAACATCAAACAATCATATTAAAGAAATGCAACACAATTTCTACTTATTTCCAAGTAGTGGGGTTCAGTGTTCCATCAACCCAAAGAATGATTCAAACAGAAAAATCATGTCCTCCCCACTCCAAGGCTGCCTCTCATGTCCCCTGCCTGTTTCTCTGTTCCCAAGTGTAACCCCTGTGTGGCCTTCCATGGTATTCTCTGTCCTTCTTTCTTGGCTGTGAGTATATATGATTAATAATCTGCGTGCATATCATGTGTTCAGTATTGCTTGTTGTGAGTTAGTTCATTCTATAACCCAAGTGTAAGTATCCTTTATTAACAGTACGAGTAGGTGGTGACTAATGAACTCCTTGTCCACGCATCCTTTATGCTCAGTTATCGTTCTTCCTCTTAAAAGAAATCTTCACACAGTGTAAGACACAATCATCTGTCTACTCAGATACCAAATTAAGTTCCATGCCCCTATTTTGAGCCCTTGTCATGTACTACCTTGTCTCATTATAGGACCAATATGACATTGTGTCTTCTTATTGTGTTGAGCTTGTAACATCTTGGAGACTCGTCATTGAGTCTGCTGCTTCTTTGTTCTGCACGGTTCTTTAAATTGAATATTTAGTCAGCTGTTATAGAACCAAATCTATTTGGGGATAATAAAGCCAGATAGTTTATCTATTACTTTGGACCTTGCCTTCACTTCTAATCTGGACCATCATTATATAAATCTTGCTTCTGCATCGTGAGAATAAGTATACATTCTCCATGCTACCAGAAAATAAGTTTTTTAAATGCCTTAAAGTGTATGTTCCATTGATAATACATCAGTTGCATTTTTTTTATTATTAGGGACATAATAGTTTAGTATCATAAATGAATATTTGAGTCATTATTATTCTTTTATTTTTTAGTGTTTTCTCTAGACTCTTTTTCTCTTGCTGGCCCCAGATTTCATTTCTTAATTATGTGCACAAAACAAGTTGAGTCCCTGAGTTAGAGCTGTTTTTCTCCATGCTTTCCCTAGGTGAATGCTTCTTGAATTTAATCTCCCCACTTCCTTTATAGCGAGGAGCTCCAACCTTTTATCTGAAATGGTAATTTTGTATCCATGTTGTGTATAGATGTATGCAAGGATACAACACAGTTAAAATCTTCCTTCCAGGGGCACTTGGGTAGCTTAGTCTGCTAAGCATCCAACTCTGGATTTCAGCTCAGGTCAAGATCTCAGGGTCCAGAGATCGAGTCTTGCTTCAGACTCTGCAGTGGGTGTGGAGCCTACCTGTGATTCTTTCTCTATCTCTGCCCCTCTCCTCCACCCTCCCTGCCCAAAAGTCTTCCTTCCAGAATTTAACTCTTATTTTCTTTTAAATAGCTTGTCGCTCATTTTCCATATTTTCAACCAGAACATAACCACTCTACTAGTTACTTGGCCTAAAACCTTGAAATCATCTCCAACTCTTGATTTCCCTTTTGTTTTTATTTAATTACATGAACAGTGAAGCTTATTGGAGCAAAAAGGAAGAGTGACTGGAAAATAAGGTTTCTTTGGGGAGGAAATGGCTCTCTTCTGTTTCTCATGTAGTTGTTATCGGAAGGAAGATAACAACATGGGGTGTAGAGGCACAGACCCTTACAGTCAAAATCTACATGTACATTCTGACTCCTCAAAAAGTTAACTATAAAAACCTATTGTTGTCCAGAAGCCTTAAAGATATCCCATAACATAGTCAACTAACATGTATATTGTATGCTGCATGTATTCTATATTCTATTTTTACAATGAAGAAAATTAGAGAAATGTTATTAAATCATAAGAAAGACAAAGTACATGTACTACATTTATTGAAAAAATTCCATATATTTATGGACCAGTGAAGTTCAAACTTGTATTGTTCAAGGGCCAACTGTATATATTTTATGTATTTGTATACAGTGTTTTCATTCACACACATTTGGATGTCTGGGAACAAAGAAAAAAGGGAAAGTTAATATTTTTGTGTTACTTTTATTTTTCCTCTCAAGTAAGCTTCCTTGACTTCATGTGATTTACAGAGCAATTTTAGTCAAATGTGAAAACTATTTAAGTTTTATAAGCTCCTATCTCCCTAAAATTAATTATGATTTTTCAGAGAAGGGATTTTATATTTAAGCTAGATTTATTAATAAAACCAATAATAAACATAATAAGAAGAATGATAACAGATAAGGTTTCTTTTCTTTTTTTTAAGATTTTATTTATTTATTTAACACAGAGAGAGAAATCACAAGTAGGCAGAGAGGCAGGCAGAGAGAGAGGGAAGCAGGCTCCCTGCTGAGCAGAGAGCCAGATGCGGGGTTCCATCCCAGGACCCTGAGATCATGACCTGAGCCGAAGGCAGAGGCTTAACCCACTGAGCCACCCAGGTGTCCCATTTTTTTGTCTTTTTTATTGGCAACCAAGGAACTAGTTGTCAACTAGAAAGCATAGATATAATATGGACAAATTTGAAATGAAACAAGGTTGTTATCTGTGAAATGCAATTTAAAGCGTGAAATTATTTCACCAGCTTGTTCTCTCAGAAGCAAGCAAAAAAGTTCATACACAAATATGGTAATGGTATGAGTCTCTTGCAAATCTCCTAAGGAAGTCACACATATATCTCAAAAGCAAGTTAATGATTTTAACATAATTTTATTGGAATGTATCCACAACAATGTTTCTGTGTATCAAGTGTGAATGGCGTTCTCTGTTTTAATACTGAAAAGTGTCTGCAACATATAAAGTATGTAATAAACTTTGTTTTTCTCAGGGGTTAAACATAAAGTTGTGAATACCTAAAGTTAATTTAATAAATAATTTAATAAATTTTAAAGAAACATGTAAGGTAAATTTTCCTACAAATAGGGAATCCTTAAAGACCCCTATTTCCTGTGATTACTTAGAAATAATTAGTAATTAAAATAAGGTATTACTTGTTTAGCATAAGCTTTATTCACTTTACAATTGAATCATAGACTTCAATAATATGTCTTCAAGGAAAACAGGAAAGATTATTTAGAGAAAATGTCTGAAGAAAAATTTTAGAAATATTTAGAATAACAAAGATAATCAAAGAATCATTGAGTCAAAGTTCTTTCTTTCTTTCTTTCACTATGGATTACTGATAAAATTAAAAACAAAATGAAGACTGACTTGAGAACTTCCTAAACACACAAAAGTGAAATTAAATCTATCCTATTCCATGAATATAAGCAAAACTTAGGTTATTACTGGCAAAAGTCTCCAATAATCATAAAAGCAACTTAAATGTTCTTCCTGAAAAATGGTGTGAGATATTCCATTTTGACCGATCCCCTGATATATGGAAATCCCCACTATAATAACTGATCATTCGGAAGGGTAGACAGCTTTTTCATTTTCACTTTTTAAAAAAAAGATTTATTTGAGGGAGAGTGTGTGTGCATATGTGCACACACACATGGGGAAAGGCAGGGAGGGAGGAGAGTTAACACCCTGGAGCAGACTCACTATTGAGCAGAAGCCTGTTCTGGGGCTCCATCCCAGGACCCTGAGATCATGATCTGAGCCAAAATCAAGAGCTGGCCACTTAACTGACTGAGCCATGCAGGAGCCCCCTCATTTTTTGCTGTATAAGCCATCTTGTCACTTCATGCCCCTAGGTTTGATAATATTCTTTGAATGTGAAGGCTCCCAGTCTGTAAAGTGTTCTTTCATGTGCAGAAAACTCTTATTAAATGCTATTTTCTGAACTACAGATTTCAGGGGTAGGTCTCTCTTGGATTGGAACCCTTCTCTCTTTGTATTTGGAGCTCCCTGATGTTATGGCGCAAACCTGTGGGTTCTTTATGGAAGAGTATTGGTAAATTATCTTATTCTGTTCAAATGGAAGGGAAACGCATGATTCCCTGTGTTTTGGAACAGCTGTTGAGAAAAGCCCCCCACCTCCCCAATGATAGTGTCTTTGGGAACCTAAAGAAGAAGATGGTCTAAAAGTGCCCCTCCATTTCCCTCAAAAACTATTCCTGCTTCCCATACTCCTGCCTACCTATGTGCCTGTTTGGGAAACAGATGAGCTTTTGGACAATTTTTGGAATTGTCATAATTACTTTTAAAAATCTTTACCTTAAGATGAGACAATCCACCTTAAGAGAAACCCTTGAAAAGAGAGCATCTCAAACCTCTATGAGACAATGGAATACATTCTTTGATTGGATTGCAAAGCTTCTAAGACAGAATGATTCCAAAAAGAGCTTCTCTAAAAGAAACCTGACCATGTGCAGGTGACCTTAAGTTAGTCCATCTGCCAGAAACACAATCTTGATTCAGCTCTTATTGAGTTTTATATTCTCACACCTGAGACATGATTAAAATTTTAAAACAAAAGCTGTATGATCTCTGTGTCGGTCTATATGTTTATGTATATGAGTGTATATAAATTATGCATGTGTGATTTTTTTGAGTTCTATTTAATTGGCCTAAAGAAAAAATAGGCACTTACATAAATATTCCTAAAACTCTCAGAAATATAAAAAACTAATCAAACATTTTTCAAGTTCATGTGATCTGGGTTAATCTTTTTTATTTTACTTTTTTTAAGGGTTGTGTTTATTTATTTGACAGAGATATCACAAGTAGGCAGAGAGGCAGGCAGAGAGAGAGAGAGGGAATCAGGCTGTCTGTTGAGCAGAGAGCCCGATGCAGAGTTTGATCCCAGGACCTTGGGATCATGACCTGAGCTGAAGGCAGAGGCTTTAACCCACTGAGCCACCCAGACGCCCCTGGGTTAATTTTTGATAAAGAAAAACTAATTTCATTTTCTTGGCTTAATAAAAACAGGTATGTTTTCAGAATTGTCAGTATTTATTATAATGCAAGCATACAAGTATCTGTCCTTACCCCTGTGTCGATTCATCTATCAACATCTCTACTTTGTCTGTATATCTCTGTCTTCACCTATATATTCATTCTGAGCTTTAATTTTGAAACTATCACCACAAATTGTGTGTAATACAATACTTAAGTGTATGAGCTCAGTGAATGTAAGAGTGTAGTGAGAGGAAGAGATATTTGGGGGAGTCACTATATTTTTCTGGACTCTCAAATTTTTACAATAGGATCACATTATCTTTAAAATAATAAGCATTTAAACAACTTAATACAATCAAGTCATTTAACTGAAGAATTGTTAAAAAATAAAAGAAGGTAAGTGAAGAGAATAACAAAAGTAAAATCCAAATAATGCACCACAAAAGCAGTGAAAATGAAAAGTTAATCTGAGCTTTTTGTTTGAAAACACCAATAAATGGATGAGAAATATATATAATAAAGTTGAATATGATGCTCTTATGACAGAAAAAATATTAAAGTAAATGAACAAATACTGTTTTGTAGTAGCAAACACACTATACTCATCTTATAAATTTATGTTTATTTAAAAGGATCACGGAATGCTCTTTTTTACTGAAAATATTCCTAAGACATAGAGCCCACATGTAAAATAATGAAAAGTTTGTAATGCAGGAAATCACTCCTTTTAGAAGTTGAAATTTCAGGGGCACCTGGGTGGCTCAGTGGGTTAAGCCTCTGCCTTTGGCTCAGGTCATGACCTCAGGGTCCTGGGATCGAGCCCCGCATCGGGCTTTGCTTAGCGAGGAGCCTGCTTCCCTCTCTCTCTCTCTGCCTGCCTCTCAGCCTACTTGTGATCTCTCTATCTCTCTCTGTCAATTAGATAAATAAAATCTTTAAAAAAGGAAGAAAAATGTTGAAATTTCAGAGCTACATAATTAGCACCTGATAATGGTTTTAATTGTGAGGCACAGGAAAACCGTATGCATTTTAATTCATGACAATTCAGACAATCCTGACAATTGACACCACACAAATAACAAATTCAGGTACACTGTGTGGGAGAAGAAAAATTTGCTGAACAGTTTCTCTCCTTTTGATCCATTTGTAACGAATGCCATTATTCAATCCACACACACTTCTCTCAGTCCTTGCATTGTGGGATGGTCAACTGAGGAAGTTTAGACGCCAAGGGTTAGTCTGAAGCTGAATGCCATCTTTATGTCACCCAGATGGTCAGATCTCAGACAAATAGCTTGACTCCAGCACTGAGGACACTAACAACTAGATCCATCTGGGCTTAGCTCAGCTGTCGGCCTGGGTACGAAAACTGGAATTTCATTTCCCAGGTTGTCCATAGACCAGCACAGGTTGAGCAAAGTAAAGCATGAGGGAAATAATTTGTGGTAGCTCCATGGCTCTGTTTGAATTACCTATGTGGCTGAGTTTTATTGTGTTTTGTTTTCATGATGGACTGTAAAGTACTGTTATACCCAATTAACTTAGATTGCCAATTCTTTTTATTTATTTATTTATTTTTATTGTGGAGACAAGATTCCCCAGGTCTCCCAGTGATTTCTTTATTCTCGGTGTACCTCTGAAGGTCTTAAGCAGCTTATTCTGTCGGTACTCTAAGACAGAAGAAAGCTTCTAATAAGAGGCTGAGCAAGATTTATCCTGAGATGAGAGCATTAACAGAGCCAGTTCAGAGTCCTGATATGAGTGTGACCATGTTTGTTCTGGGTCACTCTGGGCCAGCTGCCCACACAAGGTATGGGAGACTCAGGGCTGCTCAGGGTCATGGCAGTATTCCCAGATGAAGCATCTGAAGCTATTTCTAAGGGCAAGTGTCATAGGCTTTAGTTATCAAAGTCTTACATGGGGAAAAGTACAGTGAAGGATTATTTTAGCGAATCTGTCAACAAGATAAATGCTTTGCTATTCTGTAGACCATCAGCGTGGTCATCATCTGGGAACTTACTGCAAATGCAGGATCCTGGGTCCAATCCCAGACCTACCCAATCAGAATCTGAAATATTAAAACTTGCCCAGGGGATGTGCAGCATATCAAAGTATGGGAAGTGTAGACCTCTCAGTCTGATATGCAGCAAATATTTGGCCCCTACCGCCAAGGCCTTTTTGGAGCTTTCACTGTTCATTCTTCATTCATTTGTCAACAAATAATTAAATCTCTAAGACCAAGTCAGTCTTCAGAGATGGCATCTGTTGACAGTAGCACAGACTCCATCACCAAGAGCCTATTTTTTTCCAAAACCTATAGTTAGGGTCTTCAGGTGAATCAGTTGCTTTCCTTCTCCCATTTCAACTGGTGATGATACTGGGTTTGGAGATGCATGCACTTTGATTTGTGGCAGTCTTCTTTTTTTCTTCCGGGTGTTCAGAAAATGGAGTGCTTTACCAGTTAATTGCTTCATTTGGAAAATAATCTGCAGTTGCGTGTGTCTATCTAGTATCTTCATCGCTATTACCAGAGTGCTTTTTGAAGAAAGTCTGGTTTAGCCTGATTTAGCAAGTGTCAAGAGGTTTTAACACATGTTTCTTGGTCAGGACTTCCCCCATCCCCCAACAGTGGGTCAGTTTGTATAGAGAACATTATTGTGTGGGCTCTTCAGGGAAAATGACCTTGACCTATAAATTGACTGAAGGCAATGCATACAACATGACAGTCTACAGTTGTGTTATTGTTGGTGCTTGTACTTGCAAGGGGGCCAAGGTGTTGAGGCAAGGTAGACAATTTCTTTAGTTGTTCATGAACATTTCCTAAGTCTCTCTGTTTTGTGTGGTTCCCACACTTTTCAGGGGCAAAAGTTCTATTTCAGAAGATTTTAAATTAATTTTTAACTCATCACTTTTGTCTTTAAGATCTTAGTGTTGTTCTCATTTTCCCCTAAATTTTGATAGTGTAGGAATTTGTGATATAATGTTTTTCTCACTTTATTTACTCCCTGACCCATGAGTAAGCTGCCACCATTGGAAATAGAAGTGGGTCATTTAAATAGGAATGAAATCAATCAATTTTTTGTTTGGGTTATTGATGACTGTGATTTAATAAAGTCCTCTGTAAGAGTAACCTTTAATAAACTCATGCAATATACACAGTTTTGAAGTACAATATTCATATCAGTTTACCTGGGGATATTATATGAAATCCGTTTGTCAACTTAGAGAAGGCACCAAAGAGTGGGACTTGTCATTAATAATGGCCTAAGTTGTGTGCTAGAAAATCAGCTGTCAGGGAAAAAGGAAGGAAAGAAGGATGAAAGGAAGAGACGGACGGATGGAGGGTGGGAGGGACAGAGGGAGGAAGGAAGGAAGAGCCCTAACTTGTAGTTTGTAGCATTTAGTGATGTATATGGTATAAATATTTCACCATACTGATTTCAAACTACAGACGGTTTATCAAACATCTTGCAAAATTCCTGAAAATTGAACAGTGGCACTTTGAAAGCAGGTAGAAACCTGGTCTCACACACAATTGGCTTTTTAGGAACTCCTCACCTACATTTAGAACCTAACAGAGAGCTATGCAGGAGAAAAGTCCAGAGAAATTTGCATATGTTTTTGTACCATGAGGTTGTTTTTTTTTTTTTATAAGTCTTTATTTATTTGACAGAGATCACAAGTAGGCAGAGAAGCAGGCAGAGAGAGAGGAGGAAGCAGGCTCCCCGCTGAGCAGAGAACCCAATGTGGGGCTCGATCCCAGGACCCTGAGATCATGACCTGAGCCGAAGTAGAGGCTTTAACCCACTGAGCCACCCAGGCACCCCAATGAGGTTGTTTTTAATGCTCATTTCTCAACACCCATTTTTTATTTTAAAACAAGGAGCCAGAATCTCTCAAAATGGCTTCTAGCAAACTTATGCAAAGATAGCATGTTTGTTAGACTGGACGGAAAGCAAACATGTAATCTGATCTAGATGCAAACACTGTATCTGTCTTCTGAAGCTGTTCATGATCTAACAATCTTATTTTTTTAATATTTATTTTAATTTTTTTATAAACATATTTTTATCCCCAGGGGTACAGGTCTGAAAATCACCAGGTTTACACACTTCACAGCACTCACCATAGCACATACCCACCCCAATGTCCATAAGTCCACCCCTGCCTCCCAACCACCCTCCCCCCAGCAACCCTCAGTTTGTTTTGTGACATGAATAGTCACTTATGGTTTGTCTCCCTCCCAATCCCATCTTATTTCATTTATTCTTCTACTACCCCCTTAACCCCCATGTTCCATCTCCACTTCCTCATTTCAGGGAGATCATATGATAGTTGTCTTTCTCCGATTGACTTATTTCACTAAGCATGATACCCTCTAGTTCCATCCACATCGTTGCAATTGGCAAGATTTCATTTCTTTTGATGGCTGCATAGTATTTCATTGTGTATATATACCACTTCTTCTTTATCCATTCATCTGTTGATGGACATCTAGGTTCTTTCCATAGTTTGGCTATTGTGGACATTGCTGCTATAAACATTCGATGCACATGCCCCTTCGGATCACTACGTTTGTATCTTTAGTGTAAATACCCAGTAGTGCAATTGCTGGGTCATAGGGTAGTTCTATTTTCAACATTTTGAGGAAGCTCCATGCTGTTTTCCAGAGTGGTTGCACCAGCTTGCATTCCCACCAACAGTGTAGGAGGGTTCCCCTTTCTCCGCATCCTCGCCAGCATCTGTCATTTCCCGACTTGTTAATTTTAGCCATTCTGACTGGTGTGAGGTGATATCTCATTGTGGTTTTGATTTGTATTTCCCTGATGCCGAGTGATGTGGAGCACTTTTTCATGTGTCTGTTGGCCATCTGGATGTCTTCTTTGCAGAAATGTCTGCTCATGTCCTCTGCCCATTTCTTCATTGGATTATTTGTTCTTTGGGTGTTGAGTTTGCTAAGATCTTTATAGATTTTGGACACTAGCCCTTTATCTGATATGTCATTTGCAAATATCTCCTCCCATTCTGTCAGTTGTATTTTGGCTTTGTTAACTGTTTCCTTTGCTGTGCAAAAGCTTTTGATCTTGATAAAATCCCAATAGTTCATTTTTGCCCTTGCTTCCCTTGCCTTTGGCGATGTTACTAGGAAGATGTTGCTGCGGTTGAGGTCGAAGAGGTTTCTGCCTGTGTTCTCCTCAAGGATTTTGCAGGATTCCTTTCTCACATTGAGGTCCTTCATCCATTTTCAGTCTATTTTTGTGTGTGCTGTAAGGAAATGGTCCAATTTCATTTTTCTGCATGTGGCTGTCCAATTTTCCCAACACCATTTATTGAAGAGGCTATCTTTTTTCCATTGGACATTCTTTCCTACTTTGTCGAAGATTAGTTGACCGTAGAGTTGAGGGTCCATTTCTGGGCTCTCTATTCTGTTCCATTGATCTATGTGTCTGTTTTTGTGCCAGTACCATGCTGTCTTGATGATGACAGCTTTGTAATAGAGCTTGAAGTCTGGAATTGTGATGCCACCAACTTTGGCTTTCTTTTTCAATATTCCTTTGGCTGTTTGAGGTCTTTTCTGGTTTCATATAAATTTTAGGATTATTTGTTCTATTTCTTTGAAAAAAAATGGATGGTATTTTGATAGGAATTGTATTAAATGTGTAGATTGCTTTAGGTAGCATAGACATTTTCACAATATTTGTTCTTCCAATCCAGGAGCAAGGAACATTTTTCCATTTCTTTGTGTCTTCCTCAATTTCTTTCATGAGTGATATGTCAAATTTGTTGGCGTAGAGTTGCTCATTGTATGTTCTTAAAATTGTCTGTATTTCTTTGGTGTTAGTTGTGATCTCTCCTCTTTCATTCATGATTTTATTTATTTGGGTCCTTTCTCTTTTCTTTCGATAAGTCTGGCCAGGGGTTTATCAATCTTATTCTTTCAAAGAACCAGCTCCTAGTTTCGTTGATTTGTTCTTTTTTTTTTTTTTTTTTTTTGGTTTCTATTTCATTGATTTCTGCTCTGATCTTTATAATTTCTCTTCTCCTGCTGGGTTTAGGGTTTCTTTCTTGTTCTTTCTCCAGCTCCTTTAGGTGTAGGGTTAGGTTGTGTACCTGAGACCTTTCTTGTGTCTTGAGAAAGGCTTGTACCGCTATATAGTTTCCTCTCAGGACTGCCTTTGTTGTGTCCCACAGATTTTGAACCATTGTGTTTTCATTATCATTTGTTTCCATGAATTTTTACAATTCTTCTTTAATTTCCTGGTTGACCCATTCATTCTTTAGAAGGATGCTGTTTAGTCTCCATGTATTTGGGTTCTTTCCAAATTTCCTCTTGTGATTGAGTTCTAGCTTCAGAGCATTGTGGTCTGAAAATATGCAGGGAATGATCCCAATCTTTTGATACCAGTTGAGACCTGATTTAGGACCCAGGATGTGATCTATTCTGGAGAATGTTCCATGTGCACTAGAGAAGAATGTGTATTCTGTTGCTTTGAGATGAAATATTCGGAATATATCAGTGATGTCCATCTGGTCCAGTGTGCCATTCAAGGCCTTTATTTCCTTGTTGATCTTTTGCTTGGATGATCTGTCCATTTCTGTGAGGGGAGTGTGAAAGTCCCCTACTATTATTGTATTATTGTTGATTTTTTCTTTGATTTTGGTATTACTTGGTTTATATAGTTGGCTGCTCCCACGTTAGGGGCATTGATATTTAAAATTGTTAGATCTTCTTGTTGGACAGTTCCTTTGAGTATGATATAGTGTCCTTCCTCATCTCTTATTACAGTCTTTGGCTTAAAATCTAACTGATCTGTTATAAGGATTGCCACTCCTGCTTTCTTCTGATGTCCATTGGCATGGTAAATTCTTTTCCACCCCCTCACTTTAAATCTGGAGGTCTCTTCGGGTTTAAAATGAGTTTCTTGTAGGCAACATATAGATGGGTTTTGTTTTTTTATCCATTCTGATACCCTGTGTCTTTTGATTGGGGCCTTTAGCCCTTTAACATTCAGGGTAACTATTGAGAGATATGAATTTAGTGGCATTGTATTGCCTGTAAGGTGACTGTTACTATATATTGTCTCTGTTCCTTTCTGATCTACTACTTTTAGGCTCTCTCTTCACTTAGAGGACCCCTTTCAATATTTCCTGTAGAGCTGGTTTGGTGTTTGCAAATTCTTTCAGTTTTTGTTTGTCCTGAAAGCTTTTTTTTTTTTTTTTTAAAGATTTTATTTATTTATTTGACAGAGAGAGATCACAAGTATACAGAGAGGCAGGCAGAGAGAGGTAGGGAAGCAGGCTCCCTGCTGAGCAGAGAGCCCAACGTGGGACTCGATCCCAGGACCCTGAGACCATGACCCGAGCCGAAGGCAGTGGCCTAAACCACTGAGCCCCCCAGGCGCCCCTATCCTGAAAGCTTTTAATTTCTCCTTCTATTGTCAATGATAGCCTAGCTAGATATAGTATTCTTGGCTGCATGTTTTTTCTCGTTTAGTGCTCTGAATATATCATGCCAGTTCTTTCTGGCCTGCCAGGTCTCTGTGGATAAGTCTGCTGCCAATCGAATATTTTTACCATTGTATGTTACAGACTTCTTTTCCCGGGCAGCTTTCAGGATCTTCTCTTTGTCACTAAGACTTCTAAGTTTTACTATTAGGTGACAGGGTGTGGGCCTATTCTTATTGATTTTGAGGGGGGTTCTCTGAACCTCCTGGATTTTGATGCTTGTTCCCTTTGCCATACTGGGGAAATTCTCTCCAATCATTCTCTCCAATATACCTTCTGCTCCCCTCTCTCTTTCTTCTTCTTCTGGAATCCCAATTATTCTAATATTGTTTCGTCTTATGGTGTCACTTATCTCTCAAATTCTCCCCTCGTGGTCCAGGAGCTGTTTGTCCCTCTTTTGCTCAGCTTCTTTATTCTCTGTCATTTGGTCTTCTATATTGCTAATTCTTTCTTCTGCCTCATTTATCCTAGCAGTGAGAGCCTCCATTTTTTATTGCACCTCATTAATAGCTTTTTTTATTTCAACCTGGTTAGATTTTAGTTCTTTTATTTCTCCAGAAAGGGCTTTTATATCTCCCGAGAGGGTTTCTCTAATATCTTCCATGCCTTTTTCGAGCCCAGCTAGAACCTTGAGAATCGTCATTCTGAACTCTAGATCTGACATATTACCAATGTCTGTATTGATTAGGTCCCTAGCCTTTGGTACTGCCTCTTGTTCTTTTTTTTTGTGGTGAATTTTTCCATCTTGTCATTCTGTCCAGATAAGAGTATATGAAGGAGCAAGTAAAATACTAGAAGGGTGTCAACAACCCCAGGAAAATATCCTTTAACCAAAACAGAAGAGATCCCAAATCGTGAGGGGGGAGGAAGGGGATAAGAAGAGGTTCAGAAAGAAAAAAAAAAAAGAAAAAAAATTAAAAAAAGAAAACGAATAAAGAAAAATTATAAAAAAGAAATATGTATATATATATATTATATAAACTAGTTAAAAAACATTAAAAAAGAAAAGGGTAAAAGTTAAAAAAATTTGGCAGAAGAAGAGAAAAAAAATTTTAAAAAGAAAAAAAATTAAATTAACTGCAAGGCTAAAGAATCATGGGGAGAAAGCCATGAGTTCTTGCTTTGTTTTCTCCTCCTCTGGAATTCCACTGCTCTCCTTGGTATTGAACCTGCACTCCTTTGTAGGTGAACTTGGTCCTGGCTGGATTTCTTGTTGATCTTCTGGGGGGAGGGGCCTCTTATAGTGATTCTCAAGTGTCTTTGCCCCAGGCGGAATTGCACCACCCTTACCAGGGGCCGGGCTTAGTAATCCGCTGGGGTTTGCTTTCGGGAGCTTTTGTTCCCTGAGCACTTTCCATAGAGTTCCGGAGGATGGGAATGAAAATGGCGGCCTCCCAGTCTCCGGCCTGGAGGAGCCAAGAGCTCGGAGCCCCACTCCTCAGTGTGCCCTCAGAGAACAGTGCCCATTTACTCCCATCTGTCTGGCCTCCAGCCGTGCTCCAAGCTCACCGAGACTCTGACCGGTTCAAGGTAACCCCGAGCTGTGCACTCATTCCTCGACTCTGTCCCTGTAGCAGGCTTCCCCATTCTAATACCTGCAAGTTCTGTTACACTCAGCCACCCCCGATCCTTCTGTGACCCTGAGGGACCTGAGGCCACACTGACTCCGCATGGCCTTCACCCCGGTTTAGCCTCTGGAGCAATGTCCCTCAGCAGAACAGACTTTTAAAAGTCCTGAGTTTGTGTTCCGTTGCTCCACTGCTTGCGGGTAGCTGGCCCCTCCCCCCGTGGTCTATCTTCCCCTCACTTTGGATTCATTTCTCTGCCAGTCCTACCTTTCAGAAAGTGGTTGATTTTCTGTTTCTTGAATTGCTGTTCTTCTTCTCTTCGATCTCCTGTTGGATTTGTAGGTGTTTGCAATTTTTAGATAAGCTATCTAGCTGATCTCCTGCTACCTGAAGTAGTCTCACCCTGCTACTTCTCCGCCATCTTGACTCCTCCCGTGGTCTAACATTCTTGAACATAAAGGTTAGACAGATGCTGCCAGTGCCCCTGATTTCAGAATGTGCAGGAATTTGAGAGACACGTGGAGAATGACTTACCAATACATCAATGCCCCCATCTGAAGTGTTCCCTAGAACTGCTGTCTATCTTAGTTATGTTCATGGGTAAAAGTGCTATTTACCATAAGACAAGTAGCTTTAGAGTTGAATTCCAATTTTAATGGCATTTAAGTAATTACAGTAATTATCTCAGCACTGTTTTACCCCAAAATTCAAAAGCAGATTAAAGATGTCAATGGATGTAACAACATTCAGAAAAAGGAGTTTTAGGCTTTTTAAAATCATCCACCACATAGAAGATTTTTAACACATCCTTATTTTTATAATGATTTGGATTAGTGTTGGCAAACATGGCCCATAGGCCAAATCTTGCCCACCAGTGGTTTTTGTAAACAAAATTTTATTAAAATAAAACCACATACATCTGTTATATATTATCTATGCCTACTTTTCTTTTTTAAAGATTTTGACACAGAGAGCAATCACAAGTAGGCAGAGAGGCAGGCAGAGAGAGGAGGAAGCAGGCTCCCTGCTGAGCAGAGAGCCTGATTCAGGGCTCGATCCCAGGACCCTGAGACCAGGGTCCGAGCCGAAGGCAGAGGCTTAACTCACTGAGCCACCCAGATGCCCCATTACCTCTGGCTACTTTTGCACTAGAATGGCACAGTTGAGTAGTAGTGACAGAGAATAAATGGTCTGTAGATCCTATGACCTTTACTCTGTAGCTGTTTACAGAAAGCTTAGATGACTCCTGATGTAGAAGCCACAGAACCAAATAACAGACATTAGAATATTTTAATTTATTTATTTTATGGCTGAGTTGTGATTTCCGTCTTATTTCCATTGTATAAATGGGTCATTGGTAGTCCGTTTAAAGCTTTACAAGGAATTGGGGGGTATTTTTCCTCTACAGAGATTTCAGTTTTTATATACACCTGTCTAAAAAAGTATAGCTGTTTTCAATACAATTATCCAGTTTTTTACGGGTTAAACATGGTGTGTCCTCCTAACAGAAAGCCATCTTTTCTCTAAGTTACTTGGTCTGTTCATTGTAGTAAGGCATGTATGAGAGGAATCTGGTCTTACCAACATCGAAACACAGTGGTTCTTTTCTAGGAATTTATTTTAAAAATCCTGGATTGTTGTTGTTGTTGTTGTTGTTGTTGTTGTTGTTGTTGTTATTATTATTATTATTGTTTAGGAGGCAGTATTGGGGAATGAGATTCTATCATCATTTTCAAGAATTTAATATAAACTCTCTTTTTGAGCTAGTAGAGGATGCCAGTGGACCTATCCATTTAGCACCTGCATTCCAAAAGAGAGGTTTTTTTTCTGGTTTCTTGTCCCCATTACCCATTTCTCAGTCATTTTTAAAGATTTTTTTTTTTAATTTGACAGAGAGAGAGAGATCACAAATAGGCAGATAGGCAGGCAGAGAGAGAGGAGGAAGCAGGCTCCCTGCTGAGTAGAGAGCCCGATGCGGGGGTCAATTACGGGACCCTGAGATCATGACCAGAGCTGAAGGCAGAGGTTTAATCCACTGAGCCGTTCAGGCACCCCATCTTGGTCATTTTTAGAAAGTACCTTTGAACTTCACATTTAGAAGAATGGGAAATTTTGGCCTTACCTTTTCTCTGGGCATATCTGCAAGAACCTGTAGAACTCCTTATTTCAGCCTTTTTTTTTTTTTTTCTACCTAAGGTCATTCTCTTCAAATCCTCTTCAAACCAAACACCCACCTGGGCCAGCTTCTCTGAATTCAGTCTTTATTTTCCCCCCCTAGTGTCTAAATTGGAAGCCATATGGTAAATGCTATTAGAGAAACCACCCACCCTAGTTCTTCCCCCAAAAGGTTCACAGTCTTATTGGTGATTTTAGGAGATGCGAGATAACTAACAACAGAGTTTAACAAATGATACATGGTCAAAGAGAAATATTGGTCAATAACTACTCTGGGGAGAAGGAAAAATTTATAGCAGCTTCATTGACAAGATGAGACCTGAGTATTAAAAGCCAGTTGCTTTGACTTCAACATTCCTTGGCTACAGTTAATAATAATGATGGAATTTAGTATTGTCCGCTTTCCTCTTTAGAAGTCTAGAGTTGGATAATCTTCTATGTATTTATGTATTATCGTGTTCTGCTTTGGTCATATCCTATGCTGTCTAGCTTTGTCATGAGTATTCCCCCATAATGCCCTTGGGGATAAAGACCTTATTTGTGAAACTTATTTTCACATGACACTGCAAACAAATATCCACATGATTAAGTCATGTGTGAAAACAGCAAAATGGCCTAGAAAGGTCGATATTTGGCATTATTAGTTTTGAAGAAGCTATTAGCTCTATTGCGTTATTATCATAAGCTAAACCATAGCGATACATAGACACAAACTATTTATTTCTCATTTGCAAAGACAGCACGAGTGTTACTCGTTGACTATTAGCTGCTCTCCACCTGTCTTTCAAGATGGCTCCTGCCATCTTGTGGATTCCTCATCTCCAATGTGATCGTCCTTTTCTACATCTAGTAAGAAGAATGGGGAAAGACCAAGGAGGGCTCTGACCTGCTTCTTCTAAGTCTTGCCCAGAAATGGTACTCATCACTTCTGTTCACATTCTGTTGGCCAGGGCTCTGCCACACAACCAAATTTATGTACATACAAGGCACGCTGAAGACGCCTTTCAGCTGATGCCAGGGAAGAAGACAAAGTGACCTTGTGGTAAATAGGCAGGAGTTTCCTCCTCAGCCAACATCAAGTCAGCTCATTTCAAGTCTAAATCTCTGCAGTTATGATGCCATTCTCTCTGACGAATGCCTCTTCTCTCTGTACTTCTGAAACAGACGAAGCTTCAGTTGACAGCCACCTAATAGCTTTCAAAGCCTCTGCTGAAAGGAATACTATTTCTGGAGGATTCTGTGAAAACATTCTTCTAGGGTGGTGCTTTTTAATCAGGCTGATTTGGCCTTCCCCACAGAGGACATGTGGCAATGTTTGGGTGGATTTTAGGTTGTCATGGTGGAAGAATGGGGTTACTGACATCTAGTGGGTGGAGGCCAGAGATGCTGATAAATATCCTGGAATGCACAGGGCCGCTCCCCGCAACAAATAAAGAGCAGGCTCAAAATACTAACAGGAAGTTGAAAAACTCATTGGATTTTATTATGTTATATTGATAATATTGGATACAGTGAATTATATTGATTACTCAGTGGTTTATATTCTGATATGATACTTTTAGACTATATTGATGGATTTATTTAGACTATATTGATGCACAAAAAAACTGTGCAGTTCATTCCCACATTTATTATAAGGATTATTATATTACTATTATTTATTATTACATGGTGTTAATTCTTTGAGGCATTGTAGCAAAGATCTCTCTCTTATGAGTGTCAAAAGTAAAATCAGGAACATTGATTTCTTCTTACTTTATAGATACTTCTATGATAAATCATATTCCACCATTTTCCTAGGCTGTAGACAATTGAGAGTCAAATATGTGACCAACCTTTGAATAGGGAAAGGAGTTATGGCATATGAGTATATAAGTTTAATCACTTGCTCTTTTTCCAACACCCTCAATCTCTCTCTCTTTCCATGTATTTACTACAAACCTGGATTAACATTACCTTCTAAATGTTTTTGTCACTTTAAATCAATGTTCTTAACTCATTTAAAAAAAAAGATTTATTTATTTATCTTTGAGAGAGAGTGTGCAGGTTGAGGGGAAGAAGCAGAGGGAGAGGGAGAGAGAATCCTAAGTAGACTCTGCACTAAGTGTCAAGCCCAACATGGGGCTCAATGTCATGACCCTGAGATCATAACCTGAGCAAAATCAAGATTTGGATTCTTAACAGAGGGCACCCTCCAGGTGCCCCAATTTTCTTACTCATTTTAAGTGTATTTTATCGGGCCATATTTTTCATATATTTTTATGTTTTTTTTTTAATTAATGTATAATGTATTATTTGTTTCAGGGATACAGGTCTGTGATTCATCAGTCTTAGACAATTTACAGCACTAGAGATCATTCTTTTTTTTTTTAATTTCCCTTTTTATTTTATTTTTTAAAGATTTTACTTATTTATTTGATAGAGAGAGACAGCAAGAGAGGGAACACAAACAGGGGAAATGGGGAGGGAGAAGCAGATTTCCTGCCAACCAGGGATCCCTCTGTGGGGCTTGATCCTAGGACATTGGGATCACGACCTGAGCCAAAGGCAGACACTTAACGACTGAGCCACCCAGGCACCCTGAGAATCATTCTTTTTTTTTTTTTTTTAAGATTTTATTTATTTATTTGACAGACAGAGATCACAAGTAGGCAGAGAGGCAGGCAGAGAGAGGGGGGGAAGCAGGCTCCCTGCTGAGCAGGGAGGCTGATGCGGGGCTTGATCCCAGGACCCTAGGATCATTTCCTGAGCCGAAGGCAGTGGTTTTTAACCTACTGAGCCACCCAAGCACCCCCCTGAGAATCATTCTTAAAGCATATTTTAAAAATAGATGAATTAACTAAAAAATAGGAATAAAGGATCCCCACTCTTACAGCATTTGCATTTCTCAGTGAATGATAGATAATGTAAGTTGACTTGTCTAATATCCCATGGCATATAGTAGAATCAGGAAATGAGAAAAACTGGATATAATCAACATATGATTTGGATTTGGACAGAGTCAAAGTAGTAAAGTGGGATCCAGAAAAACATTTGGTTGGTTGGGGATACATTTCCTAATCATGTAGTATTTAGTAACATATACCCCCAAGTGACTCTACAAACAATGCCCCCTGCCCCCAATCAATTATTTCACTGCTTTTATTGAGTAAAATATCCAAGTTTCAATCAGGGTCAATATTTACTTTGTCACCTGAGATTCATCAGCTGCTCCTTAGAATGCACCTAATTAAGTTAAATGACTTGATTTTAACATATACTCTTTTTTTTTTTTTTTAAACATATACTCTTACATTGTTTTAATTACCAGATGCTTTTTAAACTTCTCTGGTGTAGTTGATGTTTTAGTCTCCTCTGCAAGATTCCATGGACTTGTATAACCTGATGAATTATTGAATGTGTGTACAGCTCTACAAATACAAATATTTTAAGCTCTTTATGATTTGCAGTTTAATTTAAATCCAGGGGCTATTTCCAAAATGTTCTAGGTTTTTATTTAAAAAACACAAGCTATCTTTTGAGGTATTTATATACATTTTAAAGTAAAATTCACAAACTGGCAGGCTGTTTTTCTTTGGCCTGCAGAGCACTTTAATTTTTAAGATTATTTGCTATCTTTTAAAAATTGACATATTTCTGGCAGGATAATCAGATATGTGAGGGCTCCTATTTCCAGATGGCATCGATCATCCTAAAATTAATCATACCTGCCCTCTTTCCATTTAACCACAGGCAAATCCTGCCAAGTTCACTTATTTCATTGCCTTGCTGGCTCCTGAAGATATCTCTTCTTGTGACTCACTCCCCACCCCCACGATCTGCAATTTTAAAATGGCAGATCCATTTTGAATATGGAATCCTGGGTCATGATTTCTCTAGGCCTATGTGTGTGAGTCCTGGGGAGAGCTGGCAGCCCAACTGTGGGGAGCTGTGATTCTATATCTGATTTTTTTTTCTGCAGCACACATCATTATCAGCCTGGGCACAGTGTGCTTAGTTCCCTAAGATGTCTCAAAAATATCTTTCTGACTATAAATGATACATTTTCCTTCTCTCCCCAAGTTTCTCTCTGAGAATTAAGATCTAGTAAATGAGCTCCCGAGTTGATAGGTGACCTCTGATCATGAATCTTTTTACCTTTTGGTATTAATTTCCTAAAGCATCCTGGACAATCTCTCTAGATGCCTCCGAGAAGAAGGTCCGGCTGTTGAAGAAGATGAGGATAGGGAATTTAGATTGATGAGAACTTTGTGGTCAAATCCTTTGGCAGATGGTAAATAAGATCACTTGACTTTATTCATGTCCTATCTACATATTCAAGGGAAACTTCACTTTAAAAGAATATATAACATGGAACATTGCAAAACCCAATAATCTAAAAAAAATGATGTCTGTTTGAGTTGAAGTCCAGAGCAATGGTTCAAAGTCATGCCGTCATGACCCATATGCTTTGATGAGTGAGCTGCAAATTAGGCTCCCACGTTCTCACAGGCAGTCAAACAAGGGGAAAAGCTGTTTCGGGATATAATTCAGAATATCTTAAAGATATAAGTAAAGTGATCACTCAAAAAAGTTCTTAGGTGGTGTTCTAATAATGGGGAGAGTTTATCCTATTGTTCTACATAAACAAAATATGTTGATATCAAAATAAGGATGTGAAATGAATGACTCAGAGGATGGGGTCTTGTTTAATAAGCACTGAGACAGGAGTGATGGCCACCAGCAACAGAAGAGTGTGTACTATCCCAGGCCTCCAGCTGGGCACCCATACCTAGAGGCCACCCGTCTTTGGGTTCCACAGCAGGCAGCAGGCAATGTCACCCCACTCATCCCAGCCAGTGCCACCTCCTCTAGGGTGGGTTATCAGTCTGCCTGCCCCACCCACTCTTCCTGTTCCCAGGCCAGAGGGCAGAGCATAGAGTTTTCCCACATTCTGCCTCCCCTTCTCTAGGACACTCTCAGGCTTGGGGTTCTTCTGTAGGTTAATAGAAGGAAGACATAGGGAGGGGACCTTGACAGTAAAGAGATTAGGATCCCTACCCTGGACCCCCACCAAAAAAAAAAAAAAAAAAAAAAAAGCCATGCAGCATATTTAAGTAGTAATTAAATTGGATCATTTTTTATCTTGACCTTTAGCAGGAAGTAGTGACATAACCTTAGTGTGGCTGAGAGAATGCCAGCTTTGCCCTGGGCTGATCTGAGGAAGTCTGAGGGAAACCACTTCAAGCCGTCCACTTCAATGTGGTTTCTCTCAACTGAGCCCTGTGAACAATGGAGGAGGACAGCTCTTCTGATGAATGAACCCCAACACCCCTCCATAGTCTATAGACTAAGGTTGAGAAGAATGATCCCTTGTGAAAACTGAAGGTCAGTGAGGGCTCATGCTAAATTAAGACCATGTCAGCTCGACACAGAAGTGGAAAGAATAGGGTTGGCATCCCCCTTAAGCAATTGTTTAGAATTTGCCTAAATCCACAGATGAATTTATGATAACAGTTGTGAAATTTTATGTCATAGAGCATGACCGGGAGTATTTGAATTCGGGAGAAAAATATTAAAGTAGTCATAGATGTACATCTGTTTCTCTTAGGCTCCCATGGGATGCCTGTCAAAACAGCTGATCTTCATTGGACCAGCAGATAAACAGTGTGCAAAGTACACACCATGGTTAAAATACCAACAACAAAATTAATATTAAAATTACTATTTAATATCAGGAAGCATCTATTAGAAAGAATTAGATTTTATGTTCTTTATGAAGTAATTACCTGGTAGAGGTGTCAGTCTCAGTCATTTCTCATTGAAGGAAAGCATACCATATCATCTGCTAATAAATGAATGTTTATGTTCTTTTCATCTGATAATGGGGCTAGCAGATACCCAGATTAAATCAAATGGTCTATTGAGTTATGGAGAGAATGAAGTGAAAAGTACAGAGAAACATTAATGAGATTGGCTATTGAAGGCCGTTCAAGATCCTTTTTAAAACTTTTCTAATGTTGGGGCACCTGGGTGGCTCAGTGGGTTGAGCCTCTGCCTTCGGCTCAGGTCATGATCTCAGGGTCCTGGGATCAAACCCCGAGTTGGGCTCTCTGCTCAGCAGGGAGCCTGCTTCCTCCTCTCTCTCTCTCTGCCTGCCTCTCTGCCTACTTGTGATCTCTGTCAAATAAAATCTTTAAAAAAAAATACTAAAATAAAACTTTTCTAATGTGAAAATGAAGTTTATACTGACTTTCTCTAAGAGGACGAGAGAAAGTATTGTACTATTTATTAGAAAGGGCTGATTAGACCTCCAGGATGTAGTATCTTCACTTTGTGGTTATTTTGAAAGGCATACAGCTCTTACTGGAACTGATTTTTTTACTTGAAATGCTGTTTAGCTTGTTGGCTCACTTCATGGTTCATTGTCCTAGTGATCAGGAATGCTTGATGACTCAGTCCTGCCAATCTTTATGAAGCTTCCAGATTCAAGGCGCCATTATCAGGTGCTAAATAAGACGAGTCAGTTATTCTCTTAAATGACCCTTCTTTCTCAGCAATCAGAGGAAGTCTCGACAGCATGGTGGCTCCGAGCATAAGCTCTGTCGTCAGACCGCCCAGTTTCACATCCGACCTCTTCCACTGAGCTGTTTGACTTTAGCAAGTTAGTTTATGTCTCATTGATTTCAACATTCTTATCAAACAATGAGAAGTGTACTACTCGTGACCTAAGAGTGACATGAGAATGAAATGAGGTAATTCTTGCAAAGCCCTTAGTCAATGTTCCACTGTGGATTATTAATTATTGCTTTGATTGTTATTAATGACATTTTGCAGACAGCCTTCCATACTGGTGGGTGGTGTTCATCACACATAATGATCATGCCATGTAGAATTTCAAAAGTAAACAATGAACAACCAAGCATTCAATTAATGGGGGTATCTTGGTTCACCTGGGGAAGAACAGCAGATTGCCCCATAAAATCTACACTGTGATATCACTTTGGGAAAGGCGCCATTATTCTGGTTCTGGCTCAAAACCCACATATGTCTGAGAGCACATTTCCCCTGAGGTCCAGTCACATTAACCTCAAGAATCATGAAGAAAAGTGCATGACATCTTCAGCAAATACAATGGAAAATGTAACTGTCAAACAGGCTTGAATACTCATCTTGCCTGACCAGCAGATCCCATCTGAGGGAGTCAGGGGCAATTAAGTTCCGTGCTCAGTAAAAACCATATTTCAAAATACGCAGATTTTAAGACTACAAATTTAAATATCTCCTACTTTAAGAGAGTCATCATTTTGCCAATGAGATTAAGAAATAGTCAGTGTCCGTTGTCTGAAGTTTACTTTCTTCTAGGTTGTGACTGAATGGGCACTGCGTTTATTCGCTCCAATCACTCTGCTCTTTCTAGTCCTGCTTAGCTAAACGTGTTTCTCCCTACTTCCCATCCCGAAGAACACAGCCCTTTTTACACTCATGAATGCACAGTTGGGTTATATATAGAAGCTCTTCGTCAGTCCTGTGCCTTTTGTATGTCTTGGGATTTATCACTTAATTTATTTGGTGTGATTTTTAAGGCTTAATAATATTTCAGAGCGAGTCCTACTCTGAAACAACTTTCATCATAGATGGGAAGTACATAAGAGGTAAAAACCAGTAAGGACTTCCATTTAGTTTGCTTTTCCAATTTGGAGATAAAGAAAGTGTTTTTACAATATATAAGAAAAAGTCAAATGACTCCCTGAAATGACTAGCAACGCAGCCTAGATTTTCATTATTTTCTAGCATGGTTGTTTTCCCTACTGCCTTCAGAGAAAATAAGAAAATGTTCCTGAAAAAGCAATTTCAGGGAAAGATCTATTAAAATGTAAACATTATGAACTTCCATAATGTTGTACCTAGGAAAATAAGTATATGTTAAAATGGAGTAAAGTGAATGAGTAAGCTCTCACATATTTGCTTTTGCATGTTAGATGAAAAGTCTCTTTTCTCTTTAACTGTATATGAAAATAGGTGTATGTGTCACAGCAAATACACACACCCCCCACACACTCACAGATGTGAAAGTATACAAAATACACAAAAAGATTTTTGAGGTTCCTTTCATGCTTTCAATTAAAAATTGTTTATTTTATAAACCTGTTGATCATAATGAAGAGGATTTCTGTGGTTTTGAGATTGATCAAATTTTACCCTATCAGGAAAGAAGGCTCATGTCAAAATCTTCAGTTTAAATTGCTTATTGGCTACAGATTATGGCTGGTTTTCCTTGCAGATGGAAAAGAGCCACCTGCCCCCTGGGATACACTCTAACATAGACCCAAATAGAGACCCTGTTGCTCCTGCCTAGTCACCTGTATTTCTTTAAACATTCATCTTCCTACTTAAATTAATAGAAGCCCTCTTTTATTTAAGATTGTATTTATTTATTTGAGAGAGAGAGAACACAAGCAGGGGAAGTAGAGGAACAAGCAGACTCCACAGCGCACAGCACGGAGCCTGATGTGGGCTTGATCCCAGGACCCCGAGATCACTACCTGAGCCAAAATCAGGAGTCTGATGGTCAACCGACTGTGCCACATAGGTGCCCCAATAGGAAAGGACTCTACACTGAAACCTCTGTTTGGCAGGTGAAATACGTCAAGCCATTAACAGCTATTAGCTGAATATTAGCTGAATTAATTTATTGAAACGTCTTCAGGTTGTATTGCAGTGTGATGGCTTAGATTGTATCTCTGGTATATTTTAATAAGAGAAGACCAATTAATATTCTTCATATTTATCTCGGTGTGAGAAAAAGGAGACAGAAAAGGGCCCTGGACGTCTTCCAAATGCCTAAAGGCGATACCTCGTCGTAGTCATAATTATTATTATAATAGTGGTTTGCTTCTATTAGCACGTCCTATATGCTGAGTAGTCTTCCCAGCATTTCTGTGCATACTCACTTGTTTCCTTTTCCCAGGAATGCCATGATGAAAGGTACATTCCAGTTCTTATTAACATGGGAGGAATCCAAGGCATGGGAGTTTCTGCAGTTTTGCCCAGGGGCTACCCAGCTACAAAGTGACAATACTGATTATGCATCCAGGAAGTTGGGCTTGTGAAATCAGGTTCTTAATCTGTAGCTTATAATATTTGTTTATAGCAGTAGAAGGTAGAGGGAAGAAAACAAGAGAAAGGAATTGTTTTGGAGGTTTACCCTGGGCCAACACCTGGGCCAGGCATGGAACTGTATTTACATGGAATACTGATCCCAAGGCCAGGCACGCCTGGGTGGCTCGGTCGGTTGAGTGTCTGACTTGATTTCAGCACAGGTCATTGTCTCAGGGTCTTGAGTTCAAACCCCACATTGGCTTTGCGCTCAACTAGGAGTCTGCTAGAGATCCTTACTCCCTCTCCCCTTTTCCCCATCGCCCTCTCTCTAAATAAATAAATAAATAAATAAATAAAGTCCGTTAAGAAACAAAAAACAAAAAACAAAAAACTGATCACAACACCTGAAACTCTTTCATTTTTACCAGTAGGCTCCTAGGGAAATTCTGAATTACATTGCCTTCAGTGTTCTCTGTTCAGGGGTGTTTCTCAGAATCCTTCCGGTTCTCATCTTCTGTTTCTCGGCCTCATGATCAAATGAAACAGTGTTTCTTTTTTCCAGGACTCCCTGAGTCTGACTCCTGGTTTTTTTTAGCCTCTGTTAAGTGACCACCTTTGTAGTCCAGTTTTGTTTCTACACCGGCACACCATCCCCTCCACCTCAGTTTTGTGCCACTGAAAATAAAGTCATTGGCAGAAGCACTGTGTTGTATAGAAGATCAAAGCAGCTCACCCATGGCATTTGTCCTATAACATTTGGTTTTGAAATTTAAGGGTCACTATGCATTTCAATCCGACAAGGTGTCATTGTTTTTTAATCTCACAACATGATACAGAGAAAGCCTCTTAGAGAGTATCATGCTTTTCCTGCTTCACAGTAAATTCTTAATGGCTGCAAGGTTGAACTGTAATCCCAGGACTTAGTGACCTCTTTCCAGGTGCCGTGGATTTTGATCCCCATATTCCAGTGGAGATTTAATACCCAGGCTGCTTTAAACCACAGAGATAATTGGGGGGGGGGGACTTCCACCAGAAACAACATCTCTCCCTATAAGCCTTATCTCCTACCCAACTTCCCCAGAGGAAAGCACTTCCACAATTCTTAAATTAACCAAGAGAGAGAAAGCACTCTCTAACCTTCATTTTCATCAGTCAGAGAGCAGGAGTTTGTGCACCAATGTGTTCCTTCCAAAGGGCGCTCTTGATTTTTCTAGACCTGTAGTCACTTGATTCAAGATCACTAACAAAGTAGCAGTGATTGAGTTCTGGTAAAGCATGGGTCAGAACTTGTGGGCAAATGGGACTTTATGTTATGGAAATAATCAGTGCCTTCTAGGATATCAAATTTAAAAAAATTTTTTTAAAGATTTTATTTCTTTGTCAAAGAAATGGAGAGAGAGAGAGCACAAGCAAGGGGAGCTGCAGGCAGGGGGAGAGCAGGCTCCCTGCTGAACAGGGAGCCCAATGCAGGACTCCATCCCAGGACCCTGGGATCATGACCTGAGCCCAAGGCAGATGCTTCACCGACTGAGCCACCCATGCCTCGCTAGGATATCAAAATTAATTTAGAAAATAAGTGACAATGGAAAAAGTTACAAAGTATTTCACGGAGGACAAAGGACTTTTGAGAATAATGTGTGATATCCTAAAGCGAAGGAGCAAATAAAAACTGTTTTATAATGGACGAGGCATTTAAATCGATACGGAAGAATCTGAAGGATATAAATAGGGGCAGTCAGTTTGATGGATAGAGAAGAAGAAGTTGCTTTCCGTTCCTGTTCATTCACAAAGTTAAGAATCTTTGTAATCAGGAAACCGGAAAGGTGGTTGATACTTTGTGGACTCTTCACTATTAACTTGTCAGTTTCTGACCCACCAACACACATCATTCACTTTTCTGTCCCTTCACTGAACAAGCTTCTCCCAGAGTTTCTCAAGGAGCCCAGAGGAACAGGCGCACAAACAAACCATCACAGCATTGTGACAAGCGGCAACAGATGTAGGTACAGCGTGACCTTCAAGCACAGATGAAGAACGTAAGAAAGATAACAAGATCCCAGAAGCCTTCACAGAGGAAGTCGTGTCTGCCTTATCTTTTACGATGAAAATGAGCTTGTCAGGTGGGCAATGGGGAATTGTATTTGCTTTCATTGCACCTTCCTCCTTCTACCCTGCCACAACGATAATGAAACACATCGAAGTAATTAATTAAAGGTTTGTGTTGAACTGTTCCAGCAACTTACTCCGTGCACAAACCAAGGTATGAATCAAATTGTGACCTCTCGTTGTTAATACTGGTTCTCAGGGAAACTTGGTGAGTCTGCTTTGGTGTTCACATAGATGTGGCCTCTTTATAGTCCTCAAAAAGTTGTTTTGAATTCTACGGATGAGTTTTAAACAAGTAAGTAAATGCTAAGTTTTAGATTCCTGTGCCTGAGTGAACGTACCTATGCCAAAACCTTCTGAAATGGTTAATTCTCTCAGAAAGAGTTACTTTTGGACCTGATGAGTCTTCTTTATTAAAAAAAAATTTACAATGAAATAGATGTGACACATTATAAAAGTCTATTTGTATTAATTGCCAGTATTCATTCTTCATGAGCAATGGAGATATTTGGGGTATCGTTACTCAAGTTATTTTAAAAAAATACTCACTTTGGAACACAGTTGGGCAGTTTCTTTCTTTTTTTTTTTTCTGCAAGGAAAGGCCATATATATTTTTTAAATTAACATATAATGTATTTTTATCCCCAGGGGTACAGGTCTGTGAATCACCAGGTTTACACACTTCACAGCACTCACCATAGCACATACCCTCCCCAATGTCCATAACCCAAAGTTTCTTAAAAAAAAAAAAAAATCAGCCAACGCTTACCTTAGAATCATACTCTGTGGCATTTACTCAAAGGATTTGAAAATTTATGTCCACGCAAAAAACCTGCATACAATGTTTACAGTAGCCTTTTTCATAAATGCCCAAGTGGGGATGCAACTATGATGCTCTTCAGTCAATGAATGGACAAATAAACTGGTATATCCAGACCATGGGATATTATTCAATGCTAAGAAGAAATGAACTATCAAGCCATGAAAAGACATGGATGAAATTTAAATGCATATTTCTATGTGAAAGAAGGCATTCTGAAAAGGCTACATTGTATTTAATCCCAACTATGTGACATTCTAGAAAAGGCAAAATCATGGAGACCATAAAATTATCAGTGGTCACCAAGGGGTAGGTGAGGAGTAAGGGATGAACAGGCAGGGCAGAGAGTTTTTAATGACATCAAAACCAGTCCATACGGTACTATCATGGTGAACACATGTCATCGTACATTTGTCCGCATCCATAGAGCCTACACCACCAAGAGTGAACTCTAATGTCATCTGTGCCCTTTGGTGACAATGCCATGTTGACATGGAATCATCAGTGTACTGCTCCGATGGGGAGTATTGATGATGGTGGAGACCATTCATGTGTGGGGGCTGGTGGTATGTGAGGATCTTTGTATCTTCTTTTTAATTTTGCTGTTAACCTAAAACTACTCTAAAAGGTAAAATCTATTAATTTTTTTTTAAAAGAGCTCTGATTTGCATCATCTACCATCTGGTTATGTAATCCATCATTATGAATGGCTGCATGTAGCCAGAAGTTTTATTGCATATCAAATATGTGTATCATGGCATTCCCTTTTGTCCATTACTATGTAAAATTAATATGTCCAATGTTCAACATGTCATTTTATTTATTTTTATTTTTTATTATTTTTTAAAGATTTTATTTATTTATTTGACAGACAGATCACAAGTAGGCAGAGCAGCAGGCAGAGAGAGGAGGAAGCAGGCTCCCTGCTGAGCAGAGAGCCTGATGGGGGCTCAATCCCAGCACCCTGGGATCATGACCTGAGCTGAAGGCAGAGGCTTAACCCACTGAGCCACCCAGGCGCCCCATCAACATGTCATTTTATTCCGTGTTATGTATTGTATTTGAGTCTTATATGTTACGTATCATATGGTCTTATCTTTCTAAAGTCTGCTTATCTTTCACACATGTTCCTTTTTCTCTTTGTTTCCATACATACTTCTCCATAAATTCCTATCATTCACCATTGAGTCATAGAACTGGTTGTCAAGTTGAATTACATACAGTAACCCTCAGGGGTTCCCTTTTCAAAGATGAGACAAAAATAGTAACATGAAGACTGCTGTTTCCATGAAGGTATTATCTGATTTCTGGTCATTTTATTATAGGTGACCTTTCCTATCTTATTTAACTTGATGAATTTATTTATTTGATACTTTATGATAATGTTTTGTTTATTGGACATTATTTCTTTTAATTCGTTTTCCTTCTTTATGAAATACTTCTCCCAAACCTTACTTGAGAACTCATTCCTTACACTTCTGATACTAGGTTGACATTTTGTAATTAACACTTACCCACTCTTTGAAACTTTGTTGAGATTACTTTCTCGTAGTGATCCTGGTCTATTTTACTTCAGACTTGGCTCTGGCTTTTCCTCTGGGAGCTAATGTCTATTCAGTAAGGTTCTCACACCTGTTTGCAAGAAACATAGTCTCTTTTTTGTTTATTTTGAAGGTCATGATTTACATTTTTATTAAAATTCCTTCCTGTCACTGTAATTTTTGTATGTGTGGGTGCATATCTTAATCCAGGTGGCTGGCAGGGAAATCACCTTTTCCTACCAGACGCCTTGGTTCCCTCAAACATCCAGGTTTTAGGTTTGAAATAGATGTCTTAAGAAAAATTCTGTTTACAGAGTATTTTATTTCCAAGCTCTTCTTCTCTCAAGCGTTATTCATTTATTATTTAGCACTGGCCTCTTACCAGTGTGCTTCCAATTTTCACCTCAGCCCTGCTGTTCTGTGTACTACATTTCTTCATATCACCTGAACTCTTTTATTCTTTGCCTTTTGCCCCCCATTTGTCTTTTCTTTACAAAGCTTCTTTGCTTAAATAATAGATGTAGAGTTTATGATCCTAGAATGTATTTTATGAACAAGTATGTAAGCTCTTGTGATGTGGTTTATGGTTATAGTGTTGTGTCTTTCCCCAAGATATCTGAGATTTCCCTAATAACTTGATTTCTGCTGTCATCCCTATATATAACTTTAGAAAAACCTTTGGGTCATCTCACATTACTAACCATATGTGTAAGATAGATATCTTAATTTAAGATATCCATTGCTATGTTTCATTAAGGGGAACACAGGACTTAGATGAGGTGAGATGGTCATGCTATATAGTTTTTGGGAACCAGACGTTTACGCCTTGAGAAAAAATAAATGAGCCAAAGGGACTGAATTACCTGAGAATTATGGTTTTCATTCCCATTAATATCATATTATTGTCATGAATTGGGGATGTATCTTTCAATTTATCATTTTGGGGCTCTTCCTTCCATTTGTCCACAGCCGAGGGCTCCATGCTACCCTTTTTACCAACCTTTTTCTAGTCCTCTTTTTTCCTCTGGACGTGTATGGGGCCATTCACTGCCTGTATTATTCATTTAATTATCTCTACCTAAAGCCCTATTTCTTCCTGACATTTAAAGATTTTTATTTATTTATGTCTTTGACAGAAAGATCACAAGCAGGCAGAGAGGCAGGCAGAGAGAGAGGAGGAAACAGGCTCCCTGATGAGCAGAGAGCCCGATGCAGGACTCCATCCCAGGACCCTGAGATCATGACCTGAGCTGAAGGCAGAGGTTTAACCCACTGAGCCACCCAGGCGCCCCTCTTCCCAACATTTAGAGAAAGGGTTGCCTATAAGCAGAGGGGCCAAGCTGGAACTCTTCAGGGCAATGGGACGGACAGTTACTCAGTTTGAGTAACGGAGAATGCATCCTGAAAGGGAATGTAAACAATAAGCAGGTTAATGAAGGGGAATGCTAGTTAACGGAGAATCTGAAGAAAGCAATGATTCTCTTTAGGCTGCTCCTCAGGAGTAACAGCCTATTAACATTCTCAAATATTCATGAGCATCGTGCTTTCATAGTGGATAAAGATACACCCCCACTCCAGAAACATGGCTTTAGGAAGGCAGGAAGCATTATATTTTATTCCTTCACCAGAATGTCTGTCCATGGTGTTTTTGTTGTTGTTGCTTAAGATTTTATCTATTTTAGAAAGAGAGCAGGAGCGAGCATAGGGGAGGAGCAAAGGAGAAGAGGGAGAGAATCCCGGCAGACTACATGCTAAGCAGGGAGCCCCACGTGGGGCTGGATCTTGCATCCTTGCATGACCTGACCTGAAACCAAGAGTCGGATGCCCAACCGACTAAGCCACCCAGTTGCCCTGACTATTCATGACTTTTATTTTGTTTTAAATTTTTTTAAAGATTTTATTTATTTATTTGACACACAGAGATCACAACTAGGCAGAGAGAAAGGGGGAAGCAGGCTCCCGGCTGAGCAGAGAGCCTGATGCGGGGCTGGATCCCAGGACCCTGAGATCATGACCTGAGCTGAAGGCAGAGGCTTAACCCACTGAGCCATCCAGGCGCCCTGTTCATGACTTTTAAATCAATCTATTATATATAAGAAAACATATGGCACCATATAACCTATGATAAGAAGTATTCATTTAAGTATTCCTTGCATAAAGCACTACAGTAAACGAGCACTCCCTAGGAATTATGGATCATTCTTGAAATGGAAAGGAAGGGGAACTTTCAAGGGAAGTTCACTGAAGAAAAAATCATGTGAACAGGTTATCATAATATGGCCCATTGGGTGTCCTGATAATATTTTGCATAATGTTTTGCATTCCCTTTTCTTATAGTATATTATGCCCTCTGTTCAGTTTCCACATATTCGTGCTTGACTCACCTGAATAGTGGAAGGGTGTCCGGATGGATCTATAATGTTGGTTGGAGATCTTATGACAAGAAGAAACCATTACTGGAGAGACTAGAACCTGTCCCATTGGATGGAACCTTTTGTGAGCCAATGGAGACCACTGATCATGCTCGAAATGCTGCCTCAGTGTTTCTACCAGGAAATAAAATAAAATAAAATCAGAGTGTATGAAATGGACATGTAAGACAGGTAAAGCACAGTATGATCAGAATGCTTTCCAAAGTCCCACCATATTAATATTCACCTTTAAAGAAAAACAGAAAAGATGGTAAAGCTGGATTTGCCTCTCTTATCAGTTGATCCAATCACTTTCTGTGTGAAGCCATGTGTGGGTATGTTTCATCTTCCTCCATTTATGATGGTTAATTATAATCTTTAGAATTCCCTCACGAATATAGATTTGGGTTAAGCATAAAAGTTGGTTTGCTCTTGTTGTTAGTCCAATATACTATGCTTTTATTTACTGTGTATATGTAGTTAGGAAAATTCATGTGTGTAGTAAAAACAAGCCGATTCACCAGATAATTTAACCCACATCTAAACCTATGTTCTCATTCATGTCTTCACTGTGCTTTCCTTACATGATGTTGTCTTATCTGTCCAAAGTCTGCTTACCTTTCACACATGTTCCTCTTGATAGAGTTTTGTGCACCTAAATATCTCCCAAGAAGTCTTTTCAACTTAGTTCTGTTCACTTTATTAAAAGGCCTCAGGGGCACCTGGGTGGCTCAGTCAGTCAAGCATCTGACTTGATTTCGGCTCAGGTCATGATCTCAAGGTTGTGAGATCGAGCCCCACAACAGGCTCTGCACTCACATGGCCTTTGCTTGTTCTTCTCCCTCTAATCCTCCCCCTCCTCTCTCCCTCTCTCTCTCATAAATAAAAATAAAATCTTTTAAAAATAAAAAAAGTAAAAGGGCTCATACTTTACATAGTCTTGGAGATAAGTTTTTTTTTTTCATGTAATATTATACCACTGAAATTGACCCCTGCTGTGTCTATTACCATAGTTTCTTCATTCTGACCACTTTATGATAATCCGTTGTTAAATACACCATAGCTTGTTTGTGTTATCATCGTGGACATTTGGACTCTTTCCATTTGATCATTTGTTTTCTTTTAGGAACTGTATTGCTATAGAAATTCTTGCACATGTCTTCTGTCACACCCAGAAAACAGATTGTTCTGTGTATACCTTTAGAAGTAATACTTTGTAAGATATGCAGTGTTTAGCCATAGGAGATATGCATAACCATTTTCTTTCTTTTTTTTTTTTTTTTTTTTTAGAGCATGGCTTTGTCAGTAGTCCCTCATTCCTTTTTTTTTTTTTAAGATTTTATTTATTTATTTGACACAGAGAGAGAGATCACAAGTAGGCAGAGGGACAGGCAGAGAGAGAGAGAGAGATCACAAGTAGGCAGAGGCAGGCAGAGAGAGAGAAAGGGAAGCAGGCTCCCTGCTGAGCAGAGAGTCCAATGTGGGGCTCGATCCCAGGACTCTGGGATCATGACCTGAGCTGAAGGCAGAGGCTTTAACCCACTGAGCCACCCAGGTGCTCCTCCTTTTTTTTTTTTTTAAGATTTTATTTATTTATTTGACAGAGATCACAAGTAGGCAGAGAGGCAGGCAGAGGGAGAGAGGGAAGCAGGCTCCCTGCTGAGCAGAGAGCCTGATGCAGGGCTCTATCCCAGAACCCCAGGATCATGACCTGAGCTGAAGGCAGAAGCTTTAACCCACTGAGCCACCCAGGCACCCCTCCCTCATTCTTTCAATCATCTAGTGCCACATATGTTACATAAACATATGGTTCTACTACACTGAAAAATTTGCCTATTCTATGCTAATATCACACTATCTGAATTTCTATTTCCTCATAAGTCCTCGTATTCAGTTAATCTGGTAGATTCTGACTCTTGAATCTTCCACTTAAATGTGGAAACTAAAACATTTCATTTAAATCTCTGTTGAGACTTTAATTGTGATTGTATTGAATTTGTAGATTAGTTTGGGGGTAATTGATGTCTTTGTGATACTATGTGTTTTTATCTGTGAATATAGCATATCACTTTATTTAGGTCTCCTGTAAAATGTAATCAGGATTTAGATTTTACCTGTAGAAGTTGTTGTACTTTGATTCATTCTTAGATACTTTTACTTTCTCCTGTTAGCATTTTTGCTTTAATTTCTTTACTCTTCTGTTTATTGTTGCATAAAATGCAACTGATATTTTTATCATTAAGCTTATAACTAACTACCTTGTTAAAGGCTCATAAAAAGAAATTTATAGGTTTCTTTGGTCATTCAGGTTCTCTGAGGGAGGACTTTTCTTTGCTTCTCAACATTGAAAAGATCACCTTGCAGAGTGGAAACAAGTATAGAACTTACTGTATTTGTCTTATGAGCAAATAGTCCACATAGAATACGTTTGGTATTGAGAGAACTTGATCTGCTGGAGGCTTCATTAAATTCTGTCTATGGAGAGGGCTACATGCATGCCTCAAAAGCAGGAAACCACATACCCATTTGGAATTTCTTTCAATGGGTACACCGGAAATTATAGTAATAAAAAAATATAAAGTTATATTGGTAATCTGTGGTCTCACTATGTGCAATTTCAGGATTGTAAGGGCTAGATAGGTGATTTTTTTGGCCTCCCAGAGCAGTGGTGGTTCAGTGTCCTCATCACACCTACTTGAAGAAATTCTGTATCTTCCCATCGTTCATAGAAAGGAGTGCCAAGTATCAGTTATCAATTTATCCTTTTTTTTTCTTTTTCTCTTTTATTGATGTGCATAGACTTGTTAGACTTGTTGAAAATCTCTTTTAAGATAAAGAAATTATGTGATATTTGACATGTTCAAAAGACTCATACATATCCCTTCAAATCAGATGAAGAGAGAAAATTAGTTAATTTTTTGCAGAGAGAATTTTCCTTTGGAATTTTGGGTCTCCATTCCAAATGACAAACTTTGATTCTGTAGAAAATAACAAGGCTAAGAGGCAGAAAGGAAGACCGTGAATAATTGTACTGTTGATTTGGGAGATGAATCTTGTACCCTCCTCTCTGGCAACCACTGGATTTTTTCTTTGTATTTACAAGTCTATTTCTGCTTTTATTTGTTTGTTTATTTTTTTTTAGACTCCACATATAAGTGAAATCATTTACTATTTGTCCTTGTCTGACTTATTTTGCTTAACATAACCCATTCTGAGTCCATCCATGTCTCACAAGTGACAAGATCTCATCTTCTTTATCCATCTGTGGATGGACACCTGGGTTGTTCCCATATACTCTCTTTGGAAAATGTGTTGGCGATAAGTATTTAAGCTTGATAAATGAATATAGAGATTCAACTTCAAGATATATGTTCAAGTAAAGTATGTATATGTATTCACCGGAATACATGCCCAGTAACGCATATAACAACACTATTTATAACAGCTCCAAAGCAGAAGCAATACAAATGTCCATCAAAGAAAGATGAATAAATACAATGGCACTAATCATCACACTTTATACTATATGGCAAGGAAAATGAACCAACTATTGTTATAAACAATAGTATAGAAAAGTCATTCAAATACAGTGTTTCTTAAGATAAACTAGATGCCAAAGAATGTATCTGTGTGATTCTACTTACACAGAATTCAAAAATAGGCAACATTAAGCTAGAGTCTTAGAGATTCAGGTAGGGGTGTCTCTGGACAGGAAAGGAGAAGCCAATTCCTCCCGAGCAGGGAGCCTGACACAGGGTTCCATCCAGGCCCCTGAGAACATGACCTGACCCAAAGGCAGACACATAACCAGCTGAGCCAACCAGGTGCCCCAATCCCTATTTCACAGAAATGTAAGTTGAGAGAAACATATTCACCACCTCCCAATAACATGGAACAAAGTCAGTTTGGAAGTGAGATCTGAGCTCAGAGGGGGAACTCTCTCCCCTCTACCATGATGTCACTGAATTTGCAATTCCACAGTCCTCACATTCTAGCTTGAATTATAGTTTCAGATTAAATGTCTGTCTCTTCCTAAACTCTAACCTCCTTTACTTTAAAGATTTTATTTATTTATTTGACAGACAGAAATCACAAGTAGGCAGAGAGACAGGCAAAGAGAAGGGGGAAGCAGGCTCCCTGGTGAGCAGAGAGCCTGATGCGGGACTCGAACACAAGACCCTGGGATCATGACCTGAGCCGAAGGCAGAGGCTTTATTTATTTATTTATTTAAAATTTTTTTTAAGATTTTATTTATGTATTTGACAGACAGAGATCACAAGTAGGCAGAGAGGCAGGCAGAGAGAGGAGGAAGCAGACTCTGCTGAGCAAAGAGCCCAATGTGGGGCTTGATCCCAGGACCCTGGGATCATGACCTGAGCTGGAGGCAGAGGCTTTAACCCACTGAGCCACCCAGGCACCCCTCTCATTGCATTTAATCACAGAAGTCTTCTAAAACTTCAACACCAATCTACACTTGTCATGATCTACAGACAGAGCTGTCATCATAGTTTTATAACATTTTTTTAATTATTTTAATTTAAAAAATCTTTTAAACTTTTAATGTATTATTACTAAATTATTTTTCAACTCTCAGCATTTTTCTAGTTTAGAGACTTTTTAAAAAATTGACATATAATTGATATGCAATGTTATGTTAGTTTCAGGTGTACAACGGAGTGATTTGACAGTTCTGTACATTACACAGTGCTCACCGTGACACATGTCGCCATGCATTATTCCAATATCATTGTATTCTTTCTCTTGTACCTTTGTTTCTCTTTTTTTAAGATTTTATTTATTTATTTATTTATTTATTTGAGAAAGAGCACATGATTGGGATGAAGGAGGCTCCCGCTAAGCAAGGAGCCCAATGTGGGACTTGATCCCAGGACACCTGGGATTATGACCCGAGCCAAAGGCAGATGCTTAACTAACAGCCACCCAGGCTCCCCTCTGCTGTACACTTCATCTCTATGACTTAACTATTTTATAACTGGAAGTGTGTACCTCTTAATTCCATTCATCTATTTAACCCTTCTCCCTACACCTTCACTCAGGCACCCACCAGAGGTGGTTCCCTGTACTGTTATGGAGCAAATTAATTTGTTCTCTGTATTTAAGTCTTTTTTTTTCTCTCTCTTTTTTTTAAATAATGTTATTTTATTTTTCAGTGTTCCAAGATTCATTGTTTATGCACCACACCCAGTGCTCCATTCAATACATGCCCTCCTTAATACTGACCACCAGGGATTCCTTAACAAATTAAAAATAGAGCTTCCCTATGACCCTGCAATTGCACTACTGGTTATTTACTGAAAAGATACAGATGTAAGTCTGTTTGTTTTGTTTGCTTATCTGTTTTGTTTTTTAGATTTCATTTGCTTTATAATAATATTGAATAAGTATTTGATCGTGTAATGATAGCAAATGCTAAGTCTAGTGCACAGTATGATAAATAACATTGAAACCAAAACACAGTAAATGAAAAGATGGGCATTTTTTAGGTATACTTTTGCTGTTGTTCTTAATATGTTGTTTTTATTTTTCAAATAGCCATGCCTCTTTAAATGATGGGCTTTATTTTTAGATCAAAATGTATAATCAAAACATATTCCCAAATGAATTATGAATGTTGGTGGGGGTTCAGTATTCCTGATTTTAAAATAAATTAGAGGAATCAAGTGGAATGAGCCATTTCCTTTAACTAATGAAATGGGATCAGGTTCTGTATTTTCTGGCTCTCTGTTCTTATAAGGGTTGGAGCTACAGTAGAATGAATTGAGCAGCTTGACTCTAAATAGGAAATAGAACAGTGACACTTCTAACATAGTATGTTGAATTGTTGACCTGTATCCATTGGCAAGTGAGAGTACTCTAGTGATTCACTTACCTAGATCTGGATGTTGGTTTAAAAAAATTCTTCTATGTAAGGAAAAAAAGGAAGTCCCATATTTCAGTTCCCTTCTTCAAATTCAATCTCTGCCTACAACTCGGTCTGCTTTTGAAAATGAATTTTACCTGGTATTTTCTCCTGAGTACAGCCTTCATGCAGAAAAATACACATTGTTTTTAGACTCTTGTTTTTTTTCTAGAATTTTAAATGGTTACCCAGAGGAAAGCAAGTTATAGAAGTACTATCTACATATACCATGAGGGTTTCTTTTAAAGGAAAAGTAAGTCTGAAAAGTCTGCTAGGTAATCGGAATGCATATTTATTAAATGTTTTATTACATTCCTGGCCTTGGTTCTGGATATATCACCCTCCCCCAAAGAAAAGGACCACCTTTTCCTCTAGACAGTTTAACTATTTTGGGATGTCAGTCTCCAGTGATAGCACAGAAAAGTTGGGGGTGGGGGAGACATTATCAAGTAATTTTTCAAAATCAGTTGGTAGAAATTTTAAAAAGTAGAGTAAATGATGGAATGCCTATCTTGCACATAAGAGAAGAGCAAACAGGAAAAAACCATACTGCCCATTCCAGACCAAGACCAACACGTGTCCCAAGCTGGACCTATTCCCTTGTCTTTAAAATTCAGACTTTATCTTCTATTCGATCTATAGGTGCACGTCTCTCCTACCTTTTGGAATTCCTCTTACCCTATAATTATATGTTGAGTAATAACAGATTTTTACCTAACTCATCCTTGACCTCTCCCCCAGGGGAGGGAAGGAAGGAAGGAAGGATGAATGGATGGAAGGAAGGGAGGGGGAAGGAAAAGAAAGGAAAGGAACAAAAAGGAAAGGAAAGGAGAGAGAAAGAGGAAGAGAGAAAGGAAGAAGAGAAGAAATGAGAAACATCTAAAGGAAAGAGGGAGAAAGAGGAAAGAGAGAAAGAGGAAGAGAAGAGAAAAGGGAAAAGAGAAAGAAAAGAGAGGAAAGAGGAAAAGAGAAATCATCACTTTTAATGATTCCCTTACTCTTGTAGAGAAGTAATGAGTAACAAATTAGATTGGAAAATGTCAGAAAATTTCTAGTTGTCTTTGAGAGTCCCATTGTAATTTTTTTCTCAGTGGATACATTTATTTTATAAATTTCTTACTAGCAATACTCTCCCTATATCTCTTGGTTCCTACCCCTTCAGTCCTGAAACCTGGGATGAGCTTGAAGACATGTAACAGTCTAATATCTGCTTGTTCATGGGTATCAGTCCATCTGAACAACTACCACCTGTAAACCACTGAATGTCCGCCCTGGTATTTTCATCCCAGATGGATTCAACAGGCATGACTTGCTCCTGCCCAGAGTTGGGCAGTCTCCACCTCAGTGTGCTTCCTTCTTCTATAAGGAAAAGATCCCTCTCAATCTTTTCATGCTTAAGGTAGGTTCGACTCCCATTATGCTAGTTGTTAATGCATTTATAGTAATGTACCACCTACTTGTATTTTGTTCTCAGCCTGTACCATCTCTTTCTCGTATTCTCTTCCTAACGGCCCACCTGAACCCAGCGGTCAGCCCTTACCTGGAGATCAAGCCTGTTAGGACAGGAGAAGTGGGAAGAGCTGCAGGTAGAACTTTACTCAGTGCCAAGTTTTACGTCTAAGGTCAATAAGGATTAAACTGAGACATTTCTTTGTAATCTGGTATGAAAAATAAGACGTAAAGTCCATTGCTAACCTGTGCTTTTGAGCAAAACCATTTACAAAGAGCTGGAAAAGACAGTGACTTTGGCTTGAAGCATTTTTTTTTTTGACTTTAGAAAAATAGCTTACAGTCTCATAAAATTACATATAATATCTAAGAAAGACTCCAGTGCTTTGAGAAATGATCTAAACCTTCCATTTTTGCAAGGTCCATTTTCTGAACTTTTCAGAGATTAAAGCAGACCGCAAACAGTGTGACCTCTGAGATTTCCAGCCAACTCTCATGGTAATAGTAGTCTGTCTTCAGATGAAAGTGGTAATAATCACAATTTAAGTCACCTGAAGGAAAAACAAAAACAAAAGAGTAATGCTTCTTAGTGGCTGAGCAGCTTACAAAACCAAAGGAGAAACACTTCACATCAAGGCTTCAGACACGATATTGGGATTTGATGCTAGCAGGACTCTCTTATCTCTGCTAGTCTTTACTGGATTTCACTTTTTACATAAAGCACCTCTGCATTGTGAGAAATGTCTAATGAGAGCCTTGTAATCTTACACTTAAGATCTGAGAAGATAAGACCCCTCCCTTCTATTTCTTTTAAAGATTTTATCTATTTATTTGAGAGATAAGAGAGAGAAAGAGAGAGAACATGCAGGAGAGTGGGGAGGCAGAGGGAGAAACTCCCCACTCAGCAGGGAGCCCGATGCAGGACTGGATCCTGGGACTCGGATTATGACCTGAGACAAAGTCCCAACCACCTGAGACACCCAGGCATCCCTCCTTCCATTTTCAATACAGAAATTATGGGAAGGACTCCACGTGAGATGGCCTGGGTGTCATGTATGCCACTGCAGCAGGGGTTGGTGAGGCAGTGCTGATGTTCCAGGAATACCAATAAAAGGGGTAGGTTTTCCAAGGGATGTGCAGTGCTCTCACAGAAGGCAGGATGTTAAGAAACTACCTGAGCCTTGCAAGTATGAGCATCAGGCTGCCTACACACACACACACACACACACACACACACACACACACACACACACGTTACCATGATTTAATTCCCTCCTGGATCTCTGAAAGGTGTACATGTGGCATCATTCAATACCAGGCTGAAGAAGGTGATCAGGAAAGACAATCATGTGGCAACAGTCTCTGAATATATTCTTTTGTTCTTTGCAGAATGGTAGCACCCATGACCATTCTGAACCTTAGCGAGGCAGAGACTGTTTCTTGGGCAGAATTATCAGAAATACGCAAGAGTGGATTTTACATCATGGTATCTAATACCAGGTTGCATACCAGAATGGATGTTTGAGTCCACAAGGGCATATGTTTTGTATTGGAATCCTTCTTCACTCAGTTAGCTGTGTTTGAGGCACTGTGTGCATTACCTGGGTGGGGAGATAAAGCCTATGAAAACACAATCCTGTTGTTTCCCTAAAAAGGCAGACCTTCATTCTAATTAATTCCACACATACATAGGAACACTTGGGCGCATGGTATTGTAGGGGTAGGAGAAGTGGAGAAGTGTTGGTCTAGAGGAATTCATAGTCTCATGTGGCATTCCTCCCACTTTCAACTGTGAACTCATACAAGTAAAAAAATAATCCAGAGAGACTCAGAGTTTAGGGGGGGGAATGCAATGTTAACCAAATACTGCATACGTATGTCTGTGTGTGTGGGAAGAGGGGCCATTTAGGAGAAATTTTTAAAAGAAAAAAGGGCATATTCTAAGGAATTTCGCTGTGTTTCTGAATCCTTTCCCTGCTTTGTCCTGTCTGGGGAACTTCTACCTAACAGAATTTGAGGATGAGATTGGAGATAAAACCAGTAAGGAGGAGAGTCCAAAGTTAGGGAAAGCAGAGTCCAGAGTTGAGTAAGAAATTGAGCTATGACAGGTCAGCAAGAACCTGGAAAGGTCTGTCCCCAGGGAAGGCAACAGAAGCAACTACCAAAGCCTGAAGCAGAGTGTCCAGAATCTGTGATTGAGGGAATTTAGCGGACAGATATGTGTGGACTTGTGCAGGCTCAGATGGCTGTAAGGAGCGGCGCTGCACCCTTGCTGCATTGACTCTCAGAGCCAGCTCAGCCAACAAGGTCAAAGCGTGGCAGGTGCAGTGGCATGAAATGCACGCCTCCAGACTATAATGCCCTCTCTTCCCTTCACACAGGTGAGGGAATTGGGTTTCCAATTTATTACCATGATTTTTTTTTTATTTTTACTTTATTAAAAAAATGTTTAATTTTTAATTATTTATTTATTTATTTAAAATTTTTTTTTAATTTTATTTTTTATAAACATATATTTTTATCCCCAGGGGTACAGGTCTGTGAATCACCAGGTTTACACACTTCACAGCACTCACCATAGTACAAAACCTCTGCAATGTCCATAACCCCACTCCCCCCAACCCCCCCCCCCCGTCAACCCTCAGTTTGTTTTGTGAGATTAAGAGTTACTTATGGTTTGTCTCCCTCCCAATCCCATCTTGTTTCATTTACTCTTCTCCTACCCCCTTAACCTCCCATGTTGCATCTCCTCTCCCTCATATCAGGGAGATCATATGATAGTTGTCTTTCTCAGATTGACTTATTTCGCTAAGCATGATACCCTCTAGTTCCATCCACGTCGTCGCAAAAGGCAAGATTTCATTTCTTTTGATGGCTGCATAGTATTCCATTGTGTTATATACGACTTTTTCTTTATCCATTCATCCGTTGATGGACATCTAGGTTCTTTCCATAGTTTGGCTATTATAGACATTGCTGCTATAAACGTTCAGGTGCACATGCCCCTTTGGATCACTACGTTTGTATCCTTAGTGTAAATACCCAGTAGTGCAATTGCTGGGTCATAGGGTAGTTCTATTTTCAACATTTTGAGGAAGCTCCATGCTGTTTTCCAGAGTGGTTGCACCAGCTTGCATTCCCACCAACAGCGTAGGAGGGTTCTCATTTCTCCGCATCCTCGCCAGCATCTGTCATTTCCCGACTTGTTAATTTTAGCCATTCTGACTGGTGTGAGGTGATATCTCATTGTGGTTTTGATTTGTATTTCCCTGATGCCGAGTGATGTGGAGCACTTTTTCATGTGTCTGTTGGCCATCTGGATGTCTTATTTGCAGAAATGTCTGTTCATGTCTTCTGCCCATTTCTTGATTGGGTTATTTGTTCTTTGGGTGTTGAGTTTGCTAAGTTCTTTATAGATTTTGGACACTAGCTCTTTATCTGATATGTTGTTTGCAAATATCTTCTCCCATCTGTCAGTTGTATTTTGGTTTTGTTAACTGTTTCCTTAGCTGTGCAAAAGCATTTGATCTTGATAAAATCCCAATAGTTCATTTTTGCCCTTGCTTCCCTTGCCTTTGGCGATGTTCCTAGGAAGATGTTGCTACGGCTGAGGTCGAAGAGGTTGCTGCCTGTGTTCTCCTCAAGGATTTTGCTGGATTCCTTTCTCACCATTGAGGTCCTTCATCCATTTTCAGTCTATTTTTGTGTGTGGTGTAAGGAATGATCCAATTTCATTTTTCTGCATGTGGCTGTCCAATTTTCCCCAACACCATTTATTGAAGAGGCGATCTTTTTTCCATTGGACATTCTTTCCTGCTTTGTCGAAGATTAGTTGACTGTAGAGTTGAGGGTCCATTTCTGGGCTCTCTATTCTGTTCCATTGATCTATGTGTCTGTTTTTGTGCCAGTACCATGCTGTCTTGATGATGACAGCTTTGTAATAGAGCTTGAAGTCTGGAATTGTGATGCCACCAACTTTGGCGTTTTTTTTCAATATTCCTTTGCTGTTTGAGGTCTTTTATGGTTCCATATAAATTTTAGGATTATTTGTTCCATTTCTTTGAAAAAAATGGATGGTATTTTGATAGGAATTGCATTAAATGTGTAGATGCTTTAGGTAGCATAGACATTTTCACAATATTTATTCTTCCAATCCAGGAGCATGGGAACATTTTTTCCATTTCTTTGTGTCCTCCTCAATTTCTTTCAGGAGTACTTTATAGTTTCATGTGTATAGATTCTTAGCATCTTTGGTTAGGTTTATTCCTAGTATCTTATAGTTTGGGGTGCAATTGGTAAATGGGATTGACTCCTTAATTTCTCTTTCTTCTGTCTTGTTGTTGGGTAGAGAAAATGCAACTGATTTCTGTGCATTGGTTTTATATCCTGACACTTTACTGAATTCCTGGACAAGTACTAGCAGTTTTGGGAGTGGAGTCTTTTGGGTTTCCCACATATAGTATCATATCATCTTCGAAGAGTGATAGTTTGACTTCTTCTTTGCCGATTTGGAAGCCTTTAATTTCCTTTTGTTGTCTGATTGCTGAGGCTAGGACTTCTAGTACTATGTTGGATAGCAGTGTTGATAATGGGCATCCCTGCCGTGTTCCTGACCTTAGCGGAAAAGCTTTCAGTTTTTCTCCATTGAGAATGATATTTGCGGTGGGTTTTTCATAGATGGCTTTGATTATATTTTAGGTATCTGCCCTCTATCCTTACACTTTGAAGAGTTTTGATCAGGAAGGGATGCTGTACTTTGCCCAATGCTTTTTCAGCATCTATTGAGAGTATCATATGGTTCTTGATCTTTCTTTTATTAATGTGTTGTATCACATTGATTGATTTGTGGATGTTGAACCAACCCTGCAGCCCTGGAATAAATCCCACTTGGTCGTGGTGAATAATCCTTTTAATGTACTGTTGAATCCTATTGGCTGGTATTGTGGTGAGAATTTTCGCATCTGTGTTCATCAAGGATATTGGACTGTAGTTCTCTTTTTTTATGGGATCCGTGTCTGGTTTTGGGATCAAGGTGATGTTGGCCTCATAAAATGAGTTTGGAAGTTTTCCTTCCATTTCTATTTCTTGGAAAAATTTCAGGAGAATAGGAATTAGTTCTTCTTTAAATGTTTGGTAGAATTCCCCCGGGAAGCCGTCTGGCCCGGGGTTTTGGTTGTTTGGAGAATTTTGATGACTGTTTCAATCTCCTTACTGGTTATGGGTCTGTTCACGCTTTCTATTTCTTCCTGGTTCAGTCGTGGTAGTTTATATGTCTCTAGGAATGCATCCATTTCTTCCAGATTGTCAAATTTGTTCGCGTAGAGTTGCTCATAGTATGTTCTTAAAATTGTCTGTATTTCTTGGTGTTAGTTGTGATCTCTCCTCTTTCATTCATGATTTTATTTATTTGGGTTCTTTCTCTTTTCTTTTGATAAGTCTGGCCAGGGTTTTATCAATCTTATTAATTCTTTCAAAGAACCAGCTCCTAGTTTCGTTGATTTGTTCTATTGTTTTTTTGGTTTCTATTTCATTGATTTCTGCTCTGATCTTTATGATTTCTCTTCTCCTGCTGGGTTTAGGCTTTCTTTCTTGTTCTTTCTCCAGCTCCTTTAGGTGTAGGGTTAGGTTGTGTACCTGAGACCTTTCTTGTGTCTTGAGAAAGGCTTGTACCGCTATATAGTTTCCTCTCAGGACTGCCTTTGTTGTGTCCCACAGATTTTGAACCATTGTGTTTCATTATCATTTGTTTCCATGGATTTTTTCAATTCTTCTTTCATTTCCTGGTTGACCCATTCATTCTTTAGAAGGATGCTGTTTAGTCTCCATGTATTTGGGTTCTTTCCAAATTTCCTCTTGTGATTGAGTTCTAGCTTCAGAGCATTGTGGTCTGAAAATATACAGGGAATGATCCCAATCTTTTGATACCGGTTGAGACCTGATTTAGGACCCAGGATGTGATCTATTCTGGAGAATGTTCCATGTGCACTAGAGAAGAATGTGTATTCTGTTGCTTTGGGATGAAATGTTCTGAATATATCAGTGATGTCCATCTGGTCCAGTGTGCCATTCAAGGCCTTTATTTCCTTGTTGATCTTTTGCTTGGATGATCTGTCCATTTCAGTGGGGGGGGAGTGTTAAAGTCCCCTACTATTATTGTATTATTGTTGATATGTTTCTTTGATTTTGTTATTACTTGGTTTATATAGTTGGCTGCTCCCACATTTGGGGCATAGATATTTAAAATGTTAGATCTTCTTGTTGGACAGTTCCTTTGAGTATGATATAGTGTCCTTCCTCATCTCTTATTACAATCTTTGGCTTAAAATCTAACTGGTCTGATATAAGGATTGCCACTCCTGCTTTCTTCTTATGTCCATAAGCATGGTAAATTGTTTTCCACCCCCTCACTTTAAATCTGGAGGTCTTCGGGTTTAAAATGAATTTCTTGTAGGCAACATATAGATGGGTTTTGTTTTTTTATCCATTCTGATACCCTGTGTCTTTTGATTGGGGCATTTAGCCCATTAACATTCAGGGTAACTATTGAGAGATATGAATTTAGTGGCATTGTATTGCCTGTAAGGTGACTGTTACTGTATATTGTCTCTGTTCCTTTCTGATCTACTACTTTTAGGCTCTCTCTTCGCTTAGAGGACCCCTTTCAATATTTCCTGTAGAGCTGGTTTGGTGTTTGCAAATTCTTTCCGTTTTTGTTTGTCCTGAAAGCTTTTAATCTCTCCTTCTATTTTCAATGATAGTCTAGCTGGATATAGTATCCTTGGCTGCATGTTTTTCTCGTTTAATGCTCTGAATATATCATGCCAGTTCTTTCTGGCCTGCCAGGTCTCTGTGGATAAGTCTGCTGCCAATCTAATATTTTTACCATTGTATGTTACAGACTTCTTTTCCCGGGCTGCTTTCAGGATTTTCTCTTTGTCACTAACACTTCTAAGTTTTACTCTTTGGTGATGATGGGGTGTGGGACTATTCTTATTGATTTTGAGGGGGTTTCTCTGAACATCCTGGATTTTGATGCTTGTTCCCTTTGCCATACTGGGGAAATTCTCTCCAATCATTCTCTCCAATATACTGTCTGCTCCCCTCTCTGTTTCCTCTTCTTCTGGAATCCCAATTATTCTAATATTGTTTTGTCTTATGGTGTCACTTATCTCTCGAATTTTCCCCTCTTGGTCCAGTAGCTGTTTGTCCCTCTTTTGCTTAGCTTCTTTATTCTCTGTCATTTGGTCTTCTATATCGCTAATTCTTCTTCTGCCTCATTTATCCCAGCAGTGAGAGCCTCCATTTTTTATTTCACCTCATTTTTAGCTTTTTTGATTTCAACTTGGTTAAATTTCAGTTCTTTTATTTCTTCAGAAAGGGCTTTTATGTCTCCCGAGAGGGTTTCTCTAATATCTTCCATGCCTTTTTCAAGCCCAGCTAGAACCTTGAGAATCATCATCCTGAACTGTAGATCTGACATATTACCTATGTCTGTATTGATTAGGTCCCTAGCCTTTGGTACTCACTCTTGTTCTTTTTTTTGTGGTGAATTTTCCCATCTTTTCATTTTGTCCAGATAAGAGTATATGTAGGAGCAAGTAAAATAATAAAAGGGTGTCAACAACCCCAGGAAAATATTCTTTAACCAAAACAGAAGAGATCCCAAATCGTGAAGGTGGGGAGGAAGGGGATAAAAAGAGGTTCAGAAAGAAAAAAAAAAAAAAAGAAAAAAATTAAAAAAACAAAACCAAGAAAAAAAAATATATATATATTAGATAAACTAGTTAAAAAACGTTAAAAAAGAAATGGGTAAAAGTTAAAAAAATTTGGCAGAAGAAGAGAAAAAAATTGAAAAAAGAAAAATTAATTTAACTGTAAAGCTAAATCATCATGGGGAGAAAACCATGAGTTCTGTGCTTTGCCTTCTCCTCCTCTCGACATCCGCTGCTCTCCTTGGAATTGAAAGTGCACTCCTTGGTAGGTGAACTTGGTCCTGGCTGGGTTTCTTGTTGATCTTCTGGGGGAGGGGCCTGTTGTAGTGATTCTCAAGTGTCTTTGCCCTCAGGCGGAGTTGCACTGCCCTTACCAGGGCCGGGCTGAGTAATCTGCTCGCGTTTCCTTTCAGGAGCTTTTGTTCCCTGAGCGCTTTCCGTAGAGTTCCAGAGGACAGGAATGAAGATGGCGGCCTCCCAGTCTCCAGCCCAGAGGAGCCGAGAGCCCGCGTCCCCACTCCTCAGTGCACCCTCAGAGACAGTGCCCATTTACTCCCCATTTCCCTGGCCTCCAGCCGTGCTCCAAGCTGACCGAGCCTGCGACCTGTTCAAGGTAACCCCGAGCTGAGAACTCACTCCTCGGCTTTGTCTCTGTAGCCAGCTTCCCCGTTTTAAAAACCTGTAAGCTCTGCAACACTCAGATACCCTGATCCTTCTGTGACCCTGCGGGACCTGAGGCCACGCTGACCCTGCGTGGGCTTCACCTCTGTTAAGCCTCTGGAGCAATGTCCCTCAGCGGAACAGACTTAAAAGTCCTGAGTTTGTGCTCCGTTGTCTGCCGCTTGTTGGGAGCTGGCCCCTCCCCCCACAGTCTTTCTTCCTGTCGCTTTGGATTCACTTCTCTGCCAGTCCTACCTTTCGAAAGTGGTTGATTTTCTGTTTCTAGAATTGTTGTTCTTCTCTTCGATCTCACGTTGGATTTGTAGGTGTTTGCAATCTTTAGATAATCTATCTAGCTGATCTCCTGCTACCTGAAGTAGTCTCAGCCTGCTACTTCTCCGCCATCTTGACTTCTCCCCTGGCTCCATTTTTCTTTTCTATTACCATGATTTTGTCATGTGATAATTTCCAGTGCTAAGTATGAAAGCAAAAGCTACAATAGATTTTAAAGCAGGACTTAATAAATAACTGAGATTGATAATGTACCAAGGCAGATAGACTTAATTTAGATAAATTTACCATAAAACTCTTACAGCAGCAGATTCATATTTTATGAAAATGGTAGATAGAAAAGGTCTGCCAACATTCAAGAGCTAGATGCGAGGGCAATTGGGCGACAGAATGAGGGAATGGTTAAAAAAAAAAGAAAAATCCTGTTTAGATAATGGGATTACATGGTTTTGGGGAGTTTGTAATGCAAGATAAGAGCCCTGTGTGTAACAAACAGTATCTGCAAAACCTGATAGAGAATAAAAAATGTTTCAACAAATTAAGGTTTGCTGGAGATCCAGGGCTGAATGGTAAGATCCCACTTTCAGTCTCTAGAACAAATATATCCGTTTGATTCTTTTCATTGATACAGTCTCCCCTTGACTATTAAACAGACAAAACCATAACCCAACATTATCCTTATATCAGTCATTTTCTTTAAGCACTGGTTTCCCATAAACACTTGGCATTATGCATGTGACTAATGAAGACTGTGTTGATTCCAGTTAGGTTAATTTGCTTTATTTCTTGCCCTCAATTAAGGAACTTGGGTCTACCTTTCATTCCTATGTACCAGTGTCAAGCTGGGAGAAATTTTATCCAGTTTGAGGATCCTGCAGTTTTCCATTTGTCCTAGCTACTAAGATCATTGCAACTTGGAACATCTTAGTGGTGCCTTACATCATTTTTTTAAAAAGATTTTATTTATTTATTTAACAGAGATCACAAGTAGAGAGGCAGGCGGGGTGGGGGTGAGCAGCCTCCCCACCAAGCAGGGAGCCCAATGTGGGGCTCGATCCCAGGACCCTGAGACCATGACCCGAGCTGAAGGCAGATGGAAGGCAGAAGCTTTAACCCACTGAGCCACCCAGGCACCTCGACAAATGTCTTTTGATATACACCAGTACCTTACGTCATTTTGAATGGGAAAAATAGTCTGAAGTGATTCAATACGATGTATGTTTTGAAAAGAAATGCTTAAGTAACCCAGTGATTCCCAGGATACATATGTCATGCAATATTTTATTTTATTTTATTTTATTTTATTTTATTTTATTTTATTTTATTTTTGCGGAGCTACGTGGAACATCTCTGGGGACGCACATCATTTACAAGCCATGGATGGGTATTACTGGGCTGGTCATACTGCCTGTAGTGAACCATGTGTGGGATAGATGCTGGAGGAGACATTGCAGGTTTCCTTACATCCTTTCTACTGCAAGAGGGCTTGGTGGGTGGGGTGGGTGTGTGTGTAGAGAGATGGTAGAAGAAAGGTACTGGTGAAAATAACAACTCAGGGATTGAGGGAGAAGTTGTAAGTGGCCCAATACTTAGTGTATTTGTTGTGTGAGGGAACTACAGGGGAGAAGCGATGGTGGTGAGACTGCACCACAGTCCTAGTCAAAGAAGACCCTCTTCGCCCCTTTCCTCTCTTATCTTCACTTCTTATCCCAAAATATGTCACAAATACAATAGAAATATAAAGCATACCTGCATATCTGAAACAAATGTGTGTATATATGTCTAAGGGGGGCAGGCAGAAAGGAAGAAGGGAGGGAGGGGGCCCTTTTAACTAGCTTCTTTATTTCTTTTTTTTAAGGTTTCATTTATTTGAGAAAGAAAGCAAGCACGAGTGATGGGGGAGGAGGCAGAGGCAGAGAGAGAAGCAGACTCCCCACGGGGCAGGGACTCCCACATGGGGCTCCATCCCAGGACCCTGGGATTATGACCTGAGCTGAAGGCAGATGCTTAACCAACACTCAACCAACTTAGGTGCCCCTAACTAGCTTCTTTCTAAAGGGCCAAGGAGACTCAATAACATTTTGTTTCCTCTTCAAAACATACTGCCTAATGCCCACAAGCACACTGATAACTCCTAGCTTCTAGCCTGCTGTCCAGCCTCTGTGGGCAGTTCCAGTACCACAGATGAACTGTGTGCCGCTCATATTCAGTTATCATTTATCCCCTGAACACTTTTATGCCTGTAGGACTTGTAATTAAATTATTATTTAATTATGCACATAAAACCCACTTGAATTTTTATATTCCCAATACTAGTATATTCACAGTCAAGTGCAGAATAGAATATGAAAAGCATGTAGAATATCCTTCTTGCATTCTCTTTACGATTCCAAGTAGTATTTGTGTATAACTTTTGTGTTTGTTTTGGATTGAAGTAGTACTCATTTTTAGAAGTTAAATCTTTGATTCTTCATCAAAATATTTCTTGTGGCTTGGCTTGCTGTAATTTGGCTGCTGTGTCCTGCTTTTTCAGGTGTTTTTATGATACATGCATCTTTGGATGAAGTAAAGGGTATTACCGTACGGTGATTGTTAATATATATAGTACAAATATCCCCAAGTTGCCCATGGTGTTTTCCCACCTTCTCCTTGGTGGTTCCCGGAGATCTATAACACATCTGATGGCCGTAACTCTAGCATGTTTCTCTTTGTCTAATAAGCTCTATTCTAGTTCTAATGACTATGTACCTAGGATTTTTTGTTTCCATTTTCTGGTTCTCTGATCCCTTCATGTACTAGAAATTTCCAGAACGTAGTCCTATACAGTTCTTCTTGTCTCTGTACCTAAACCCTCTACTTTGGGACCTGGACCAGCAGTATAAATTAATTTCCATTAGTGTTCTTCAGTTTTGAAGGATTAATTTACTACTGTTTTTATTAAAAAATGTTAAGGGAAATAGAGTAGAAACACATTTTTATTTTATTTTGTTTCATTGTTTAAAACTGCAGGCGGTTGGGAGAAGCTGATTCATATTCTGTTAGCCAGATGTTCAGTTTTTACCAAAAGACTTTCTGGTATTTGGAGGTTGTTTTACATAACCCAGTGAATGACACAATACATAATAGTTGCATATTTTGTGTCTCCTCATAGTATAGATTCTGGAGCAATTTTTTGCAATCTAAAACCTCTGTAATTCTTATAAAATCAAAAATTATTTTTTTGCACTTCTGGAAACTTCTTTAATAATGGCTGTCTGTCTTGACCATACTTTTTATTTATGCTCCATATTACATTTTATATTTTTTGTGACAGTTAAAGATAAATCATATTATCAATAATTACAAATAGGTGCTTAGTTGATCAACAAACATGATTAGGGCTTAAGATATGTTATGGCGGGGTGCCTCGGTGGCTCAGTGGCTTAAAGCCTCTCTCTTCAGCTTGGGTCATGGTCTCGGGGTCCTGGGATGGAGCCCCGCATCGGGCTCTCTGCTCAGTGGGGAGCCTGCTCCCCCCCGCCCCGCTCTCTGCCTGCCTCTTTTGCCTACTTGTGATCTCTGTCAAATAGATAAATAAATAAAATCTTCAAAAAAAAAGATATGTTATGACATACCTTTACTCTCTTCTAAGGGGAAAAAAAAGTCTTTAACTGTGATATTTAAGGAAGGGCCATGCCATCCACTTAGCATTGCTTCACTAACTGGTACTAATTCCTTATTCACATCTTAGTATTATCCTGAACGTTGGTTGATGACCTTGGCTGATCCTCCCCAACAGAGAAAGATAAGCAGTGAGTCAGCTTTTCCCTAAAGGAAATAATGAGGTCGTTGTTCTGTGAGTTGCTCAGTGCTTTTGAGTAGAACTCCAGACTGTCTGATCCAAAGTAAAATGATGACAGTCATTTTTTTTTTTACAGCAATCTTGAGATTAATTACTGCTGTTCTTGAAAAGGGTATGTGCTTTTTGCCAATTATTATAAGTACCCAGAAGAATAAATACATCATTACTGAAGAACACTAAAGGGTCTAATGATACCTAAGACCCAGTCTGGCACCCTCTCCGCGCTGTGCACAATAACCTGTGTGCCCTCATTCATATTAGTTTCCAATTTTTACTCTCACTGATAGCACGACTCTCCACATTGTCTGCAGTGCTCTGGCACTGATTCGCACAATTCTTGGCCTAAGCAAGGACATGTAAATCCAGGCCTTAAAGCACAAAGCCGGTGACTTTTGTGCAATTGAAAATTGCTTTATCTGGGAAGCATCTTCCTTATATTCCAACAGTTTGAAGTGAAAATAACCTGTTCTTGTGTTTGCAGAACAAAAAAGGTGTAAATTATTCAAAAACCCCAGATCCGCTTGATGGTATTCTATAGCCCAGGATTCTGGAAATTTTGTTTTTGAACATTGAAAGTACTAGACGCTTGAAAAATAACTTTCCGATTCTCAAACCAGGGTGTGATGAAACTTCAGGCTCAAGTTCAAACTAACATTCATGATTTCAGCAGAGTCTGGAAAGAGAACCGTGGGATTAGCCACAGGGAAAAACAGGAGGGGAGAAATAATCCCTTTGAAATATAATTAATCTCCTTTTCATGCCAAGCTGTTGATGGGGATGCCTAGGGGTTGGGGAGGAGAATGAGAGCTCTGGAAAAGAAATGTCTGACGGTTTCGCAGGGCATGTCCTCAGCGACTTATATTTCTGGTAGAGTGGGTTTCTTTTCCAGTTCATTGAAGGAATGCATAGGTTTCTGTGATTGTGTGTCTTAAGGTGTTCCTGGGACCCTTTGTAACTACTTCTAAGGAAGACTATAGAAGATCCAAACCACGTCGGTATTACATTAATGCATCTGCGCATAAGAATACTGAGAACTACAAAGAAAATGCTCTGTGTTGCTAGCTCAACAGAGAGTACACTTGGCGGTTTTTAAACTAAGACTGCTTTAAAGAGAAGCACTGAGAACATCTGGTTAGAAAATTAAAACCTAAAAGTCCCCGACTGTTCCATGCATACTTGAAAAGAATATATGTTCTGATGTTGAGTCTAATGTTCTGTAAATGGCAAATAGCTCCAGTGGGTTGACGTTAATACCTGAATTATCACCTTCTTATCCTTTGTGCTATTGTTGTCATATAATTCATTTCTACATACCCCCAGGCCTAGTATTATGTAGTTGTTAGATTAATTTTAATTAATTTTATTATTTTTTCTGATTCCAAGGTTTTGTTTTATTTTATTTTTATTTATTTATTTTTTGATTAACGTATAATGCATTATTTGTTCAGGGATACAGGCCTGTGATTTTTCAGTCTTATACAATTCACAGCACTCCCCATAGCACATAGCCTCCCCAGTGTCTATCACCCAGCCACCCCATCCCTCCCACCCCCTCTCCTCCAGCAACCTTCAGTTTGTTTCCTGAGACCAAGAGTCTCTTAAGGTTTGTCTCCCTCTCTGGTTTCGTCTTGTTTCATTTTTCCCTCCCTTCCCCTATGATCCCATCTTGTTTCTCAAATTCCTCAAATCAGTGAGATTATATGATAATTGTCTTTCTCTGATCTACTTATTTCACTCAGCATAATACCCTCTGGTTCTATCCACATCATTGCAAATGGCAAGATCTCAGGTTTTTTTTGTGGCTGCATAATATTCCATTATATATATGTACCACATCTTCTTTGTCCATTCATTCGTTGAGGGACATCTAGGTTCTTTCCATGGTTTGGCTATCGTGGATGTTGCTGCTGTAAACATTCAGGTACATGTGCCCCTTCAGATCACTACATTTGAATCTTTAGGGTAAATACCCAGTAGTGCAATTGCTGGTTCCTGGGTAGCTCTATTTTCAACTTTTTGAGGAAACTCCATGCTGTTTTCCAGTGTTAGGTTTGTTTTAAAAAGTCAGTAGCGTTTAAAGAGATTTTCTTTAAAGTCTTTCATAGTTATCAGTGTTTTATTCATTCTAGTGTTCTTCATTTATTACTGTAAAACTTGATTTCAAACCGATGTTCTTTTCCTCTGGAATAATAAAAGTCTTCACTCTTGTACCACAGGTTATTTTTCAGTTTTCACATGTCTTTATTTAATGCATTTGTTTCCTTTCTAATGTGTTCATTTTCAATGACAGTTTTTGCCAGCCTTGCCTTCCTGATGGACAGGCATTTTGCTTCTTTCAGCACTTTGGAGGTTTAATTCTACCTTCCTTCCTCAGACACAATGTTTAAGATTGTTTCACTGTATCTCATGCATTTTTTTCCATTGAATCTGATATCTTTTTCTCTCTTCAAGGCTATTCTCAAGGTGTTCACTTATTTTTGGAATTTGATTATACTGTGTAGGTAAAATTTTTTGTCCGTGTGTATGTGTGTGTGTTTCTTTGTTTTTTGCATTTTTTTCCTGCTTGGAAAGATGTGAGCTGCTTGGCTATGTGTGGATTGACATCTTGTATTAAGTTTTCATCTCTTCAGGTTCTCTCTTCTGCCATTTTTTTTTTTTTTGACACTTCATTACCCCGTGCTAGACTGACACCTTATAGAGCTTGGACATTCTTTTTCATTTTTAGTACTCTTTTTCCCCCCATTATGTTTCAGTTCAGATAATGTCTGTTGATATGTCCTTGAAGTTCATTTCTTTTCTCTTTTCTATCTAACAGAATTATATGCCCATTGAATGAATTCTTCATCACTGATGATAATTGCATATCTAGGTTTTCTTTTTTTTTTAAATTTCTATTATTTCAATCCTGAGTAAACCTCCCAGCCATTCACATATGTCATCCAATTTTTCCACTAGTTATTTGAAAGTTTTGATCTAATCGTTCTAAAAATGGGCCATCTCTGAATTTGCTTGTGTTGACAACTTATTCAACAGTAAATTACATTGTCTTGCTTTTTTTCATGTTTGGGATTTTTGCTTGTGTGTTGGACATAATGTGTAAAAAACAAAAATAGTATAGGGGAGGTAAATCTTATTCTTATTCTCTGAATCTTTTTCTTATTCTTGTAGGCCACTAGAGTGGGTATTTGAGTCAATTTATGCTGTAATTTAGCTGAGTCTAGATATTGTTTTTGCTTCAGTTATATATAGTTAACACAATCAGTTTATTTTGGAAGGTGGGACCATAAGCTGCCTTTGTTCAGTCTCAGTGCCAGCCATTAGCCCACTGAGGAGATCCTGAGGGCTGGAAGTTTGGTCTCAAGTTTTCTGCCCTTTCTTCTTACTCTGATGGGCCCCCTATGCCTATACCTTAAAGATGTCCATTCCAGTTCTGTTCCTTCTTCAGTGGTAGATAGTGTTTTAGTTGACTCTAAATTGAGCTCCCAAACCTGCCTCTCCCTAGTAATCTGGGAACTTCCTAGGTGGCTGTGCTAATGACATGACAAACATCAAACAGAAGAAATAAATGTGTATTAGTCTTCACACCAGCAGAGATTCTTAAAGAAGGAGGGGTTTCACCAGCCTGAAGTTGGTGGGGACAGGTGCTTGGAGGAAAGGCAGGAGTACAGCAGTGAAATTATTTATGCAAGAATCAGGAGACAAGGGGCACCTGGGTGGCTCAGTGGGTTAAGCCTCTGCCTTCGGCTCAGGTCATGATCTCAGGGTCCTGGGATCGAGCCCCGCATCGGGCTCTCTGCTCAGCGGGGAGCCTGCTTCCCCCTCTCTCTGCTGCTCTCCCTGCCTGTGCTCTTAAAAAAGAAAAAAAAAAAGAAGAAAAAAAAAATGAATCAGGAGACAAGTGCATTTCATATGAGTGCTCAACCACTTAGTTGGGTTTGAACCCTACTGATGCTTGCCAAAAAAAAGGGAACTTCTCTAAGTTGATCACAACATGCCATAAAGACTGCTTCTTGATTCAACATATATTGGGTATTTGTGGCATCAGTTAGAGATGGGAGGAACTGGGGACAGGTGAGTGAGGCCCCTTGTTGGAGCATCCCTGATTCCAAAGGGACTCATGCAAACAGTAGTCATTCAAACATCACAAACTCATAGGCTCTTCTCCTTCCAGATGGCCTCACACAGTGGTGTCTGGAGTCTGGAGTATTTTGGAATTACTGCTCTGTCCTCAGAAGAAGTTGTTTGTTTCATTCTCAGAGGAGGTTTTTCTCACTTATCTGTTATACCCTGGCTAGGGAAATTGGCTTGGCTTTCTTCTTCGCCCCTCAGACCATATCATGTCTGGTGTGCCTTTGCCTTCAAAGGAGTCTTTCTCTTTTTTGTCTTCTCACCATTTTCTTTCTTTCTTTCTTTCTTCTTTCTTTCTTTCTTTCTTTCTTTCTTTCTTTCTTTCTTTCTTTCTTTCTTTCTTCTTTCTTCCTTTGGATCTTCAACAAAGCCCATGAAAAAGGGTTGGAAGTTGCCAAATTTTCTTTGTATCTGGGGCACCCAAGGATTTGGGGCTCACACCCAACCTTTTCAGATTCATGGGGAATCTGGTCATATTTCCCACATCAGTGGTGGTTCCTTCCTTCCTTCATTCTCTGCCAGAAAAGAAAGCAGCTTGTGATGGTGACCTATTGGATTTTAGTTTATTAGGTTACTTTGCAACATCAGCTCTTGGATGGGCTTAAAGTAAGCATGATGTAGATAATTCATCTTGTTCTCATTGCTAATGTCAGAGAGTTTTTATTTTTCTCTTGAGACTTCTTGTGTATGGATCCCACTTTTTCTGAAAGACCTTTAATTTTTGTTAAAAGCTGTACATGATAGATAATATACTATGGTGATTCTGGATTCTTTAGTATATTTTCTATACTTAATTGATGTAATCTTTCTTCCTTTTGGTATATGGTTGCTGGTGCTTTATTCCTTAAATTCTTAGTTTTCATTTTTTTTTTTTTTTTTTGCTTGGCTTCTCAAGAATTTTCCCTGTGTTTGCATGTTATTGGGTTCAGCCAGTTATGTGGGTAGTAGTTATGTCTCAGCCCCTTGGGCCCAGAGGGCTTCTCTCTTCTACCTTTGGATCTGAGTGGTTTAGACAGTATACTCAGCAGAGTTCAGCCTATACTTAAATCTTTCTTGGCTTTTAGTTTCTGCTGAGCTCTCCCTGATCTTCCTTGGACACATGCAGATTTTCCCAGCAACGTTGGTGAGAGGGAGTTACTTGGCCTTAAACTGGTGGATCGCATGTTACTTGCCTCACTTTGGATAGTGACTCCATGGCAGAGATGCAGGATCCCCCCAGCCTTTTTTTCCCTAGTGAGTTTGCTGTTTATATTAACATGAAGCCATGGCTTTTGCCTTCCACTTGAAACGAATTTTTTTTCTCCTCTGGTAGTAACGCTACTGATTTTTCTCTTGTATTAGTGGTTTCTGAGAGCATACAAACAGGTTTTTGCCTGTTGAATCTGATATTATAGGTTAGTTCTGTCTGCACTTGAACTTATGTAAACAGAAACATGGGATATTTTGTATCTGAATTCCTTCATTTTGTTACATGTAACAGTGTTTCATTATTTCTCCCTCCTGTAGAATATTGTGTTGGATGGAGACACCCCATATTATTTATCCATTCTCTCAGTAAGTATTACTGATATTTGCTGTTGAACATTCTTTCACTGAGCATTTCTTTCAGTGTACCTAGTTTTGTAGTTAACTCCAGAAGAACATTGCTGGGCTATAACTGTAGTAAATACATACCGTCAAAGTTTTCTAAAAGAGTTGTACCCTTAGAGGGGGCACCTGGGTGGCTCCGTTGGTTAAGCATCTGTCTTTTGCTCAGATCACAATCTCAGGGTCCTGGGATCGAGCCCTGCATCAGGCTCCTTGCTCAGAGGGAAGCCTGCATCTTTCTCCCGCTGCCTGCCACTCCCCCTTCTTGTCGTGCTCTCTTTCTCTCAAATAAATAAATAAAATATTTTTGAAAAAAGAATTGTACTAATACACACCCTCTCCAGCAGTGTATGAGATCCCCACTTGTTCCACAGACTCTCCAACACTGCATGTATCACCCGCCTTTTCTCAGGATAACCATGTTGATGTGTTTGAAGGGGGTATCTTCTCAAGGTTGAGTCTGCATTTCTCTGATGACTGAAAATCCTGATGTTTTCTTTAGCTATTTGGATATCTCCTTGTATGAAGTACTATTTCTAGTCTCTTGCTCCTTTTTCTGCTAAAGTGTAGTCTTTTAGTCTTTTTCTTATTGATTCGGAAGTCTTTGTATATTTCACAACTCCTTTGTCATGGCCACTGGTCCGATTCCCTTGGGAAACAGGAACACACAGGAAGATAGAGACAGGCACACAGGAAGTTTATGGTAATCGCAGGATCAAAACACTTTAGGGAAGGAAGGAAGCAGGACTGGGAGACGAGGAAGGTGTGCTATGATGAAATCACAGCAAAGACTCTTCAGAATATTAACACATTGAAATAGGAGGGCAAAGACTGGACGTCTCTGTATCAAGTCATTAGATGCATGGTACCTCCAGGAAGAGGTCTGACCAAAGAAAAGTTTGCTGTCTTCACTGAGGGCAGTTGCCATGGGAGAAGACAGGTCGACAATGCCAACTCTTCCAGGAGTTGGTGAAATGAATGCTGGTGGTCAGCACGTGGTAGAATCTAGTACATTCAGAAATATGTATTGCATGGGGCACCTGGGTGGCTCAGTGGGTTAAAGCCTCTGCCTTCAGCTTAGGTCAGGATCCCAGGGTCCTGGGATCGAGCCCCATGTCAGGCTCTCTGCTCAGCGGGGAGCCTGCTTCCCCTCTCTCTCTACCTACTTGTGATCTCTCTCTCTCTGTCAAATAAATAAATAAAATATTTTTAAAATTGGGTATTGCAAATATTTATTCTCACTCTGTGGTCTGCATTACCCTTTCTTCTTGGTATCTTTTGATAAGTAGGAATTCTTAATTTTAATGTGGTTGGTTTTATCAATCTTTGCCTTTGTGATAGCATGATCATTAGGGATTTCACTTATAAAAGCCTGTACACTATAACACTGTGAATAATTTTCCTGTGCTTCATTCCAGAAACTATTCCTATTCACTGTTCCATTTTTATCTATAATTCATCTGGAATTGATTTTGGTGTGTGGTGTGAGCTAGAGGTCAAGATTCATTTTGTACATATGACTAGGCAGTTGACCCAGAATCACTTACTGAAAAAAATATTTCCAAGGTTTCTACTTTGGTCATAAATGTTTGTATCAACATTTTTTTTTGTACTTTCTGTTTTGGACTATCAGTCTGTTTGTTTTTTCTCTTGTCTATACTATAGTGACTAGAAATCTAGCTATGTGGGTATCTGGAGGGTCTAAGATGACATACTAGTCCAACTCAGTTTGTGAATATTATTTGAATTCTGGTTAACATAATGAAAGTTTAAGAGACAATTTGGGAACAGTTGTGGAGACTTGAATGTGCACATTAGATGATTAGAAAAGTTGTGTTAGGGGTCAAGATGGTGGAGAAGTAGAAGGCTGAGACAACTTCAGGTAACAGGAGATCAGCTAGATAGCTCATCTAAAGATTGCAAACACCAACAGGAGATCGAAGAGAAGAAGAACAGCAATTCTAGAAACAGAAAATCAACCACTTTCTGAAAGGTAGGACTGGCGAAGTGAATCCAAAGCGACGGGAAGATAGACTGCGGGGGGAGGGGCTGGCTCCCGGCAAGCGGCAGACAATGGAGGAGAAACCCAGGACTTTTAAAAGTCTGTCCCGTTGAGGGACATCGCTCCAGAGGCGAAACCGGGGTGAAGCCCACGTGGGGTCAGTATGGCCTCAGGTCCCGCAGGGTCACAGAAGGATCGGTGGTGTCTGATTGTCACAGAGCTTGCAGGTATTAGAACGGGGAAGCCAGCTACAGAGACAAAGCCGAGGAGTGAGTTCTCAGCTCAGGGTTACCTTGAACCAGTCGCAGGCTCAGGCAGCTCAGAGTGTGCCGGAGGCCAGGGAGACGGGAGTAAATTGGCGCTGTTCTCTGAGGGTGCACTGAGGAGTGGGGCCGTAGGCTCTCGGCTCCTCCGGGCCAGAGACTGGGAGGCCGCCATCTTCATTCCCGTCCTCCAGAAGTCTACGGAAAGCGCTCAGGGAACAAAAGCTCCCGAAAGCAAACCCAAGTGGATTACTCAGCCCGGCCCCTGGTAAGGGCGGTGCAACTCCGCCTGGGGCAAAGACACTTGAGAATCACTACAATAGGACCCTCTCCCAGAAGATCAACAAGAAATCCAGCCAGGACCAAGTTCACCTACCAAGGAGTGCAGGTTCAATACCAAGGAGAGCAGCGGAATTCCAGAGGAGGAGAAAGCAAAGCATGGACTCATGGCTTTCTCCCCATGATTCTTTAGCCTTGCAATTAATTTTATTTTTCTTTTTCAATTTTTTTCTCTCTTCTTCTGCTAAATTTTTTTAAAACTTTTACGCTTTTCTTTTTTTTTTAAGTTTTTTAACTAGTTTATCTAATATACATATATATTTTTTTCTTTTTTATATTTTGTCTTTATTCGTTTTCTTTTTTTAATTGTTTCTTTTTTTTTCTTTCTGAACCTCTTTTTATCCCTTTTTCCCCCCTCACAATTTGGGATCTCTTCTGATTTGGTTAAAGCATATTTTCCTGGGGTCTTTGCTACCCTTTTATTATTTTACTAGCTCCTTCATATACTCTTATCTGGACAAAATGACAAGATGGGAAAATTCACCACAAAAAAAAAAAAAAAAAAAAAAAGAACAAGATGCAGTACTGAAGGCTAGGGACTTAATCAATATAGCCATTGGTAATATGTCAGACATAGAGTTCAGAATGACGATTCTCAAGGTTCTAGCTGGGGTTGAAAAAGGCATAGAAGATATTAGAGAAACCCTCTCAGGAGATATAAAAGCCCTTTCTGGAGAAATAAAAGAACTAAAACCTAACCAAATTGAAATCAAAAAAGCTAAAAATGAGGTGCAATCAATAAAGGAGGCTCTCACTGCTAGGATAAATGAGGCAGAAGAAAGAATTAGTGATATAGAAGACCAAATGACAGAGAATAAAGAAGCTGAGCAAAAGAGGGACAAAGAGCTACTGTACCATGAGGGGAGAATTAGAGAGAAAAGTGACACCATAAGACAAAACAACATTAGAATAATTGGGATTCCAGAAGAAGAAGAAAGTGAGAGGGGAGCAGAAGGTATATTGGAGAGAATTATTGGAGAGAATTTCCCCAATATGGCAAAGGGAACAAGCATCAAAATCCAGGATGTTCAGAGAAATCCCCTCAAAATCAATAAGAATAGGTTCATACCCCATCACCTAAGAGTAAAATTTACAAGTCTTGTGACAAAGAGAAAATCCTGAAAGCATCCTAGGAAAAGAAGTCTGTAACATACAGTGGTAAAAATGTTAGATTGGCAGTAGACTTATCCACAGAGACCTGGCAGGCCAGAAAGAACTGGCATGATATATTCAGAGCACTAAACAAGAAAAACATGCAGCCAAGAATACTATATCAAGCTAGGCGATCATGAAAATAGAAGGAGAGATTACAAGTTTCCAGGACAAACAAAAACTGAAAGAATTTGCAAACACCAAACCAGCTCTACAGGAAATATTGAAAGGGGTCCTCTAAGCGAAGAGAGAGCCTAAAAGTAGTAGATCAGAAAGGAACAGAGACAATATACAGTAACAGTCATGTTACAGGCAATACAATGCCACTAAATTCATATCTCTCAATAGTTATCCTGAATGTTAATGGGCTAAATGCCCCAATCAAAAGACACAGGGTATCAGAATGGATAAAAAAACAAAACCCATCTATATGTTGCCTACAAGAAACTCATTTTAAACCCAAAGACACCTCCAGATTTAAAGTGAGGGGGTGGAAAAGATTTTACCATGCTAATGGACATCAGAAGAAAGCAGGAGTGGCAAACTTTATATCAGACCAGTTAGATTTTAAGCCAAAGACTGTAATAAGAGATGAGGAAGGACACTATATCATATTCAAAGGATCTGTCCAAGAAGAAGATCTAAAAATTTTAAATATCTATGCTCCGAATGTGGGAGCAGCCAACTATATAAACCAATTAATAACAAAAATCAAAGAAACATATCAACAATAATACAATAATAGTAGTGGACTTTAACACTCCCCCCCACTGAAATGGACAGATCATCCAAGCAAAAGATCAACAAGGAAATAAAGGCCTTGAATGACACACTGGACCAGATGGACATCACAGATATATTCAGAATATTTCATCCCAAAGCAACAGAATACACATTCTTCTCTAGTGCATATGGAATATTCTCCAGAATAGATCACATCCTAGGTCCTAAATCAGGTCTCAACAGGTATCAAAAGATTGGGATCATTCCCTGCATATTTTCAGACCACAATGCTCTGAAGCTAGAACTCAATCACAAGAGGAAATTTGGAAAGAACCCAAACACATGGAGACTAAACAGCATCCTTCTAAGGAATGAATGGGTCAACCAGGAAATTAAAGAAGAATTGAAAAAAATCCATGGAACCAAATGATAATGAAAACACAATGGTTCAAAATCTGTGGGACACAACAAAGGCAGTCCTGAGAGGAAAACATATAGTGGTACAAGCCTTTCTCAAGACACAAGAAAGGTCTCAGGTACACAACCTAACCCTACACCTAAAGGAGCTGGAGAAAGAACAAGAAAGAAAGCCTAAACCCAGCAGAAGAAAAGAAATCATAAAGATCAGAGCAGAAATCAATGAAATAGAAACCAAAAAAACAATAGAACAAATCCAAAAACTAGGAGCTGGTTCTTTGAAAGAATTAATAAGATTGGTAAACCCCTGGCCAGACTTATCAAAAAGAAAAATAGAAAGGACCCAAATAAATAAAATCATGAATGAAAGAGGAGAGATCACAACGAACACCAAAGAAATACAGACAATTATAAGAACATACTATGAGCAACTCTACACCAACAAATTTGACAATCTGGAAGAAATGGATGCATTCCTAGAGACATATAAACTACCACAACTGAACCAGGAAGAAATAGAAAGCCTCAACAGACCTATAACCAGTAAGGAGATTGAAACAGTCATCAAAAATCTCCAAACAAACAAAAGCTCAGGGCCAGACGGCTTCCCGGGGGAATTCTACCAAACATTTAAAGAAGAACTAATTCCTATTCTCCTCAAACTGTTCCAAAAAATAGAAATGGAAGGAAAACTTCCAAACTCATTTTATGAGGCCAACATCACCTTGATTCCCAAACCAGACAAGGATCCCATCAAAAAAGAGAACTACAGACCAATATCCTTGATGAACACAGATGCTAAAATGCTCACCAAATTACTAGCCAATAGGATTCAACAGTACATTAAAAGGATTATTCACCACGACCAAGTGGGATTTATTCCAGGGCTGCAAGGTTGGTTCAACATCCACAAATCAATCAATGTGATACAACACATTAATAAAAGAAAGAACAAGAACCATATGATACTCTCCATAGATGCTGAAAAAGCATTGGGCAAAGTACAGCATCCCTTCCTGATCAAAACTCTTCAAAGTGTAGGGATAGACGGCACATACCTCAATATTATCAAAGCCATCCATGACAAACCCACCTCAAATATCATTCTCGATGGAGAAAAACTGAAAGCTTTTCCGCTAAGGTCAGGAACACGGCAGGGATGCCCATTATCACCACTGCTATTCAACATAGTACTAGAAGTCCTAGCCTCAGCAATCAGACAACAAAAGGAAATTAAAGGCATCCAAATCGGCAAAGAAGAAGTCAAACTATCACTCTTCGCAGATGATATGATACTATATGTGGGAAACCCAAAAGACTCCACTCCAAAACTGCTAGAACTTGTCCAGGAATTCAGTAAAGTGTCAGGATATAAAATCAATGCACAGAAATCAGTTGCATTTCTCTACACCAACAACAAGACAGCAGAAAGAGAAATTAAGGAGTCCATCCCATTTACAATTGCACCCAAAACTATAAGATACCTAGGAATAAACCTAACCAAAGACGCTAAAAATCTTTATACACAGAAAACTATAAAGTAGTCATGAAAGAAATTGAGGAAGACACAAAGAAATGGAAAAATGTTCCATGCTCCTGGATTGGAAGAATAAATATTGTGAAAATGTCTATGCTACCTAAAGCAATCTACACATTTAATGCAATTCCTATCAAAGTACCATCCATTTTTTTCAAAGAAATGGAACAAATAATACTAAAATTTATATGAAACCGGAAAAGACCTTGAATAGCCAAAGGAATATTGAAAAAGAAAGCCAAAGTTGGTGGCATCACAATTCCAGACTTCAAGGTCTTTTACAAAGCTGTCATCATCAAGACAGCATGGTACTGGCACAAAAACAGACACATAGATCAATGCAACAGAATAGAGAGCCCAGAAGTAGACCCTCAACTCTATGGTCAACTAATCTTCGACAAAGCAGAAAAGAATGTCCAATGGAAAAAAGACAGCCTCTTCAATAAATGGTGTTGGGAAAATTGGACAGCCACATGCAGAAAAATGAAATTGGATCATTTCCTTACACCACACACAAAAATAGACTGAAAATGGATGAAGGACCTCAATGTGAGGAAGGAATCCAGCAAAATCCTTGAGGAGAACACAGGCAGAAACCTCTTTGACCTCAGCTGCAGCAACATCTTCCTAGGACATTGCCAAAGCCTAGGGAAGCAAGGGCAAAAATGAACTATTGGGATTTTATCAAGATCAAATGCTTTTGCACAGCAAAGGAAACAGTTAACAAAACCAAAAGACAACTGACAGAATGGGAGAAGATATTTGCAAACGACATATCAGATAAAGGGCTAGTGTCCAAAATCTATAAAGAACTTAGCAAACTCAACACCCAAAGAACAAATAAGCCAATCAAGAAATGGGCAGAGGACATGAACAGACATTTCTGCAAAGAAGACATCCAGATGGCCAACAGACACATGAAAAAGTGCTCCACATCACTTGGCATCAGGGAAAAACAAATCAAAACCACAATGAGATATCACCTCACACCAGTCAGAATGGCTAAAATTAACAAGTCAGGAAATGACAGATGCTGGCAATGATGCAGAGAAAGGGGAACCCTCCTACGCTGTTGGTGGGAATGCAAGCTGGTGCAACCCCTCTGGAAAACAGCATGGAGCTTCCTCAAAATGTTGAAAATAGAACTACCCTATGACCCAGCAATTGCACTACTGGGTATTTACCCTAAAGATACAAACATAGTGATCCGAAGCAGCACGTGCACCCGAATGTTTATAGCAGCAATGTCTACAATAGCCAAACTATGCAAAGAACCTAGATGTCCATCAACAGATGAATGGATAAAGAAGAAGTGGTATATATACACAATGGAATACTACGCAGCCATCAAAAGAAATGAAATCTTGCCATTTGTGACGATGTGGATGGAACTAGAGGGTATCATGCTTAGCGAAATAAGTCAATCGGAGAAAGACAACTATCATATGATCTCCCTGATATGAGGAAGTGGAGATGCAACATGGGGGGTTAAGGGAGTAGTAGAAGAATAAATGAAACAAGATGGGATTGGGAGGGAGACAAACCATAAGTGACTCTTCATATCACAAAACAAACTGAGGTTTGCTGGGGGGAGGGGGGTTGGGAGAACGGGGGTGGGGTTATGGATATTGGGGAGGGTATGTGCTATGGTGAGTGCTGTGAAGTGTGTAAACCTGGTGATTCACAGACCTGTACCCCTGGGGATAAAAATATATTATATGTTTATAAAAAATAAATATAAATTAGAAAAATAAAAATAAAAGTGTTAATGTATGCAATAATTAAATAAGTTAGGCAAGATACTGTTCTTATTTTTTAGATTAATGCCAAAATCTTCGAAGTTAAGTGTCATAAGGCTTGCAAGTTATTTTCAAATTTTTAAGCAAAAGAAAGAATATATAAGATGAATAAAGACCAAAAAAAGCAACATGTTACCCAAACCAAATTCAGTGTTTATTTTCCTATTTTGGTAGGTTTTTTTTTTTAAATCTTTATAAAAGATTTTAATTTTAATAAGTTTTAATTTTAATATATTTAAATATTTTATATCTCCTATATTTCAAATATTAATTTTTAAATATTAATTTTAATAAATCTAAAATGTTAAATTTTAATATATATAATAATCTTTATAAAAGTTTTTAAATTTTAATTAAATATAATCAAAATATATTTAATTTTAATTAAAATATAATCAAAATATATTTTAAATGCAGTTAGAGAAATTCTAGGTGATTTCTTGTATGGCTCTAGATGAACTCTTAACAATAAGAATTTTAGATGAACACTTAAAATAGAATTATATGTACTAGTAATCAAACCAGAGATACTTTGAAAAGATGCACTTTAAATTGACATGCTTTATTTTACAATGAATGTATAATGTGTTCTGCACATGACTACTTTGATAGATTTTATATACTAATCGGGCATGATACATTAAGGGACAATATGACAAGCTAAATGAGTTAGGAATTAAACATCAAAGTATATAATATGCATACAGTGTTAAGGGGATCAAAAAGTTATTTGAAAGAACACAGATGTGGTGATGACTGTGAAAAATACATTATGGATACAAAACAAATTTCAGACTTCAGAAATTTGTTGCCAGCCTATTCAATGTAGAAAATTGGCATATTACCAACTGGGCTATTTTTTACTATAAATCTTATATTCAGCTTACCTATAATCTAAATCTAAATTTAAAAGCCATTTATATTTCTTACTTATCCAGTATAAAGAAGTATGTTTAAAATAAGAGTTACATACTGGAAGATTATCATGAAGTATTTTGTGTTGCGTATAATATATGTAATAAATTACAAGAGGCTTAGGCTACTGATTCTAAAAGAAACTAGAATTCAAATAGAAAAATATGACACCTGTAAAGATGCTCAACATCACTGATCATCAAAGGAATGCAAATCAAAACCACAGTGAGACACCACAACACACCTGTCAAAATAGCTAAAATCAACAACACAATAAAAAACAGATGTTGGTGATGCTGTGGAGAAAGGAGAACCCTCTTGCACTCTTGGTAGGATGCAAACTGGTATAGCCACTCTGGAACACAGTCTGGAGGTTCCTCATAAAGTTAAAAATAGAACTGCCTATGATCTAGCAGTTGCACTACTAGTATTTACCCAAAGAATATGAAAATACTAATTCAGTGGGATATACCCTCCACCCTGATGTCTACATTATCTACTAGAGCCACATTTTGGAAAGAGCCCAACTATCCGTCAACTGAAGAATGGATAAAGAAGTGGTATATATATATATATATATATATATATATATATATATGATAGAATATTACCCAACCATAAAAAGGATGAAATCTTGCCATTTGAAGCAGTAAGATTGGATCCAGAGAGTGTAATGCTAAGCGAAATAATTCTGTCAACAACAAATACCAGATAATTTCACTTGTATGTGGAATGTAAGGAACGAGACAAAGGAGCAAAGGGAAAAAGAAGAAAGAAGCAAACAAAGAAACAGACTCTTAACTCTAGAGAACACACAAGTGGTCACAAGAGGAGAAATGGGGGGGGGATAGGTAAGTAAGTGATGGGGATGAAGGAGGGCACTTGTAATGAGCACTGGGCAATGTATGCAAGGGTTGAATCACTACATTGGACACCTGACACTAATGCTACACTGTATGTTAACTAACTAGAATTTAAATATAAACTTTTAATAATAAGGCAGTGAATGCTGTATTGAGTCATTGGTATTTAAGAAATTAAGGATTTAGGGTTTTTTTCCTAAAATACAATATGATTCTCAGTGATGTATTTTAATACATCTTGCCACATGAATAGATGGTTACATTTGGGATTGATTCTCCGGCTTAAGGGATATATTTAATTCTGTCAAAATGGATTGCAAATAGAAAAAGTAGCTCCTCTAAATTAAAATGTACTGATAACTATTTGAGGAATACAATGTCACAGGAATTATTGCCCCATATGGGCATCTAGAAAATAAGACAACAGAAAATATAATCCTATATCATATAAAGGTAACTCTACGTTCCTAATTATTGTGATTACATTTTGATTTTTTACATTATTTTGTGTTCAATTTGATTAAATGAGATGCTCAATTTGGGCCTATTTGAAATACAGTCATGTGAAATTTGTTTTGGTATAAATCTGCAAAATGGTTTTGTCTGATGTAATTTCTACTTCTAAGAAATGATACCTCATTTTAAAAATATTACTTGAGGAAGCACAACTCTCAAGAGAGAGTGTGCAATGGGGTTGACCATATAGGCTTCTCACAGTGGTGCCTAGATGCTCTGACACACAGCATCAAGAACCCCGAGTAACAGTTCAGCACAACCTTAGCTAGTGGATTGGATGTTCTCCATGGAATAACTGTTGGGAGAAGAAGCAGAAGTCCTTTTTTTTTTTAAGATTTTATTTATTATTTGATGGAGAGGGAGATCACAAGTAGGCAGAGAGGCAGGCAGAGAAAGAGGAAGGGAAGCAGGGTCCTCGCTGAGTAGAAAGCCCGACGTGGGGCTCGATCCCAGGACCCTGAGATCATGACCTGAGCCGAAGGCAGAAGCTTAACCCACTGAGCCACCCAGGCACCCCAAGAAGCAGAAGTCTTATAAAAAATTTTGCTATTATTCTATCAGGGATGAGTCACAGTCTCTTTTTGCTTTAGATCTCAAATGCACATTTCAAACAATACACAGATTTTTTACCTCAGTGTCCAATGACCTTGTTTGGGAAGGTGCGCCTGTGTTAGTAAGGATTTACACACTCACTTTGTGGTGTCTCTAGAATGCGTTTGAGCCTGTTGTGGTTAATAAGCATGAACCTAACAAACTAGGTATAATCTTTAGGAATTGTTGCCCACTGCCATTCAAGTATATTTTAATATACATTCAAGTATATTTTAATCCAGTCTGAGATATATGCCGTTATGAACCCATATTCAAATGATTATAGGTCTACCTTGACATTGGAATAAAATCAATGCAAGTAAGTCACAAAGGAAAGAATGGCTATCCACTCACTGTAATACTGGAAAACTAGGGGAGCTCTCGTTATTATATTGGAGACATGAGTAGCAACCCAGTCTGAAGAAACTTCACCAAGGATTGTCTGATTGTCCTTATGTGTCATATCCAGGTGACAGAACTTTTCTGCCACCAAGGTGACAACTGGGAGGTCACGCTCTGTGTGCAATATTTACCCTGCCCATCTCAACACTTCTTTTCTTACTTTGGAGCCTAATCTTGGAGATGGTAATGTTTAAAATCAGCCACTTACTTCCTTTCTTGTATTAAGAGAAAAAGACATGAAAATGAGAAACAGCTGAAGACTTCACTGCAGTATTGGCCAAAGGAACCATGTTTTAATGGTTGGAACTGACGGTAGCATAAGGAAGATGTTTGTAATTACTCATAGTCATTAATTATCCAAAATCATATGAGAGTACAAATATGAACAGATTTTGAAGCATCAGAGTACATGCTTGAGTTATGTCCAGTAAAAAACAAATCTGGAATCGGATAAGAGAGACTTTTTACAAAAAGACTACTGCAATATGGGGAAACTTTGATCTCAAGATGTGTAGCCCCTCCAAATAAAACAAAAGACCTGTTTTCTTTTATAGGAATGGATAAACAGAGTTAGCAAGCACTTTTAAGGGAAAATAGGGCAAGTAGGGCCCATGAGAAGACAACGTGATTGGGGGCTTGAAGGCAGTGTTTTTTTGCTGAGTTTATCTCATTCTTGGGGTGAGCTGTTTCAGGAAGGTATCCTTGCAGTTTAGTGCTTGCTCGGACGTAGTAAGAGGGGGTTCAAACTGAAGGTCAAGGGTGTGTGGGGAGAGAAGCCTCACTTGCGTGTAGTCAGGACAAAACAAATTAGGTAATGGGCAATTGTGAACTCTTGGTTAAGAGAGCACAACGAGTTCTAATACTTATACACAAAGTGAAAAGACTATTTTGCTACTCCAGTTTAAGACCAGACTTTATACCCGGTACCATTTTTCTCTTTTTGAGCTGTACTCGTCTCTCTCGTAATAGACACATTTTCATGTGTTAATATATATTTTTATTCATACATTAAAAAATATACATATGTACAGTATTACTAAACAGTAGGTTTAAAGACAGCATTATTTCATAAGTTGAAATTCCAGGTTTTAAAATATAATAAAATATCATTACTTTTATCTTACCTACTACAAAATGACATTTACAGTTCATCGATCGAATTTGTCATCTAAATTTGAGTACTGTGAAGAAAAATGCATTTCTACATAAATAAGAATAAATGAATAGAAAATACATGGTGCTGCCTATTGGTCATGTCATTTATTCATTATTTATTCATAATTCAAGGGAATTCTAATTTCTTTTGTTATCTTAAGCTATATGGGTGATTAACAAATTATCACAGGGTTTCATTATTCTAAACACTAAAGTCTATTAGACATTTTTATTCTTTATTTTATTTTATTTGATTATTTATTTTTAAAGATTTTTAAAAATGTATTTTAAATAAAGATTTTATTTAAAATGTCAGAGAGAGAACGAGCAGAAATCAGGGGAGCAACAGGCAGAGAGGGAGAGGCAGACTCCCTGCTGAGCAGGGAGCCCAATGTGGGACTTGATCCCAGGACTCTAGGTTCATGACCTGAGCTGAAAGCAGATGCCCAACTGACTGAGCCACCCTGGCATCCTTATTAGAGATTTTAGAAAACATTTCTTTAAAAAAAAAATTATTATTTGACAGAGAGATAGAGAGCACAAGTAGGCAGAACAGCGGGCAGAGGGAGAGGGAGAAGCAGGCTCTCCACTGAGCGGGGAGCCTGATGTGGGGCTCAGTCCAGGACCCTGGGATCATGACCTAAGCTGAAGGCAGCTGCCTAACTGACTGAGCCACCCAGTCGCCCCTAGAAAACATTTCTGACTTAACAGTAGGAGTCATAAATCATAGTTCCTACTGGGAATTTATTTTTAAAATGTGACACCTGTAATTTTATTTAGATAATGCTAGTAGATTCGAAATTATTTCGAGATCTCAGTATCTTTGGGTGAGATGAGCAGGGAACCACAAACATATTTATGTTGCTGGCAATTGTGACTGTGTAACTCACAGAATTCATATCTAGCGGTCATCTGACCTACCATGAGTTTTTTTTTTTTCCTTAAAGATTTTATTTATTTATTTGACAGACAGAAATCACAAGTAGGCAGAGAGGCAGACAGAGAGAGAGAGAGAGGAGGAAACAGGCTTCCCACTGAGCAGAGAGCCCAATGTGGGGCTCGATCCCAGGGTCCTGGGATCATGACCTGAGCTGAAGGCAGAGGCTTTAACCCACTGAGCCACCCAGGTACCCCACCATGAGTTCTTTTAATTACATGTAATATATTGCTAGTACCTAGAAACTGCATGATATCTCATAAAATTTCTCTTAATATTTAATATCCTCAAATTGGATTTTATTCTCTAGATTAACAAATTCATATTAGGCCTTGTAGATCTCAAGGGTAAAGCAAAATAGTATATTAAATAGAATCCCTATTTGTTCTCAAGGCTACCGTTGAATTATTTAAGCCTTCTATGCTTACAGATTGCTTAAATTATAAAAAATCATGCCATAAAAATTTATCATTATCTCACTAAAATTATAATTATCATTGTGCTTTTTTAGAGGTAATGTAAAAAAGTTATTAAATCATTACTGAGACCTTCTGCTACCACAGGTTACATAGATGCAAATAAAAGAAACATGAAAAATGTATCACTCCTGCACTTCTGCCCTTTTTAATTCCAAAAGCAATTTTGTAAACCCATTTTCATCTTTCTGGTTTTACCACATAGGAACCTTCACGTTCTTCTTGTCTGACTGAATTCTGTCAGTACCCGCCTCGCCCGTCCTGGGACCTCTGTAACTGTGGAGTGGTTTTCTGTGAAGAGAGCGTCACCTTCTCTAATACAGACAAGCGTCTGATGCCAGACTAATCCTCTTAAAATGCTCCTTTCACCACATTTATCTTTCTCATAAACCTGCAGGATCCCCTAATGGCTTGTCACATTGAATTCATGTTCTTAAGCCCTGTCTTATCGAATAATTTAAAAACCTGTATTAACTTTTACTTTTGTTCATCTTCCTGTGAGGATTCTCAGACTGTTATCTGAACTCATTTTGAAGCAGAATGAGGAAGAGAGGACTAAGGGCTACAGAATAAGAAGGGGAAGGTGACAAGAGAGAGACCATGTGGAAAAGGGGAAATTTTTAAAGAGAGAAAAGGGAAACAAAACAACCTTGGACCTTAGAATTCCACCCACAAAGCAGTCAGATTGGAAAAGGAGCTCTCTTTGGATGCTACATGTGGCATGGGTATTTTGAGGCAGTAGATCCCAGGGAGGAAGGTAATTATTCTAAAGAATTAATGGCAAAGGTGGGGAAATCATTAAGGAATTCCCATTTCCACTGTGCTTTGACTGTGGCCTTTGCCCCCTGCTGAAATCCTATGTATCAGTTTTTATCATCTTGCTAAAATAGTCATTTTAACCTCATTTGCATGTGGAAAAAAAATGCAGAAAGAGTATCTGTCAGATGGCCACGAATGCCTTAAGGCTCAGCTCTGGTTTCCTTTCACAGAATCCCTCATAATTTCTACCCAAATTTCTTCCAGCCTAGGATTGTCCATTCAACTGTACTTTTATTCATGTTATAAATTAGACATTAAACTCTTGATATTATAGACTGTACCTTGAATTTTAATCACTAATGCTCACCTGGCACACAGGGGGCACATCCAAAATAATGAAGTCTACCATTCATATTTTAATGGAATATTGGCTTCCAACTATGTACTTGGTGTTCTAAGAAAGAAGGATAAAGCGGCGAATTGATAAACTAAAAACACTGGTTTCATAGAGTTTTCCTTCCAGTGGGTAGAGATAATAGGTGCATAAGTGAAAATAAAAGATGGCTAGGGGCAATAATAAATACAAATGAAGCAGCCATGGAAAATTAATCACTCATATACTTAATATGTCCACATTTTAAAGACCATTTTGTAAAATGCTATTTTTATGCTTCCGTCTCAAAATCTAGAAACCTTGGAGTTCTTTGTCTCTCACTAAATTTTGACTAAAAGAATAAAAAAGTGTAAGGGAGTCAAGAATGATTCAGTAGGGCATTGCCTTCCATGCAGAGAAGTGGATGGAATCTTCGATCGATGATGGGCAGTCACCTGAGGAACTGTGGGAGCAAGCCCAGGGACCGCTGGGGACCAGCACTGCAGGCAGAGTGAATAGTGGGGACAGGCTCTGAGGCTAGAAGGTGAGTAATGTGTTTGAAGAATGAGAAGTGCTCATGGGGCGAGAAAAATCAAAGCAAGGAGAAGCACGGTAGGAGATAAAGGGAAGGAAATATGGCCGGGGGCCAGATTCTGTAGGACCCTCTAAGTCATAGTTGGGATTTTTACCTTTTCTGACTGAGATGCATATTGCACTGTTTTTGGTCTCAGCCCAGGCTGGGCAGGATCGTCACCTGAGTAGTTTCAAAAATAGTCACAAGGGTCAGCTCAGAGAGAGAGACCTGGAAAAAGTTACTTTTGCCCTTATAAGAAGATATGTTGTAAAAACTTGGGAAAACTGGTAATAAATGACTTTTCTGTTACCCCTGAGAGAGTGGACGGAAACAACTCAGCGGAAATATGGGCAGAGAAGAAAAAGCCTTCAGGAGGAAATAAGACCCAAGCATTTGTGGAACTGGTGTAGATGTTGCTGAATGGCTGGAGGCTGTGGAGAAGGTTCAGCGGAAAATCCTTAAGACACTGCTAACGGCTGTGTGTGGGCTAACATGAGAGTGTGAAGCCTGGGGGGCCACAGATACAAAGGAGTCTAAACTCTCTTGCAGACTTTTTCTCCACAGATCCTACCAGACACACACAGGAAAGTTTGGGGGAATTGTGAAAGCCTCTGTGTGTGTGTGTATGTGTGTGTGTGTGTGTGTGTGTGTGTGTGTGTGTGTGTGAGAGAGAGAGAGAGAGAGAGAGAGATTCTGTCTGGGAAGGGGAATAGCAGCCACTGTCAAAATTCCCTTCAGAAGGAACTCCCTTTTTTCCCTGAAGGAAACAAGAAAGCCTTATTCTCTGGGGGAAACACTGGCAAATGAGTGTTGTGGCCAGAGGAGAGGAACTTAATTCTCCTTCAGGAGAGGAGCTTACTAGACCTGTCATTGTAGCTGGCTTAGAGGCAGAGACATATGTAAAAGCCAGAGTCTTAAGACCGAGAGTCACACTGCCTGGATTGTGTGGGAGCCTCAGAGAATTCCTTCCTTATCCTGCCCCCCACCAGGACGCAACCATACTTTGTAAGAACAACAGGAATGCGTACCTGAGATTCCCACAGGAGTTGTATTTTCTCTGGCGTACAGTGCAGGGAGAAGATACAGGTGAAAAGGTGGAATAGATAGGAAGAGGAACTGTCGGAAAAACAAGGTATCACTAAGGAAATGTGATCTCTGTCATGTACTGTGTGTAATCGTCATGGCAATCTCCAATTCTATGCCAGGGCCTGATTAGAATAACACAAATACTTATAGCACAGTCTTTTTTTTTTTTTTTAAAGGATTTTAAACTTCTTTTTTTTTTTTTAAAGATTTTATTTATTTATTTGACAGAGAGATCACAAGCAGGCAGAGAGCCAGGCAGAGAGAGAGGAGGAAGCAGGCTCCCTGCTGAGCAGAGAGCCCGATGCGGGGCTCGATCCCAGGACTCTGAGATCATGACCTGAGCCGAAGGCAGCGGCTTAACCCACTGAGCCACCCAGGCGCCCCATTATAGCACAGTCTTAACAGAAGGAAAGATATGGTCATTTATAATCACAAAAAAAATATTTACCTCAGTATCTGCTAACCTATACAGTTTTTTCCAGCTTTCAATAAATTACTGGAGTCAGATAAGGTAAGAGAAAACACAGTCTGAAGGGGAAGCAATCATCAGACCCAAACTCAGGTGTGGCACAGGTGTTGCAACCATCAGACGAAATTTAACCTGCGTGGGATTTCTGTGTTAAATGTTCTGGTGAAAAAGGTGAACAACCTAACAATCAGATATGTAATTTGAGTGGAGAGATGGAAAGTATAAGAAATAATCAAACGTGCCATAAATAAATATCACAATAACAGAGGTAAGGGATGCCTTTAATGGTATCCTTTAGATGCAGTAGAACAGATGCAGACAAAGAAAAATAAATGAACTTGAAGAGGGGGCAGTAGAAATTAGTCCAGTGGAAATGCAAAGGATGCCAAGTATGAAGAATGAACCAGAAAGCAAACAAACAAACAAGGAAATGGGGCCTTCAAAAATTGTGGAACAGTATCGGATAGTTTAATGTAGGCTTAATAGGAACCCAGAAATAGAAGAGAAAGAAAATGGAGAGGATGAAGCAATATTTGAAGATACTAGAGCTGCAATGTCTACAAAATTAATTTCTGAAGTTAATGAAAATATATAGAAGGTAAAACAAATGAAAATGTAGGAATTTTGGGACGCAGGGGTGGCTCTTGGTTAAGCATCTACCTTTGGCTTCGGTCATGATCTCAGGATCTCTGGATGGAGCCCCGTGTCAGGGTGTCAATCTCCATGTTCTGTCCGGGTCTGCTTCTCTCCCTCCCTCTTCTTCTGCCCCCCCCCCCTCATGAATGCTTCCAAGCACATGCTCTCTCTCTCTCAAATGAAATCTGTAAAAAAATATATTGGTATATTTTATTCCCAATGTGGAAATGGGAATGGGAAATGGGAAAAAAAAACTGGAAATGCTTCAAAGCAGCCAGAGAGGAAAAAGCATATCACCTCCAGAGTAGGATGTGAATGATTATGGATGTCTCGTTAGGAATTACGCAAGTTTTAAGACAACAGAATGATACCACTGCTCAAGAAAAAAGGGAAAAGGTCTCTCAACCCAGAATTTACACCCAGTGAAAATAACCTTCAAAAATTAAGGAGAATAAGTATATTGAAACCCACTTTACTATCTTAGCAGCTCTTCTATAAATCAAAAATTGTTTCAAATAAAAATTAAGAATGAAATAGTTTTCTCCATTAAATGAAGATTGAGGCAATGTATTGGCAGGACACCAGCTTTGCCAAAAACACTGAAGGAAATTATCCCAGTAGAAAGAATGTCCCAAAAGTCAGAAATGGGTCTACTCAAAGAAAAGAAGAACACTGAAAATAGAATTTGAAAAAGATAAATCATATTCCTCTCATTTGTAATTACTCTAAAAGATGACCTTTTAAACTGAAGTAGTTGCCACGTATTGTGTACCTAAAACATGAATGAAAGTGTATATAAATGTATATAATGTTAGTAACACAAAGGATGAGAGGGAGACACTTGGGATTTTTTTGGTAAGATTCTTACAAAACATGAAGTTATGTCATTTTATTTGATGGCATAGTAAACTGTTTAAATGTTTCTTGTAAATACTGGAAACTCCTAAAAGGATTTTTCTTCAGGAGATATATAGAATAGTTCATAATACATGAAGTGGGATATAAAACACACAAAAATTTAAGCCCATAGAAGATATAAAGAGTAGAAAAAAAAAAGAAAGAAATATACATCAAACGTAACCAACAGAAAAGAGCTAGAAGGAGGGGCATCTGCGTGGCTCAGTCTGTTAAGCATCTACCTGCCTTTGGCTCAGGTCATGATCTCTGGGTTATGAGATTGAGCCCCACATGAGGCTCCCTGCTCAGCAGGAAGTCTGCTTCTCCCTGTCGCTCTGCTCCTCCCCCTGTTCTTGCTCTTTCTGGCATGCAAGCTCTCTTTCTCTCAAATAATAAACAAACAAACAAAATCTTTTAAAAACTAGAAGAGAGCCAGAAGGAGAATATTAATTTAATCGTATCAACTATCACTCTAAAGCATCACCAAAGAAAGCTGGGATCACTGCCTTCATTGCAGGAAAGCAGATCCCAGAACAGGTAACATTATTAGGGATAAAGTGGAAAATTATGTATAAATAGAGGGGTAATTTAAAAAATTAATAGTGAGTGTGTATGCACCTAACAGAGTGTCAAAATCATGTGAGGCAAAATATATATAGAGAGAAGGAATAGAAAAATTGACAGTGAGAGCTGCATTCCTGAGCGTGCTTCTGCCAGCGGTTAATCACTTTGAGAGGATATGCCTGAGTAAGAACGTAGATGACCTGTCAACCAGCTTTACCTAACTGACTTCTACGGAGCTACGCAAATGCATGATGATTCAAAGCCATTTTTACGGAGAAATGACAGCCTCTTCAAGTCATGGTATTGGAATACTTGGACATCCATATGCTGATACATTAACCTTGACACAAACTTTACCTTAGACATATATTAGCTCAAAGTACACTAGATGCCTAAATGTAAAATGCAAGACTATAAAACATCTAGGACAGAAATTGATGTGACCTTGCATTTGATGATGATGTAAGGTGCAGTATAGGGAGTATTTAAGATGATGAAACTATTCTGTATGACACTTTGGTGGTGGCTACATGACTGCATTTATCAAAACCCATAGAGAGGTACCTCATGAAGATAAACTTTTAACGTCTACCCACTTAAAGACGTATCTACAAAGACGTAGGTGATATCCAGGATACAGTGTAGAGTGTAGCAAATTAATCTAGCCATATTACAAGTGTGTGGTTGACTCTCACAGCAGGGGATAAGAAAAAAGTGAGTAGAGCGAACAACTCAGGAAGCAGCATCTTGTCCTGATACTGGAAGGCTAAATATAAAAGGAACTCTACATAAACATTGTGCTTCAGTTGTAAATTTGTTTTTCACAGGGGTGTGGTTTAACAATCTGGAAACAACTTACATGCATACTAGGAATGATCAAGTCAATGAATGAATTATAGATAATGGTGGGCACCTGGTTGGCTCAGTGGGTTAAAGCCTCTGCCTTCAGCTCAGGTCATGATCCCAGCGTCCTGGGATCCAGCCCCGCATGGGGCTCTCTGCTCAACAGGGAGTGTGCATCCTCCTCTCTCTGCCTGCCTCTCTGCCTACTTGTGATCTCTCTCTGTCAAATAAATAAATAAAATCTTTAAAAAAGATTATAGATAACGGAAGCCAGTTTTTCTTCTGTCAGAGAAAGAATTGCTGAATCATCAAGAGGAGGCAATCATGGGAACTACAGTGCTGGATTATAGTCACAGATACAATTAGGAACTCGTATTTGTTTTAATGTTCTTATAAATAGAGGTAGAAATAAATACAGCCATGTACGTATATGTATGTTAGTATACATACACGTATTTTCTGTGTCAGAGGCTAGAATCTGTGATCTCCCAGGAGCAAAGATGTCACCTAGATCTTGGTTTTTAAAGAAAAGTGGGTCCTTGGAGAAATGTCTGATTCAAAGTCTGGGCAAGAGAAAGTGTGAAATAAAGCCTAGAGCACCATGGGCCACAAAGTAAAAAAGTGCAAAAACGAACAATAGATAAGGTATTTCAAAAAGGTACAGGGGACAGTCTGAAAGGGCTCCTAATGGCCAAAGATCAAACAATTTGGACCAAAAAAAAAGGGTTATAATTAAAGAGTAAAACAAATATTTATGAATCCATACTAATATAAATAAGTGTTTGAATAAATGAATGGGGAAAGGATTTCCAAATAAACCGTAATAAATGAGCTAGGCAAATATGAAATTAGTAGAAAACCACAGTAGACATTGCTAAAATTTGTTGCTGAAAATCAGTGCATGAAACTTTAAGGAGAAAGACAATATTTGCGGTTAAAAAACAACAAAAAACTCCCCCAAGGTATTTATTAATATGGTGGTTTGTAACTTACGTCCACAATTTCTTAGGTACTCTTCCCTTCTCGAGGTGGAATTTAATTCCCTGTTCCTTAAAATGGATAGGACATAGCTAATCACTCCTAACATAGTAGGGAAAGGAAAAAAAAAATAGTAACTGAATAGTAATTTTGCAGAGGAAAAATTCAGCCAATATCAACGTAACCAAGTAATCAAGGTTACATGACTAATAGTAAGTCATGTTTATAACACATACCCTAAGACACGGTATAATGAGAAAGGCACACCACTTCTGTGGTGTTCTTTCCAAAAATTTATAACCTCAATCTGATTAAAAGTAAACGGACAAACCCAAGTTGATGGATATTCTACAGATGGATGGATAGCCCAACTAGCACTCTTCAGGAAATGTCTAAGGTAAAACAAAACAAAACAAACAAACAAACAAAAAATAAGGGAAGATCAAGAATCTTCACAGATTATGAGAAGTTGAGAGCATGAAAATGAAATGCAGTATGACATCCTGGATTGGATTCTGGAGCCATAAGGAGGACATTAGTGGAAAAACATGGAATCGAAATACTGTATCTAATTTAGTTAATGCTACTGAATCAGTGTTCGTGTCGATCTGTGTAGTATAGACATGTAAGATGCTCTCCAAGAACTCTGTGATATCTTTACCACTCTTCTGTAAATCTGAAATAATTTCAAAATAAAACCACCAACATTAAAAAAGAAAGACCCAATGACTCTCTTTACTACCAGATTTTAAATATAATTAGTGTAAGCTCAGGCCAACAAAGGAGGGTGTCCTTTTTATATTTACAGTGTCAGTTTTTTGAAAAGTGAATGTGAAGCAAGTTTTAATTAAATAGTGGAAATTATTATTCTAAACAAACATTAAATATTTTTGAGGAGAAGAACATTAAATATTAATATTTTTGAGCATTAAATATTTTTGAGGAGGAGAACCATTACTCCTTATTCATGATTCGGTGTTAGATCTTGGGTGACTCTCTTGAGTATGCTGCTTTTTAAAAACTATATTCAGTCCTAGCTACATGACAGTATATTAAAATTTCTTGGGAAATATACTATCACTGTCTCTTATTTTAACTTTTTCTTTTTGTTTTTATCAAAGTATGACTAATATAGAGTATTACATTGGTTTCAGGAATACAATAAGATTCAACCATTATACACGTTTTTCAATGCACATCACAGTAAGTGTGCTCTTGATCCCTTTAGCTTTTGTTTTTTTTTATATTAACTTTTAATAATTAACTTTTAGTAATCTACTTTATTGAGGTATAGATTACATAAAGTAAAATGCAGGCATTTTGAATGTGCTGCTGGTTTAATTTCAATGAGTGTATGCATCCGGGTAACCATCATGTCAATCCAGATAACAGAAGAGTTCCATCCCAGAACCTCCCTGGTACCCCCTGGTATTAAATTCACAAGCCAGCATCTCCTGGCCACCCCCAGTTTGGGGGAGATGCTGATAAGCTTTCAGTCAGTATGGATTCCTTTTCCCTATTATAGAGTTTTACATAAATGAACTAGATCCATATGAACATTTTTTTATCCAGCTTCTTACTCAGTATAAGCATGTTTTTTGGTATATCAGTTGTTCAACCTTTTTACAGACTTTTGAATTGTGACCAGTTAGGGACCAATATGACTAAAGCTGCTATAAATGTGTTTTATGAATTTTTGTGGCCATATGTTTTTGTTATTCCTGGATAAATTAATAGGAGTTAGATGATTGATTTATATGATAAATTTATGTTAAACATTTTTTTGTTTGTTTAAGGTTCTATTTATTGGGGTGCCTGTGTGGCTCAGTGGGTTAAACATCTGCCTTCAGCTCAGTTCATGATCTCAGGGTCCTGGGATCAAGTCCCACATCGGGCTCTCTGCTCAGCAGGGAGTCTGCTTCCCCCTTTTTCTGTGCCTGTCTCTCTGCCTACTTGTGATCTCTTTCTCTGTCCAATAAATAAATAAAATCTTTTTTTAAAAGATTTTAAAATCTTTAAAATCTCTGCTTCCCATGGCCCTCTGGGGTGCTCAGAGCCCCCTTAGAGGCCAGCATCACTGGGAAGCATATTGTCATCCAGCACTACTTCTGCAAAAATCAGTTTATCAGAGAAGCTGTAAATCAGTTTTCAGAGTCACCATTTCCTCCATTGCATTCTTGGGTAACTCTTCCTGTAGGTTGCCACTTATCTCTCATCTCAAGAAGACCAGGAACCACATGCAAAGCATTTATTAAAAAAAAAAAAAAAAAAAAAAGACTGGAGTTCGGGAGCCACAGGGCCATCCTTCATATCAGGAAGGCTGGAGTGGGCAGCCGGGGCTGGTACGGTGGCACAGCCATGCCACTGAGACCGCAGGCTCCTTCTCTCTCCCTGCCCTGACACCTTCCATCTATGGCTCCCATCTCTGCGGGAGGAGGGTGTCGTCCAAATGCCACACCTGCGTTCCAGCGAAGATGAGAGAAAAAAGTCACCGGAGAGATTTCATCAAGTGTAGATAGGGACATGTGCAATGGGCACTGCGATGACGGGAGCTGCACCCCACGTAGACCAGCACCTGCCTTGAGAGTCCATCACTAAGAATCCGCAATTTGGGGGCGCCTGGGCAGCTCAGTGGGTTAAAGCCTCTGCCTTTGGCTCAGGTCATGACCCCAGAGTCCTGGGATGGAGCCCCGCTTTGGGCTCTCTGCTCAGCAGGGAGCCTGCTTCCTTCTCTCTCTCTCACAAAACAAAAAACAAAACATAAAAACAAAAAAAAAGTGTTTACTTTTTTAAAAAAGATTTATTTATTTATATGACAGAAGAGAGGAGACTACAAGCAGGGGAAGCAGCAGGCAGAAAGGGAGAGGAGGAAGCAGACATCCCTCTGAGCAGGGAGCCCAATGTGGAACTCAGTCCCAGGACCCGGGATCATGACCTGAGCTGAAGGCAGATGCTTAACCAACTGAGCCACCCAGAAACCCTATGTTAACCTTCTTAAGAAACTGACAGGTTCTTTTTTAAAATAGCTATAAGTGTTATTCTCTCATTAATAATTCATGGCAGTTTAGCTGCCCCACATTGTTGCCAACACTTAATATTGTCAAACTTTTGTCATGTCATCTTCCCAGGGAGTGTGTGGTAGTACTCATTGTACTTTACTCTGCATTTTTCATAAACTAATACATCGAGCTCTTTTTCACATGTTTACGTTTCACATAACTGTTTTTGTAAAATCTCTTTTGGAATCCTTTCATGATTTTTAATGCATGATTTACATTATAATGATTGAATTATCAACATCTTTCATACTTTCTGGATCTAAATTGTTTGTCACATGTGTCTTGGAAATATTTTCTCCCAGTCCATGGCTTGTTTTTTCCTTTTTTTAAATATATTCTTTCAAAAAGCATGTGTGTTTTTAATTTTAATGAAACTCAATTTATCATTTATTGTTTTTATCATATTTCCACTTAATCATTTTTTATCTTTCATGATTAATGCTATTAAGTTCTAAGAAATAGTTGCCTAAACTTCAAAATATTTTTCCATGGTTTTTCCCATATACTTGAGTTGTTGTAGATACAGTATTTTATGAGATTGAAATTATTTTTTTCCTCTGAAATAACTACTCATTAGAAGCACTGCCTTACTTAAAATGCCATCCTTCTGGGATTAGATTAGCATGAATTAAGACTTCCTTTATCCTTCTTTATCTTTCTCAGAAGTTGTGTAAATAAATTAATTAGGTTCTGTAAGCTTTGCTGCAAAGAATGACTCAAAATACGTGTGTAGATCCCTAGAGGCTGGGCCCTTAATTTATTTATATATCAGACAACCATGCTGAAAAAAATATGTGGTTCTTCATTGTGTTTTCTTCCTTAAAAGGATTGAAGTATAACCTTCAAAAAGGGCAGGTAACATAATTAAGTTTGTTTATAGCTCATAGTGCCCACATCTGATTAACATGCACCAGATTCAATCTTCTATTATTTCTGGACATTTTCCTGTGTTAAGTTACAAGTTCTGAGGACCTTGGTGTCTATTGTCTATTTCAATCTTGGATGTTTCCTTCTGGGCAGTGTTAAGAGGGCGAGTAACTAACGAGTGGTAAGTCTGAGCTTCTGACCTCTGGATCCCACTGTTTGCCCTGGGGAGCTTGTTTGAACATTCTGCCACATCTGGGAGTCCTTAGGAAGCACAACTGACAGAATTGCAGAACAGTTTCTGGGATAGTGTTTACTTGGCAAAGACTTGCTGCAGTCACTGTCTTCCCAACCACATGTCAAACTTATTTTCATGGGAAAATGTGGTGCCCAGAGTAGGATTCTTGTGAGACCACAGTGTTGTTTCCGGGTGGAGTGAGGAGAAAAATCAACGTTGTGGATGTAATATTGGGATATAAATTATTTTCATTATCTAATATAAATCCAATTTAAAGGTCTACCCAATAAATTAACTTCTGTTCTTATGTGAGGGCTAAGGACTGAATGCTGCTTATTCTTTATGGCTTATGCTTTAATTTATATGTCTCTTCAAAATTATATATGTGTCCAGAGAGAGAGAGAGAGAGAGAGAAAGAGGGAGAGAGAGAGAGGTATTTTTAGTACAGTGTTGAATCTTGAAATGAAAAAAAGACAGGCTTTTCATAATTGCTGCCTTTCTCTGTACAATTATATATACTTTATACCATATGATACAGTATTTATGGAGCTGAAGATTATTTACTTCTTCCACTTTTGCATTAACTATTTTCCTAAATAGGTTTTATTTATAGTTTAGTGTATCACTAAAAAGTGGTCATGACCACTTGGCTCTCTTGCTTTAGCCACCTGTCCTGGTTCTCTGTCTAGCATCCTTCTCTGGATAAGAAAGAAAGGTTTAGTTGGGATGGTTTATGTAAGAACCAACCTAAGAAGAAATATAAATTACTTGAAGTGAGTTAGTTTTCTCAGAAAAGAATAGAGGAGAACCAGGTCAGAGAGAAGGACAAGAGGCAAGAGAGTTTAGGTTGAAAGAAGCATGGTCATTTCTCAAGATGAGTCTGGTCAAGAAAGGGCTTAAAACAATAGAGGTCACTGCTGTTGAATTCTTGAAAAATGTTAAACTTTTTGTGTATTTGTTCCTCTTTAGAGAGGCACAGATCTGCAGAAGGAATATTCTCCTAACATTTATCAGTCTCTGCATCCTCCTGCTAGGAGGAGGTTGGACAGAAAGGGTATATGGCTTCTGTAGGTTCTATAATGAGAAGAGGAAATTTTGTCGTACCAAGACACAGCAGTGGTGATTGTACCAAAGAATTTTCTTTGGAGAGTGGATAAGTATTATATAGCTACAGGCAATGGAGACCCTAGCATTTTCTATTCAAGTGCAAACCTTCCCACAGTGTAGTGGGAAGCCTTTAGCATTCCCATGTGTCGATGTAAGGTGGTTGGGAAGAATGGGGTCCAACTTCAGCCTGGACAAAACCCATGAGCCTCAGAGAGGTGGGAGAAAACAGGCTTCCTACCTGAGGCCTGGAGTTTGCTACAAAATGGGGAATAAAGTGGAAGTGAGGTAGAATCTGAGTCTTCTTGAGATGGGACAGTCAAAAAGTCAACATACACCCTTTTTAAAAAATCTGTTTTTACCTAAGCCATGAAATGAATGCTATTTGTATATTTCCCTGAGGTCCTGAAAGTGTTTTTGCTTTGTTTTTGTCTTAACATAACTATATATAAATCTCGTTTTGGTATATTTTAATAAGAAAATGTATGTGAAACTTCCTATTACTGAACTTAGTATATAATAGAACTACATCTTCTAATATACTATCAAAACCTAACTGTATTTTTAATAGTTAATATTTTTAATCACTTGCCTCCTGGGTCCTAACACCTAGAACAGTGCTAAGTCCAAGGTAGGCAGTTTATAAAGCCTGCTGAATGAATGAATGAATTTGTTTCCTTCATTCATTCTCTTCCTTCACTTTTCTTCCTCTTCTGTCTTCATTTCTTCCTTGTCTCTTCAAAAAATTGTGGACAGGCAACATATTTTGAAAGAAAAACAGATGCCAAATTACCATACTGGAAAAAGAAGAGTATATTCTTATGGATCATATGTACTTGATTATTTGTAACTTCTGAGAAAAAATTGGGTGTCTTCCATTCTGTAGATGAAAAAATTAAGATAGACACTAAAAACACAAGGAACACCTGATTTGTTGGTTTCAATATTGTCCTTTACTATAATCTTTTATCAGAGTTACTAGAATATATTAAAAAAAAAACCTCTGATATTCTTTTCAACCCTTTCATTTTCCCCCATTAATATGTTAGCAAGATGGTGATTAAAGCTAAAGTGACAGGGGCACCTGGGTGGTTCAGTTGATTGAGTGTCTGCCTTCAGCTCGGGTCATGATCCCAGGGTCCCAGGATCGAGGCCTGCATTGGGCTTCCTGCTCAGTGGAGAGCCTGCTTCACCCTCTCCCTTTGCTGCTCTCTCCCTGCTTGTGCTCTGTGTGTGTGTGTGTCTGTCAACCACATAAAAATAATAAAAAAAATCTTTGAAGACTAATGTGACAAAAATCAGCCATAAAATTAATCAAAATGCTAGAATAACCAAAAATGATGATAATTTGTTTTTCTAGACCCAGTGTTAAATTTTGAAGAACATTTATTTTCTAAATTGAATAAAGTCAATGTAGTAAACTTTTTAATCTCATGCGGAGATATTGAATTATCTTATAAGAGAAATAATCAGAACCTCGGGTATTATTATTATTTTAAGAAGATGCCAAATTTAAGTATGGGGACAAGTTTTAATAAAGAAACAACTTCTGCATCATGTGAGTTTTATGTGAAAATGTGTGTGTATTTGTGTATGTTGTGGTAGGGTGGTGTATTCCTGATTTTCTGGGAAGTAGGCGTAGACATTGGAAAGATGGAGTGAAAGATTGAGAGTCCCCTAGTGTTTTTTCCTCTCTTGCCCTAGAATGATAATTATATCCATAGAAAATTTCACATTTTGCCAGGTAATCTTTATTTTTCAGCACGACTTGAAATCAGAACCAAATTTAATAACTGGGAGTATTGGTGAAAAGAATTTCCAAATTATAACTACACTGATATTTCTATGGGTTATATATCCTTCCTTAATTTTAGTAGCATTACAAAAAATGTGCAGCAAGGGGTCAGTGTTGCTAAGTTAAAAAACAAAAACAAGGGGCACCTGGGTGACTTAGTGCATTAAGCATCTACCTTCATCTCAGGTCATGGTCTCAGTGTCCTGAGCTCAAGCCCTGCATAGAGCCCCACATCAGGCTCCCTGCTCAGCAAGGAGTCTGCTTCTCCCACTCTGTCTGCCCCCTCCCTCTCCACTTGTCCTCTTTCTCTCTCTCTCTCAAATAAATAAATAAAACCCTCAAAAACAAAACATAACAAAACATAACAAAAAATGTTACATTAGCTACTTTTCAGCAAGGTAGAGAAAAAAAGTCTTGAGCTTTAAATCCTATAAGTATGAGCAAGTTCCCTTTTTTAAGTTATATGTTCATGCAGGGATATTTCTAAGCTATATATTTCATTTGATATTTTCCATAACTGCATTACACCAGGAACAATTTAAAATTTGCTATAGATAAATAAGTAGATAGAGATAAATGAATAGGTAGGTAGCTGCCTTGTGACACACATAGATTAATGCCTACGTAGTGGGTAGCATGAATGGTTATCTAAATGATTTTAAAATGGAGACTTTTCTCTCCTTCCACATGTCTGTTTAAAAAAAAAATAGGTGATCAGTCTGGGTTATAATGTGCCCAGGAATCACCAGTGATATTATTTATAAAGATCTATAATTCCAGTCTCCCCAAATAAACATCTTGGATAACACAGAAACTGATATTTTAAAAATAATTTATTAGAATACTGTGGTTTTTAGACATGAACAGATTGATCTAAATGAAAATGGAGTTTAGAAATCCAAAACAAGGCAACATTTGATATTAATACACATAGAAGTCTATGTAGAAGAAAGCTGCTCATGAAGACCTAAAATTTATTTATCTTTTTTATTAGTGAGTCATGAAATGTATGTTTGTGTGTTTCTTTTTTTTTTTAAAGATTTTATTTATTTATTTGACAGAGAGATCACAAGTAGGCAGAGAGGCAGGCAGGGAGAGAGTAAGGGAAGCAGGCTCCCCGCTGAGCAGAGAGCCTGACGCGGGGCTCGATCCCAGGACCCTGAGATCATGACCTGAGCCAAAGGCAGAGGCTTAACCCACTGAGCCACCCAGGTGCCCATGTGTGTGTGTGTGTGTGTTTCCATATAGTTGTTATATTGTAAGGGATATGGTACTCAGTGACTACTCTATGCGAAATTCAGATATTTATTTGAATATTAGCACATTCCAGTAAAAAATGCTCAAGACTTTGGGGCAAAAATTGGCCTGTATTTTGCTACTTGATTTGGAAGATTTCTTTGCTCCAGGTGTATTTCACAATGTGTGCCTAGGTGGCTATTTTTCTTCATATAATTTATTCTTTTATTTTAAAGATTTTATTTATTTGAGGGAGAGAGAGGGAGCACAAGCAGGGGGAGGGGCAGAGGGAGAAGGAGAAGCAGACTCCCAGCTAAGAGAGGAGCCCAATGTGGGGCTCAATTCCAGGACCTTGAGATCATGACCTGAGCTGAAGGCAGATACTTAACCAACCGAACCACCCAGGCACCCTTCTTCGTATACTTTAAAACCGATGACCACCTCTGTAGTTCTTAAGTGGATTTTAAAAGGTTTTGAGTAACAAACACAGAAAAAAGTGTTGCTTAAGCAGAGGGTAATATATTTGTTGATTGATCTGAAGCAGAGGCAATAGTGTCCATCTTCTAATATCTATTTATTCATTGATGTTTACAAATAGTTGATGAAGTCACTATGGTTGATAGAAGGGTCTTTACTGCAAATGAAAGCATTCATTTTTGGGGAGCCCGGGTGGCTCAGTCAGTTAAGTGTCAGACTCTTGATTTTGGCTCAGGTCATGAGCTCAGGGCCCTGAGATCAAGCCCAGTGTTGGCTTCTGCACTGAGCTTAGAGCCTGCTTAAGATTCTCTCTTTCCCTCTCCTTCTTCCCCTCTCCTCCCTTCCCTGCTCACACACTCTCTTTAAAAAAAAAAAAAAGGAAGAATTCATTGTTTTTCCAAAATACTCTCAAATACTAGTAAGTTATCTGAATATTATGATCTGTACACTCTTTTTCACAGCGACGGTGATCCTAAGTCTGTTGTATGACAGTATTTACAAAATTAATTGGGAGGGAGTTTTCAGAAGAGAATGTCTAGTTCGTTCATGGAAGGAACTTTTCGGCTTGCTTGGTGAGAGTACCGTTCTTACAGCTATAAACGTTGCTGAACATGAACATTACCTGACCGACCAATTGAAAACCTCCTGGAAAAGATAAACTATTTCCTTGGAAATGAAATGATCAACTCAGTCATGCACTATTGTTTGTTTTGAGTGGCTTATACTCCACATTCCTCTATTTCATATTTTGACAATTGCTTATTTGGGGAGTGTAATAAACCAGTATCTCATTTAACCAGTATAAAATGCTTTACTATTGTAACAGCATGATTTTCTCCCAGTATATAACCTAATACATTAGAACTGTTCAAAATGCAGAATTGGTGAGTTTTCTTCATCAGAATCCAAACTTCCTCCTGTGGGCTGGAACTCATTCTGACCCCTAGGTTATGATCCTTCCTCTTCCCCCCTTAGAGGGGATGAAGAATACAGATTGTTAGGGTCAAAATGTTTACCTTTTTTACAGGCAGAATTACATGAACTTTGTCTTATTAGCTGCCTTGTCTCTCAGTTCTCATAGCTAGGAGCACAAGAGAACTCAGGAGTGCTTTACCCTTAGAAGTACAGGAAGAATTAACATTTGTGTTTTCGAAAATGCTCTTGTTGCCATTGCAGGGGGCGGGGGTGTGGAGGGATGGGAGGCTGGGAACTGGGCTACTTGGGAGGTTCTTCCTCCTGCTGTTATTAATGCCACTTTAAAAAGTTCTGGTGGGGATATCAAGCACCATACATGTAATAGACTCTATTAGAAGTCATTCTCCTTTTTTTCTCACATGATTTAGGCTTTGCTAATCTACAAGATAGCTCCTGAATTATATCAACTAGTAGATGTTTATCAGTTTGTAATCTTTGAGTAGTATTTTCGTATTTTAAGTGAAGGCTTCTAAAATTGTAACAATTAGGTAGAATGAGTAGTCCTCTAGTGAGCAGGTGGTCTGGGGCGGGGGCAGGGGGAGATTCTGTTTCTAATTCACCCCTGCACATCACACCATATAGCACACCAGCCCTTTTGACTGAGAAGATGCTCAAGAAGTAAAATGAATTATATTCCCCAAAATTCATCAGAATTTTATCTTCCTTTTAAAGCTTGTAATATTTTAGTGTTTCATGACCACAGTTTATAGGTCTACCACAAATATAGAATATGAATTTAACCATTGCTTTGCAGTGACATACACCTTAGATATGGTTGACTGATAAAACTACATGCCTCCAGTTTATTTTTAAATTTTTTTTTTTTTTAATTTTTTATTTTTTTTCAGCATAACAGTATTCATTATTTTTGCACCACACCCAGTGCTCCATGCAATCCGTGCCCTCTACAATACCCACCACCTGGTGCCCCCAACCTCCCACCCCCCACCCCTTCAAAATTCTCAGATCGTTTTTCAGAGTCCATAGTCTCTCATGGTTCACCTCCCCTTCCAATTTCCCTCAACTCCCTTCTCCTCTCCATCTCCCCTTGTCCTCCATGCTATTTGTTATGCTCCACAAATAAGTGAAACCATATGATAATTGACTCTCTCTGCTTGACTTATTTCACTCAGCATAATCTCTTCCAGTCCCGTCCATGTTGCTACAAAACTTGTGGATTCATCCTTTCTTTCTTTTTTTTTTTCAGAATATTTTATTTATTTATATGAGAGACAGTGAGCACGAGCTGGGGGAGGGGCAGAAGGAGAGGAAGAGGGCGTAGCAGACTCTGCACTGAGTGTTGGAGCCCAGTATGGGGCTTTATGCCGGGCTCTATCCCAGGACCCTGAGATCATGACCTGGGCTGAAGTCAGACACTTGGCCGACTGAGCCATCCAGGTGCCCCACAAGTCTATAGTTTAAAGGTCACCTGTCCTTGCCTCTTCATCTTGGAGAGATAGAAGATGAATTTGTTAAGTTTGAAATATTTCAGGTGATTGCAATGTTCCTGTTTTGGTGAATACATTGTGGTTTTGAAAGGGCTTAACTAATTATATAGGCTCCAATAAAATGCTACAAGGTGTCACCCACTGTATAGTACATTGCAAATCTCCATCGTTCATTTGATATCAGCATTGCATGATTGATATCACTGGTGATAGTTTAGTGCTTATACTGATGATTCTAGAGCTCTGTGACAAATGTTATTGTGTTGCCCTGCTTTTTCTGAATTTTTTTCTGATTCTTGATAGGTAGAAACAGATTTTATAAGAAAAAATAATAGCCAGAGGAGTCAAGCAATGGCTCTATTGGTAAATCATATTAACTAGGATTAGCTTTTCCTTCACAAAGAATGTGTTGGAGGTTATCATTAAAACTAGTTTGCTAAGGTCAGCTGATGTCACCTAGATGCATTATTTTTAGATCTATTTTTATGTTATCTGAATTCAGACCTTTCTTATGCGAAAGTGAAGCTCTATAATTTCTATATAAAGGGCTGCTTAGGGCGCCTGGGTGGCTCAATGGGTTAAGCCGCTGCCTTCGGCTCAGGTCATGATCTCAGGGTCCTGGGATCGAGGCCCGAATCGGGCTCTCTGCTCAGCAGGGAGCCTGCTTCCCTCTCTCTCTCTCTCTGCCTGCCTCTCCGTCTACTTGTGATCTCTCTCTGTCAAATAAATAAATAAAATCTTTAAAAAAAATAAAAAAATAAAGGGCTGCTTAATAATGAAGCTTTCTTATAGCCTTTTGGGGGGAAAAACAATTGCTGACCAGGGATATGTAAAGGGCTTACCAGCCCCCTGATGGGACTCCTGATGATACCGCCGAAGTTGGGGAACATTAATTTCTGTGGCACTAATTCCAACAATTGTATACTTTTCTCTGGCAGTGCTCAGCAGCCCAGGTTTAAAAGCTCAATTATATTAACAAGGCACAATGTAATCAAAGGCTAATTGTGCTTACAAATAAAATGGGGGATTCAGTTCTGAGTCACTTTCCTGCTTCAATACCTGGTTGTGCTCTCCATCGCTTGCTGAATCAAATCTTGTCTTTGATTTAGTATTTCGTGCACACATCTTCCCATCACTGTCTTGTACATACGCATTTTTCTTCATCCCACTCCACTCTCAACAATGATTATTTTCCATTTTGCTGGCTGCTCTCTTCACTGAGTGGAGCTGCTCATAGTTCCATGGAGAATCCTTTCTTTTTTTTTTTTCTTCCCCCCAGATTTGTAAAAGACACATCTGATAAAGGACTATTGTAAAAAATACCAAAGAGCTCTTGAGAGGCCACAATAAGAAAATCAACACAATTTTAAAAGAGGCCAAAGATCTTAACACACCTCACCATAGAAGACAAACAAATCGCAAATAGACATATGAAAGTCACAGGTCAACAGGGAAATGAAAATTAAAACAATACTGAGATACCACTACAGTGATATTAGAATGACCGCAGCCTGTTACTACCCCGTTAGCACCAAATGCTAGTGAGGAACTGAAGCTGTAAGAGCTCTCATCTTCTGCTGATGGGAATGGAAAATGGCACAGCCACTTTGGAAGACACTTTGGTGGTTTCTTATAAAACTAAATATACTCTTAACATATGATCTAGCAATCAAGCGCTTTGGTATCAACCAAGGAAATTAAAAACTTAGATCTCTTCCAAAGCCTACACACAATTGTTCATAGCAGCTTTATTTGTAATTGCCAGAATTTGGAAGCAACCGAGAGACCCTTCAGTATGTGGATGGAGAAATAAACTGTGGTATCCCCAGAAAATGGAATATTATTCAGCACTAAAAAGAAATGAGTTGCCATGAAAAGATACAGAGGCTACCTCAATGCAACTTAGTGAAACTAAATGAACTTAATGATAGGAAGTAGATGAACAGGGAACTAAATGAAACTTAAGTTTCTAAATGAAAGAAGCCAATCTGAAAAGGCTACATTCTCCACCATTCTAATTATATTCCATTTTGGAAAAGGCCAACTGTGAGATGGTAAAAAGATCAATGATTGCTAAGAGCTAAGGTGGTAGGGAAGGAATGAAAACTCAGAAAGCAGAGGATTTTTAGGGCTGTGCAAATACTCTGTACGAAACCATGATGATGAATAAATATCATTATACATTTGTCCAAATGCATAGAGTGGGGAACACCAAGAGTGAACTGTAATTGAGATTAAGGACTTCCAGTGATAATCACATGTCAGTGTAAGTTTTTCCTTTGTAACAAACATCCCACTCTGCAGGGAGATGCTGATAGTGGGGGAGACTGTGCATGGGTATAGGCAGAGAGTAAATGGGAGATCTCGGTACCCCCCAATTTTGCAGTGAACTTTAAACTGCTATAAAAACAAAACAAAACAAAACAACAACTACTACAATAAAAAACACCTGAACTCTTAATTTTTTAAAAGTTCCCAAAAAGTGGGGCACCTGGGTGGCTCAGTCATTGGGCATCTGCTTTCACCTTGGGTCACAATCTCGGGGTCCTGGGGTTGAGCCCCATGTCGGGCTCCCTGCTCAGTGGGGGTCTGCTTCTCCTTCTCCCTCTCTGCCTGCCACTCCCCCTGCTTGTGTGCTTTCTATCTTTGTCAAAGAAATAAATAAAATATATTTTTTAAAAGGTTTCAAAAAAGTGAGCAGAGGATCAGTCCTAAGGACTCTTTGTTTTTCTGCTTCTGGAAAGTTTTCAACCCCTGATAAGTTTTCTCAGCTGTCTGGTTTCCAATGCAGTCTCTATGCTGATAAATTCTAAATGCAGTCATCTCTCCTTTTCCTTTGGGGGATACATTCAAGATGCCTCATGCATACCTGAAATTGTGGATAGTACCAAACCCTATAGAGAGTATTTTTTCCCAAGTGAACGTCCCTATGATGAAGCTTAATTTATGAATTAGACACAGTAAGAGATTAAAATAGTAACTAGTAAAATAGAACAATTAAAACAATATACAAACATGAAAGTTATATGAATGTGGTCTCTTTCTCTGTAAATATACTATTGTTAAGTCCTTGCCCTCCTTATTGTGTTGCTGTGAGATGTTGAAATGTCTGTGTGATGAGGTGAATGACGTTGTGACATTGTGTCATCATTATGTTACTTTTGACTTTCCATTCCTTGACCTTTAGAGGATCATCTGCCCTTTAGACCGCAGGTCACTGAAACCACAGAACGCAGAATTGTGGATGGGCGGGGAGTGTATATTTTGAATTATATTTCTTTACCTTTTCGTGAAGTGCAATTTTCACTTGAATTTTCATGAGGAGCCACAATTTGAGTATTTCAAATACTCTTGCCTCTTCCCACACTGCTTGTACTCTAGTCTTCCTTATTTTAGTAAATGGCACTGCCATTCCACTAGGGACCTACATCAGAATCTTGGGCATCTCTCCTAACTGCTTTTAACCCAGTCACCCCTATCCAGCCAAGTGTTCCACTGTCATTATCACCAAAATGTGCCTGGACTCCGTGCTCTTTTTTTTTTTTTTTTTAATTTCCTTTACCATGATGCTAGTACCACTCTAAAATATTGAAATGTGTATGGGAATGACTTCTCTCTCATCTCTTCTCTCTCTCCTTAATCTGCAGACATAGTGACCTCTTCCACTCCTCCCTCCCCAAAGTGAAATCTGATTTTATCGCTCTTTGGCTTAAAGCACTTCCTTCAATGGTACATTCACAACTTTAGGATAGCTGAACCTCTCAGATAAGGCTTTCAGTGCCCCATGTAATCTGCCCATCTCTTTAGATGCTCTATCTTGGTGTTCCATCTCCCTTTCTCTCCTCTGGCCAGTTGCATAATTTTTAGGTTTTTGAGCTGTTTTGCATCCTTTCGCACTGGGCTTTACCCCACACTGTATGTTTACTTTCTTGCCCAAAGCCATCTGGCCGGCTCCTGCATATCTTTTAGTTGTTGTCCAAGTCCAGAACTCAGCATTTATATTCGGAGCCCAGCACAGAGTCTGGAACACCGTAGGAAAACATAATATATGTTCACTTTTCTTTTTTTTTAAGATTTATTTATTTATTTGACAGACGGAGATCACAAGTAGGCAGAGAGGCAGGCGGGGGGGCAGGCTGAGCAGAGAGCCAAATGTGGGGCTTGATCCCAGGACCCTGAGATCATGACCTGAGCAGAAGGCAGAGGCTTAACCCACTGAGCCACCCAGGCACCCCTATATGTTCACTTCTTAATAAATATCTATTGAGTGACTCTCTCTTGCCTCACAGTGTCACAAGGCTCTTAGCAGACTTTTCTTTATGTTTCTAATTTTATATAGTATTGTGGAACCAAGTACACTCAAGGATGTGGGATTTTCTATCTGTAATTCTTGCTTGTTTGATCTTACTGTGTCTTCCTCCTCTGAGTATGCATAATGACTTATTGTTTTATAAATACTGCTATTTATACTACTACTATTACTATTATTGCCAATGCTAATAGCAACAGTAATAATGTTAATTATAATATCAGCTAATATGCATTGAACAGTTACCTGAATGATTTTTGCAGTAGAAATATATTGTGTCGTCTTTTATACAAATATAATGGATATAGCACCTATGTGTAATAAAAGGGCTAAGAAACTGGTAGTAAACAGTCTGTAGAGAGATACATTTGGTTACAGAGGTATCAAGTTGGACTTCAGTATTCGTTCTGTTTTGTTTCCATTTTTTTATAATGTTAATTCATGTAGTATTTGTACAGTTGAAAGAGAAGACATAACAAAAAGTAGGACAGCCAATGACATGAGTAACATAACCTGGTTCTAAGTAAATAGACAATAGGAAACATCTAGAAAACAGTAAGAACTTACCATTATTCATTTAAAGCAATATTTTCCAAGAACTAAGCTAAACTTTTTATATAAATGGTTTCATTTACATTTCATTCTAAATGAGCAATGAGTGTCATTGACTAAGAACCATATTCAAAGGGCACCTGGGTGGCTCAGTCGGTTGGGCCTCTACCTTCTGATCAGGTGATGCTCTCAGAATCCTGGGATCCAGCCCCATATGGGGCTTCCTGTTCAGCGGAGAGTCTGCTTCTCCCTCTCCCTCTGCCCCTGAACTGTAACTCCCACTCCCACACTCATGCTCTCTTGCATGTGCTCTATCTCAGATAAACAAATAAAATCTTAAAAACCACCACCAACAACAACCATATTCAAGTCTAGGTAATATGTAAATAAATTAGGAGTTGTAGCTTGATCATTTTTGATTTCATAAGCACCAAACCACTAAACTCAAGAGCTCCAGAAAAATTTGTGTAGAACTGAACAGAGAAGAAGGAAAACATACCCACTCATTACATTTCAGAAAGCAGAGCAAGGCAACCAGACCATCTGGTAATTGATGGGAAGAAGGTGCTGCTGCAACATGGTGTCTTGAGTGTAGAGCAAAGGATCGCCCCCAGGGGGGAAATGAAAGAATAATTTAGGTTAAAAAAATTTGACTTGAGAATGCACAGATGGAATAAAGACATAATTTACATTTAAATAGGATTTAAATTTCATAGAAATGATAAGTCAGGTAACTTCTCTATAAAACCAGCCCTTTGATGTGTTTTTCTTTCCCTTTTCTACCAATAGATGTGCAAATGAAGGAAGCAAGTAACGGGGTGGGCAGCCGATTATTCTGCCTCAGTTCATTAATTTCGATTTCTTGGTATTGATCACCTTGTCTGCTTCCTGCCAGTCTGTTTTATCGATTCACATTGTGAATAGAAAAATAATTACCTTCAACAATCAGTTCTTTGTTCAAATACCTGACTGAAAAATTTTAATATCAATTATGATCTTTTGTGTTTCCTCCATTTGTCCACATTACTGTCATCCTTCATTTCTGTAATGATTTTGCAACCTTTTTAAGAACTGCATTCTTAACCTTATAGCTTTTCTTCAGGATCTGGAATTTCCATTTGCATGGTTGGTTATTAATTAGTAATGACTGTACTTATTTTTATTAACTGGGGTAGGTAGAAATTCAGAAATAATATGTACAAGTTTAGAGTAGAACACAGTTTATTTTATTATTTATTTTTAAATTCTTTTATAAATATTTTATTGATTTATTTTGAGGGGAGGGAGAGAGAGAGAGAGAACAAGGGTGGGGAGCAGAGGGAGAGACAGTCTTTTTTTTAAGATTTTATTTATTTATTTCACAGATCACAAGTAGGCAGAGAGGCAGGCGGGGGGTGGGGGCAAGGAACAGGCTCCCCACCAAGCAGAGAGTCTAACGTGGGGCTCCATCCCAGGACCCCAAAACCACGACCCTAGCCGAAGGCAGAGGCCCAACCGAGTGAGTCACCCAGGGGCCCGGGGAGAGACAGTCTTACACAGCCTCCAGGCTGAGTTCACAGCCTGAGACAAAGCTTGATCTCATGACCCTAGATAATGATATCACGACCTGAGCAGAAACCAAGAGTCTGATGATTAACAGACAGAGCCACCTGGGCACACCAGGAGCACACATTTTAAAAGGTGCCATATTTACTGAAGGACAGGATTATAATTCATAATTATCTGTTTAATTATTAAATTTTCTTTTATTCTTTTTTATACATAAGCTATACTTGTTGATTTGGAAAATGCAGTTAAACTGCAATGCATTAAAATAATAAATCTTGAAACCCTCTTTATCTTCCTCAAAAGTCACTGCTTACATGGATTTTGATTTAAAACAAAATCTCAGGTAAATAAACAGTCCCTTTTTCTTGTTTGACAGAGACTCTGCTATTTAAAATGTATATATATATATTTTTTTTAAATTTTAAATTTTTATATTTTTAAAAAAAATTTTTATTAACATATAATGTATTATTAGCCCCTGGGGTACAGGTTAAAATGTATATTTTAGGAGGGAGGAGGAGTCAAGATGGTGGAAAAGTAGCAGGCTGAGACTACTTCAGGTAGCGGGAGATCAGCTAGATAGCTTATCTAAAGATTGCAAACACCTACAAATCCAACAGGAGATCGAAGAGAAGAAGAATAGAAATTCTAGAAACAGAAAATCAACCACTTTCTGAAAGGTAGGGCTGGCGGAGAAGTGAATCCAAAGTGATGGGAAGATAGACCATGGGGGGAGGGGCCAGTTCCCGGCAAGCGGCAGAGCAACGGAGCACAAAATCAGGACTTTTAAAAGTCTGTTCCGCTGAGGGACATTGCTCCAGAGGCTTAACCGGGGTGAAGCCAAAGCAGGGTCAGCGTGGCCTCAGGTCCCACAGGGTCACAGAAGGATCTGGGGTGTCTGAGTGTCGTAGAGCTTACAGGTATTAGAACGGGGAAGCTGGCTACAGAGAGAGAGCCGAGGAGTGAGCTCTAAGCTCGGGGTTACCTTGAATGAGTCGCAGGCGCGGTCAGCTCAGAGTGCGGCCAGAGGACAGGGTGACGGGAGTAATTGGGCGCTGTTCTCTGAGGGCGCACTGAGGAGTGGGGCCTCGGCTCCTCCGGGCCAGAGACCAGGAGGCCGCCATCTTCATTCCCGCCCTCTGGAACTCTACGGAAAGCACTCAGGGAACAAAAGCTCCCGAAAGCAAAACCGATCAGATTATTCAGACCGGCCCCGGGTAAGGGCGGTGCAACTCCACCTGGGGCAAAGACTCTTGAGAATCACTACAACAGGCCCCTCCCCCAGAAGATCAACAAGAAACCCAGCCAGGACCAAGTTCACCTACCAAGGAGTGTAGTTTCAATACCAAGGAGAGCAGCGGAATTCCAGAGGAGGAGAAAGCAAAGCACGGAACTCATGGCTTTCTCCCCATGATTCTTTAGCCTTGCAGTTAATTTAATTTTTTTTTCTTTTTCAATTTTTTTTCTTCTTCTGCTAAATTTCTTTAACTTTTACCCTTTTCATTTTTAACATTTTTTAACTAGTTTATCTAATATATATATATATACTTTTTTCCTTTTTATATTTTTTCTTTATTGGTTTTCTTTTTTTAATTGTTTCTCCTTTTTTTTTCTCTTTTTACTTTCTGAACCTCTTTTTATCCCCTTCCTCCCCCCTCACGATTTGGGATTTCTTCTGATTTGGCTAAAGCATATTTTCCTGGGTTGTTGCCACCCTTTTAGTATTTTACTTGCTCCTTCATATACTCTTATCTGGACAAAATGACAAGGCGGAAAAATTCACCACAAAAAAAAAAAAAAAAAAAAAAACAAGAGGCAGTACCAAAGGCTAGGGACCTAATCAATACAGACATAGGTAATATGTCAGATCTAGAGTTCAGAATGACGATTCTCAAGGTTCTAGCTGGGCTCGAAAAAGGCATGGAAGATATTAGAGAAACCCTCTCGGGAGATATAAAAACCCTTTCTGGAGAAATAAAAGAACTAAAATCTAACCAAGTTGAAATCAAAAAAGCTATTAATGAGGTGCAATAAAAAATGGAGGCTCTCACTGCTAGGATAAATGAGGCAGAAGAAAGAATTAGCGATACAGAAGACCAAATGACAGGGAATAAAGAAGCTGAGCAAAAGAGGGACAAACAGCTACTGGACCACGAGGGGAGAATTCGAGAGATAAGTGACACCATAAGACGAAACAACATTAGAATAATTGGGATTCCAGAAGAAGAGGAAACAGAGAGGGGAGCAGAAGGTATATTGGATAGAATTATTGGAGAGAATTACCCAATAAGGCAAAGGGAACAAGCATCAAAATCCAAGAGATTCAGAGAACCCACCTCAAAATCAATAAGAATAGGTCCACACCCCATCACCTAATAGGAAAATTTACAAGTCTTAGTGACAAAGAGAAGATCCTGAAAGCAGCCCGGGAAAAGAAGTCTGTAACATACAATGGTAAAAATATTCGATTGGCAGCAGACTTATCCACAGAGACCTGGCAGGCCAGAAAGAGCTGGCATGATATATTCAGAGCACTAAACGAGAAAAACATGCAGCCAAGAATACTATATCCAGCTAGGCTATCATTGAAAATAGAAGGAGAGATTAAAAGCTTCCAGGACAAACAAAAACTGAAAGATTTTGCAAACACCAAACCAGCTCTACAGGAAATATTGAAAGGGGTCCTCTAAGCGAAGAGAGACCCTAAAAGTAGTAGATCAGAAAGAAACAGAGACAATATACAATAACAGTCACCTTACAGGCAATACAATGGCACTAAATTCATATCTCTCAATACTTACCCTGAATGTTAATGGGCTAAATGCCCCAATCAAAAGACACAGGGTATCAGAATGGATAAAAAAAACAAAACCCATCTATATGTTGCCTACAAGAAACTCATCTTAAACCCAAAGACACCTCCAGATTTAAAGTGAGGGGGTGGAAAAGAATTTACCATGCTAATGGACATCAGAAGAAAGCAGGAGTGACAATCCTTATATCAGATCAATTAGATATTAAGCCAAAGACTATTATCAAAAATAATACAATAATAGGAGGGAACTTTAACACTCCCCTCACTGAAATGGACAGATCATCCAAGCAAAAGATCAACAAGGAAATCAAGGCCTTGAATGACACACTGGACCAGATGGACATCACAGATATATTCAGAACATTTCATCCCAAAGCAACAGAATACACATTCTTCTCTAGTGCACATGGAACATTCTCCAGAATAGACCACATTCTCAGTCCTAAATCAGGTCTCAACCATTATCAAAAGATTGGAATCATTCCCTGCATATTTTCAGATCACAATGCTCTGAAGCTAGAACTCAATCAGAAGAGGAAATTTGGAAAGAACCCAAATACATCGAGACTAAACAGCATCCTTCTAAAGAATGAATGGGTCAACCAGGAAATTAAAGAAGAATTGAAAAAAATTCATGGAAACAAATGATAATGAAAACACAATGGTTCAAAATCTGTGGAACACAACAAAGGCAGTCCTGAGAGGAAAACATATAGCAGTACAAGCCTTTCTCAAGAAAAAGAAAGGTCTCAGGTACACAACCTAACCCTACACCTAAAGGAGCTGGAGAAAGAACAAGAAGAAAGCCTAAACCCAGCAGGAGAAGAGAAATCATAAAGATCAGAGCAGAAATCAATGAAATAGAAACCAAAAAAACAATAGAACATAAAATAAAACTAGGAGCTGGTTCTTTGAAAGAATTAATAAGATTGGTAAACCCCTGGCCAGACTTATCAAAAAGAAAAGAGAGCGGACCCAAATAAATAAAATCATGAATGAAAGAGGAGAGATCACAACTAACACCAAAGAAATACAGACAATTATAAGAACATACTCTGAGCAACTCCATGCCAACAAATTTGACAATCTGGAAGAAATGGATGCATTCCTAGAGACATATAAACTACCACAACTGAACCAGGAAGAAATAGAAAGCCTCAACAGACCCATAAGCAGTAAGGAGATTGAAACAGTCATCAAAAATCTCCAAACAAACAAAAGCCCAGGGCCAGATGGCTTCCCAGCGGAATTCTATCAAACATTTAAAGAAGAACTAATAACTATTCTCCTGAAACTGTTCCAAAAAATAGAAATGGAAGGAAAACTTCCTAACTCATTTTATGAGGCCAGCATCACCTTGATCCCCAAACCAGACAAGGATCCCATCAAAAAAGAGAACTACAGACCAATATCCTTGATGAACACAGTTGCAAAAATTCTCGCCGAAATACTAGCCAATAGGATTCAACAGTACAGTGAAAGGATTATTCACCACGACCAAGTGGGATTTATTCCAGGGCTGCAAGGTTGGTTCAACATCCGCAAATCAATCAATGTGATACAACACATTAATAAAAGAAAGAACAAGAACCATATGATACTCTCCATAGATGCTGAAAAAGCATTTGACAAAGTACAGCATCCCTTCCTGATCAAAACTCCTCAAATGTAGGGATAGAGAGCACATACGTTAATATTATCAAAGCCATCTATGAAAAACCCACCGCAAATATTATTCTCAATGGAGAAAAATTGAAAGCTTTTCCGCTAAGGTCAGGAACACGGCAGGGATGCCCATTATCACCACTGCTATTCAACATAGTACTAGAAGTCCTAGCCTCAGCAATCAGACAACAAAAGGAAATTAAAGGCATCCAAATCGGCAAAGAAGAAGTCAAACTATCACTCTTCACAGATGATATGATACTATATGTGGAAAACTCAAAAGACTCCATTCCAAAACTGCTAGAACTTGTCCAGGAATTCAGTAAAGTGTCAGGATATAAAACCAATGCACAGAAATCAGTTGCATTTCTCTACACCAACAACAAGACAGAGGAAAGAGAAATTAAGGAGTCAATCCCATTTACAATTGCACCCATAACTATAAGATACCTAGGAATAGACTTAACCAAAGAGACTAAGAATCTATACACAGAAAACTATAAAGTAGTCATGAAAGAAATTGAGGAAACACAAATAAATGGAAAAATGTTCCATGCTCCTCATTTGGAAGAATAAATATTGTGAAAATGTCTATGCTACCTAAAGCAATCGACACATTTAATGCAATTCCTATCAAAGTACCATCCATTTTTTTCAAAGAAATGGAACAAATAATCCTAAAATTTATATGGAAGCAGAAAAGACCTCAAATAGCCAAAGGAATATTGAAAAAGGAAGCCAATGTTGGTGGCATCACAATTCCGGACTTCAAGCCCTATTACAAAGCTGTCATCATTAAGACAGCATGGTACTGGCACAAAAACAGACACATAGATCAATGGAACAGAATAGAGAGCCCAGAAATAGACCCTCAACTCTATGGTCAAGTAATCTTCGAGAAAGCCTGAAAGAATGTCCAATGGAAAAAAGACAGCCTCTTCAATAAATGGTGTTGGGAAAATTGGACAGCCACATGCAGAAAAAATGAAATTGGTTCATTTCCTTACACCACACACGAAAATAGACTCAAAATGGATGAAGGATCTCAATGTGAGAAAGGAATCTAGCAAAATCCTTGAGGAGAACACAGGCAGCAACCTCTTCGACCTCAACCGCAGCAACATCTTCCTAGGAACATTGCCAAAGGCAAGGGATACAAGGGCAAAAATGAACTGTTGGGATTTTATCAAGATCAAAAGCTTTTGCACAGCAAAGGAGACAGTTAACAAAACCAAAAGACAACTGACAGAATGGGAGAAGATATTTGCAAATGACATATCAGATAAAGGGCTAGTGTCCAAAATCTATAAAGAACTTAGCAAACTCAACACCCAAAGAACAAATAAGCCAATCAAGAAATGGGCAGAGGACATGAACAGACATTTCTGCAAAGAAGACATCCAGATGGCCAACAGACACATGAAAAAGTGCTCCACATCACTCGGCATCAGGGAAATTCAAATCAAAACCACAATGAGATATCACCTCACACCAGTCAGAATGGCTAAAATTAACAAGTCAGGAAATGACAGATGCTGGCGAGGATGCTGAGAAAGGGGAACCCTCCTACACTGTTGATGGGAATGCAAGCTGGTGCAACCACTCTGGAAAACAGCATGGAGGTTCCTCAAAATGTTGAAAATAGAACTACCCTCTGACCCAGCAATTGCACTGCTGGTTATTTACCCTAAAGATACGAACGTAGTGATCTGAAGGGGCACGTGCACCCGAATGTTTATAGCAGCAATGTCCACAATAGCCAAACTATGGAAAGAACCTAGATGTCCATCAAGAGATGAATGGATAAAGAAGAAGTGGTATATATACACAATGGAATACTATGCAGCCATCAAAAGAAATGAAATCTTGCCATTTGTGACGACGTGGATGGAACTAGAGTGTATCATGCTTAGTGAAATAAGTCAATCGGAGAAAGACAACTATCATATGATCTCCCTGATATGAGGAGAGGAGATGCAACATGGGGGGTTAAGGGGGTAGGAGAAGAGTAAATGAAACAAGATGGGATTGGGAGGGAGACAAACCATAATTGACTCTTCATGTCACCAAACAATCTGAGGGTTGCTGGGGGGAGGGTGGTTGGGAGGGGGGGTGAGATTATGTACATTGGGGAGGGTATGTGCTATGGTGAGTGCTGTGAAGTGTGTAAACCTGGCAATTCACAGACCTGTACCCCTGGGGATAAAAATATATTATATGTTTATAAAAAATAAAATTAAAATAAATGTATATTTTAAGATTTCATTCATTCACTCATCCATTTAGAGAGCACAAGTGGAGGGAAGGGCAGAGGGAGAGAGGGCATCTCAAGCAGACTCTAGGCCAAGTGCCATGCCAGATGTGGGAGGCGGGGTGGGGGAGGCTTGATATCACAACCGTGAGATAACAACCTGAGCCAAAATCAAGAGTTGGGTGCTTAACCAACTGAGACACCCGATTGCCCCTAAAATGTATATTTAAGTAAAACTCAAGTGACCCAAAGGGAACCATGAAGAGATTACCTCATCGTAAAAAATGCACATTGACTGAATTGTATTTCTATGGCCTTGTAATGGATTTACTTTTATAGAAAAAAGCCTAAGTGAAAAGGTTTTTATTCAACATTTCCTCGGAGGATGCATTGCTGCCAGGGGAGTTAGGCATCTGGAGGAATTCTTAGTGAACCAAGCTGAGTTCCTCCTTGGTGAGTGGGAAGCTTGTCGCACAAAAGAAAACTTTATTTGCCTCAAATAGAGAGAACGGGGGAATGCTTGAGGCCCTCAGCTAGGGTGAATGCATTCCTTTAATAAGGGCTAGGATGCATATTTAGTTAGGGAAGCTTGGTCATCCTGTGTGGAGGTGGACATAAGGTCATGCCTGCGCCTTCAGGAGACGTGCCTAGACAGTCATTGTATGCTATGTAAATGAGACGCACTCCTCCTTGTGTGGAATTTTTAATATTATGATGAGGTAAAGGTAGTTGTCAGTTATTCTAGAACTCACTCCAAGGTCTATCTGCAAAGGTGGGAGTCAGGGGTTAAGCTCAAACTGGTCTGGGTGGTCTGGACCCCCTAGAGGTCAGGTGAGGGCAGGTGCTTTCCCTTGCTTTTTTCTTTCCTTTTCTTTTCTTTTTTTTTTAAGATTTTTATTTTATTTATTTGACAGGGAGAGAGAGAGAGATCACAAGTAGGCAGAGAGGCAGGCAGAGAGAGAGGGGGAAGCAGGCTCCCTGCTGAGCAGAGAGCCCGATGTGGGGGCTCAATCCCAGGACCCTGAGATCATGACTTGAGCTGAAGGCAGAGGCTTTAACCCACTGAGCCCCCCAGGTGCCCCTCCCTTGCTTTTGCTTCCCATTTGCCTGAGCTAAGAGATTAGCTGGAAAGAAAAGCTTAAGGACAGATGGGAGAACGAAGGTCGGTGAGTACAAGCAGGTAGGCAGTCAAGGACACATCTTGGGGGTCTAGCCGGTCGGTGACAATATCGATGTGGTTTGAAGTGTTAGGGTTTGGAGCCCGTGGCCAAGAAAAAATTCTGGGGACATGTTTGGTGCAAAAAGGTGGTTTTATTAAAGCACGCGGACAGGACATGGGCAGATAGAGCTGCACTGGGGTTGTGAGGGGTGACTGGTTATATAAGATTTTCTGTCCTCTGGAGGGGAGAGTGTTGTTTGGGTTCAGAAAATTGAGTCTATAGGTTTCTGGAAATTGCTTTTTTCTTGTCAGTCATTAAGACTGTTGCAAACTGGTGGAGACTTAGGTCCTACCTGAGTGTGATCTCTATCCGTTAAACACTTGTTTTACCCATTCTAGGGCAGTCAGGAGTGCCTGAGGAATGCCATATATATCTAATTGAGGGGGAGGGCGTGAAGGGAGGGTGGGAAGGTTGCAGACTGTGTTTTGCCCTCAGCCTGCCTTTTGGTCCACAATCAGTACAATGCCCACGTAAATCATACCTGTTCATTTTATTGGAACACTGATGCAATATCTTGAGCATACTTCAGAAATTAAATATTGAAATTCTTCTTTTGTAATATTTAAAAAGGCTTTGGAAATATGAAGCTGCATTAAGTGTATGCAGATAAATATTTAAAATATTGGTGAGCCTGCACTCAGTACATAAAATTTCATTAACTCTTTCTTTCTCACACAAGGTAATTGACACTTGCCTTAGTTCCTTAGCCCAACTTAATTTTAAGAATCGTGTTTTTCTTCTTCTGTGGTTTTTACTACGATCTGAGAAGTAACATTAAGGAGCTTATGATAGCAAGTTTATTACTCCTGTCTTGACTTATTTCCCTTGTTCTGTTTAATAGGGTGATTTCTTCAAAATCTGATCATGTGTTTTGTTATCTCAGAAAACTGAAAGAGGATTGTGTCTACCTGTGTAACTTCCTAATTCATAAAAATACAAAACTGAAGAACACGAGAACAGTTTTAACACGATGTAGACATGAAGCTTCCTCTCACTGTATGGTTTAAAAATCTTCCATCTCATTACTGATATTAATTAATTAATTAATTTAATTTAATTTTAAAAAAGATTTTATTTATTTACTTGACAGAGAGAGAGAGAGAGAAAGAGCACAAGCAGGAGGGAGCAGCAGGCAGAGGGAGAGGGAAAGCAGCCTCCCCGCTTAGCGGGGAGCCCACCTGGAGTCTTGATCCCAGGACCCCAGGACCATGACCTGAGCTGAAAGCAGATGCTTAACCAACTAAGCGACCCAAGTGCCCTAATTTTATTTTATTTTTTAGAGTTTATTTATTTATTTGACAGAGAGAGTCACAGCAAGAGAGGGAATAAGAGCAGGGGGAGCGGGAGAGGGAGAAGCAGGCTCCCGATGGAGCAAAGAGCCTGATGCCCGGCTCCATCCCAGCACACTGGGATCATGACCGGAGCCGAAGGCAGAGGCTTAACTGACTGAGCCACTCAGGAGCCCCATCATTACAGATATTTAACTTTTGGGTTCCAGCAACAGGGCAGAGTGGTGAGATGATCTGATGGGTGAGATGGTGGTTCAGATTCATGTCTGTAGACATTACAGATACTGCACGGGTCTGTGTATGTTTTGAATATCAGCTCTTCCTACAATACATCATGAGGAGATCCACAGAAGCATTTTCATTATTTCAAAACACAATTCGATCAGAATAGACATTCCATTTCCAGTGGCATTTATTGAGTTCCAGTCCCCACCAGTTACCACACTAACTGCTTTTTGTTCATTAACGATTTAAATCTTGACAGCCACTAAGGGAGTCAGCCACTATTGCTAACCCTTTAATGGGAAAATGGAAGCATCAGGGATTAAGCAAACTTTATAGAATTCCTGAGACAATGAGCAGAGAGTTAAAACACTAATCCACTCCTGTTTGATAGCAAAAGCCATAGTGTTTCGATCCCAAACTGCACTGCATCTTAAAAAATATGCGAGGCACCTGGATGGCTCATTCAGTTAAGTGGACAGCTCTTGATTTCAGCTCAGGTCATGATCTTGGAGTTTTGGGATTGAGCCCTGCATCGGCTCTGTGTTCAGCCCGGGAGTCTGTTTGAGATTCTTTTCTCTCCTCTCCCTTTACCCCTACCCACGCTGGCTCATTCTCAATCTCTCTCTCTCTCTCATTCTCTGTCTCTCTCAAATACATAAATAAATCTTTAAAAATAAATAAGAAATGCATTTTTGTCTCTTAAAAGTAAAATACAGTTTGTCCAGTTCAGAATACTGTTAATGGTTCTTGACTCATGGAAGATAGTTTATAAACCTTTTCATGGTGATTGACATAATTTGCTAAAGTCAATTCTGGGCTATTACTCTCATCTAGATGCCAGCGTAGTTATTTTTCTTTTTCTACATGAATATATTGAAGAAAAGAAAGTAATTGCTGTTGTTTTGTAAGCTGTGGAATTGAAGAAACCACTGAACCAGAACTAGTTGCCCTTTTTTCCACTTGATTTAACTTGTGTGCAAGTATGTATTTTAAGGTAATTTTGTTGTTATTCCTTTTGCTGGCAATTACAGAAAATTTAATGAAATTAGGCATATAAATTGCTTTGGGACTTCCAATACAATGCACTGTGAATATGGTGATGGCACAATTTTGATAGAAATAATTTCTGGGTTAATCATTATGTGGTGTGAAGGCTTGATTTATTCTTACATTAATTAGCATGGTCAGTCCAAGTACTCCTTTGAACTAATATTGATATTCTGAGTTTTGGTTTTATGGTATCTGTTTTTCTGCATGAGAATTATTATAGATGGTGCTACGAAGCAAAATAAATATCATAGATATTTAATAATTAACACATTTATGAATAACAATAATCATTGGTGATTATTAAATTTAAAATCTTATGTTTCATGAACAGATACTGGAAAGTAGAAGTAGTTTGGAGGAGAGTAAAACCGTGCTCATTTCCTTGTGTAGCTTATTTTTCCTTTGAATCCAAATTAGAGAAATACAGGTTCAAGTATTGAGGTAGAAATAACATTTAGGTGTTCCAAATGTTATGCTCTAATGTGGATAGCAAGAAAGATGCATTTGACATTAAAAAAAAAAGAAGACAATAAAAATATTTTTAAAAGCCAGCAAGTCTAAAAGATGCAATAAATAAATAAATAAATAAATAAATAAATAAATGCGTGCGTATTACAGTTCTTTTAGGTTAGGGTCAGAAATTGAAGTTAAAAAACTTTCTAATGCCATTTAAAAACAAAGTTAAATAATTGATTGCTTATGAGACACATGTAAAAATGAAATGGTGCAGGTTAAAGATAAAAAAATAAGAACATGGAAAGAGACAATTGACTTTTAAATGGTGTCCTGGGATCGGGCACTGACCCCTGTGCAGTGTGAAATTTGCATATAATTTTGACCTTCTCAAATCTTAACTAAATAGTCTATTGTTCACTGGAAGCCTTACCAATAATATAAATAGTTGAGTAACATGTATTTCGTATTTTGTATGTATTATATGCAGTACTCTTACAATAAAGAAAGGTAGAGAAAAGAAAATGTTATTAAGAAAATAATAAGGAGGAGGAGCACCTGGGTGGCTCAGTGGGTTAAGCCTCTGCCTTCCGCTCAGGTCATGATCCCAGGGTCCTGGGATCGAGCCCCGCATCGGGCTCTCTGCTTAGCAGAGAGCCTGCTTCCCCCTCTCTCTCTGCCTGCCTCTCTGCCTACTTGTGATCTCTCTGTCTGTCAAATAAATAAATAAAATCTTTAAAAAAAAAAGAAAATAATAAGGAGGAGAAAATACATTTACACTACTGAACTGTATTTACCAAAGAAAGTCTACATATAAGTGGGTCCGTGCAATTCAAACCCGTGTTGTCCAAGGGTTAGCTCTATAAAACACATATATAAAAGTAAGAGCTGTTACAATTCCAATAGAAACTTTACATCATCACATGAAACCAAGAAAGATATTGTATAATAATGAAAATGCACCACATTACACAAAGTAGGTAAGGATAAACAGTTACAAATTGAACCAGTTGTTAAAAAAAAGTTTTGCTGTGGAATTTTAACCACTTTTTTTTGCCTTTGATATGTTTACCAAAAGGTTTGCATTTTTATAAAAATACATATGATTATATTTTATCATTATTATTGTGAAGGGGAGTTAGGTAGATATTACATTTAATAACAAAAAGGAGATAATTTATCTTTTTTTCACAATCAAGCTATTTACCTATAAAACTAATATATTCAACCAGTTATAGCTTCTCTTATCCATAAATAATTTTAAAAATATATAAACTGTATTTTAATGTAACATAAGATTATAGTTCAATCTTATTTATTTATTTATTTATTTTTAGAGTGCACATGCATATATGAGTTGGGCGGGGTGAGTTGGGGGTGGGGCAGGGAGGGATGTGGGGAGAGGGAGAGAAAGAATCTTAAGCAGACACCATGCCCAGGATCTCACAACCCTGACATCATGACCTGAGTCAAAATCAGAGTTGGACACTTAACCTAATGAGCCACCCGGGAACCAGAGTTCAATTTTAAATAGCAGAAAAAAGGAGTACAACTGCAAAGGAAAATAAAACTCACCAATTAAAGAAAATGAAGAGATGAAAACTAAGATTATAGAATGTGTGAATGGATGAAAGAGAAACAATATCTAACAATACTTAGAGAATGACATTATTAATAATTGATAAAAAGAGAACTTTAGGAATTTAAAGTATGAATATGAAATATCGAAGCCAGATTATCTGAATATTGTGTGCATTTTAGGATCATATGAGGAATGAGTCTGGTTAAATTATAAACTTCAGCAGTGGCTCTTAGCATCCTTAGTTTTTTGTTGTTCTTTCTTCTAAATACTTCTAATATGCAGCAAAAGTTAAGAAACTCCAATCAAATCATCATAATAAGATATTACAAACTAATATAAGAATGTACATTAAAGAAGGGGGAAATGGGGGCAGCTGGGTGGCTCCATTGGTTAAGCGGCTGCCTTCGGCTCAGGTCATGATTCCAGGGTCCTGGGATGGAGTCCCACATCCGGCTCTCTGCTCAGCATGGAGTCTGCTTCTCCCTCTCCTTATGCCTGCCACTCTGCCTACTTGTGTTCTCTCTCTGTCTCTCTGTCAAATAAATAAATCTTAAAAAAAAAAAAGAAGGGGTAAAATGAGAACAAAGGACAAATTTATTATAAAACAAGAAATAATGTAATTGAAAAATCCATAAGCTCTTCATAGAAAGTTCTGTATAATAGATAAATGCTTAAGAACCTGGCTGATAAAAAGATAAAATGATAATTGGGATTAATATAAAGAGTTAGTCAGAGGAGATATTGTCCTAATAGTTTTCATGAAGGCTCATAATAAAATTCACTTATTTCTGATTATAAAAATAAGTTATAAGTTGAAAAATCAACATAAAAAATCACATATATTTGCTAATTAGAAATGAATGCTTTCTGAAATCTCCTTTCAAGATATCAACTACAATCAGAAGAAAGGTTCAAAAAGCATATGAATGAAAAATACACGTTTTCATTTAAAAGCCAAGGAAAAACTGAATAAATTGAGAGTAACCCTTTGCTTCTGTCTAGGAGGGCTTCATTTTCAAAGAAATGAATACTTCCTCCAATTAACCACCAAAGTTGATATTATTTCAATGAGATTATTGCTAAAAATGAAATGAATCCAAAATTTCATCTGAAAAAAGGAAACAAAAAATGAGGTCGCGTGGAATTTTTTGGAAGAAAAGATAGAAGGCATGTACTCTTATGTGCTAAACATACAGTCAATTTACAGTAAGAGCAACAGGCTCATGTATGAACATATACTCATTGGAGCAGGAAAGGAGGTCCAGAGTAGAAGTCATTTGTGGAACATGATCAAATTGACATCTCAGATCAGTGTGGACTCTTCATTTGGTTTTTCCAAATATGATACGTTAGATTCCAGGTTAATTATAGATATAATTATAAAAAACTTTAAATGATTCTCTATTGCCTATTGGAAATATTTATCTGGTCATTGTTAGAAAATGCTTTCTAATCATAAAAACAAGAGGGGTTTATGATCCCACTTTGCATGTAGAAATTGATAAGAGAGGGTCACTCCTATCCTAACAACAAAAAAAAGATGTAATTTAAATGCATAATTTGATAAAGCCCATGAAAGAACTGGGTCACGAGACAACCAGCGGAATTAAAAAAAGATGACAGCTGTCTCTGTCAGAGAAAGAATCGGATGCGGGAAAAGATTTGCCTTTTGGTGAGCGCAGAAGGAGAAGGTGGCAGTCATAAAAGGCAATAAGATTTCACTGCAGGGAAAGGGCATACACATACGATTTGATAAATGCTATTAATGTATGCCAGGTTTGGTAGGAAAACAGCTAAATGCCTAGGAAATTAGAATTCACTGAGGATATGATATTTTTAAAGGTCAGGATTCAGTTACGGAGAGCAGGATACACTCTGGCTGGTTTAAGCAGGAAGGGCATTGATTCCTGGAGACTTAAGTCCGATGCTAAATCTTCAGTACAGCTGAAGAATCGAGACCTTGGGCTTTTAAGAATGCCCTACCGCAAAGCCACCCTCCAGACCTGAGCTGTAGAGAAACTTCATCTTCTGTAATCGGGAATCTGCCTGACTCACGGGCAAGTTGCAGCAGTAGCCCGGGGAGAACTAGAACCAGATCACCACTCTGCAAGGGAGAAACAGACAGATACTGACTCCTTGCCTCCTATCACCGCCAGCAGGAGAACAGTGACATGCCTACCATCACCCTTGCTGGCAGATTACACGTCCCACACCTCTGAGGGCCATAAAGCCAATGACAACACACTACAACTGCAGTCAGTATCTCCCCAGGAAAAAAAACATCATTCCACCCAGATTTTATTTGCTGGAAGAATAGCGGCAGAATTCAAATCTGTGTTTCCCTTGTGACTTCCGCATTTGGAGTACATCTGACTGGTAGATCCCTCAATCCTTCTAGCCACCACCCAGGCTGCAGAACAGTCTGGAGAATATAATTTTTTAGCTTCTCCGGCTCTGTGGGGGAGGTTTTTTTCATTGGATGGAGTTGAGATGGGGTGGCTGGTTAGAATCTTTTCACCCTAGACACTATCATAATGTTTGCACTGGGTGTTAAAGAGCAAACAGAAATGTGCCAGGGAGGGAATGCTGGAAGGAGCTCTTGGCAGAGAAAGATGTTGGCAACTGTAAAGAAAGAAAACAAATAACGAATTGGAGTTTAGTCTTGAGAAGCACAGAGAGATTAGGTGAGTGAAAAATGTTTGTGTGGATGGCTGGGAGGGGGAAATGGAACGATTCTGAGTACCATTTTACAGGATTACATTTTGCTTTAGGAGTAGTGGGAAGCTAATAAGTCATTAAAACTAAAAAAATGCTGAATCCTACTTTTAAAAAGAAAAAAAAACCCTCAAGATGATATTAACGATCCAAGAAATTTTAGTGTTTCTTTTTATGTTTTTCCTAAAGGGATCTTGAAGTATTCGAGTACATTTTAGCTCCCCAGCATGAAATCTGGGCTTTGGTGTGGAAGGAATGCTCAGCATATATTTATAACTGGCCTGAATGTCCTAATAACCGAGAAGTAATTTAAACAATAAGAAAATAAAAGCGAAAGCCTATAAACTGAATGTAGGCTTACCCGATGAGGTATATATTTCTATACAGAGAGTATAGAAATATATGTATATTTTTTTTCTAAAGATTTTAGTTGACGTGAGAGAGAGCACAAGCTGGGGGAGTGGCAGGCAGAGGGAGAGGGAGAAGCAGGCTCCCCGCTGAGCAAGGAGCCCAAGGCAAGGTCTCTATCCCAGGACCCTGAGATCATGACCTGAGCTGAAGGCAGAGGTTTAACAGACTGAGCCACCAGGCACTCCAAGAGAGTAGATAAACATATGTATATATGATATATATGATCTCTGTATTAAATAAGCTTAGGAAAGAGAATCATAAACCAACAAGAAAAATTCCTTAGAAAAGCAAATTTGGGAGTTACTGAGTTAAACACACACTCATGGTTTACTGCAAAACGCTCAGATTTTATAACCTAATGTGCAATTTGACTCTTCATGTTGATGATATATTATGCATCTTTTTTCACAATTATTTGACAAGGGAAGTATATTTTCCTATAGCATTTTGGAGGACTAGTGATTTGTAGAACAGATTTTGGATATACGGACCTAAAGTCTTTGAATTTCTTAATTATTTACAGACTCCTTGGGCAATAATATGTTTTAAAAATTTGGGTTAAGTCATCAGTTAGTTTATCTTTGGATATTTGTATTCATTTTTAATGTGTTTCCCTTGAGCATTTACAAAACTAGGCACTTCTTAATTTAACTTGGCAGCTGGAAGGGAAAGATAGCATGCACAATTAAATTTATAGATTATTTTTTAAAACATCCTTTATCCATTTTCTTTACATAACAAACATATTTTTCTAAAAAGCGGTAACAATTTTGTAAACTTTGCAGCATCTACTCTCCTTTCTTCTATTTATCTACTAGGATTAAAAAAAAATGCCTTAAACAGATTACAGGAAATTGGACAAATGAAATAAGTGTTTGGAAATTTGATCCTCACTCTTTCAAATGAAGAATGTTAATTTAAATATATGAAAAAATGTAGAATTGATATTTTAGCAGATGTCAACACAAAACTACTCAAGATGAACTGGACAAAGCTGAACAGGGAAGGAAGACTTTATTCAAGGTCATTCCACTTGAGTGGAGAGGTCAGAACTCACTCTGAGTTTAGGGTTGCTTGAAACACAGAGCTGGAGAATCTTTTTTTATTCATGTATTTGAAAGAGAGAGTGAGCAAGTGAGAGAGAGAAAAGGAGCGGGGGGAGAGGGAGAGGGAGAAGCAGGCTCCTCGCTAAGCAGGGAGCCTGATGTGGGGCTCGATCCCATGACCCTGGATCATGACCTGAGCCTAAGGCAGATGCTTAACCAACTGAACCACCATGCCTACCTGTGTTTTGGCTCTTAAATTCCACATCTGAGTGAAATATATTTGTCTTTCTCTGACTTATTTCACTTAGCATCATATACTCTAGCTCCATCCACGTCATTGCAAATGGCAAGATTTCGTGCTTTTTGATGATTGACTAATATAGGGCTGGAGCATTGCTAAGAGCTAAGTTGAGTTATTCTCCCCCTCTGGTTTCCCCACCATCACTTTTCCCTTCCTTCTCCTAATACCCTCTATGCTGTACTGTATGGTGACTAACTAACATAATAAAATTTTTAAAAAATTAAAAATAAATAAATAAATTTAAAAAAGAAAGAGCTAAGTTGAGCAGATCATAGGACACCTCTTCTTGGTAATAGGCTTTAATCAGAGCATTAGTAAACTTTCTCTTCTTTTCTTTTTTTTTTTTAATTTATTTATTTGACAGACAGAGATCACAAGTAGGCAGAGAGGCAGGCAGAGAGAGAGGAGGAAGCAGGCTCCATGCTGAGCAGAGAGCCCGATGCGGGGCTCGATCCCAGGACCCTGAGATCATGACCTGAGCCGAAGGCAGAGGCTTAACCCACTGAGCCACCCAGGCGCCCAACTTTCTCTTATTTTCATAATAGAAGGTTGTTTTTGGAATTTGGATCAAGTCGTTCTGCCAAAAGGTGGGCTCGTACCCTCCCACAGAACCTGGGGCATGGGGGGTTTATCTTCCTTAAAGGACTACTAGTCAAAGGAAGTACTCCCAGGTCCTTGAGAGAGAATGCCTGAATCTGAAAACTCAAGAGCAGGCTTGATTTATATCTAAAAGGGCAGTGAATGTATTTACAATGAAATGTTTTCTGGGAGTAAATGTTCTAAGGAAAGGGAGGCCTCTGGGTGGTGAGGAAGAAGCTTATCTAAACTTTAGTCAAGTCCAGAAGAAGATTAAGGCTGTCACTGGCACAAAAAATAACCAGAGAGGATGGGTGTGCCATTTTCTGGATATTTTTCACAGTAGTAAGGTTAGAATGTTTGCATTGCCACGTATACAGATGAACAGGAGAACCTGTCTTCTCAAGGACTGGGCTAAACCAATATTTTTACTGTCTCTCTGTTTCCGAAGAGTCTGTTCACTGAAAAGCAGAGCAAGAAGGGACGTGTTTGATGTTTGGTGCTTCTCCTTCGGAATTCCTCTGTGAAAAAAAAAAAAAAAGTAAGAATGATTGTATGCTAAAATTCTCACCAAGAACATAGCTGCACATAAATCCTTACCATTTGTATATATTACTGTGTAATAATGTGGTCACATTAGAAAATGTGCATGAAATGTTTTTGTTCTCTCTTAGGATTTACTCTAGTTTCCCGATTTTCACATGAGTAATTAGCCAGCAGTTGCAAAGGAGACCACTTTTCCTGGCATTTTACATCTCCTTGACACTGTCTAGCTTGAATTCTTTGAGGAATGCCCAGGGTTAACTCATGTGGACTCATGTACCCATCTGGTCAGCCATCTTGTGAACCTTTTTTTTTTCCCCTTAATTTTTTTTTTTTTTTTTTTTTTTTTTTTTACTTAATTCCTGACTTTGAGCTTGACTTTCTCCCTGGCTGGATTCTGTTGCACAGTCAGGACTGTTCAAAATCTGCTGGGTGCCACTACTATTTACCCAGGCACTGTGCTCTTAATCGGGTCCCTCGGTAATAATGTCCTCATGTTCTCCATATAATGTTTCTGGCACCCTGGGATTTGTGATATTCTTTCTTCTTTTTGCTGAAATTATTTTTAGAAGATCATGAACACTTCATTGCATGCACTCTTACATGTTACAGAGTTGTGAGATAACAGCTTTTCTATATTTATGGGGGGTTCTTCTCATGAGGACCCTTAGAAAAATCCATGAGGAAATAAATACCACATTGACTCTACTTCTCCACGTTCTTCTCCTCTGTCTGTCATTGAGCCTTTATGAGTATGTTATGCTTGTCACATCTGGCTCTGGGATTAGTTCTCTGGAATTAGTTCTGGCTCTTTTGGGATTAGTTCTTTCTAAGAGTCCCATTAGATACTTACCCACGCTGATTTCTGTCTGAACAACCCCACACATTTTCCTGACCCGACATATCTTATCTGTGGTTTGAGTTTAATCTGGCATCTATAATACTTGATTTTTGGAGGTGTAAGTTCTTTTACTTGCTCATTCTTTTGCTTTCTATATTGGCTTTTGTTAATTCTGGTGTATCAGATTGTGGTCCCCCAAATGTATGCATTTTAGATAGGTATGCAAGTTTCAGTTTTTATGTAAATATTGCTCTCAACTTTCAGAAATAATGAGAACATTGTTATACGTAGAACGTGCAAGAAAGGTGTGGTCCATGTACCACTAACAAGCCTTTGGAAACTGCTATTTCTTTCCATAAGTGCCTATTTTGTGTCAGTCTAGGAGTGCGGCTATGCTAGTGAACAAAAGAGACTAAAATTCTCGTCCCCAAGAAGAATATATGTAACTTATATGTACGTAACACATTTTATTGTGCATATATGTATATATATTCCATATAACAGATTAAGAAAAGATTAAGCATTTTCTTCCACATGTGCACCAGTTACTCCCTCTTGCTTCTTTTACACTTTATTGTTTTCATAAATGTTTTTAGGAATACAATAAAAAATTTGCACTTTCTTTATTAACTCTGACACCTACTTCACTGTCTACTTAGGCCCCTTTTATAAATATTTGGAGGAAAAAACCAAAATTGTTCTTCCTTTTGTTTGTTTTTTTTTTTTTTTTTTAAGGATTTATCGATTTGTCAGAGAGAGCACAAACAGGGGAGGTAGTAGAGGGAGAAGGAGAAGCAGACTCCCTGCTGAGCAGAGAGCCCAAGGTGGGGCTGGATCCCAGGACCCTGAGATCATGACCTGAGCTGAAGGCAGATGCTCAACTGACTGAGCCACCCAGACAGCCCTCTGTTTTTTCTAAATAAAAACTCATGGTGGGTGCCTGGGTGGCTCAGTTGGTTAAACCACTGCCTGCAGCTCAGGTCATGATCCCAGGACCCAGAGTCCCTGGATCGAGTCCTGCATCGGGCTCCCAGCTCCGCAGGGAGTCTGCTTCTCCCTCTGACTTTCTCCCCTCTCATGTTTCTCTCTCTCTCTCTCTCAAATAAATAAATAAATTTTAAAAATCTTTTAAAAAATAAATAAAAACTCATGGTAAAAAGGCAAGACTGTGAAAAAGATTTCAGATCTAAGAGTTCTCCCTTCCATTTTCTTTTTCTTTCTTTCTTTCTTTCTTTCTTTTTTTTTTTTTTGTGACTCAGTGACCATGGACTAACTACTTGATTACTGTAACTTTCTTTCCTCATCTATAAAATGCAGGTAGTAGTAACTTCTTGAGAAGGCTGTTGTGAGAATTAAAGAGCATGATAACTGCGGGCATATGTTGTGCCCAAGACTTAGTGGGTCCTTGCCCTCCCTGGTGATGTTCTGATGTCCTCAGAAATGAGGACTGGCTACTTGCAAATCAGACTCCTGCCAGATAAACTTAAAAAAACTGGTAAGACTTAAATAGACATGGTCTTAGCAGATGGGAATTTTCTCTTATTACCTCTCTTAGCGAAATTTTGAATAAAACACACAAGCACACTCTGTCTTGTGTCACGTGTCCTGCTACTGTGGGAAATCCTTGATGGTCGCAGACATACCAGTATCATCTCTGTATTCCACAGGGACCTTGGAAAGGGTTTTGCTCAAAATCCACTCTTAATATGTGATTTTTCTGTTTTTAATTTGTGGAAGTATCTCTAAGTTCCCACGTAGCTTCCCCCAATATATATTTAAAACAATAAAAGAATACCTGATTTTAATAGTTTATCAGGAAGAGTTAATAATATTCACCTTTAAATATTTGGTCGAGTTTTCTTTCCCTCAATTTAGTTTTTAATTGTCAGCATTTCCAAATGCATGCAAACATACATCTCATTTCTTTCTGTATCCTTAGATGTCTCTTAAATATATTGCTTCTGTTGTAAGGGACAACCAAGATAAATTAGGTCATATTATTATGCATGACAGAACAGCAAGGCACCGTTGGGCCCAAGTCACTCATTTCTACAAGTCTTTTGGAGCTTCCATACAAAGAAGCAGGAGGATTATATACACACACAGAGTTACGTATCCCAACCATATATATTCTCTGTCTTTTTCTTTTTTTTTATTCTCTACCCTTTTTTTTAATAAAGATTTTTTATTTATTTATTTGACAGAGATCACAAGTAGACAAAGAGGCAGGCAGAGAGAGAGAGAGGAAGAAGCAGTCTCCCTGCTGAGCAGAGAGCCCAATGTGGGGCTCCATCCCAGGACCCTGAGATCGTGACCTGAGCCTAGGGCAGAGGTTTAACCCAATGAGCTACCCAGGCACCCCTCTACCCTTTTTTAAGTGGAATGTAGGCTTTACCATGCACAGCCTTATCATCCATGTTTCTCAGGAGTAAATTAACCACTGAGGAGATCAAGTAGGTAAGATTTTCACTTCAGTAAGTAATAGCACTCACAGGGAAGAAATTCTAAAAAGTTTCTGAATGTGCCAGATGCACATGAGAACAGCAAGGAGCAATCATAAGAAGTGACTCTTTCAAGCCTCGTTTTGCTTTAATTTAAGCAAACTAGAAAACTTTGAAAATCAAGGCAGTTGGATCTAGAAACGTGCGGGTATCAGGAGTTTTCGGTGCCATCCTCCTCCTTACTTAGAAGGTTGTTTCTGTAAATTCTTTAATGATTCTCCACCTTTTTATGCCTGGCCAGAGAGTCATGATTGAGAATTGGGTTATCTTCCACTTCCACTGAGTGGATAGGAAACCAAGGAAGGAAGGAAGTTGTAGTTTCCCCAGAAAAAATTCACTGATAATAACATGAATGGTATGTAAATTTAGATCTCTTGGGCTGTCATCTGAAGGACTGATGGATGCAGTACTTTGAACACAGAAGTCTGAAAATCTGTAAGAGATCCATGAGTGCTAAAATTGGCATGATTGGTTGTCTGAAAGATTCCATGATTTTCTTCATTCCTTCTCATATATGGACCGTACTCATCCAGTCTCCCAGCAATAGCAGCGAAAAATGGTTGTGGAAAATAGAGTAAGACTGAGAGAGAGAAAGAGGGAGAAGGAGAGGAAGAGGAGAAAGAGGGTGGGAAGGGAGAGGGAGGGAGAGAGAGAGAGAACTGAGGTGTTTTGTTCGAGTGAGACTTGTTGGTTTCATCATGCCACGTCTCCACAATTGCACACTTTACTTGGGTAGAAGAGAGAAGGAAGAGTACGTTACCTAGTTTAGGAAACTGGGCCTGGGGTAGTCTGACTCTGAGTCCAGCTCTGAGAAAGTTCTCTTTCTGTTCTTGAACCCACGGCTAGGAGGTGGGTCTCCTCATTACTCTGGTTTGCAGATGAGGACTAGGAGACTCAGAAGAGTGAAAAGAAATTTTCCAAGTTCCATACCAACCATTTCTCTGTCTAGAACATGGTTCTCTTGATAGCACAGTCCAGTTTGTTCTTAACTTGATATAATAGCATTGTTTTGTTAATTCCTTGAGTATATATGAAGATGTCACTCTAAGGGAGCAGTTCTTATTTAGAAAATATCATAATATATATTAAATATACTACTTTTGTGAAAGGACGTGAGACGGTCTATCCAAATCAAACATAATATCAAAGATCCATATTTAAAAAACAAATTAATGAGGGGGTGACTGGGGATTCAGTCAGTTAAGCATCTGCCTTCAGCTCAGGTCATGATCCCGGGGTCCTGGAATCGAGTCCCACATTGGGTTCCTGGTGGTAGCCTGGTTCTCCCTCTGCCTCTTCCCTGCTTGTGCGCTCTCTCTCTCTCTCTCTCTCTCTCTCTCTCTGATGAATAAATAAAATCTTTTAAAACAGTAAAACTAAGAAATAAACTTACAGGGGCGCCTCGGTGGCTCAGTGGGTTAAGCCTCTGCCTTTGGCTCAGGTCATGATCTCAGGGTCCTGGGATCAAGCCCCACATTAGGCTCTCTACTCAGCAGGGGGCCTGCTCCCCCCACCCCCCGCCTCTGCCTGCCTCTCTGCCTGCTTGTGATCGCTCTCTCTGTATCAAATAAATACATAAAATCTTAAAAAAAGAAAACAATAAATAAACTGATGAAAAAGTAGAGAAATACATGTCAAAAAATGCCTGATTTTAGTATTGAAATTAGTGCCCTGAACTGGGTTCTTAGTTTTCTAAATGCTAAATCAAACACTTGAGTTGTGTTAAAAGACAATATACAAACTCACAGATAGAGAAATATTTCTCTTCCTAATATTTATTGTAGGAGTATTTTGTTGTTGCTTTGCTCTTTATAGAAGGGACATTTGGGCTCTAACAATAATAACCAAAAGGTATCTACTGTCATTTTGCCAAATGATAAATGTTGGTCTCTTGTCTAGATGTAAAAATAATAAGTCCAAGATACAAGTCAGGGAAGCCAGTTCTCGGGAAGTTAAACTTACATGACCTCACTTGATTTCTTTAGGCCCTTTTGTTCCACATTTCCTCAAATGTGCTGTAGGAAAACTAGTTTAGCAAGATGACAATAGGGGTTCCTGGTGGAAATGGCCCCCAAGATAAATAAGCCTGCACATTCTGGGTCAAATTAAATAGCTGTATTTTCTTCATGGCGATCAGATCTTTAGTGATGGTAGTGGTTACATAAATTCTCAGAGGTAATTATGGTGTGCAGCATTTCCCGAGATCACTGGCCATACGGCATTTATCATGGAGTATATTTTGGGACTCCATTTTGGAAAGTAAAGATCCAATTTAATACTTTGGTGGAACATAGACAATCTGGAGCATGAGCAACTCATCCCTTATGGTATTTCCCAAAGTGTTCAATTACAATGAAGTCATGGTTGTAACCCATTATCAATGCTTCTTGTGGTTAATTAAGTTGAGTTCCAGATCCCTAAAGTTACTAGAGAAATACCAGGCATTTTAAAATAGAAAAAAGGATGTGCTTGCTTTACAATCCCACCAGTTTATTTCCTCAAGATGCAAGAGAATGGTGTTGCCAAGCAATTAGACTTGGGTAAAGGTGCATTATGTCTATGGGGGAAAAAATGTAATGGGGAGAGGTATTTAAGTATCTTATAAGAAAGCACATGTTTATTTTTACCAATAAGTTATTCATTCTGATATTGTAATAGTCATCAGAGGAAAGAATGGAGTTTGTTGTTATCCTGTTCGAGAAAGCTTTCTCAATTCATTTATATGTACTATCTTTTTTTACTGTATTTCTTTTATTTACTGTATTTCTAATTATATTGAATGTTTCTGTCAGTTATGAGTTAATGTTTACTTTCAGTCTATCAATTTAATTCCAGGTGTATTGTGATATACAATAACACTTGTTATCTCGCACATTCTTTTCATGCAAACTTGAAGTGCCAGCTCTTCTTATATGATTCTCTAAATACAAATTTTTCACTTTTAAATTTTAGGTTGGCATATTTGTTTGATGCTTAGCAATACCACACTATATGTCGGTGAACTTTTTACTGTTCTTTTATGCTCTTATATAATGATGCAACATTTGTCTTTGCTTATGGGTTTTATTTATTTTTCTGTAATATTCTTGAATCCTTTGCACATTTTTCCCTCTAAGATGTCTTAGAATAATCTGGTTGTTATCAATAATGTGGAGATAAAATTGGTAGGTCTTTGATTACAGTTACAGTAATACTACAAAATAATTTCAAGAGAATTGAAGATTCATTCATCTCCTGTTTTGTTTGGGATGCTTTCCCACTTAGGGAGAATGAGCAAAAGAGCAAAGAATCACAATAGGCCTAGAATAATATGGATAATCTTTATTTAAAAAAAGATTTTATTTATTTGACAGACAGAGATCACAAGTAGGCAGAGAGGCAGGCAGAGAGAGAGAGAGGAGGAAGCAGGCTGAGCAGAGAGCCCGATGCGGGACCTGAGCCAAAGACAGATGCTTAACAACTGAGCCACCCAGGAGCCCCTCATTTTTAAGACAGTAGCCATTAGTGTCTCTAGGCAATGTGAAAGTGCCTTGTGCATGGTTACAAGATTATTTATGAATAGACATTTGGTTCTTTGAAATTCCTTTGAACCCAATCTAATACCTACAGTGTGAACATTTTGTTTAAGAAGATTGGAAAGCTGTTCAGTTTCCGGCCTACCTGTTCTTCTGTCTCTTTCCATGTGCTGCTCTGTCTTAGATATATCATTGGCATGTTATCTAGTGTTTGCATTTCAAAAGTGAGTGACTCCTGGGTTTGATGTGGCCGCCAAAGCTTGAATTAGAGATACAGGGACTAACTGACTGCTACTTAAGTAGAATGGGTAAAGATCATCAAATAGTTGAAAATTAATAGGTATTTCAGGTATCAAAGTTACAGTAATAAAAGCAGACAAAAAGTGGTTTTCTTAAGGATGTACCTTTCTTCCAAATATGGTATAGGTTATACATTTTTTGAGATACTATTAATATGTCCCATTTGCAGTACAGATCAATGGAGAATAATAGGCCAAAATGTATCCTTTGACCTACATGGGATACATTTATATAATTAGAGAAGTTCATACTTGAGGAAATATATGTTCACTCAGAATTATTCATTGTAGGCCATGATTAGCATTAATGACTCAAATTACCGGAAGAAATTTTAAGGTTCTCTCCCTGTAAAAATAGAGAATCAAGTTTAAAAAAATGTTAGGCCACACATCCTCATTTTGTTTCATTTTCTGCTGTGGAATTTTCTGAGAATGTCCCTGTCCAACCTTGCTAATCAGTGTGGCTAACTGACTTGTAACAAATTCCTCCGTGAAGCCATCATTTTACCCTGACTTTGTTGGAGTTCAGCTAATGAATTAGTGGATATATTTGTCAGGACATTCTACAAGGATTAATGTTATCTGTCTTCTCTGGACAAGTTAAAGAACAAAGAAAGAGAGGAAATAAAAAGCAGAAAGATTGGAGGAAATAATGATCAATATTAATATTATTGGGAATTTTAACTATTCTTACTAGAACTGATCCCAGTACTCACCCCTTATATTTTAAATCTTATGATAAATTTCACTGATCTATTTTTTTAGTATAGTAATTTATTTGATTTATCCAAAACATATACCTAAGAAATTATATTTTTTGGAGTGACTGGTTTTGCACTTGGCAAAAACAATAAATATAAAATGATAGAAAAGAATAAAATATCACCTAAATTAATGGTACCAAAAGTATGAATGAGAATAACATTATTGTAATGTGGAAAAAAAAACTGAGGAGATAGAAATTCAAATAGAGAAAAGTTCAGATTCAAGAGAAGTCACAAATTACAATTATAGTAAAATGTAGTTAATTTTTTTCCTTTTTTTAAATTTTTAAATTTTTTTTATTTCTTTTCAGTGTACCAGAATTAATTGTTTATGCACCACACCCAGTGCTCCATGCAAAACGTGCCCTCCATAATACCCACCACCAGGCTCACCCAACTTCCCATCCCCCACCCCTTCAAAACCTCAGACTGCTTTTCAGAGTCTATAGTCTCTCATGGTTCATCTCCCCCTCCCATTTCCCTCAATTCCCTTAATTAAAAAAAAAAGATTTTATTTATTTATTTGACAGCAGAAGGAAGGGTAGTGGCAAAGGGAGAAGCAGGCTCCCCACTAAGCAGTGAGCCTGATGCAGGGCTCTATCCCAGGACACCAGGATCATGACCTGAGTTGAAGGCAGAGGCTCAACCAACTGAGCCACCCAGGCTCCCCTAAATATAGTTAGCTTTTGAGACAATGCAGTAAAACTGGTATCATACATTATTTCCTAGAACAATAGTAAATTGGCAGTATTTCTATTGCCAGGTATCAATTAAATGTGTTAAATCACAGTGTTTGATATGGTAGTAAGTATTCAATTTTAAAATAATGATAAACTGTTCTATTTGAGATAAAGATGTTCGAGCAAAATTATTTTGAATAAAGGATATGGGGAAAATATCCTTGGGTAATTGTTTCTATTTAACTGATTAGATTATTTTTACTGGGTAATTCAATAAATCGAAGTGAATAAGAAATAAGTCAATCAGAGAAAGACAATTATCATATGATCTCCCTGATATGAGGATTTGAGAGGCAGCGTTGGGGATTTGGGGGGTAGGGAAGGAAAAAATGAAACAAGATGGGTCAGGAGGGAGACAAACCATAAGAGACTCTTAATCTCACAAAACAAACTGAGGGTTGCTGGGGGGATGGGGGGTAGGGAGAAGGTGGGGTTGGGTTATGGACGTTGGGGAGGGTATGTGATATGGTGAATGCTGTGAAGTGTGTAAGCCTGACGATTCCCAGACTTGTACCCCTGGATCTAATAATACATTATATGTTAATAAAAAATAAAAAAAATTAAAAAAAGAAAAATCAAGACGATTATGTTTTAATGAATTTTTCTTTTATTTTTGCTAATATGGAAGACATTTTAACAATAAAACTGTGGAGCCTAGAACACATGCTCTCAATTACCATAGGTGCTTTCATTTTCATCTCTTGCTAAATATGCTAAAATTAAGCTTTCCAGAGGGATGATGAAGTACAAGGGCTACTTTGAAGTGATGCTCTAATCCATTGTGTTCGCTAATGTATATGGAAGTGACTTGGTCAGCTCCAGTGTTATAATAAAATACTGCAGACTGGGAGATTCCAATAACAGACAGCAGTTATTTTGCACAGACGAAGGTGGAAATCCAAATTTTAAATAATAACCAATTGGATCCTGCTGATAGCTCTCTTCTGTGGACAGTCACTTTTTCACTGTGTCTTCCGTCTAGTAAAGAGAGCTCTGGAAACTTTCCTTCCTTAGGAGGATGCTGGTCCCATCGGGAGTGCCCCACTCTCATGAAGCCTCTTTGAAACCTAACTCCCAAAGTCTCCATCCCCACCATCTCCAAACATGATCACGTTGAGAGTTAAGACTTCGACATACACATTCAGAAGGACACAGTACAGGCTCTAGGAGTCAGATTTCAAATCATCAGTCTTACGGAACTCATTTCGTGCGTGTATGCTCGAATATAGAAAAGAGAGCAAACAGACTTGAACTTTTCCTTAATCCTTTCTTTAGACAGAATAGGAAGCTGCTGAAGCTTTGCCACTTTTTTTCTTTCTTTCTTTTTCTTTTTTTTTCTAGATGGATCCAACTGGTGATAGAATCTGGAGGCAAGAACGTACCCACTGGAGGAGCCAGCAGGTTGGGACATAGAGTTTTTCTTATCCGTATGTGTTTTAAAATTAGTTTTCCGTATATCCTTATGGCACTAGAAGAAATGGTGCAGAGTAGAAAGGTGTTGAAACAGAGACAGTGGTGCATTTTGGGGTTGCTTTTTTCTTACGTGGAATTCATTTTTTTATTAAGTGCATGCAGTGCTGCAGGATTTTCATGTGGAGACGTGCATTCGTGTTTCCTGCTCTTTGTGGTTTAGTATTGTAGCATCGTTGCTTGTAACCTTGAAATGGTTATGTTTCAGATCTCTGTTCCAGGGTGAATATTATTTTCAAATAAATACTTCTGAGGTTCTGTTATACTCTTTAACAGATTATTAACGTGCCTTCCAGTCCCTGCCCATCGGACGCCACGGCAAGCCTTTAATTCTATGCAGCCGTAAGACAGTATGGAGAAGGGAGGGCTTCGGCGTTCAGTTAATCAAAGAGAGACAGACTGCTGAACCGTGACATGGTTGGAATCAGATCTTATGATGTATATAGGGACCCACAGTCTAAATGGATGCATTCAGAGAGTAGGTGCCCAGTTGTCTCGTGGAATGGCTTGATGCTGACTCTCACCTAATTGTTCACGGTGCTGGTCTGGGATAAAAAACAGGGTCCTCAGAGGTTGCCTGTGTTGTTCTTATTGTGCGTGTGTATTTGGGAGTGTGTGTGCCCCTCTGCATTGATAATACCCAGCTTTTGCATCAGCTTGGATGGGGCTGGAGGAGATTATGCTGAGTGAAATAAGTCAAGCAGAGAGAGTCAATTATTATACAGTTTCACTTATTTGTGGAACATAAGGAATAGCATGGAGGACATTAGGAGAAGGAAGGGAAATGAAGGGGGAGAGTTCAGAGGGAGAGACGAACCATGACAGATTACGGACTCTGGGAAACAAACTGAGGGTTTTAGAGGGGAGGAGCCTGGGGGGTTGGATGAGCCTGGTGATGGGTATTAAGGAGGGCACGGGTTCCATGGAGCACTGGTTGTTACACACAGACAACGAATCATGGAACGCTACATCGAAAATTAATAATGTACTCTGTGGTGACTAACAACACAATTAAAAAAAAACTTATAATGTAAAAAAAATTTCAGGAGCAGTTTGTGGATTCAAAGATTATGGTAATCTTGAGGTATTTGTACTTCTCTTCCTGGCTTATTTCACTTAGCTTAATGGCCTCAAGATCTATCCACTTACATGAAGGCTCTCTGGTCGTCATACTCCTAGAAACAGAAGGGATGGTGGTTGCCAGGGGCTGGGAGGAGAAGGAACTGAAAGAGGACTGTTCAATGTGTTCTGTGTTTCAGTCAAGCAGAATGAGAGTTCTGGCTATCTGTACGATGTTAGGCTTATAGTTGATGGTTTACTGTGCCATACACAGATGCTGAATCTACTGTCCACTTAGAAATTTGTTAAGAGGGTAAATCTCATGTATTGTGGTTTTTTTAATAACAAAAAAATAAGAATAGGGGCACTTGGTGGCACAGTTGTTTAAACATCTGCCATCAGCTCAGATCATGATCTCAGGGACCTACATGGAGCCCCAGGTAGGGCTCTCTGTTCAGCGGGGAATCTGCTTCTCCTTCTCCCTCTGCCCCTCTCCCAGCTCGTCTCTCTCTCTCTCTCCCAAATGAATAAAATGTTAAAAAAAAAAAAAAAGAGAAGAACAGCCTTGCTGCCAGAGTAAGCAGACCTGCACACCCAGGAAATTTAAGGCATATATGTTATTGTTGGTGTGTCAGTCGTTTGCAAATTGCAGTGACCATCCAGCTTCTAAACCCCCATTTCTGTTTTGACAACTAACATTTAATCATGAAGATGAATATGTTTGTACGCATGAAAATAATTTGATGATCTTGATGATAATCATATGTAATAAATTAGTTTAATTCACAAATGGTGACCTTTAAAGAAGACATGTAAATAAGAGGAACCCAAGTATAACAAATAAAGATACATAAGCCTAAGTGAGATCCAAAACCTTTGCTTTTTATGAACAAAGGGAATTGTCAACGTCAGGAAACTGAGGCTGTGTTTTGTTTTGTTTAAAGATTTTATTTATTGATTGATTTGGTTGGTTGGTTGTTTGTTTGAGAGAGAAAGCTTGAGCATGAATGAGTAGGGGATGGGGAGAGGAGAAGCAGAGGGAAGAAGAGGGACAAGTAGGTTCCCACTGAGCAGGGAGCCCAGTGCCCAAAGCAAGGCTGGATCTTATGACCCCAAGATCATGACCTGAGCCGAAATCAAGAGTCAGAAGTTTACCCCTCTGAACTACGCAGGTGTGCCAGGAAAATAAGGTTATAAGGAAATCTCCATAAAAGATCAGACTGGGAGAACTTGAAATGCGAGCAGTATGTACGTATATTTTCACATTACGACAACCCTGCGCCATCAGTACCCAGACCCCTCTCACACCCAGTATAACTGCCATCTGTACAAGTCACTTGAAGTCAAGTCAGTAAGTGTGGTTTGAGCCAAAGATAACAAACACTATAGTATTGGATAAAATCATCAGGTCTTGCACTATGGAAAAAAAAATCCTTTTTAAAAAGATTTGGAATAGATACATTGCAGCATTTGCTACAGGAACTTTCTTCATCATTCATCATTCATTTCAAGGACTGACATCTTCATTGCCCATTCAGTTCTCATCACTTTTATGACCCTGAAAGTGTCCACATTCTTTCTTCTTCCCATTCCCCTGGGGACGGAGAATATTCAAGTTGTAACTGCTATTTTGGAAAAGTGTAAAGATTTATGTAGTAAATTTCAGCCTTATTGGTAATACTGAATTTTTCTTCTTTAAAAAACTCATCTAAACAAACTAAGAAAAAGAATTATATTTGTTATATTTGTACAGTGGTCACACTTGTTTTGTCATCATGCATATTGTTTCACTTTCCCACCTTTGAAATAAAAAAAGTAACATCCTGTGGAGAGATCGTCTTTCAATGTCAACTTGGTTAACAGTAGATGGTGTAAACTCAGGAGCCGGGCTTTTAATCCTTTGTCACTGTCTGTGTCAGTGATCAATTATTGTGTAACAACTCACCCTGGTACTTAAGAGTTTAGACCAGAAAAAAAGCATTTATCATCTCACAGTTTCTTTTTAGTGGATGAGGAATGTGGGAACAGCTTAGCCAGGTGGTTCAGGTTCAGGGGATCTCACAGGTGTGCTCTTAATGTGTTGACTGAGGCTGTGGTCACTCTGAGGCTTGTCTAGGTTGGGGAGCATCCTCCTCCAAGCTAACTCATGGAGCCCTTAGCACAGGGCTGCTCAGACCACGGCAGCTGACTTCCCCAAGAGCAAGTGCTTCAAGGAGAGTAAGAGGTTCATAAAACAGAAGCAATAGCCTTTTACAATCTAATCTCAGGAGTGACTTTTGATCGCTTGGGCCATGTTTTCATTGTTGTTGTTAGAAGAAGGTCGGTAAACCCAGCCCAGACTCACAGAGTGCACTGATACAAGGCTGTGAATATTAGGAGGGGGGAATCACTGAAGATTGTTTTAGGGGATCCCCACCACACTTAGCACATGTCCTGTTTCCTTGCTTACCCCATAGGACTCAAACTATTCTCACAATAAATGAATTGATCTTTGTAAAACATATAGTACCTAATAAGCTCTCAGTCAATGACAACCATGACCATGACAATGACATGTATTGCCTGAGTCTCGTCTTTTAAAATTTTTATTTATTTATTTGACAGACAGAGATCACAAGCAGGCAGAGAGGCAGGCAGAAAGAGTGGGGAAGCAGGCTCCCCGCTGAGCAGAGAGCCAGATGCCGGGCTCGATCCCAGGACCCTGAGATCATGACCTGAGCCGAAGGCAGAGGCTTTAACTTACTGAGTCTCTCCTATCTTTAGTTCTCATTTCTCTGTCTAACTCAGGCTTTCTCTGCTTCCATCAACTCTTCTTTTTGGCTACCAGATTATGTTTATTTAAATATAGCAATTGTTGTTCCCTTGCATAGTTTACACTCAAAATAGTCTCTCTCACCAAGCTTCACCCAGCCTTTCACTGCCCTTCATAATCTGGGTGCATATTTCTCAGGTACCCAAACAGATTAGGTGTTCATTGGACAAGGATCAGGGTTTCCCCTGAATCATATTTTGCTTTCCTCTTCGCATCGTTTTTATTTTATCCATGAAATCTGTAATGCAAGTCTCCGTGACTAACACTGCTCTTTCTGGCACTATGAAGGCAATGTTGAACAAGGTAATGCTTTTAAGTCCTTTGGGGACTTCTGATTTTGTGGAAAAGCAACAGAATGAGGTGTATTATAATGCAATGGGTTACATTCTTCCACTAGGTGGTGGACATTGTTGCTACAAAAAACCTGTGTTACTATATCATAACCTAGATTGAGGATTAAAGAATACATCTGGAAACACATAGCATTTAATATTAGATCTTCTGAAAGAAAATAGAAGATAGCCAGATAAAAAGGTTTAAGAATTAATGGGTTGGGATAAGTAACTAAAAACAAGTTCAAGAGCAAATGCAAATACTTTTCACTCATTGTTTCAGTTGGATAGGTTACAATTTACCATTGGGATTATAACTAACCCATAAATAGCAATACTCTTCCTAATTCTCCTCCATATCTCCCACTCCTAGATTCAAGCACAATAAAGGAGCTTAATAAAATAGGCAGTTGATTAGTTTAGTTCTCCTAAGAGATACTCCTTAACATTGTGCTCATCTTCCATACTACCTGATGTTTTTAATGAATGATTAAAACATTTATTAATATCAACACACTATAATTTCACTATCTGATTATTTTGTGTTTGTAATAGTTTATATATCTATAATACTTTTAAGAAAATATTATCATTTCCAGTCGTTGTTAATTTTAGACTGTGGTACTGTACAAGGTATTTTATAAGTCTGAAACCATTTCCAAGAGGCAGCTCTGTGCATTTTCCATTTATTCTGGCTTGCCATTTTTATATAATGGCTCTGGAGTCAGACTGCCTGGGCTTAATTTAGAGGTAGATAGATAAATATATTTTGTATTGAGGTATGTAACATAGAACATTTTATTAGTATTAGGTGTATAATCTAATGTTTTAGATTATTGTATATGTTGTGAAATGATCATCACAATAAGTCTAGTTAACATCTACTGCCACACCTAATTTCAGTGTTTTTTTTTTCGTGTGACCAGAAATTTTAAGATCTCTTCTCTTAGCAACTTTCAAACATGGAATATGGTATATTAACTTTAGTCATCATGCTATACATGCTATTCCCATGACTTGTTTATTCTATTACTAGAAGTTTGTAACTTTTGAAAACTCCTGAGCCATTTTACCTATTTTACCTAATCCCCTGCCTCTAATAACCACCAGTCTATTGTCTGTATCTGTAAACTTGGATTTTTGCTCTTGGGGTTTATTTTTGGCTGTGATTGCTGTATTTGTTTTTGGTTTTGTTTTTGTTTTTAGATTCCACATACAAGTGAGATGATATGGTATTTGTCTTTTTCTGTGAGACCTTCTCCGTTTAACATAAGTCCCTCAGGGTCCATCCATGTCGTCCCTAATGGCAAGATTTCATTAGTTTTTAATAGCTAAATAGTATTTCATTAGGCACATGTGTGTGCACATATGCATATCACAGTTTCTTTAGTCACTCATCTATCTGTGGCCACTTAGGTTGTTTTCATACATTGGCTATTATAGACAATGCTGCAGAGAACATAAGGGTGCGTTATTCTTTTTTGAGCTAGAATTTCCATTTTCTTTGGATGAAATACCCAGAAGCAAATTAATGGGTCATATGGTAGTTCTATTTTTAATGTTTTGAGGAACCTCCATTCTGTTTTCCATAGTTTCTCCATGAGTTTATTTCTGGCAACAGTGCATAAGGGTTTCTTTTTCTTCACATCCTAGCCAACATTGATTACTTCTTGTCTTTTTAATAATAGCCATTCTAATGGGTATAAAGTGAAATCTCATTGTGGTTTTGATTTGCATTTCTCTGATGATTAGTGATGGTGAACATCTTTTCATTTAACTGTTGGCCATGTGCGTGTCTATTCAGATGCTTTGCCAATTTTAAACTGGATTGTTTGTTTTTGGATATTGAGTTGTATGAGTTCTTTGTATATTTTGGATATTAACCCTTTCTTAAGTATAAGGTTTGTAAAAAAAAGCCCCTTGCATTTGGTAGATTGCCTTTTCATTTTGTTAATGATTTCCTTTGCTGGGCAGAAGCTTTTTTTTTTTTTTTAAAGATTTTTATTTATTTATTTGACAGAGAGAAATCACAAGTAAGCAGAGAGGCAGGCAGAGAGAGAGGAGGAAGCAGGCTCCCTGCTGAGCAGAAAGCCCGATGTGGGGCTCGAACCCAGGACCTGGGATCATGACCTGAGCCGAAGGCAGTGGCTTAACCCACTGAGCCACCCAGGCGCCCCTGGGCAGAAGCTTTTTAGTCTGGTTTTGTCTCAGTTTATTTTTGTTTCCATTGTCTTTGCATAAATATCTCAAGATAAGTTATTTAACTTCTTAGTCTCAATATTTTCATTCCTAGAATGGAAATAAAATGAATACTTTATGAAGTTTTGATAATGAATTGATTTAATGCACTTGGCACAGGGAAGGTGTCTCCAGCTTATAATGCATGATTTAATGAGCGTTTGTGTGTTCATGGAATTCTGACTTAATATCTATTCTTTTTTATCTCAGGGTGATGGTAAATTCATTCATTCATTCATCTATTTATTCATAAGATATCCACCACATGCTGGGCTCTTGTTGGGTGCTAAGGAAGCAAAGATGAGTGATAAACATTCCCTGTCCAGTAAGTTACCAGCGGGCTACAGTGTAGGACAGATATCTGGGCTGTGAAGTGAAACAGAGTTTGGCAGATGTTGAAATGGAACCATGGTGGTGATATAACAGAAAATTTGATCAACTTTGTTTCAGGAAGAATAAGGCAAAGGGTGATTCCTGGAGTAAAAACAGATTTGACCTGAGTCCCAAACAGTAGGAATTTACCACAAGAACATAGAAGGAAATCCATGCCAGAAAGAGGAAAAATGTACAAAGAATAACTGGGTAGCATGCTGATTGTAAAAATGGAAATATTTTGGGGCGCCTGGGTGGCTCAGTTATTAAGTGTCTGCCTTTGTCTCAGGTCATGATCCCAGGTCCTCGGATTGAGTCCCACATTAGGCTCCCTGCTCGGCGGGGAGCCTGTTTATCCATCTCCCACTCCCCCTGCTTGTACTCTCTCTCTCACTGTCTCTGTCAAATAAATAAATAAAATCTTTTAAAAAAAAGGAAGAAAAACTTTGGTATTGATAAATTCTGAATTCAGGCATTATTTCTTATTTTAGAAATTATGTGTATGTTATCTCCTCATTATTGTAGAAAGGTGTGTGTTGTAAACCGTGGCAGCATTAAAACAGTATGTCTCCTCAGTCATATTCTTTTTATCTTTTCATCGGAGTTCTTAATATCTCGAAGGCAACAACCATATTCAACACAGATTAGACATAATATTTGAGAATGAAACTGTGGACAGATTTCTATGACAGCGTTTTTCTTTTTGTATTTATGACATGCATTTTGGCAGGATAGGGGTTAGGTGGTGTTTAGGGAGGGAAAAGACATGGATGGAAGTGGACAAGTTATTAACTAAATAAATAGCAGAATTCTGGTGAGCAAAAACGATCATAAAAATAGTGTCATTTACTCTTGGAAGAGGGGCAGAGGGAAATGACCTTCTCTGTTCTGAAGATGAGCTATAAACTCTGCTTCAGTCATCTGGGACAAGATATATTTAGTACTGTGGAAATAAGTACAAAATAACACTTACCCTTTAAAAAATATACATAGGGCAGAATTCAAATGACTGAAAAGAAAGTTGTCAAGTTTAAATTGCTAAAAACAGCTGAAGCAAAAAAATATTGTCTTTTGGAATGGAGACTAGTATCTTTGTAAGAACAAATAATGTAATTCCTGCTGGGCTGATTTAAAAAAAAACCTACATTTTTATCATACTCACATAAAATATATTTTCCTGCCAATGTCGGTATAGTTGTCTCCTTTGTCTGTACCCCCCAAAAGAAGCAGAGAATCTTCTGCATTTCAGAGATAACTCTTGTTCTCTCTACAGTATCATCAGTGTAGCTCAGAAAAGGGACATTAAGTACATTTAGAAATAGCATAAACACTTTATGGCTTATGAACTAGGACAATATAAATAGGCCTTCCTTGGATAGTTGAAATAAAATTGAATTCTTAGTATATCCTTGTAATACAAATGCAAGCCATTCATGTTCTTTCAAACTAATTTAAGCTTTAAGCATGATGGAGTTGGTAGGAAATTATATGTAACTAAATTTTAGCACTTTATCTTATAAAAATGTTGCCATACCGTATTCTTAAAATATTGGATACAGGTGCCGCCTGAGCAAACACCTTAAAGCGTTGAATTGATGCTCAAAAAATTATTAATATAATCATTTCTAAGATACATTTTAGATAATGTCACTTTAGGAATACTAATTTTGGTTAACTCCAAAAAAAAAAAAAAAAGCATAAAAAGACTTCCACAACATTGTCTGGGATATCATAATTCACTTTGTAGAATTTTGTTTTTCAGAAGTAAAAATAAGTGTCTAGATGTGTCCATTTGTAATTGGTTTCTCTGAACCTGATTGCTTCATATCCATATTATGAGACAAAAGAAACTTTGTACCTATAAGTGAGCCTAAAAGGAAAAAAAGAATTAAGTCAACCACTACTTGAATTATGAACAGTCTGGAGCTGTCTAATACATTTTAACGACTATCTGGGCACGGTCTTTATTTCTCTATCCCTTGGTCTCAGTGTTCTTCCAGCCGTACACAGTAGGGCCACGTGAAGGTCAATCTTTGGGTCTCTGATCTAGATTTTCTTGCTATATGCCTCTGCTCAAATTACTTCAGGTAGTTCCTTTTTTTTTTTTTTAACAGCTAGATAAAGTTACTTGATTTTATAATTTATTTTCTTCATTCTAACCTGCAGTAAAATGACAGGACCTTCATCTTCTCCCCATTTTCATTCATTTGAAAATCAAATTTAAGTCCTGATTATAATTGATAAATAACTGAGCATGCTTACATAGAACTCTGGGGTGCCTGAATGGCTCAGTTGTTAAGTGTCTACCTTTGGCTTAGGTCATGATCCCAGAGTCCTGGAATAGAGCCCCACATCAGGCTCCCTGCTCGGTGGGAAGCCGGCTTCTTCCTCTTGCACTCCCCCTGCTTGTGGTCCCTCTCTCACTGTCTCTCTCTGTCAAATAAATAAATAAAACCTTAAAAAAAAGAAATAGAGCTCTATGAATGTACATGAAAGAAATCTTGCTCAAGTTTTAGAAATAGAAATAAAAAGAATAAGATTTCTGTGGTTGATAAAAGACAGTAACCACTTAAGTCAACTAGAGATTCCACATGGAAATTCCAGACACATTCAAACTACTTTATTACTTCCTCTTTCCTAATTAGCTAAATTTATATTTTTCAGGCTCAGAATTTTAGTTTTAAATTTTGTTTAAAATAATGGTATTTATTTCACATTTTGATGCTTTTATACGTAGTATTTTTATTGCAGTTTCTGACTTCTCATTTGTAGCATATAGTAACAATTTATTCTTGCATATTGCCCTTTTATTCTGCAAACTTGCTAAATTTACTAGTCGTAGCTGCTCTTTTGTAGATCCCATAGAGTTTTATTCATAAGACAATCCAGTCATCTGTGGGTAAATAAAGCTTTGCTTCCTACTTTCCCAATATGGATATTTTTATTTCCTTTTCTTACCTATTATGCTGTATAGAACCTCCAGATTGATGTTGAATAGAATAGTTGAAAGCAAATATCCTCATTTCTTCCAATTTTTTGTGGTGGGGGGGGTCTTTTGCCATTAACTGCATTAATTGTGGGTATGTTGTAGATGCTATGTTTCAAGTTAAAGAAATCTTCTTGTTTAGTTACTGACAGTTTTTACCAGGCGTGAATATCAGATTTTAGCTAAAATAATTTTTACATCTGTTCATATGATCATATGGTTTTTCCTTTCAGTTAAATGGGATGAATAACAGAGATTAGTTTTCAAATATTAGATCATACTTACTTCTAGTTAAGAATTTTTGCATCCATGTTATTGAGGGATAACAGTCTCTAGTTTTCCTTTTTTCTTAATACTTTCATGAAGTCATGGTATTAGACTAAGGCTGATCTCATAGAATTAGTTGGAAAGTGTTCTCTTAATATTCTGCAGGAATTTAGATAGAATTACATCCTGCTTAAATGTTTCAGAGAATTAACTATGTAAAGTCATTTTTTTTCTAATATTTTTTAATAGAAGTTGTGATCTTTATTTTTGCACATACAGTTGACTCTAAACAGTATGGAAGTTAGAGGTACCAACCACCTAACATAGTCAAAATCCATGTATAACATTTGACTTCCCAAAACTGAAATTCTAATAACCTACTATTCTATGGAAATCTTACTGATAACATAAACAGCTGAATATAAACAATTGATAACATGTATATTTTGTGTTATTATTATTTTTTTAATTTTATTTTTTATAAACATATAATAAATTTTTATCCCCAGGGGTACAGGTCTGTGAATCGCCAGGTTTACACACTTCACAGCACTCACCATAGCACATACCCTCCCCAATCTCCATAATCCCACCCTCCCTCCCAACCCCTCTCCCAGCAGCAACCCTCAGTTTGTTTTGTGACATGAAGAGTCACTTATGGTTTGTCTCCCTCCCAATCCCATCTTGTTTCATTTACTCTTCTCCTACCCCCTCAACCCCCTATGTTGCATATCCTCTCCCTCATATCAGGGAGATCATATGATAGTTGTCTTTCTCCGATTGACTTATTTCGCTAAGCATGATACCCTCTAGTTCCATCCACGTCGTCGCAAAAGGCAAGATTTCATTTCTTTGGATGGCTGCATAGTATTCCATTGTGTATATATACCACATCTTCTTTATCCATTCATCTGTTGATGGACATCTAGGTTCTTTCCATAGTTTGGCTATTGTAGACATTGCTGCTATAAACATTCGGGTGCACGTGCCCCTTCAGATCACTATGTTCGTATCTTTAGGGTAAATACCCAGCAGTGCAATTGCTGGGTCATAGGGTAGTTCTATTTTCAACATTTTGAGGAAGCTCCATGCTGTTTTCCAGAGTGGTTGCACCAGCTTGCATTCCCACCAAGAGTGTACGAGGGTTCCCCTTTCTCTGCATCATCGCCAGCATCTGTCATTTCCTGACTTGTTAATTTTAGCCATTCTGACTGGTGTGAGGTGATATCTCATTGTGGTTTTGATTTGTATTTCCCTGATGCCAAGTGATCTGGAGCACTTTTTCATGTGTCTGTTGGCCATCTGGATGTCTTATTTGCAGAAATGTCTGTTCATGACTTCTGCCCATTTCTTGATTGGATTATTTGTTCTTTGGGTGTTGAGTTTGCTAAGTTCTTTATAGATTTTGGACACTAGCCCTTTATCTGATATGTCGTTTGCAAATATCTTCTCCCATTCTGTCAGTTATCTTTTGGTTTTGTTGAATTTTCCTTTGCTGTGCAAAAGCTTTTGATCTTGATAAAATCCCAATAGTTCATTTTTGCCCTTGCTTCCCTTGCTTTTGGCGATGTTCCTAGGAAGATGTTGCTGCGGTTGAGGTCGAAGAGGTTGCTGCCTGTGTTCTCCTCAAGGATTTTGATGGATTCCTTTCTCACATTGAGGTCCTTCATCCATTTTCAGTCTATTTTTGTGTGTGGTGTAAGGAAATGATCCAATTTCATTTTTCTGCATGTGGCTGTCCAATTTTCCCAACACCATTTATTGAAGAGGCTGTCTTTTTTCCAATGGACATTCTTTCCTGCTTTGTCGAAGATTAGTTGACCATAGAGTTGAAGGTCTATTTCTGGGCTCTCTATTCTGTTCCATTGATCTATGTGTCTGTTTTTGTGCCAGTACCATGCTGTCTTGATGATGACAGCTTTGTAATAGGGCTTGAAGTCCGGAATTGTGATGCCACCAACTTTGGCTTTCTTTTTCAATATTGCTTTGGCTATTCAAGGTCTTTTCTGGTTCCATATAAATTTTAGGATTATTTGTTCTATTTCTTTGAAAAAAATGGATGGTACTTTGATAGGAATTGCATTAAATGTGTAGATTGCTTTAGGTAGCATAGACATTTTCACAATATTTATTCTCCTAATCCAGGAGCATGGAACATTTTTCCATTTCTTTGTGTCTTCCTCAATTTCTTTCATGAGTACTTTATAGTTTTCTGTGTATAGATTCTTAGTCTCTTTGGTTATGTCTATTCCTAGGTATCTTATAGTTTTGGGTGCAATTATAAATGGGATTGACTCCTTAATTTCTCTTTCTTCTGTCTTGTTGTTGGTGTAGAGAAATGCAACTGATTTCTGTGCATTGATTTTATATCCTGACACTTTACTGAATTCCTGGACAAGTTCTAGCAGTTTTGGAGTGGACTCTTTTGTGTTCCACATATAGTATCATATCATCTGCGAAGAGTGATAGTTTGACTTCTTCTTTGCCGATATGGATGCCTTTAACTTCCTTTTGTTGTCTGATTGCTGAGGCTAGGACTTCTAGTACTATGTTGAATAGCAGTGGTGATATCAGACATCCCTGCCGTGTTCCTGACATTAGCGGAAAAACTTTCAGTTTTTCTCCATTGAGAATAATATTTGCGGTGGGTTTTTCATAGATGGCTTTGATAATATTGAGGTATGTGCCCTCTATCCCTACACTTTGAAGAGTTTTGATCAGGAAGGGATGCTGTACTTTGTCAAATGCTTTTTCAGCATCTATGGAGAGTATCATATGGTTCTTGTTCTTTCTTTTATTAATGTGTTGTATCACATTGATTGATTTGCGGATGTTGAACCAACCTTGCAGCCCTGGAATAAATCCCACTTGGTCGTGGTGAATAATCCTTTCACTGTACTGTTGAATCCTATTGGCTAGTATTTTGGCCAGAATTTTTGCATCTGTGTTCATCAAGGATATTGGTCTGTAATTCTCTTTTTTGATGGAATCCTTGTCTAGTTTGGGGATCAAGGTGATGCTGGCCTCATAAAATGAGTTTGGAAGTTTTCCTTCCATTTCTATTTTTTGGAACAGTTTCAGGAGAATAGGAATTAGGTCTTCTTTAAATGTTTGGTAGAGGGCGCCTCAGTGGCTCAGTGGGTTAAGCCGCTGCCTTCGGCTCAGGTCATTATCCCAGGTCCTGGGTTCGAGCCCCACATCGGGCTTTCTGCTCAGCAGGGAGCCTGCTTCCTCCCCTCTCTCTGCCTGCCTCTCTGCTTACTTCTGATTTCTCTCTGTCAAATAAATAAATAAAATCTTTAAAAAAAAAATAAAAAAAAAAAATAAATGTTTGGTAGAATTCCCCCGGGAAGCCATCTGGCCCTGGGCTTTTGTTTGTTTGGAGATTTTTGATGACTGTTTCAATCTCCTTACTGCTTATGGGTCTGTTGAGGCTTTTTATTTCTTCCTGGTTCAGTTGTGGTAGTTTATATGTCTCTAGGAATGCATCCATTTCTTCCAGATTGTCAAATTTGTTGGCGTAGAGTTGCTCATAGTATGTTCTTATAATTGTCTGTATTTCTTTGGTGTTCGTTGTGATCTCTCCTCTTTCATTCATGATTTTATTTATTTGGGTCCTCTCTCTTTTCTTTTTGATAAGTCTGGCCAGGGGTTTATCGATCTTATTAATTCTTTCAAAGAACCAGCTCCTAGTTTCGTTGTTTTGTTCTATTGTTTTTTTGGTTTCTATTTCATTGATTTCTGCCCTGATCTTTATGATTTCTCTTCTCTTGCTGGGTTTAGGCTTTCTTCTTGTTCTTTCTCCAGCTCCTTTAGGTGTAGGGTTAGGTTGTGTACCTGAGACCTTTCTTGTTTCTTGAGAAAGGCTTGTACCACTATATGTTTTTCTCTCAGGACTGCCTTTGTTGTGTCCCACAGATTTTGAACCGTTGTGTTTTCATTATCATTTGTTTCCATGAATTTTTTCAATTCTTCTTTAATTTCCTGGTTGACCCGTTCATTCTTTAGAAGGATGCTGTTTAGTCTCCATGTATTTGGGTTCTTTCCAAATTCCTCTTGTGATTGAGTTCTAGCTTCAGAGCATTGTGGTCTGAAAATATGCAGGGAATGATTCCAATCTTTTGATAATGGTTGAGACCTGATTTAGGACTGAGAATGCGGTCTATTCTGGAGAATGTTCCATGTGCACTAGAGAAGAATGTGTATTCTGTTGCTTTGGGATGAAATGTTCTGAATATATCTGTGATGTCCATCTGGTCCAGTGTGTCATTTAATGCCTTTATTTCCTTGTTGATCTTTTGCTTGGATGATCTGTCCATTTCAGTGAGGGGAGTGCTAAAGTCCCCTACTATTATTGTATTATTTTTGATATGTTTCTTTGATTTTGTTATTAATTGGTTTATATAGTTGGCGGCTCCCACGTTAGGGACATAGATATTTAAAATTGTTAGATCTTATTGTTGGATAGTTCCTTTGATTGTGATATAGTGTCCTTCCTCATCTCTTATTATAGTCTTTGGCTTAAAATCTAATTGATCTGATATAAGGATTGTCACTCTTGCTTTCTTCCGATGTCCATTAGCATGGTAAATTCTTTTCTACCCCCTCACGTTAAATCTGGAGATGTCTTCGGGTTTAAGATGAGTTTCTTGTAGGCAACATATAGATGGGTTTTGATTTTTTATCCATTCTGATACCCTGTGTCTTTTGATTGGGGCATTTAGCCCATTAACATTCAGGGTAAGTATTGAGAGATATGAATTTAGTGCCATTGTATTGCCTGTAAGGTGACTGTTATTGTATATTGTCTCTGTTTCTTTCTGATCTACTACTTTGAGGGTCTCTCTTTGCTTAGAGGACCCCTTTCAATATTTCCTGTAGAGCTGGTTTGGTGTTTGCAAATTCTTCCAGTTTTTGTTTGTCCTGGAAGCTTTTAATCTCTCCTATTTTCAATGATATCCTAGCTGGATATAGTATTCTTGGCTGCATGTTTTTCTCGTTTAGTACTCTGAATATATCATGCCAGCTCTTTCTGGCCTGCCAGGTCTCTGTGGATAAGTCTGCTGCCAATCGAATATTTTTACCATTGTACGTTACAGACTTCTTTTCCCGGGCTGCTTTCAGGATCTTTTCTTTGTCACTAAGACTTGTAAATTTTCCTATTAGGTGACGGGGTGTGGACCTATTCTTATTGATTTTGAGGGGGGTTCTCTGAACTTCCTGGATTTTGATGCTTGTTCCCTTTGCCATATTGGGTTAATTCTCTCCAATAATTCTATCCAATATACCTTCTGCTCCCCTCTCTGTTTCCTCTTCTTCTGGAATCCCAAATATTCTAATGTTGTTTCGTCTTATGGTGTCACTTATCTCTCGAATTCCCCCCTCGTGATCCAGTAGCTGTTTGTCCCTCTTTTGCTCAGCTTCTTTATTCTCTGTCATTTGGTCTTCTATATCACTAATTCTTTCTTCTGCCTCATTTATCCTAGCAGTGAGAGCCTCCATTTTTTATTTCACCTCATTAATAGCTTTTTTGATTTCAACTTGGTTAGATTTTAGTTCTTTTATTTCTCCAGAAAGGGCTTTTATATCTCCCAAGAGGGTTTCTCTAATATCTTCCATGCCTTTTTGGAGCCCAGCTAGAACCTTGAGAATCGTCATTCTGAACTCTGGTTCTGACATATTACCAATGTCTGTATTGATTAGGTCCCTAGCCTTTGGTACTGCCTCTTGTTCTTTTTTTTGTGGTGAATTTTTCCACCTTGTCATTTTGTCCAGATAAGAGTATATCAAGGAGCAAGTAAAATACTAAAAGGGTGGCAACAACCTCAGGAAAATATGCTTTAGCCAAATCAGAATTGATCCCAAATCGTGAGGGGGGAGAAAGGGGATAAAAAGAGATTCAGAAAAAAAAAAGAATTAAAAAAAGAAAACCAATAAAGAAAAAATATAAAAAGGAAATATATATATATATATATATATATATATATATATATATATTAGATAATCTAGTTAAAAAATGTTTAAAAAGAAAAGGGTAAAAGTTAAAAAAAATTAGCAGATGAAGAAAAAAAATTGAAAAAGAAAAAAAAAAAAACTAAATTAACTGCAGGGCTAAAGAATCATGGGGAGAAAGTCATGAGTTCCGTGCTTTGCTTTCTCCTCCTCTGGAATTCCGCTGCTCTCCTTGGTATTGAAACTACACTCCTTGGTAGGTGAACTTGGTCCTGGCTGGGTTTCTTGTTGATCTTCTGGGGGAGGGGCCTGTTGTAGTGATTCTCAAGTGTCTTTGCCCCAGGCAGATTTGCATCGCCCTTACCCGGGGCCAGTCTGAGTAATCGGATCGGGTTTGCTTTCGGGAGCTTTTGTTCCCTGAGCGCTTTCCATAGAGTTCTGTAGGACGGGAATGTAGATAGTGGCCTCCCAGTGTCCAGCCCAGAGGAGCCGAGAGCCCGGGGCCCCCCTTCTCAGTGCACCCTCAGAGAACAGCGCCCAATTACTCCCGTCACCCTGGCCTCCGGCCGTTTTCTGAGCTGACCGAGCCTGCGACCGGTTCAAGGTAACCCCGAGCTGAGAGCTCACTCCTTGGCTCTCTCTCTGTAGCCGGCTTCCCCTTTCTAATACCTGTAAGCTCTGCGACACTCAGACACCCCCGATCCTTCTGTGACCTTTCGGGACCTGAGGCCACGCTGACCCTGTGTGGGCTTCACCCCGGTTAAGCCTCTGGAGCGATGTCTCTCAGCGGAGCAGACTTTTAAAAGTACTGATTTTGTGCTCCATTGCTCCGCAGCTTGCCGGTAGCAGGCCCCTCCCCCCGCCGTCTATCTTCCCATCACTTTGGATTCACTTCTCCACCAGTCCTACCTTTCAGAAAGTGGTTGATTTTCTGTTTCTAGAGTTGCTGTTCTTCTTCTCTTAGATCTCCCATTGGATTTGTAGGTGTTTGCAATCTTTAGATAAGCTATCTAGCTTATCTCCCACTACCTGAAGTAGTCTCAGCCTGCTACTTCTCCGCCATATTGACTCCTCCCCTCTAATATTTTTAAAAATATTTTTATTTTTTTATTTAACAGAGAGAGATCACAAGTAGGCAGAGAGGCAGGCAGAGAGAGAGGGGGAAGTAGGTTCCCTGCTGAGCAGAGATCCTGATGTGGGCCCTGATTCCTGGACCCTGAGATCATGACCCAAGCTGAAGGCAGAGGCTGAACACACTGAGTCACCCAGGTGCCCCTCTAGTTTCTTCTTTTAGGGAACATTTTTAGCTATAAATTCAATTTCTTTAAAAGATACAAGGCTATTCATGTTACAGCCAGGGTGCTGCTCATGAGTTCTTTCATCTCTTTATGCCTGAAAAAATTATTTTGTTTTCCCTTTTGAAAGGCATTTCCACTGAGCATATAATTCTAGTTAACAGATTTTTTTTCTTTCTGAACTTTAAATTTTTTTCTGTATTTCCTTGTGTGTGTGTGTGTGTGTGTGTGTGTGTGTGTGTGTGTGTTTCTTTCTTCTTCTCTTTTTATTTGAGTATAGTTGATACACAATGTTACATTAGCCTCTGGGGTACAATGTAGTGGTTTGACAAGTTTATACATTATACTATGCTCACCACAAGAGTACCTACCATCTGTCCCATTATATCACTCTTGCAGTATCATTGTCTGAATTCCTTATGTTGTTATCTTGCATGTTTTCTGATAAGGAATCTGTTTTCTTATTTTCTTTGCCTCTAGCTTTTCTTAAGATTTTTCATAATTGTTACTCTGTGTTACTATTTGTTACTTTGTTACCCCAAAATCTACTGGCTTAGGACAATAAACGCCTATTACTCTATGGTTTGTGTGGACCAGCAAATCAGTCGTAGCTGAGGTAGTAAATGTGGTTCAGGTCTTTCATGAGATTGTAGTCAAGCTCTCAGCTGTGACTGGGTTTCACCTAAACATTAGACTGGAGGAGAATCTTTCTCCAGGTTGGCTCACATCATTATTGGTAGACCTCAGAATATCTACTTCTGCAGTCACTCATGGGAACCTCCCCATGAGGCTGCCTTATGACATGTCATTGGTTTTCTTCACAGAGAGCCACTGAAGAGCAGAAAGGGGACAGAACCATATTTAAAGAACTGATACACAAAAACATAGCAAATTTCATGAAAATTATAACTAGATTCAAGAAATCTGAAGAAATCCCAGGAGCAGGAAAAAAACATGAAAAAAACCTATATTAGATCAATCGTTATCAAGTTGTTTATAATAGCTTAGGTGTTGTATAAATATTTATATAAATATATATAAATATAAATTTTTATTTTATTTATTTTATTTTTATTTATTATTTTTATTTATTTTATTTATTTATTTATTTTATTTATAAATATATTTTATTTTATAAATATATATCTATAAAACATTTATATACACACATTAATATATTTTGTTGCATGAAGTTTGTCTACAATTCATTAATATTCTGGTCACTTCTACTTTTTCTCTCATGTTTTATTTTGGATCATTTCTATGGTTTTATTTTTAAGTTTATTCATCTGTTTTTTTCCTCCAGTATCTTAGCTGCCACTTAATTTCACCTGATGTGTTTGTTATTTGAGATATTCTTATTTTATCTCCATAAGTTTGAATTGCCCCTTCTTAATATATTTTGTGTACCTAGTTAACATTTAAAATCTTTTCTCTAGTCTCCTGAGATATAGTTTAATAACTTCTAATATTGTCCATGTCATTTCTGGTTCGGTTTGATCAATTATTTTTTCTTTTTATTGTGAATTTTGATTGGATGCCAAGCATGGCGAACTCTACCCTTTTGAGTGCTGGATATTTTTGTAGCCTTAAAAATATTTTGGGGGACACCTGGGTGGCTCAGTGGGTTAAGCCTCTGCCTTCAGCTCAGGTCCTGATCTCAGGGTCCTGGGATCGAGCCCCACATGGGGCTCTCTGCTCAGCGGGGAGCCTGCTTCCCTTCCTCTCTCTCTGCTTACCTCTCTGCCTACTTGTGATCTCTCTCTCTCTCTCTCTGTGTGTGTGTGTGTGTCAAATAAATAAACAAAACCTTTAAAAAAGAGTTAATAATATTTTTGAACTTTATTCTGGAATGTGGTGAAGTTACTTAGAAACAGTGTGATATTCTGGGGTCTCATATTTAAGCTATGTTGTGTGAGACCAGAGCAGTGTTATGTCTACGATTATTTTTTTTCTTTACTACTTAGATAGAATCCTTTTGAGTTCTAGAAAGTCCTATAAACCATGGGGATTTTCAGTCTAGCTGATAGGAGCTATCTGCACTGGGCTATATACGCTGTCTGAGCTATATGCACTCTTGCTTCTAAGTCTTTGAGGTAGTTCTTTTCCACCTCTTTGAGTAGCTGACTCACATACATGCACTGCTTAATATCCAGCTGAATAAATGAGGCTTTCTCTATTCCACTTGGCCAACTTCAATTGCCTTGACTGTTCTTCTGGTCTCTATCTCCTCAAGTCCAATAGATCACTGGGCTCTGGCTGGGTTCCAACTCCCTGAACAAAGATCTATGTAAACTTCAGATAGAGAGCTGGGGCAATTATAAGGTTTACCTTATTCTTCCATTCCACCTATATTTATCTGTCTCAGAGATCATTATCTTTAATGACCTCCTTTTCAATGTATAGAGGACCATTGTTTCATCCATTTTGTCTGTGTTTTTTAGTGTTCCGGACAAGAGGGTAAATCTGGTCCCTTACTCATCTTGGCTAGTGGAAGTTCTGGGCCCCAATTTTAAAGTAACTGATGCATATGTACATGCTGCAATAGAAATGTGACAGTGTCTACTAAAAACTCATCATTTCAAACCACCAGCTTCCCCTCATTTTTCTTATTTTTATTTATGACCCTATGATTCAAACTATAGCCTCAGCATCTTTGTTTTTATCAATTGGCTGCTGTGTTGTGATAAACTTAAATTTTTATAAGCACTTGGTTCATCTTATTCTCATTTGTACTATTCTCACTCGCATTCAGTTTTCTTTCTGTTTTATCCAGGCCTTCTGTAATCTTTTAACATAAAATGGATCCACATGACTCTAAGTCTTATATGGCTTTCATTGAAGGTAGGATAAAATATAAAACTTCAAATGAGCTTTAAAGCCCTCAATATCTAGTCCCTTCATATGGCTGCACATTTATGTCATGCTGTTCTGTCTGCAAATTATTTGTCATGTTTTCCTTTTTTCAGCTACTTGAAGGCTTTTCCCATGTCAGATCTCATACATATGCTATCCTCTCTGCTTTGTAAGGTTAGCTCTTTTGTTTCCTTCGGGACACAGTGTGTATGCCATTTTCTGAAAGAGACCTTCAACGGCCACTGAACCCGAAATAAGCCTCTCTTCTAGAGTATTCTCCCTCTTAATCTCCTTGGTTCTAGTGATAACTGTAATGATTAATTCTATTCAACTAGAATTTAATTTATATTTCTGACTGTCTTTCAACTGTTTTTCTCTACCATAAACGACATAGCGTAAAAATTTGTCTCTTCCCCTTATTGTGGCTGGCACGAGCACAGGAACACCAGGAATAGTTAAATGAGCAAATGAATGAATGAGCTGTTCTCCATGACTTTATTGTTTGCTTCCATTCTGACCTCAATTTAGCTTTCAGGTTAATTTTTCAAAACATACTCCAGGTTACTTTTTGGTCTAAATAATATCAAATTTCTCTTTTCTCTAAATTAAAAAAAAATTTAAACTCAATTTAATTAACATATACTTAGTTAACAAATATGTATAATTGTTATCATATAACAATTATATATAATAATGACAATTATATATAAAAATAAAACATATACTTAGTTAATAATTAACTACATTAGCATATACTTAATTATTAGTTCCAGAGATGCAATTTAAAGATTCATCATTTGCATGTAACCAGTGCTCATAACTTCAAGTGTCCTCCTTAATGCCCATCACCCAGTTACCCCATCCCCCCCACCCAGCAACCTTCAGTTTCTTTCCTGTACTTGAGAGTATGTTACAGTTTGTATCCCTCTCTGTTTTCATCTTATTTTATTTTTCCTTCCCTTCCCCTATGTTCATCTGTTTTGTTTCTTGAATTCCCATGAGTGAAATCATATGGTATTTGTCTTTCTCAGACTGCCTTAATTTGCTTAGCATAATACCATCTAGAATCAAAGTTCTCTAATTTCTTACTAAATTTAGAATGATTTAAAAAAAAAACACCTAAGGCTTCTAACATAGGTCATAGATTTATCATTTATTTCTACTTTATGCTCTGACAAACTATGTTTTCTCACTTTATGTCTTGGACAAAGTTATTCTCTCTGTGTAAAGCAAAAACAAACTAAAAAGCAAAACAAAACAAAACAAAAAAACCCTTTTACCCTGTATCTCTCCCTCTTCTTTCCAAGCCCCACTGCTCTCTGAGAAACTGTCTCTCCATTAACTCAATGTAAAAGTCATCACAGCAACTTCTAAATCCCCAAGTCTCTGTTCCCAAATAACTCAGTAATATACTCATTTGTGATACTGCTTAATATTTATCCTAAGCTTTATACACCTTACAAAGAGTATGGGACTGTCCTAACCTCTTTAGTGTTTACATCTAGAATTGGACAAATTTTTTTAATAGAATAATTATCACCATTTCATATGCAACTGTGAGTACAGACTGAAGTGTATACTTGAGGGGTGCCTGGGCGGCTCAGTGGGTTAAGCATCTGCCTTCAGCTCGGGTTACGATCCCAGGAGTCCTGCTCAGTGGGGCACCTGCTTCTCCCTCTCCTTTTGCCCCTCTTCCTGCTTGTGCTCCTGCTGTCTGTCACCTAAATAAAATTAAAAAAAAATAAAGTGTGTACTTTAGAAAATTATATAATTTTTATACTGACATCTATAATTTAAAATATGTCAGCAAACTGATAGATGGTGTGTGTTTTGCAGTTTAGACTATAATCCAGGTATGGCAAGCATTTTCGATTAAGAACACACATTCCAGGAGAGGTCAAGTGTTAGTTCTAATCAGGAGGTCCAGTCTCAGCACTGCTATTTAGTGTTCTAATATAAGGAATTTTTTATGTAGGACAATAGTTGAATGTTTCCTGGCATTAGGAATATCAAAAGAGACTCTTTGTAAAATACAATGTAATAAAGTTAGTGGATTTGTGTCAAATATTTTAAGAGTTATGCCTCAATCTGTATGTACTAAGTATGTGAATCCTGCCAAATGTGGAGTCTAAACCACTAGGCTTTAGTGTTGGCCTTGTGCTTAGTCATCAAGTGAATTTTAGGTTGTCTCTTGCTAAAGAAAGGGTAACAGTTCTGCCCCAGGAATACTGTTTGGTATCAGAGAATTCGAGGAGGTCGCAAATCTGCAAAAGCAAAAAGAAAACAAAAACAAAACAAAACTTTTCTTCTCTTTGCTTTAGGAAGTTTTCTTGAAAATATGTTTATACTCATTAAAATTTCCATTTTTTTCCTAACTAGATGATTAAGATAAAGTAGTTCATAAAGCTTTTCTGGTTGTTTTATGAAGCTGATTTTTCCTGAAAGTGATAAAATTCATGATAAGAAAAGCATAAATACTTTCTTTAAATATGATTAAGTTTACTATTAGTGAAGAAGGATTCTCTCAGAGATGAAATATATGTATATATTCAGATACTGAGAAAACTGTCCAAATAAGCATCATTTTATGAGAAAATCTATTAAAGAATTTCTTTCTTTCTTTCTTTCTTTCTTTCTTTCTTTCTTTCTTTCCTTCCTTCCTTCCTTCCTTCCTTTTTTTTTAAGATTTTACTTATTTGACAGAAAGAGAGGGAGCACAGAGAGAGGGAGCAGCAGGCAGAAGGATAGGAAGAAATAGGCTACCCGCTAAGCAGGGAGCCCGATGCAGGGCTTGATCCCAGGATACTGGGATCATGACCAGGGCCAAAGGCAGACACTTAACTGACTGAGCCACCTAGGTGTCCCTAAAGTAATTTGTTTCTTACCGTACAAGATTAAATATAACTCATATTTTCACTTTTAGGACATTTTAGAAGAATGTTTTCTGATGTCTTCTGGCCACTTCCACAATGTAGCCAAAACCTTTTTTTAGAAGATATGTCTCTTTCTCTTATGCTGCAGAACCTCCCTTTTGTTACAAGGCTCTGGCTACTTACTAGCTACTTGCTGATGCTGTGCTCAATCTTCCCCACCTTTTTATCCCTGTTGAATTACTCTTCGTTATCTGTTTTGTGAATCACCGAGAGTCTTCAATTCTCTTTTTTATTCCACTTCCAATTAGCTGTCTTAGCCCACAATGACTTTCTGTCTTTTAACTCACTGTGACACATTTTTTTTCAATTATCATGTTTTTTTTCCTAAATTTATTTATTTTTAAATTTCATTTTATTTTTTCTGTGTTCCAAGATTCATTGTTTATCATGTCTTGTCTGAAATTTCTGTTTTCAGTGGTTTAATATATGTTTTACACTCATGATTTAACTGGAATTCCCTAAGCTCTATTGTTATTCACACTGTGCCTAGCACTACATCTTTTTTTTTTTTAATTTTTTATTCTTTCAGCGTAACAGTATTCATTATTTTTGCACCATACCCAGTACTCTAGGCAATCCGTGCCCTCTCCAATATCCACTACCTGGATCCTCCAACCTCCCACCCACCGCCCTTTCAAAACCCTCACATTGTTTTTTAGAGTCCATAGTCTCTCATGGTTCACCTCCCCTTCCAATTTCCCTCAACTCCCTTCTCCTCTCCATCTCCCCTTGTCCTCCATGCTATTATGCTCCACAAATAAGTGAAAGAAACCATATGATAATTGACTCTCTGTGCTTGACTTATTTCACTCAGCATAATCTCTTCCAGTCCCGTCCATGTTGCTACAAAAGTTGGGTATTCATCCTTTCTGATGGAGGCATAATACTCCATAGTGTATATGGACCACATCTTCCTTATCCATTCGTCCGTTGAAGGGCATCTTGGTTCTTTCCACAGTTTGGTGACCGTGGCCATTGCTGCTATAAACATTGGAGTACAGATGGCCCTTCTTTTCACTCCATCTGTATCTTTGGTGTAAATATCCAGTAGTGCAATTGCAGGGTCATAGGGAAGCTCTATTTTTAATTTCTTGAGAAATCTCCACACTGTTCTCCAAAGTGGCTGCACGAATTTGCATTCCCACCACCAGTGTAAGAGGGTTCCCCTTTCTCCACATCCCCTCCAACACATGTTATTTCCTGTCTTGCTAATTTTGGCCATTCTAACTGGTGTAAGGTGATATCTCAAAGTGGTTTTAATTTGAATCTCCCTGATGGCTAGTGATGATGAACATTTTTTTCATGTGTCTGATATCCATTTGTATGTCTTCATTGGAGAAGTGTCTGTTCATATCTTCTGCCCGTTTTTTGATACGATTGTCTGTTTTGTGTGTGTTGAGTTTCAGAAGTTCTTTATAGATCCTGGATATCAACCAGCACTGCATCTTAAGTCTAAAAATACTCTAGAGGTAATTCTTTGTTGATTATGATAACAAGGTGTTACTATAAAAAGAACCATTTAAAGACCTCCTATGCCAGTAATTTGTATTTTGGGTTTTTGTCTATAGATGCTCTATTTTTATAAAAAATCATTTGTAGTTTTTTTTTCTACTTTGCATTCCTTTCCATCATTGTCACATTTCAGTTTTGTAAAACTATCCAAAACTGGGGGCGCCTGGTTGGCTCAGTGGATTAAGCCACTGCCTTCGGCTCAGGTCATGATCTCAGGGTCCTGGGATCGAGCCCCACATCGGGCTCTCTGCTCAGCTGGGAGCCTGCTTTCCCCTCTCTCTCTCTGCCTGCCTCTCTGCCTGCCTCTCTGCATACTTGTGATCTCTCTCTCTCTGTCACATAAAAAAATAAAATTAAACTAAAAAAAAAAACTATTCAAAACTGATTTGAGAAGTTAAGGTATCTTTCATTGGAACTGATTTTGCAATAGAAAATCATATCCAGAGCAAGGTGGCCCTGGGCTAATAATGAACAGATTTGCCTATTTTCCAGAATTAATACTTTGTAAACAAATACAAATTTCAGTAAAGAGCCACATTGCACAGAATATAAAATTTAAAATAAGTTGGTGTAAATATAAATAGGGAATAAAGTAAATAGAGAGACAAATGCCTTTTCATACTTTTTAAACACATCCTTATACTGTTAGTTAATTCAAAAATATAAGTAAGTATATACTATGTGCCAGACTATATCCCAGACATACTTAGTGACTGGGATAAATCATCAACAGGAATTCTTGCTTCAGATTTATATTTGGGTCAAGGACAGACAACAGACTATTGTGGTTTATATATACTCCTTTTTTTTTTTTGAGAGAGAGAGAGAGAAAGAGTATGTGAGCTGTGGGAAGGGGCAGAGGAAGAGGGAAAGAGGGAGAGAGAGAATCTGGAGAAAGCTCCATGCCCAGCACAGAGCCCAACACTGGGCTCCATCTCACGAACCTGAGATCATGACTTGAATTGAAATCAAAAGTCAGAACTTAATGGACTGAGCCACCGAGGTACCGCTGTATATACTATTGAGGAGTGACAATCACCTTTCCAAAGAAGACATACAAATGGCTAACAGACACACAAAAAGAAGAGTAGAATTTTCTTTGCTTAAAAGAAGAGTGAGAAATCAGTTCTGAGTGCTGGGTTTTAAAGCTCCCTACACACTTGTGACAAATACGATGACAAGAGAGGACAGAGAGCCAAAGGTATCTCTTCCATTCTCTGATGAACAGGATCCTTCTTGGGTTAGTCGAGGATTCACAAAGGCACTTAGGGCCCAGTAGACGTTGCTCTTCCTTGGACCTACCTCATAAGAAGCTATTTCGTTTTCAGTCCTTTATGGATCATCATATGCTATATAAAGTAAGTATCTTTTTTGGGGCCTATTATTTCTATTGTATGTTGCCTTCTTGATGGCCACCTTATCTTAGGTGGACTTCAGTACATTATCTCCATTTTCCTGACAGGTACTTCTTGAGAATTCACTGGGTGTGCAGTTCAGTAAGATTAAGTAGTCTTCTCTGTATTACAGCCTATTCTTGGGTGGTTTGTTTTATGACTGGAATGAAATGATGTTGTTACTGAGGTGATTATGGAGAGTCATATGTTCTAAGGTGCTAAAACTCAGAGTCTTATTTTAGGGGCTGAAAAGGTGGGAATGAACTTTGTATCACATGATCTCAGACATTTGGAATCACTCAATGTTTTAAAATCTGCCATCATAGTTTATCCTGTGTTAAAACACATAGATCTGGGCTCTGTTGCTGGGGCTGGTCCTCTTCACCAACATGTTTACATCTATAACCTGAGCAGTAGGTACTTCATTCTCTAGATACCCCTGCATCCACAAAAACTCACCAATTCTTTGCCATGTTCCTGTGGACATGGTTCTCCTAACAAGGTAAGAAAGTCAGCACATCTAGCGTGTTGACTATCTCTTGAGCTAGACTGCCTTTAACTTCTTAATGAAGTCAACAAGTGTAAATAGAGCCATAGAGGCCAACTAAGTCAGAATGATTGTTACTTTTATTATTTTAGCATGAATGTAGAAATGTAGTGCTTTTTCAAAACCTCCTAGGCATTCGTCATAAGCTTCTTTTCCTTCTATGTAATTCTCAACATCTGCTAAGGTGTGTTGAGTGGACAACTTAGTGTGGACAAGGAGGATAGAAATACTGTTCGAAAGTACCAATGTCTATGCATTTGATCTTGAGAATAGGCTGTAGGATGGACATGCATGGAAGAAAAAAGAATAATAAGGAGGTGATTGCAGTAAGGCTAAGGAACTTCTCTCACACCCAGATGGTGACAGGGAATGTGGTCTAAGAGATAGTCAGATTCTAGATATATTTTATATAAAAGCTTGACCATAGTGTTTGTTTCTTTAATAAAAATGACATGAGAGAAAGAAGAAGGTGAGGTATCCATCCATGGTTTTTGTTGTCTGGAAAAAGAATGGAGGAAATTGTTGGAGAGATTTTGGACAGCTAAAGCTGGAGGTACATTAAAATTCTGTGGCGATGTTGTGTTGGCACTTGTATATATGAGTTCAGAGCTCATCAGAAAGACCTGTGCTAGAGTTAGACATTCTTTATTTTATTTATTTTTTAAAATATTTTATTTATTTATTTGACAGACAGAGATCACAAGTATGCAGAGAGGCAGGTGGGGGGGGGGGTGGTGGAAACAGGCTCCCTGCTGAGCAGAGAGCCCTATGCGGAGCTCAGTCCCAGGACCCTGGGATCATGACCTGAGCTGAAGGCAGAGGCTTTAACCCACTGATCCACCCAGGTGCCCATAGACATTTTTTAATAGTCATCTAAATTCCATAGATTGTATTTTAAAGACTGACTGAGAAAATTAAGGGTATCAACTTAACTAATGTACTAAGAAGTGAGTTTTGGGACACTCCAATGTTAAGAGGTCCATTAGATTTGAAATATGGTACACATGAACTAAGTAACTCTACCTTAATCATTTTCTCCAAAATGAACCAAAGAAGAGATATATTTTTCAATGCATATACAATGGGACTATAAATGGATGCATTTTTTTTTACATTAACATTCTATAATTAGGTTTAAGATGAATTTCTACAGAGCAAGAGGTATGTTCTTCTGAAGTTATTTTAATGATTTATAATGTTTTCAAAATATTTTTATCAACTTTAATTTATAATAATGAGAAGTTTCTATTTTTAGGAAATAATTTTTATATTCTCAAGAGGATATCTGGAGATAGGGCAATTATTTAATTTCTAAACTTCCCATTTAAATGCTATCAAAAGTTGGAATTCTGTTTTACAGCTTTTATTATGTTATTATCAGCTCTTTTCAGGTGTTGTATAAATATTCCATTATTTTTATTAAGACTTTGAGCAAGCATTTCCTTCAGTTATCTAATTAAAGTTACAGAAAAATAACACAGGCTTCATGCTAGGACATACACTCTAACTGTAAGATTTCTTATCTTTTGCAACTCTATTACTTTGGGAAAATGTTATGTCCTGAAACAATATGTTTCGATATGATTGACTTGGATCCTATTTTAGATTTACTCAAACTTAATAAAAGTACACTTCTGCAGATTGAAGTTTGTTCTTAGTCAGAATGATGGAGGGAATTAAGACACCCAGGTCTGTATGTCTCTGTATGTGCTTCGGTATAGGGACATGTGTAGGTTTCATGGGTGGCTATGTGTGTGGTACGTATTTGTCCAAGAGCACAGTTTTAGTGTTTATTGTTTTTTATGTTATTCTTCATAAAATAGACATTAATGCCTGTAAATAATGCATAATCAGTCTATATTGATCATCTTTGATAAGCCAAGCATCCAGGAAGGTAACAGTTTTACCACAAAAGGCACCATGCTATTTCCCAAATTGCTCGTTTACCTATTGCAAAATTTAAAAACTGTGGTGATTCATTTCTCTAAATTTGCAGATAAAGTTCCTTCACATGAACTCTTCCTTTAAAGAGCTCAAAGAAATAAAAACGTGCCAAATATTATTATGATGTTGTGTGAAAAGTGAGGCAGTCCCATCCACTGAAGGGACTGATGAACTTTATCACGGGTAACGGGGGGAGGGTTTCCGTATGGTAGCGACAGTTGCTGTATTTCTGGAAGGATGTTCAGGACTCAAATTTCTGCCATTCCATCCCTTTTTTTCTTACTTGTTTCCGTATGGTAGCGACAGTTGCTGTATTTCTGGAAGGATGTTCAGGACTCAAATTTCTGCCATTCCATCCCTTTTTTTCTTACTTAACAGCTTCTCATCAGCTCTTGTCACTTCTTGGAGATGCCTTCTCTGACACCTTTGGTTCATCATGTTCCTTTGTTATAGGTTCACTTCCTGATGATGGTGTTCCTTTACTTAAGTTACAATAATACATTCACTACTGAGATTGTGTGCCTGCCCCTTCCCTGAATCCCCTTCCCTATCTGAAGGCCCATGAATGGAAGCATTGGAATGTGTCAGTCTGTTCACCTTGGTATCCCACAGGGGTAAGCTCAGTGGTTAGAGCAGTTGACTACACGTTGGTATCCCAGACACTAACAGAGTGCATGGTCTGACCAGTAGGAAGAGGTCATTAATTACTTACTGGATGAAGAATTAAGACATTAAAAAAAAGAGTTGAACTTTTGGGTGTCTTGGCAAAATCTAAGTATATTCCTCTTAGACCTTTATATAAGTAATTAACATTTTCTCATCTCTTTGTACTCATTTTATTCAATTTGAATGATCATTGGCATCTCTGGACAGTTAGATATGGTACTTAATGGCTGCCTTTATTCATTTGGCTCTCTAGTGAGTTTACACATTGTCTTAGTAATTCACACTTTTCTGCTTATGTTGACCTTCAAAGTTTTCATGTAATTTAAGGAGGAGTCTCCTCATAATTCTTTTCCTTTTTAACTTCTTCAATATTTCCATCAGAAGTATTATATTCTGGACTTTTTTCTTGACCATGTTTTTAACCTTAGCTTCCTTCCACCCCCAAAGATATTGGACCTACCACTAATCATTTATTCTAAATTCTATTTGCAAAATTGATAGTAATTATAATATATGACTCTCTCTTTTTTTAAAGATTTTTAGTTTATTTATATGACAGAGACAGAGAGAGAGCACAAGCACGGGAGCAGTTGGCAGAGGGAGAGGGAGAAGCAGGCTACCCAAGGAGAAGGGACCCTGACACGGGGCTCAATCCCACTACCCTAGAGTAATCACCTGAGCTGGAGGCAGTTGTTTAATCAACTGAGCCACAGAGGTACCCCAATATATGTCTCTCTTTGTATTTAAAAAATAATGTTTAATTGTTCATCATTATTGAAATCCTACCATCAGAAAGAAAAAAAAATGTTTCACCTCTGCGATGTACTTTCCAAAGGAAATGGGTCTAATTGAATATATTGTTTATTTCCACAAAGAAGTTGTCATTTTCAGTGCATTATTGCTTGGAATCAGTTTTAGCTAATAAGACTGCCTGCTTTTGTCAAGTAGAATTAAGAGAACTTGATTTTATAGATTTGGAAATGTTCTCACTTATTGTCAGTTTTTCCTATTGAATTTTTTAAATGATGTAAATTGGTATCAAGAGGAAGATAATGTACAGTGCTTTATGAGAGCTCAAACTGAGGAAAATAATGCTAAAATCCTGCGGAGTTCCAGTGCATTAAGTTAAAAAACACACATATTTGTGGAAAAGAGCTTCATATACATTTTAGAGGAAATGCAGACTGCCAAATTTATGCACGGGCAAAAGTTAACTCTGTTGTTTTTGAAAGGATTTTTTTTTTTAAGACAAAGCTTCTGCCCACCTCTGAAATAATGTCTCTGAAATTTTCACTGCTTAAATAAGAAAATCTCCCTTTGAGACTGTGTTGTGTTTGTGAGCATATCACAATAATACATATTAGTAAATCACCATGGATTGTGTAGGATTAGTCAAGTGCCCAAAATCAGGATACCAGAGTAAGAAGATACCTTGAATTATGTAGAAATACAATGTAAGTGTCATACCATGAATACTCTGGATTCTGCTGTGTTCCTTGGAAGAGTATTGAGTTCTTTGTTTCAGCTACTAGTCCTTACATGAGTTGCACCTGACACCTGGACATACTTGGGTGTCAGGTCAAAAATCTCAGTTCTGTTCTTCTATCCCCGGCTGGGATGCTTGGCATATCATCAACTAATATAGGACTCTGGGTTGCTTGGAGATTACGGAGGGTTGATGTACAGAATTTGAACAACCCCTCTCTAGTTCTCTTCTTTATGTGATTCTCTCTATGTCTACAAGTTTGGTTGTCTCATACTCTATCTGGTTCCTCAGGCCAGTTAGAGTTTTTAGCAGTCTCCCATGGTTCAACTCGTGTCTGGTCTCAGTCCAGAAGGCACAAAAATGTGAAAATCACCCAATGCCACTCTCTTCTTCCAAACAAAAGCCCCCTTCCAGAATCACCCAACTCTGGTCTCTCTTTAGTACTTTTAGAAGACACATTCTGTATTCCTTCTGGAACTTACAGCTATCTCCTATGAGAGAGTTGCTCTAAGAGAGGCTTATTTCATCCTATGTGTGGTTTTACAACATGAGGGATTCGTTCTAATTTGTCTGAGATGCCATCTGTTTATCGGGAGTATTCTATGGGCTTCTTTTCTAATTCAGTTTATAAATCTCTATATTAATAAAATTGAAAAGATTTTTAAAAATTATGCAATAGATTTGAGAGCTGAACATTACTTATTTTTAAAAGCATTAATAAACTCATTATTAAACCATTATGAAACTCAAATTGAATACTTTTCTTTAAGCTGCAGCTTTTAGCCTGATGAAATAAGATGCCAACATATATTAATAATTGAAGTTTAATGATTGCTCTTTCCGTCAAATTTTTTGTGGTGTTAGATCTGTTTATCTGGATATGGTACAGTTTTGAGTACCCACATAATGAGAAAAAAAAGTCCTGGTGATTTACTCTCTCAAGTTTTCCATGAGAGAGAGAAATAGAAAGGAAAGGGGGCAGAAGTGAGATCTGCCTGTGGCAAGAAATGAAGAAGGTTGCCATCAGGGGTTTAGTCAGAAGGGGAAGGTCTGAGAGACGTGAGCTGTAATTCTGAGGTAGAAGTAAAGAGGCAGTGAAAGGAATTACACTGGACAAAATGAGCCTGTTCTTTTAAAAAATCATTTCTGAGATTCTATTATTAAAGATAGTTCTTGCCACTTCCTGCAATTTTACTTATGTCATTGGAAATTGGGTGTCACAATCCCCCTTGAAACCTTTTCGTAGTCTGTCAGAAGCTTCTGGCTCCTTTTGTCTTTTTGGATAGAATGGAACAATAATATCTCTGGTGACCTTATGTATAATACTGACAGTTTTTCATTTTCTGACTACACCAATGAATGAATGGATGGATGAATGACTAATTAGAAGAGCTGGGGAAGGCCTAGAATGTATCTGCCCAGGACAAGACTGAATTCCTCAACAAATTTTCCTTTCCCGGGCAAGGACTTAGTAAATCCTTAGCCAGAATAAAAAAAAATTGAACACAATCAAGGTTTAAAGATTTTATATTAGGAAACATTTGAGTCCCTTTTATCAGAAGATTACAATATTAAGCAATATTGATGTAGTATGAACCCAAGGAGCAGAAGGGAAAGGTAAAGAGGGAAAAAAAAATGTGTGAAATGAGCTTTGGTGGATTATATTGAGGAAATAGTAAGTTTCTCACATTTTTAATAGTTTTAGCTGAATAGTCTTTTTAATCAGATGATCCTTGACTTTGAATTACATTTCAAAGTCTCATATTATTTAAAAATACACACCATTGGATAGTCAACATTTTTTTTAAATTCTAGTGTGTCCCTCAAATAAATAATGTTTGTGTATCATAGTGTCCCCAAATAATCTTAAAACATCCTTAGTGGAGGTATGATAGTACAGAGATGTGTATAACTTGAGTTCTATTATGATACGAAAAGATGGAATGGGTGTGTTGCCCACAAGTGGCACAGAAGTACATTGATATGACTTAGTGTGAAAACACCTGTATGGGAGGCTCAGTGGCTCAGTTGTTTAAGCGTCTGCCTTAGGCTTGGGTCATGATCCCTGGATCCTGGGATCTAGCCCTGTATCCTGCTCCCTGCTCAGTGGGGAGCCTGCTTCTCCCTCTCCCTCTGCCACTCCTTGTGCTTGTGCTCTCTCACTCTCTCTGTCAAGTGAGTAAATAAAATCTTAAAAAAAAATCTTTAACACCTATAAACATGCAACCTCACATCTCCAGCATCTGGCCAAAATTGTAGAAATACAAGGATTCTCAGATCTGTAAACTATGACCAGGTCGAGGGTCTACAGTGAAGATTTGGAGATAATGTGTTTAGATTGTTACTTCAAGACTTTTTGGAGGAAATGAGAAAAACAGTGTCTGAAGACAGCAGAAGTTAAGCTTTCATTTCATTCAGGGTTTTAAGAAGTTAAGGATCTTTGTCTATTGACAATAGAAGTAGAAAGTAGATAAGAGGTAGATCATTTAGGCAGCAGGAAGGAGAAGACATGCATTTATTTAGACATAAATATTTATGTATTTATGGAATGATTCTGTATTGTTTATAAAAGAGGAGAACAGGAGAAAATGTCTTGAGAAAGCAAAAATGTACGAAAAAGAAAATTAACACAAGGGAGCCTAGAATAGCATGTAGCATTGCATGAGCTCCAGAAGCTTCAAATAACCAGAGGTCGTGAACCTTCATTTTGAATCATACTGACCCTGTGCGACTTCTCCAGTACTTCCAAAAGCAAATCTCAATCTTGATAGCAAATGGAACATGCTCTTCTCTCTTTTGTAGACTATAGTTATCAACTGATGAACTTAACCAAATGAACTGAGTGTCCTGAGGAACCGAGAAAAAACTATCTTCCTTCAACAGGACTTCATCAGCATAGTCTTGCCTTTTAAAATGATTAGATTCCCCTCCCATATTCACATAAAGAAGCCAGAAGCCATGGTTTAGGAATATTTCACCCACCTCCCGAACCTCTCTTTCTGTCAATGGCAATTGGAAGTGATTCCTCTTTTGCCAAGGGCTTTTAGAAATATAGTCAAGGGAGACATTTTAGCTTCCATCTTGGCCCTCAAACAATTCGAGGCTCTTCTCTCACATCCCTCCATAACCTGTAGTGCATCCAGAACTCTTTGATATTGTTTTTTGCATTTGTGCTTGGCTTCTTAGCTTCTTTCTCAAGCAGGGCTAATCCTCCTCCTGGAATTGGCTTCCAACTTGGAGGTCTGATCCATCGTCCAAGCTTCTTGCAAATTCCGTCTGGTCTTTACAGGTGCAGCTACTGACTGTACGCAGACCCAGGGCTCACCAGTCCAGTCCAGTAGCTCCAAGGTTTATGTCATTTCATTTCCTAATCACAGATACATTTATTCCATATAAAACCCATTATTAACTTTAATTTCTTTTCACTTTATATCCACTTTAGCTCTGTTTTTGTAACTACGGCGGCTTATAGGTATACGGAACCATCTTATTATCTTGATTCCACTATTACTCCAGTTTGCTGAATATCATAGCCCAGTTTTATTTAGTTTTGTTTTTTAAAAGATTTTATTTAGTTTATTTGACAGAGAGGGAGAGAGAGAGAGAACTCAAGCAGGCAGAGGGAGAGGGAGAAGCAGGCTCTCCACTGACTGGGGAGCCAGATGTGGGTTTCGATCCCAGGACCCTGGGATCATGACCTGAGCTGAAGACAGATGTCTAACCGACTGAGCTACCCAGGTGCCCCCATAGTCCACTTTCAAATCACAGGTATAAGTCGACATGCAAAATGTTTCCAAAGTAAATATCATATTGATGCTACAGGATTTAAAAAAAATAGAATTTATATTTTAGTGCACTTTTAGGTTCAGGGTAAAATTGAGGGGTGCGTACGGTGATTTCTCACTAATCCCTTGTTCCCAGTCCTGCATAGCTTCTCACATTATGAATATCCCCTACCTGAGTGGTGTATTTGTTGCAACCGATGGACCTACAATGACACATCATAATTGCACTGAGTGTAGAGTTTACATTATGGGTCACTGTTGGTGTTTGACATTCTGTGGGTTGGACCAATCTGTAAGACAAGGGTTCCCTTGTTCTATATCCTCACCAGTATTTTGTGTTGTCAGTGTTCCTGATTTTAGCGATTCTAATAGGTAAATAGTAGTATCTCGTTTTAATTTGCATTCCCTGATGACATATAATGTCACATATAATGACACATCTTTTCATATACTTACTTTTTGCCCTTTGTATGTCTTTTCTGGTGAACTGTTTATTAAGAAATTTGGTGCATTTCTTTTGCCCCCCACCCTGGTTTTAAATTTTACTTTATTTTTTCAGTGTCCCAAGATTCATTGTTTGTGTACACACCCAGTGCTCCATGCAATTCATGCCCTCCTTAATACCCACGACCAGGCTCACTCATTCCCCCACTCCCTTCCCCTCTATAACTCTCAGTTTGTTTCTCAGAGTCTTATATCTTTCATGGTTCATCTCCCCCTCTGATTTCCCCTAATTCACTTCTCCGCTCCATCTCCTAATGTCCTCCATGTTATTCCTTATGCTCCACAAGTAAGTGAAACCATATGATAATTGACTTTCTCTGCTTGACTTATTTCACTCAGCATAATCTCCTCCAGTCCCAACCATGTTGATGCAAAAGTTGGGTATTCAAATCCTTTCTGATGGAGGCATAATATTCTATTGTATATATGGACCACATCGTCTTTATCCATCTGTCTGTTGAAAGGCATCTTGGCTCTTTCCACAGTGTGGTGATCACTGCTATGAATATTGGGGTACAGATGACCCTTCTTTTCACTACATCTGTGTCTTTGGGATAAACACCCAGTAATGCAATTGCAGGGTCATAGGGTAGCTCTATTTTTAATTTTTTGAGGAATCTCCACATTGTTTTCCAAAGTGGCTGCACCAACTTGCATTCCCACCCAGAGTGTAAGAGGGTTCCTCTTTCTCCACATCCTCTCCAACACTTGTTGTTTACTGTCTTGTTAATCTTTGCCATTCTAACTGTTGCATTTTTTTTTAATTGGGTTGTTCGTTTTCTTTTTTTTTTTTAAGATTTTTATTTATTTATTTGAAAGACAGAGATTACAAGTAGGCAGAGGAGATAGGCAGAGAGAGAGGAGGAATCAGGCTCCCCATCAAGCAGAGAGCCTGATGTGGGGCTTGATCCCAGGACCCTGGGACCATGACCTGAGCCAAAGGCAGAGGCTTTAATCCACTGAGCCACCCAGGTGCCCCGGGTTGTTCGTTTTCTTATTGTTCTAAGTGCTTTCTGTATTTTGGACAACAGTCTTTTTTTAGATGTATCTTTTTCAAATGTTTCCTCTCAGTTGGGTTTGCTTTTCATTCTCTTGACAGTGTCTTTCGTAGAGCAGAAATTTTTAATTTTATCAAAGCCCAGCTTATCAATTCTTTCTTTCATGGGTTATGTCTTTGGTAATCTGGTATCTAAAAAGTCATTGCCAAACCCAAGATCATCAGATTTTCTCCTGTTATCTTCTAGGAGTTTTATGTAGTTTTGTATCTTTAATTATGTGGTCCATTTTGAGTTAATCTTTGTGAAGGGTGTAAGGTCTGTATCTTTTTTTTTTAAGATTTTATTTATTTATTTGAGAGAGAGAGAGAGAGAGAATGAGAAAGAGCATGAAAGGGGAGGTCAGAGGGAGAAGCAGACTCCCCATGGAGTTGGGAGCCCAATGTGGGACTCGATCCCAGGACTCTAGGATCATGACCTGAGCGGAAGGCAGTCGCTTAACCAACTGGGCCACCCAGGTGCCCAAAAGGCTTGTATCTTGATTCATTTTATGCATGTGAATGTCTTCCAGAACTATTTGTTGCAAAGACTATCATTACTCCATTTTATTGCGTTTATTCCTTCATCAAAGATCTGTTGACTGTATTTACAGGGGTCTATTTCTGGGCTCTCTGTTCTGTCCCATTGATCTTTTTTCCTATTCTTTTGCCAATACCACACTGTTTGACAATTGTAGCTTTATAGTACGTCTTAAAGTCTTGTAACATCAACTCTGCAGCTTTGTTCTTTTCCTTCACTTTTGTGTTGGCTCTTCTGGGTCTTTTTCTCTCCATATAAACTTTAGAATTAGCTTGGTGATATCTACAAATAACATCTTGGGATTTTACTAATACTGCCTTGATTCTATAGATCAATTTGGAAATAAGTGACATCTTGACAATGGTGAGCCTTCCAGTCTGTGAACAGGAACAGAAATCTTTTTGAGTTTTATTTAATTAATTTTGGGAGAAGATCTAATAAGCTCAGGTTGATAAGGAACCGACAAGCCAAGTCAAAGATCTGACTTTATTGTCTTCACTTCTAATTTTCTAATAATATCTTTCAGGATACATTTCTCACTGCAGTAACAAAATTATCATCATCTCTGTGAATATTATCATTGCTGACATTGCCTTCACTCTAGTTCATCTTGACCTTCTCTTTACCAACAACTAAATGTTTATTTTAAGCTTTCACATCACATCCAACTATAACATCTATTCATACTTCTTCCAGAATACATTTTCCTTACACAGTTAAAAAATCCTTTGAAAGAGGAATTGGTGGGAATGACCCTAGCTGTGATAAACTACTTTCTGATAGTGAATTGCTTTTACAAAAATAAGAATTAAGAGCTTTAATGATTTAGTGATTTGCTATTTCCACTAGTCCAAAAGTTTCCATGAGAGAGCTGAATATATTGAAGTCTGTAGAGGTGTATTTCTCAAGGGAATCATGAGGGCACCAATGATAATAATAATTACTAGTATAACTGTAACAACTTGACATTTTATAGGGATAGAGTGTACAGTTCAGTCACAGACATTATAATTCTTAATAGACTTGTAATGGGAGAGGAGTTGAAAGTACTTTAGAGCTGGTGTTGTCCTAGTTCTAGAAAGAAAGCATGGTTTCTGAAATTAAGAAAGAAATTGCCTTGCCTGGAAAAGTGTAGAGAACATACCATAGACAATTGACTTTTCACTTACTAATGCCTCAAGAACTATCATGAAGACACCATTGTGGGGGTGAATAATTAAGAATGAATAAAATGGTGGGGGGAAGAGTCAAGATGGCTGAGAAGTAGCAGCCTGAGACTACTTCAGGTAGCAAGAGAGCAGCTAGATAGCTTATCTAAAGATTGCAAACACCCAAAAATCCAACGGGAGATCGAAGAGAAGAAGAACAGCGATTCTAGAAACAGAAAATCAACCACTTTCTGTGAAAGGTAGGACTGGCGGAGAAGTGAATCCAAAGCGACAGGAAGATACAATGTGGGGGGAGGGGCCGGCTCCCGGCAAGCAGCGGAGCAACAGAGCACAAAATCAGGACTTTTAAAAGTCTGTTCCACTGAGGGACATCACTCCAGAGGCTAAACCAGGGTGAAGCCCATGCGGGGTCAGCGTGGCCTCAGGTCCTGCAGGGTTAGAGAAGGATTGGGGGTGTCTGAGTATCATAGAGCTTGCAGGTATTAGAACGGGGAAGCCAGAAAAGAGACAGAGCCGAGGAGTGAGCTCTCAGCTCGGGGTTACCTTGAACCGGTCGTAGGCTCGGTGAGCTCGGAGCGTGGCCTAAGGCCAGGCAGACAGGAGTAATTGGGCGCTATTCTCTGAGGGCACACTGAGGAGTGGGGCCCCAAGCTCTCGGCTCCTCTGGGCCGGGGACTGGGAGGCTGCCATTTTCATTCCCATCCTCTGGAACAATACGGAAAGCATTCAGGAAAGAAGCTCCTGAAAGCTACCCGTGCGGATTACTCAGCCCGGCCTCTGGTAAGGGCAGTGCAATTCCGCCTGGGGCAAAGACACTTGAGAATCACTACAACAGGCCCCTCCCCCAGAAGATCAACAAGAAATCCAGCCACGACCAAGTTCACCTACCAAGGAGTGCAGGTTCAATACCAAGGAGAGCAGCAGAATCCCAGAGGAGGAGAAAGCAAAGCACAGAACTCATGGCTTTCTCTCTATGATTCTTTAGTCTTCCAGTAAATTTAAAATTTTTTCTTTTTTTTTTCTTTTTCAATTTTTTTTTCTTCTTCTGCTAAATTTTTTTAACTTTTACCCTTTTCTTTTTTAACGTTTTTAACTAGTTTATGTAATATATATATATATTTTTCTTTTTTATATTTTTTTAATTATTCGTTTTCTTTTTTTTAATTGTTTCTTTCCTCTTTTTTTTTCTGAACCTCATTTTGTCCCTTTTCTCCCCGCCCACGATTTAGGATCTCTTCTGATTTGATTAAAGTGTATTTTCATCGGGTCTTTGCCACCCTTTTAGTATTTTACTTGCTCCTTCATATACTCTTATCTGGACAAAATGATAAGGTGGAAAAATTCACCACAATAAAAAGAACAAGAGGCAGCACCAAAGGCTAGGGATCTAATCAATACAGACATTGGTAATATGTCAGATGTTAAGTTCAGAATGACGATTCTCAAGGTTCTAGCTGGCCCGAAAAAGGCATGGAAGATATTAGAGAAACCCTCTCAGGAGACATAAAAACCCTTTCTGGAGAAAAAAAAAAAAAGAACAAAAATCTAACCAAGTTGAAATCAAAATGGCTATTAATGAGGTGCAATAAAAAATGGAGGTTCTCACTGCTAGGGTAAATGAGGCAGAAGAAAGAATTAGCAATATACAAGACCAAATGACAGAGAATAAAGAAGCTGAGCAAAAGAGGGACAGCTACTGGACCATGAGGGCAGATTTCAAGAGATAAGTGACACCATAAGATGACACACATTAGAATAATTGGGATTGCAGAAGAAGAAGAAAGAGAGGGGAGCAGAAGGTATATTGGAGAGCATTATTGGAATTTCCCCAATATGGCAAAGGGAACAAGCATCAAACTCCAGGAGGTGCAGAGAACCCCTCTCAAAATCAACAAGAATAGGTCCACACCCCATCACCTAATAGTAAAAGTTACAAGTCTTAGTGACAAAGAGAAAAGCCTGAAAGCAGCCCAGGAAAAGAAGTCTGTAACATACAATGGTAAAAATATTAGATTGGCAGCAGACTTATCCACAGAGACCTGGCAGGCCAGAAAGAGCTGGCATGATATATTCAGAGTACTAAACAAGAAAAACATGCAACCAAGAATAATATATCCTACTAGGCTATCATTGAAAATAGAAGGGGAGATTAAAAGCTTTTAGGACAAACAAAAACTGAAAGAATTTGCAAACACTAAACCAGCTCTACAGGAAATATTGAAAGGGGTCCTCTAAGCAAAGAGAGAGTCTAAAAGTAGTAGATCAGAAAGGAACAGAGACAATGTACAGTAACAGTCGCCTTACAGGCAATACAATGGCACTAAATTCATATCTTTCAATAGTTACCCTGAATGTGAATGGGCTAAATGCACCAATCAAAAGACACAGGGTATCAGAATGGATAAAAAAAACAAAACCCATCTATATGTTGCCTACAAGAAACTCATTTTAGACCTGAAGACATCTCCAGATTTAAAGTGAGGGGGTGGAAAACAATTTACCATGCTAATGGACATCAGAAGAAAGCAGGGGTGGCAATCCTTATATCAGACCAATTAGATTTTAAGGCAAAAACTATAATAAGAGATGAGGAAGGACACTATATCATACACAAAGGATCTGTCCAACAAGAAGATCTAACAATTTTAAATATCTATGCCCCTAACGTGGGAGCAGCCAACTATATAAACCAATTAATAACAAAATCAAACACATCAACAATCATACAATAATAGTAGGGGACTTTAACACTCCACCCACTGAAATGGTCAGATCATACAAGCAAAAGATCAACAAGGAAATAAAGGCATTAAATGACACACTGGATCAGATGGACATCACAGATATATTCAGAACATTTCATCCCAAAGCAACAGAATACACATTCTTCTCTAGTGCACATGGAACATTCCCCAGAATAGATCATATCCTCAGTCCTAAATCAGGTCTCCACCGGTATCAAAAGTTTGGGATCATTCCCTGCATATTTTCAGACCACGATGCTCTGAAGCTAGAACTCAATCACAAGAGGAAATTTGGAAAGAACCCAAATACATGGAGACTAAACAGCATCCTCCTAAAGAATGAATGGGTCAACCAGAAAATTAAAGAAGAATTGAAAAAATTCATGGAAACAAATGATAATGAAAACACAACGGTTCAAAATCTGTGGAACACAATAAAGGCAGTCCTGAGAGGAAAATATATAGCGGTACAAGCCTTTCTCAAGAAACAAGAAAGGTCTCAGGTACACAACCTAACCCTACACCTAAAGGAGATGAAGAAAGAACAAGAAAGAAACCCTAACCCAGCAGGAGAAGAGAAATCATAAAGATCAGAGCAGAAATCAATGAAAGAGAAACAAACAAACAAACAAACAAAAAAAACCCAATGGAACAAATCAACAAAACTAAGAGCTGGTTCTTTGAAAGAATTAATAAGATTGATAAAACCTTGGACAGACTTTATCAAAAAGAAAAGAGAAAGGACCCAAATAAATAAAATCATGAGTGAAAGAGGAGAGATCACAACGAACACCAAAGAAATACAGACAATTATAAGAACATACTAGGAGCAACTCTACGCCAACAAATTTGACAATCTGGAAGAAAAGGATGCATTCCTAGAGACATATAAACTACCACAACTGAACCAGGAAGAAATAGAAAACCTGAACAGACCCATAACCAGTAAGGAGATTGAAACTTTCATCAAGAATCTCCAAACAAACAAAAGCCCAGGGCCAGACAGCTTTCCAGGGGAATTCTACCAAACATTTAAAGAAGAACTAATTCCTATTCTCCTGAAACTTTTCAAAAAAATAGAAATGGAAGGAAAATTTCCAAACTCATTTTATGAGGCCAGCATCACCTTGATCCCCAAACCAGACAAGGATCCCATCAAAAAAGAGAACTACAGACCAATATCCTTGATTAACACAGATGCAAAACTTCTCACCAAAATACCAGCCAATAGGATCCAACCATACATTAAAAGGATTGTTCACCAGGACCAAGTGGGATTTATTCCAGGGCTGCAGGGTTGGTTCAATATCCACAAATCAATCAATGTGATACAACACATTAAAAAAAGAAAGAACAAGAAACATATGGTACTCTCAATAGATGCTGACAAAGCATCTTTGTCCATCTATGGACAAAGTACAGCATCCCTTCCTGATCAAAACTCTTCAAAGTGTAGGGATAGAGGGCACATACCTCAATATTATCAAAGCCATCTATGAAAAACCCACCGCAAATATCATTCTCAATGGAGAAAAACTGAAAGCTTTTCTGCTTAGGTCAGGATCATGGCAGGGATGTCCATTATCACCACTGCTATTCAACATCGTACTAGAAGTCCTAGCCTCAGCAATCAGACAACAAAAGGAAGTTAAAGGCATCCAAATCGGCAAAGAAGTCAAACTATCACTCTTCACAGATTATATGATACTATATGTGGAAAACCCAAAAGACTCCACTCCAAATCTGCTAGAACTTGTCCAGGAATTCAGTAAAGTGTCAGGATATAAAATCAATGCACAGATATCAGTTGCATTTCTCTACACCAACAACAAGAGAGAAGAAAGAGAAATTAAGGAGTCAATCCCATTTATAATTGCACCCAAAACTATAAGATACCTAGGAATAAACCTAAACAAAGAGGCTAAGAATCTATACACATGAAACTGTAAAGTACTCATGAAAGAAATTGAGGAAGACACAAAGAAATGGAAAAATGTTCCATGCTCCTGGTTTGGAAGAATAAATATTGTGAAAATGTCTATGCTACCTAAAGCAATCTACACATTTAATGCAATTCCTATCCAAGTACCATCCATTTTTTTCAAAGAAATGGAACAAATAATCCTAAAATTTATATGGAACCAGAAAAGACCTCGAATAGCCAAAGGAATATTGAAAAAGAAAGCCAAAGTCGGTGGCATCACAATCCCGGACTTCAAGCTCTATTACAAAGCTGTCATCATCAAGACAGCATGGTACTGGCACAAAAACAGACACATAGATCAATGGAACAGAATAGAGAGCCCAGAAATAGACCTTCAACTCTATGATCAACTCATCTTCGACAAAGCAGGAAAGAATGTCCAATGGAAAAAAGACAGCCTCTTCAATAAATGGTGTTGGGAAAATTGGACAGCCACATGCAGAAAATGAAATTGGATCATTTCCTTACACCACACGAAAATAGACTGAAATTGGATGAAGGACCTCAATGTGAGAAAGGAATCCATCAAAATCCTTGAGGAGAACACAGGCAGCAACCTCTTCGACCTCAGCCACAGCAACATCTTCCTAGGAACATCGCAAATGGCAAGGGAAGTAAGGGCAAAAATGAACTATTGGGATTTCATAAAGATCAAAAGCTTTTGCATAGCAAAGAAAAGAGTTAACCAAAAGACAACTGACAGAATGGGAGAAGATATTTGCAAACGACATATCAGATAAAGGGCTAGTGTCCAAAATCTATAAAGAACTTAGCAAACTCAACACCCAAAGAACAAATAATCCACACATGAAAAAGTGCTCCACATCACTCGGTATCAGGGAAATACAAATCAAAACCACAATGAGATATCACCTCACACCAGTCAGAATGGCTAAAATGAACAAGTCAGGAAATGACAGATGCTGTCGAGGATGCGGATAAAGGGGAACCCTCCTACACTCTTGGTGGGAATGCAAGCTGTGCAACCACTCTGGAAAACAGCATGGAGCTTCCTCAAAATGTTGAAAATAGAGCTAGCCTATGACCCAGCAATTGCACTACTGGGTATTTATCCTAAAGATACAAACATAGTGAGCCAAAGGGGCATGTGCACCTGAATGTTTATAGCAGCAATGTCTACAATAGCTAAACTATCCAAAGTACCTTGATGTCCATCAAGAGATGAATGGATAAAGAGGATGTGGTATATATACACAATGGAATACTATGCAGCCATCAAAAGAAATGAAATCTTGGGTGCCTGGGTGGCTCAGTGGGTTAAGCCGCTGCCTTCGGCTCAGGTCATGATCTCAGGGTCCTGGGATCGAGTCCCGCATCGGGTTCTCTGCTCGGCGGAGATCCTGCTTCCGTCTCTCTCTCTCTGCCTGCCTCTCCATCTACTTGTGATCTCTCTCTGTCAAATAAATAAATAAAATCTTTAAAAAAAAAAAAAGAAATGAAATCTTGCCTTTTGTGAATGACATGGATGGAACTAGAGGGTATCATGCTTAGCAAAATAAGTCAATCAGAGAAAGACAACTATCATATGATCTCCCTTATATGAGGAAGTGGAGAGGCAACATGAGGGGTTAAGGGGTTAGGATAAAAATAAATGAAACAAGATGGGTTTGGGAGGGAGACAAACCATAAGTGACTCTTCATGTCACAAAACAAACTGAGGGTTGCTGGGGGGAGGGGGGTTGAGAGAGGGGGGTAGGGTTATGGCCTTTTGGGATGGTATGTGCTAAGGTGAGTCCTGTGAAGTGTGTAAACCTGGCGATTCACATACTGGTACCCCTGGGGATAAAAATATATGTTTATAAAAAATAAAAATTAAAAAAAAAGAATGAATAAAACGGGGCACCTGGGTGGCTCATTGGGTTAAGCCTCTGCCTCTGGCTCAGGTCATGATCCCAGGATCCTGGGATTGAGCCCCACATCGGGCTCTCTGCTCAGTAGGGGGCCTGCTTCTCCCCCCTTTCTCTCTGCCTGCCTCTCTGCCTACTTGTGATCTGTCAAATAAATAAATAAAATCTTTTTAAAAAATGGATAAAACTTATCCTTGTAATTCCCAATCTAAAATAGTGACTAAACAATGCAGAACAACTAAGGCATAATTAGATTAAATATATGATCACCTAGTGAGCAAATAGAAGTCATTTTAAAATTCTATTTATTTTGAGCTTTAACCATTTCAGATAAGTGGATGACAGAAACAGCACACACTTATTTGGCTTTATGACTTTGTAGGAAATATCGGCCAAATGCCTGGGTGGTCCGATGAAACTATTTGGCTCTCTGAAAGTCTGCCAGCTCTGGAGTCAATGAAGAACAGCTGAGTCTGTGTGGTTGGTGCAGGCTGCAGTGTGAGGAATTCTCACACTTGGCCTCTGTGATGCAGCCAAGTTAGTTATTCAACTTGAATATGTCGATGGCACATGGGGCACTGTGTCTAGTCCCTCAGGAGCCCTGACTAAACTGCACTGGTGCAGTTTGGAGTTTGGGTGCAAAGCACCCCATCTTGGGTAAGGACTTGGGGATGTTAGCTGTCAAAAGGAATTCAGCTTCACAAATAAGAAAAGTCGATTATGGGATAATTGCTTGTCAGGAGAATCTAATCAGAGCAAAGAATGAAGAAGCTGTATTTCATTACTGAATGTATTGTGATTACATTTCTAGATGAAGTTTCATTGGATGCAAAAGATTTTGAGTATGGAGGAAATATACATACAGAAATGCAAGAAGGAAAGTACATTAATATGTTGAACAATGTACTCATCTCTTTTCATGCATGAGTTGGTTAAATCAGTATTATCTTATTTGTGACAGAATAACACTCATTAATTATTCTTTTAAAAATATTTTTATTGGGGCACCTGGGTGTCTCAGAGGGTTAAGCTTCTGCCTTCTGCCCAGGTCATGATATCAGGGTCCTGGGAATGAACCCCATACCGGGTTCCCTGCTCAGTGGGGAGCCTTCTTCCCCCTCTCTCTCTACCTTCCTCTCAGACTACTTGTGATCTCTCTATCTGTCAAATAAATAAATAAAATCTTTTAATAAAATATTTTTTTATCCATTTGAGAGAGGTAAAGAGAGAGAGAGAGCAGGAATGGTGAGGAGGGGCAAAGGGAGAAGAGAATCTGACTTAGCACTGAGCAGGGAGCCTGATACAGGGCCCAGTCCCAGGAGCCATGAGATCATGATCTGAGCCTAAGGCAGACACTTAACCCACTGAGCCACCCAGGTGCCCCGCTTATTAGTTATTCTTACCTCTAGAAGTTTCCAGGGTCTGAAATGGCTCTTCAGATAATTGAGGGGGAATTGTCTGTGGGACAGGAAAATAAGCTCCTAAAGTAAGCATGACTTATTTGGGTAGCAAATTGAACCAATGTAATGAAAGAGCAGGTAGGAATAAAAGTAATAGTAATAATAATGACGGTGATGATGATGTAAATAGGATATTTAACACACCAGTGCTGATTCCTTGCATTGCCCAACTCTGTCCTGGGAAAGGAAATTATACTTCATTATAATGCTACAGGCTTATCAATCTGTTTTGAGTGATGGGTTCACTAGATGTTTCCCTATATTATACTATATTCCCTATGTAATATTATATATAGATAGATAGATAGATACATATCTATCTATCTATCTATCTATATATATATAAATTTGTCCCAGGACTGTTTTAGTGGATTCTCTTAAGTTGATATGTGCCACGGTTTCATTACTATTCAGTTTAAAACATTTTCTAGTTTCTATTGTGATACCATTAAAAATCCATGGGCCATTGAGAAGTATATTTGCTAATACTGGGGAATTTTTAAAGATTTTATTTATTTATTTGACAGACAGAGATTACAAGTAGGCAGAGAGGCAGGCAGAGAGATTGGAGGGAGCAGGCTCCCTGCTGAGCAGAGAGCCCAATGTGGGGCTCCATCACTGGGGGATTTTTAAATTATCATTTTTCATTTTGATTTTTCAGCCATTTCCAGTGAGTCCAAAGAAAATGCTCTCTAGGATGCCAGTTGTTTGAAATATGTTCTGACTTTCTCTACTTTCCAGTCTGTGGGCAGTTTTTGTCATTTTCATTTGGCCTTCCTGAAACCAATGGTAACAGGAAGTTATTGAGTACAAAAGCCCATATATGCTCATTATGTAAAACTGGGTAAGATGTTTAAATCTTTTGTTTATTAGGAGATATCTTTAAGAGAGTGAGGAGGAAAGCCACATAGTAAGAACACATATACTAAATATTATATCTAATGGAGAAATCTTCCCTTAAAGATTGAGTTCAAGACATCACTATATAAACCAGTATTTAGTCACTGTTGTTAGACATAAGCCACCATTAAATTAAGAGTAAGAAATAAGAAGTGTACATTTGGATTTGAGTTGTACTACTACTATAATTATATATGACTATCATCTGCACAGGAAAGTCAGGAAAACAATGGCTACATCAGTATGGAAGAAACGAGAACTCCATAAATAGCTATGTGAAAATGAATTACGTATTAGGAGAAAAATAAATTTAGATTTGTATCTCACGTCTCACTGTATTCTGAAGAATATTCCATTCTGATGGAAATTTAAGTGTAAGTAAGAAGGTTAGTGAGAGAGAGAGAGAACATAAAATAGTAGAAGGAGAAAATATAATGTTATAGTATCTGTGGTTTAAAACTAGAAGTGGGCATGAGCTTTTTTAAGTATGACCCCTGAAATTGGAACTCATCCAAAAAAAAGGGGGTATAGTGGTGCCTGCGTGGCTCAGTCAGTTAACTGTCTGGCTCTTGATTTCAGCTCAGGTCATGCTCTCAGGGTCATAGGATCAAGCCCTGTGCAGGGCTCTGTGCTCAGGGCAGAGTCTGCTGGTCCCTCTCCCTCTGCTCCTCCCCCCACCCACTCTCTCTATCTCTAAAATATATAAATAGAGAATCTTTTTAAAAAAAGATGGTATATCTAACAATTAAAAAATAATAAAGTTCCCTAGGTACCAAAATTATGGTATATTTCAAATGCCTATATTACCCAAAAGACCTATTTCAATGCACCTACAAAACAAACTCCAGGTGTATTGTTATAGGGTATTAACCAGATTAATATTATTTTTATTGAAACAAACTAAATATTTAAAAAAGTTGAAAAGGTAATGCAAATATTCACTAAAATGAAAAAGAAATGGCATTTGCTCTTCAATTTATTAAAATATATTATAAAATTCCAGGTACTAAAAAATATGCTAACGCTTCTAGAAGAGACAAAAGGCAGATGGGAGAGAGAGTTTAGCTATGTTCAACTGTAACATAATTTTGTGTTATTAAAGGGGAAGGTGTAAACTATATAGAAGATGGTGTTTAGAAAACTGGTTTTCTATACAAAGGAAAAGAAAGGTTATGTCATTTGTTTATTCAACCTACAAGTATTTACTGACTTCCTGTTTACTGACTTCCTTATCTTCCAGTGACTGAAGCTATATCCATGAATTGAAGTCTCAACCTTTATAGAACTAAATACAGGATGTATTAGATGATGGCATTCACCCTGAGAAGAAGAGTCAATCAAGAGGGTAGGCAGTTGTGATGGTGCTGATGGTGACCCTGAGGCAGGGGTGCAGCTGGAATTGGGATGGTGGTGCCGGTGAGAAGGTAGTGATAGAGTGGTGCTTGCAGTCATGGTGGTCATGGTGGTCTTGGTGCTCATGAGGGTGATGGTATAGGTGCTACTTAGATTGGGATGTGTGGTTTACTTTATTCAGTGTTGGAGAAGACCTCATGTTAGGTGTTCTTTGGCCAAGAAATGAAACAAAAAAGGAAGTAAGGAAAGCGGACAGTAAAGTATAAAAGCCAACTTTATGAGTTGTGTTAGGCATGCATTAAGAAAAGGAAGGAATCTTGCATGCCTGGAGTGATAGACAGAGGACAAGAAGGTATATTGAACAACTATGCAAACTCATGGTTATCAGAGTAATGCACTGAGTTATCATGCAGAAAGCACACACACACTCACACACACACACACACAAAGATACATGTCTATAAAGTTCTCCTTCTAATGAGCCTTTTTCTTTCATTCAAAATTTAATAACATTCCCACATGTTGTTTTTCCTGTGGTCTAAACTGCTCATATTTATTGCTATTCCAAGTTTTTTATTTTTTTTTATTTTCAGCATAACAGTATTCTTTGTTTTTTGCACCACACCCAGTGCTCCATGCAATCTGTGCCCTCTCTAATACCAAACACCTGGTTCCCCCAACTTCCCACCCCCCACCGCTTCAAAACCCTCAGATTGTTTTTCAGAGTCCATAGTCTCTCATGGTTCACCTCCCCTTCCAATTTCCCCTAACTCCCTTCTCCTCTCTAACTCCCTTTGTCCTCCATGCTATTTGTTATGCTACACAAATAACTGAAACCATATGATAATTGACTCTCTCTGCTTGACTTATTTCACTCAGCATAAAATCTTCCAGTCCTGTCCATGTTGCTACAAAAGTTGGGTATTCATCCTTTCTGATGGAGGCATAATACTCCATAGTGTATATGGACCACATCTTCCTTATCCATTCATCCGTTGAAGGGCATCTTGGTTCTTTCCAGTTTGGCGACCGTGGCCATTGCTGCTATAAACATTGGGGTACAGATGGCCCTTCTTTTCACTCCATCTGTATCTTTGGTGTAAATATCCAGTAGTGCAATTGCAGGGTCCTAGGGAAGCTATATTTTTAATTTCTTGAGGAATCTCCACACTGTTCTCCAAAGTGGCTGCACAAATTTGCATTCCCACCAACAGTGTAAGAGGGTTCCCCTTTCTCCACATCCCCTCCAAAACATGTTGTTTCCTGTCTTGCTAATTTTGGCCATTCTAACTGGTGTAAGGTGATATCTCAAAGTGGTTTTAATTTGAATCTCCCTGATGGCTAGTGATGATGAACATTTTTTCATGTGTCTGATATCCATTTGTATGTCTTCATTGGAGAAGTGTCTGTTCATATCTTCTGCCCATTTTTGGATATGATTATCTGTTTTTTGTGTGTTGAGTTTGAGGAGTTCTTTATAGATCCGGGGTGTCAACCTTTTGTCTGTGCTGTCATTTGCAAATATCTTCTCCCATTCCGTGGATTGCCTCTTTGTTTTCTTGACTGCTTCCTTTGCTGTGCAGAAGCTTTTGATTTTGATGAAGTCCCAAAAGTTTATTTTCACTTTTGTTTCCTTTGCCTTTGGAGACATATCTTGAAAGATGTTGCTGTGGCTAATATCGAAGAGATTACTGCCTATGTTCTCCTCTAGGATTCTGATGGATTCTTGTCTCACGTTGAGGTCTTTTATCCATTTTGAGTTTATCTTTGTGTCTCTTACGGTGTAAGAGAATGGTCGAGTTTCATTCTTCTACATATAGTTGTCCAGTTTTCCCAGCACCATTTATTGAAGAGACTGTCTTTTTTCCACTGGATATTTTTTCCTGTTTTGTCGAAGATTGATTGACCATAGAGTTGAGGGTCCATATCTGGGCTCTCTACTCTATTCCACTGGTCTATGTGTCTGTTTTTATGCCAGTACCATGCTGTCTTGGTGATTACAGCTTTGTAGTAGAGCTTGAAATCAGGTAATGTGATGCCCCCAGTTTTATTTTTGTTTTTCAACATTTCCTTAGCAATTCGGGGTCTCTTCTGGTTCCATACAAATTTCTGGATTATTTGCTCCAGCTCTTTGAAAAACACTGGTGGAATTTTGATTGGAATGGCATTAAAAGTATAGATTGCTCTAGGCAGTATAGGCATTTTAACAATGATTATTCTTCCGATCCAAGAGCATGGAATGGTCTTCCATCTTTTTGTGTCTTCCTCAATTTCTTTCATGAGTGTTCTGTAGTTCCTCAAGTACAGATCTTTTACCTCTTTGGTTAGATTTATTCCCAGGTATCTTATGGTTCTTGGTGCTATAGTAAATGGAATCGATTCTCTAATTTCCCTTTCTGTATTTTCATTGTTAGTGTATAAGAAAGCCACTGATTTCTGTACATTGACTTTGTATCCTGCCACATTACTGAATTGCTGTATGAGTTCTAGTAGTTTGGGGGTGGAGTCTTTTGGGTTTTCCATATAAAGAATCATGTCATCTGCGAAGAGAGAGAGTTTGACTTCTTCATTGCCAATTTGGATACCTTTTATTTCTCTTTGTTGTCTGATTGCTGTTGCTAGGACTTCTAATACTATATTGAACAAGAGTGGTGAGAGTGTGCATCCTTGTCGTGTTCCTGATCTCAACGGGAAGGCTGCGAGCTTTTTCCCATTAAGGATGATATTTGCTGTGGGTCTTTCATAGATAGATTTTATGAAGTTCAGGAATGTTCCCTCTATCCCTATAATTTGAAGTGTTTTAATCAGGACTGGATGCTGGATTTTGTCAAATGCTTTTTCTATATCAATTGAGAGGACCATGTGGTTCTTCTCTCTTCTCTTATTAATTTGTTCTATCACATTGATTGATTTGTGAATGTTGAACCATCCTTGTATCCCAGGAATGAATCCCACCTGGTCATGGTGGATCATCTTTTTAATGTGCTGTTGGATCCTGTTTGCTAGGATCTTGTTGAGAATCTTAGCATACATATTCATCAGTTATATTGGTCTAAAATTCTCCTTTTTGGTAGGGTCTTTGCCTAGTTTGGAGATCAGGGTAATGCTGCCTTCATAGAAAGAGTCTGGAAGTTTTCCTTCTGCTTCAATTTTTTGAAACAGCTTCAGGAGAATAGGTGTTATTTCTACATTGAAAGTTTGGTAGAATTTCCCAGGGAACCCATCAGGTCCTGGGCTCTTGTTTTTTGGGAGGTTTTGATCACTGCTTCAATCTCGTTACTAGATATCAGTCTATTCAGGTTGTCGATTTCTTCCTGGTTCAATTTTGGGAGTTCATAGTTTTCCAGGAATGCATCCATTCCATCTAGGTTGCTTAGCTTATTGGCATATAAGTGTTGACAATAACTTCTGATGATTGTTTCTACTTCCTTGTTGTTAGTTGTGATCTCTCCCTTTTCATGCATAATTTTATGAATTTGGGCTTTCTCTCTTTTCTTTTAGATTAGTGTGGCCAATGGTTTATCGATCTTATTGATTCTTTCAAAAAATCAGCTTCTAGTTTCATTGATACGTTCTACTGTATCTCTGGTTTCTACCTCATTGATCTCAGCTCTAATCTTGATTATTTCTCTTCTTACGTGTGGAGTTGGTTTGATTTGTTGTTGATTCTCCAGTTCTTTAAGGTGTAGAGACAGCTGCTGTGTTCTGGATTTTTCCATTTTTTTGAGGGAGGCTTGGATGGCTATGTATTTCCCCCTTACGACAGCCTTTGCTGTATCCCATAGGTTTTGGACTATAGTGTCTTCATTCTCATTGGTTTCCATGAACTGTTTCAGTTCTTCTTTGATCTCCTGGTTGATCCAAGCATTCTTAAGCAAGGTGGTCTTTAGCTTCCAGATGTTTGAGTTCCTTCTGAACTTTGCCTTGTGATTGAGCTCCAGTTTCAAAGCATTGTGATCTGAGAATATGCAGGGAATGATATCAGTCTTTTGGTATTGGTTGAGTCCTGATTTGTGACCCAATATGTGGTCTATTATTGAGAAGGTTCCATGTGCACTTGCGAAGAATGAGTATTCTGTTGTTTTAGGGTGGAATGTTCTGTATATATCTATGAGGTCCATCTGGTCTAATGTGTCATTCAATGCTCTTGTTTCTTTATTGATTTTCTGCTTTGATGATCTATTTCTGAGAGAGGTGTGGTAAGATCTCCTACTATTAATGTATTCATATCAATATGACTCTTTATCTTGATTAACAGTTTTCTTATATAATTGGCTGCTCCCATATTGGGGGCATAGATATTTACAATTGTTAGATCATCTTGGTGGATAGTCCCTTTAAGAATTATGTAGTGTCCTTCTGTATCTCTGACTACAGTCTTTAGTTTAAATCTAATTTGTCTGATATGAGAATCGCTACCCCGGCCTTCTTTTGAGGCCCATTAGCATGAAAGATGCTTCTCCAACCTTTCACTTTCAGTCTAGGTGTATTTTTAGGTTCAAAATAGGTCTCTTGTAGACAACATATGGATGGGTCCTGTCGTTTTATCCAATCTGCAACCCTGTGTCGTTTTATGGGCACATTTAGGCCATTCACATTGAGAGTGATTATTGATAGATACGTTTTTATTGACATTTTGTTACCTTTGAAGTCTTTCTTTCTGTAGATTGTCTCTATATTTCTGTTCAATGCTATTCTTAGGAATTTTCCTCTTTTATAGACCCCCCCCCCTTAATATTTCCTGCAGTGTTGGCTTGGGGGTTGCATAGTCTTTTAAGCCTTGCTGGTCTTGGAAACTCTTTATCTCTCCATCCATTTTCAATGTCAGTCTTGCTGGATAAAGTATTCTTGGCTGCATGTTCTTCTTATTTAGTGCCCTGAATATATCTTGCCACCCCTTTCTGGCTTGCCAGGTCTCTGTGGACAGGTCTGACGTTATTCTGATGGGCTTTCCTCTGTAAGTAAGGAGCCTCTTTGTCCTAGCAGCTTTCAAGAGATTATATCTACAATTATGATTCCTCAATTTGACTATCAGTTGCCTTGATGTTTTTCTGGAATCTATAATCTTGGGTGGAGATCCTTCAGCCTCTAATACATGAACGCTGGTTCCATTTGCGAGATTGGGAAATTTTTCATGAAGAACTTGTTCCACTATATCTTCTAGACTTCTTTCTTTCTCCTCCCCTTCAGGGATTCCAATAATTCTGACGTTGGAACGTTTCATGGCATCATTTATTTCCCTGATTCTGTTTTCATGGCTTCTAAGCTGTTTGTTCCAGGCTTCCTCCTGATCCTTTCTCTCTATCTGTTTGTCCCCCAGATCACTAATTCTATCTTCTGTCTTAGTTACCCTAGCTTTGAGAGAATTTAGATTAGATTGGAACTCATTGAGAGCATTATGAACCTCATCTCTGGTAGCTTTTAGCTGTGCCCTAACATTGTGAACATCCTGTCTGGTCGCTTTCAGCTCGGCCCTAATCAATTCCATTTGGTCATCCATGGCTTTCTCCAACCTAGCTATTGCCTGGATAATTGTTAGCCTGAATTCTCTTTCTGACATATTGTCTATGTTGATAGCCATTAGCTCTGTTGCAGAATGTCCATCCTCTGTATTTTTCTTCTGTTGGGCATTCCTTCTCCTAGTCATTTTGGTGAGAGATGACTGAACAGATGTAGCTGGATGTATCAACCGTGGTGCAGTCAAGGTGCACCCTGGAACACTTCTGAGCAATCAGGATTCCCCACCCAAATGAGAGAAAAAAGAAAAGAAAAAGAAAAAAAATTGAGAGAGAGAGAGACAGGAAAGAAAGGGAAGATGACAGAGAAGTTTCAGCCCAAATGTGTCCCAAGGTAAGATTTATGAGGTACACAAACAAAAACAGACAAACAAAAAGACTGATAAAAGTATGTAAGAAAAGAAAAAATATATATATATGCAAATAAAGGAAGAACCTTGTCGAAAAGAACCCCAAGTGTAAGATTTATATACTATCAGGACAAACACAAAAACACAGAAACACTGGTGGAAGAAAAAGATGGGAGAGTGGTTATAAATTCTCAGTGTGGGCGAGGAAGGTTGTTTTGATTCTTCCTGGATGTATCTTGATATCCTTGTTAAAGGACTCAACCTTCCTAGGCTAAAGGGGGATTAAAAAATGGTTTACCTATAGGGGTAGTATTGATTGGGGAAAGGGGATTACTTTGAAGTTTAACTCTATATGAATATTAGAAAATAAAAATAAAAAAGGAATAAACTAGACTAAACTAAACTAAAATAAAAAAAAAAGAAATTTAAAAAATAGAAATGCAAAAGGAAAACACAGTTGTATGTATCAAAAAGTTCAGGTTAAAAGGTTATTATGGAATTTGATATACTGGACAGCTCACTGTGATGGTAAATAGGTTAAAAATTATCTATATATTAAAATGAGCCAAATAGTGGGAACAAATTAAAAATAAAAGTTGTCCTATGAAGTAGTGGTGGTTGTTCTCTTGTCATCTTTTTTTTTTTTTCTTTCCTGGTTGGTTTTCTGGGGGAGGGGCCTGCCACGTGGGTTTTCAGTCAATGATGTTTCCTGAGTTAAGTCCTCCCGCCCCCCCTCAAGGGGGTGGGCTCTGAGGAAACTGGTTTTTTTCCGGCTTTTGTTCTCTGGAGGTTTTTATGTTTGTTCACTTTTTTTTTTTCTCTCGCCTTGACTGCTTTTAATGGTTTTTGTAGGTTTAGAGGAAAGCAAACTGCACCCTGACCTCCCTCTCAGAGAGAAGCCTCAGTCTGGCTGCAGAGCCCAAATAAATTCCCCCTTGGCCACTGGCAAAGCAGGTTCCCAGTCGCGGTCCCTGGGGACGCAGGATTTTCTGCTTGTACCCAAAACCACGGCAGTGGCAGCTGTCTGGGCAGCTCCAGACTGCCAGAGAGTTTCCAAGCAGCGATAGCACACTGGGATTTTCCCACTGGCCTGGGCTGGGTGTGCCTGGTCTTTCTGGGTCTAAGAGCGCCTGACTTGGGAGCACTTCTCTCAGGGGAGGCTGTGGGTCACGCGCGCGCGTGTGTCTCAGGCTCTCAGAGCAGGGCGCAGGTCCGAAAACACCAGGCTGGGCCTTCACACACCTCTCAGGGGAGAGTTTGGGGTGCATGTCTCAGTCTCTGAAACAATGGTGCGGGTCTAAGAGCTTCGGGTGGGCCTTTGTACACCTCTCTCAGGAAAGGGTGAGGGGTGTGCGTATCTTAGGCTCTGTAGCAGGTCTCGGTGTTCTGCTGTCTGGCAAGGCTCCCAGTCCCTCACAAGAGCCGGACCCCATGCATTCTCGGGCATGCTGTGTGCTCAGGGACCAAGACCTGGTTTCCCCGCTGCACTCTCTCTGGCTCAGTGCCAGGGGAGGCTGTCCTGGGTCCGGGGACTTAAGCCCCTGTCCCTAGCCTCCCCGATTCCCACAATTTCCCCCGTGATCCTTTGCTCTTTTGGAGTGCTTTCTACCAGTCTCCAAGTTAATGCTGGTCCCCGGATGCAGGGCACTCTCGTATTGGGGTATTACTTTCCAATCGGTCACCTCTGGTGGCTCCCTCCCCCTTTTGTTTATCTTCCAATATCAGTCTGAAGTTCCCACTCTGCTTTACCTGCCCACTGGCGTCTTCTACCCCTGTAGAGATCCAGATGTGTATAATTCTGATCTCAGGCTGATTTCATGGGTGATCAGAGTTCTTTGAGGTAATCAGCTCACTTTAGGGTACATGTTGAAAAGGGGCCTCCTCCTACTTCCCCGCCATCTTGTCTCCCTATTCCAATTTATATTAATTCTTTGGAATACTGTGAACATTCAATCTCTTCACCTTCTAACATATTTTTTTCTATACTGAGAAAAAAAATTGAGAATAGTCACTAATGCAGATGTGGGGATTTTTTATGCTTAACCCCTCAATTTTAACAACTTAGCCAACTTCAAAGTCATTAATTTCTGTCAATTCTTAGTAATCCTTTAAGTAAAATGATACATTTCCTGGTACTTTCACTCAATATTCATTTCATTTTAAGTAAATCCAGAAAAAGCCAACAAAAGTTCACAAGTCAATAACTGGCTTAAGCCACGTATCTTATGTGAAGTAAGTCAGATTTACATAAATAAGTCCAAATTTATGGCTTAGTATTGTATTCTATTAAACACAACACTACATGTTGAAAAGAGCGATTTCTAAATAGGATTTCTGGTGAATATTCTAAGACTCTGTCTCTAATGTTTTTTTACTGTATCAGTCCCTTTGGTAGCTGAGATTAGTTGGTTTTACCTTCACTTGTTTTAACTTGATCTTCTATTTAGTCCCATTCAAGACTGTGAAGAGAGACAAGAATCTTAATGTGCTTAAGTTAAAAACTACCTTAGTGAGAACTCTACAAGGCAAATGTCATCCCTCATCCCTTTGCCTGATGTTAGGTCATCAGGAAATAAGTTGTATAATCACTAATCCACATTCTAGGCAGATAAGCTCTAGTTAACCTTTTGCTATCTGGCAATGGTATGAGGCATGTCCTGAGAAGCAGTAATAATAAAGAATCTTTGAAATGTATAGGTAATAGATTAATGCATTCTCCCTGGAGAACTTCTAAAAATGGAAATAATACTGAGTAATTTTTTGAGCTCTATGAATCTTTTGAGCCTCTATCATGGCTGACACATATTATTGGGATTTTATACTTCTAGACCTTATTCTATATATTTACAGAAAACATAAGCATCTGTCAGATATAGGATCAAGTACACATCTGGTATGTATCAAGTGTATCTAATATGTATCAGTCTTCTGTGAGTAATTCTTTCTTCTATTTTTTAAGGTTCTATGAAATATATGTGTGTGTGTGTGTTTATATTTGTATGTAATATATTTTTAGGTGAGAAGGAGAAGGAGAGAAAGAATATCAAGTAGACTCCATGCCCAGAGCAGAGCCTAACCTGAAACTCAATCTCACTACCTTGAGATTACAACTTGAGCCTAAATCAAGAGTTCATCCTTAACCAACTGAGTCACCCAGGTGCCCATGAAACATATTTTTTTTGTTTGCTTTTTACATCTATAAGACAGTCTAAAATAGGAAGTAGGAAGAAGATGCAAAGCCTACTATTTTTATGACCCTAAAATTAAGTTTATTGTGTTATATTAATTTTAGAAAGTAGTGCCAGGGTCAATATTGACTATCCTTATCCTTAATGAAGTCTTGTGCTCAAGTTTCCTCTGTGTTCAGTAATGTGAACACAGCACCTAGACATTAGCTGTCATGCTACTATGTACTCAGAAAGTGATGTATCCTCCAATGAATGAATGGAATGGGGGAAAATTACTATATATTATATATACTCTCTCTCCTCTCTCTCTCTCTCTCTCTCTCTCTCTCTATATATATATATATATATATATATATATATTTGTTTTGATATATATATATTTGTATTGTGGAGGCCAAGAAAAACAAGGCTGTACCCACCTCGAGTCTAGCCCTGACATAAGTGCAGCCATCTTGATGTTCCAGATTATCACAAAATATTTCTTGGGTTCTGACCTACTCAGGTTAGCACTTTAAACAGTCCCTCTCTCCTTTAACGATTGATTTAAACCCCTGGACTCAGCTGCCTCTGTCTTTAATAACTCCCCTACACATTCCCTAACTGATCAATGTTGACCGAGTAGGTAGGGACAACTCTACGCCCCTATTCAGCAGGAAGAAGTTACAGAAGATGAGACCTTCCACTATCAACAACCTTAAAGATTTAAGGGTCAAAATTGTTCAGGGGGAAATGTGGAGGCCGAGAAAATTAAGGCCATCCCACCTCAAGTTTAGCTGATGTGGGAAACAGAGGAAGAAGAAAATCATTAAAATTCCTCACCTACTGACAAGCCCTTGAGACAGACAGAGTGGCTCTCCCCTGGGGACTTAACTGCCTTCACCTTGAGGTTTTACTAAGGACAATCCTAGCCTGACCAACCCCCTACCCCTACAGGTCCTACCAGAATCCTGTAAGCCTACTTTAACAATTCCTTTATTTCTAAACCTCCAAGATAGTGTCGAGAATCATTCTCAAGCATATGGCCCACTGATATACATCTAAAGGGTCTCACGAGAAGATTTTTATTATTGGTAATAAATAACCTTTCTCCCAACCATAACTAGCCCCTCAAGGTCCTAGAGACCTTGCTTCTAAAAATCCTTGGAGATTTACATCATCCATAATCCCATTTGTCCTCACCCACCGCCGAGTCCACCCCTACTCTGCCTTTAAAAACTCTGACTGTAATCTGGCTCGGGGTCCAAGTCCCTACTCCGCTATGTCGGGTATACTTGGGCCCAAGCTTAAGCTTGTCAAATAAACCCTCATGCAATTGCATCGGTGCTTGGCTCCTTGGTGGTCTCTCAGATGCGAAAACTCAGGCATAATAGTATATGTGTTTATTTGGTTGGATTCTCAATATCTGATTCTAGCTGCATGAGTGTTACCAAGCCAATTAAAATTTCAGTACTTCAGTTTATTGCTTTAAAACATAAAATAACTATTTGCCTCATAAAGTGGTTATGAAGATTATGGAAGAGTCATTTTATCAGAAATGGTTTATAAAGGAAAATATACACATCACAATGACTTAGACTAGCACAGACAGTTTGAGATATCCAAATTTTTCATTTATCATCTTTAAGTGAAAACAAGAAACAGTAGTACTTCGTAAATTTAAATCCCGTACCATACTGAGTAACACTGATTGAAGTCATGAGGTGGTTAAACGCTTTGTTTATCCCTCAAATATTATGAGAAAAATAGTTCACTGTCCAAAGGATCTATTATTTTAAGTGAAATCTCTATGAGTCCTAAAATAGATTTTCAGATTGTGCATTCTGTTTCTATATTCTCACTACTAACTATAGTCTTCCCATGTAAATATACTAATGCTTTAGAAGTAGATTGGACCAATCAGTGATGGAAAAATCATGACTGTAAGCCAACATCAAGCTGAAGAAACAAGAATCCATAATCTTCATTATGGAGTGAAACTACATGGGAAGAGGAATTCAATGGGTCTCGGCTAAAATAATAAAAACATGATGGATATAGTTAAAATAAACAAAGTACAATTTTTAAAAGCATCACTGGGAAAATAGAGCAAGGGCTTTCAATTTTATTAACAGGGAATTTAATTTTAAATCAAAGTAAGAAACATAACCATTACTTTGTAGAGGTGGCCAATGGAGTAGACTTCGTAAGGAACTGTTCATGTTTTTCAAAGGGCTTCAACGTTTTAAAGCTCTAATAATATTTAACTTGGACCAGGTTAAAATCATAAAGATACGAAATTCAAAGAAGGAAGGTAAATGCCTTTTTAGGGTCAGGAAGTTTGGGAGTGAGGGCCCCACATATTTCCTTTTATTCATAAGAAATGGAACTCAGCCTTTTATTGTTCTTCCCCTTTAAAATAGCAATATGGCACCTTTTGCCAAGTAAGAAAAATAAACATTTGGTTTGCTTTGTGTAAGCCTTTCTCTTTATTTTTCTTGTTAAGAGCAGCCATGCTTTCTATTTTTATGTAATACTGGAATATTTCCCTGTAATTTACTTTTCAGCATTTTCTCTCTAAATTCTGCTTTATTAATTTTCAGATATTATTGTCTCAAGCTCATTTTCTTTGTTTGCATTGCAAGCAACTTTATGCTTTAATTTATTCACCTTTACATTATAAGTTACAACTTTTAACATTCTCTGATTCCAAACACGGTTCTTATTTAAAAGTTAAAACAATATCCATTTAACCTTAAATTCCATTTAACCTTTTTTATTTTGATTATGAGATTCATCTTGATTTATATGTAAATGTTTCCTACTCTTTTCATGTTGTACTCCAATTTGCTCCAAATATCAATAATAATATTGTTTGGAAAAAACATGCCTTTGTTTTTAGTCATGTAACTTTTGGAGAGAAGTATTTTGTTTCATCTTTCTTTCTTTCTTTCTTTTAATATTTTATTTATTTATTTGACAGACAGAGATCACAAGTAGGCAGAGAGGCAGGCAGAGAGAGAAGAGGAAGCAGGCTCCCTGCTGAGCAGAGAGACCTGGCTCAATCCCAGGACCCTGGGATCATGCCCTGAGCTGAAGGCAGAGGCTTAACCCACTGAGCCACCCAGGCGCCCCCCATTTCCTGTTCTTTATGGGGCAGCTACTCTATGCTAATTCCCGTAGTTCTAGTATGGCCAGTCCTCAAAAATTAGGAGAGTTGTTATGAAGCTAATCAAACTGATGTGAAGAGGAAGGAAAACAAGCTACATGACTTGCCAAAGCCAGCTAGTAACTGAACAGGGGGAATCAGATGGTGAACCCTGTTCATGTCCCAGGGTTTCTGTCTGTTTCATTATAGCAGGTAGCTGTAGAAAGGGCAGAAAATTAAACATCTGACTGTAGCTCTTTTGCAGTTTTTCTTTATTACATCCTTTAGAGTGTGATTCCTGGTGTTTGTTCATTTTTCTTATTGTTTCCTCTTATTTAAATTTTCAGTATTCTGACAAATTGCACAGTGAGTGAGCAGTGTTCTGTAAGTCAAAGGTTTTATCTGTTATTATGAATTTGTCAAATGAACACTTACGAGGGGAAGCACAGGGGTGCCAGATGGTGAGCCTTGCTTCAACAAGAGGCCACAAGAGGAATTGCAATCAGGTTTATTATTCATTGGTCCTGGAAGAAAAAACTGGGACACTTTGAGAGGCCACAGAGGGAGGTCAAGACACAGTGCAGACAGCAGGGCAGAGCTCCTTTTATTAAAGTCCATGTGTAGAATTCTCTGGGGCTCCCAGGCTAAGGCCATATTGATCAATTCAAACTTAACAAGCTGGGTTTTGGTAAGCCACATGGTGGTTTAGCCTAGGAGACATATAGGGGAAAGCTCTGGAAGACAGGGAAGAATATTGATTACAAGGGCTGTTGGGAGAGATGACCTCAAGAACTTACATTAGTGGCATGCCTGGCTGGCTCAGTTGGTTCACTGCCTTTGGTTCAGGTCATGATCCCAGAGTCCTGGGATTGCAGGGGACAGTGGCCCTCCTGAGTGTCTGGCTGATCCGCTGGGAGTCTGCTCCTTCCTCTTCTTCCTCTGCATACCCGTCCTGTTCTTCATGCTTTCTCACTCAAATAAATAAGTAAAATCTAAAAAAAAAAAAAAGAAAAAAAGGCAAGATTTATTTGTTTCTGAATCTGGGACCTGGGAATAATAGTTTAAAGTATAAAAGGAGATCAAAGTTTGAATCTTGGTTTTATTGCTTAGTATTTAACTTACAGAGCTGTAACCACATCTAAATAAATAGCTAATCCATATACAGCACTTGGCTCCATGCTGGGCTCTCAGGACATGGTTGATGAAACAATAGTGAGATGTGTCAGTTTTATAAAGCCCTGGGGGGTGGATGCCAGGACACCCCAGAGTGGAGTTTTGTTGGGGATGGAATGACAGAAGCCCACATGAGGCACAGAGCAGCGGTGATGGTAATTTCACTTCTGTGTCGCTAGGACCAGACTGAAGTGTTACCTGCCTTTGAAGCGCCTCTCTCTAAGATTTTCAAAAACCTGGTCAGATCACAGTTTCTCAGGGAACTCCCTCCTTTCCAATTGTCCCAAATATATTTCTGTGTGTGTTACATTTTAACTCAAAACTCCTATATCTAAGTTGATTCCCACATGTTTTATTATGTGTGTATTTCTCCTCACACAAACTATAAATTCTACAGAAAGGTGTTTTATGAGTTTACTGGATTAAGTCACTTCTACTCACTTTATAGAATCATTCAGCATTTACTGAGTGCCTGGAGAATGTCTTGTAGCTACTGTTATATAAGTACATTGCCATTTTATTTATGCCATTGAATTGAAATAATCAGAGATTTGGCAGGGACTGATATAATTGAATAATTGAAACTTTTCTCAATTATTCAAAAAAGCTAGTAAACAATTTCTCAGAAAGCAACTGGAAGTTCTTCTTAAACCATCTGTGTAAATAACATGCCAGTTGACACAACTTTTTAGCTTTCAAAGACAATAAAAATTGTTTTTTTTTCCTAAATTAATAAACTATAGTGGAAACATCATCTGTCTGTAGTACAAAATTAAACTGTAGTCTAAGGGCATAAATAATAAAACTGCTCAAGCAAATGCAGTCTTTGTTTTTAATGTGATCACTAAAATATGGCTTTGGAACAAGCAGAAGATAAATCCAATGTCTGACTTTTCTAGTGTTATTGTTTCCCCAAGTTTATTTGTCCTCCACTGGTTTATTTAAAAGAAATTGCTGTGCATTCCGAAATACAGTCTTTGCCCATATAAAAGAATAATTCCGATAGAGGCTACATGAGTGAGTTAAGATCTTTGTAATTTGGAAGATAAAGAAATACTGGTAAAAGTGTTTAGAGAATGGGCATGAGTAGAAAAAAATGAAGGTGTCAAGGACAAACAAGAGATAGGCAATGCTCCTTGTCTTGGAAGCTTTCTGAGAAAGTGCTGGATATGGGTGGTTTATGCAGTTTTGACAGTGATTTTCTAAACAATTAGTTCATTGTAAGCTTCATTTAATTAATTAATTAATTAATTATGGAGAGAGGGAGAGCCAGGGAGGAGGGCAGTGCAAGGGAGAGGGAAAGAGAATCTCAAGCAGGCTCTGTGCCAGGCACAGAGCCCAACACAGGGCTCGATCTCTTGACCCTGAGATTATGACCTGAGTCAAAACAAAAAGTCTGTAGTTTAACCCACTGAGTCACCCAGGCGGCCCAATGTCCAATTTTTCTGGAAAGCATTTTCTGCTACAGTAGGTCTAAGCCTTACCATCTGTTTTTACAGTTGGGGAGTTCAGTTAAAGGATGTATTTAGGATTATTCCTTTGCAGTATGTGTAAGGTAACTGAAAAGTTTAAAGAACATTCTCCTCTAGTGCTTTTTAAAGATATGTGTGTACGTGAGCCTTGGTGATGGCATGGTGGGCTTGGGGAGGGTGAATGTTTTGCATAAGCATGTACTAAGGAAGCTAGAACTAAAATAATGCTCTGTGTCAATCAATTTTACATAGCTTTCCTTGTCCTCTAATTTGGTAAAGAGTTTAAAGTCTTAGATGGCATACAAAGTATTTTGAGCTTTTATTCTAACTCTTCTGTTGGATATATTTTGCCCAAAGAGCCCTATAGTATATGTTGTATGTGTGACATGAGCTGATTTTAAGTAAAATGAAATGTTATCACATCTTTACCTGTAATAATGATGTGGGAAAGCAGTTGTGTTTGAAAATAACAGATCCTTCTGTCTTAGAATTGTCATCCTAGCAGAGAGGAGGCAGGTCACCTTAATCTGAGTGAGAGAATGTCATTCGGATAAGGATGGAGGTCTCAGTAAAAACAATTTGTAACAATGAAGAACAATAGAATCTTAGTTATTTCCTTTCAGCTGAATGATTTAATATTGCGTGGTTTTATTTGCAAAGATAAAAATAATCTTATAAAACTGTAAAGAAATCCCATTAGTGTATAACTAGTCAAAATAAGAATCTGGTAACATCCAACAAATAGTAGACCTATACAGCAAATATACACCATGCGGAAGCTTCTAAATATTGTTACTATTCATCACAAGGCTAATTATCTATGATTAAAGGTCCAATATTGGCTGATTCTGTAATTAGCATTATTTCAAACATATTAAGTTGTATATCAAAATAATTATAATGTGTTTTGCCTTATTGATTTTGTATTTGTTATAAATGCTAAATTAAGTTGTATTATTAACTAAAATTTCTTTCTAATGCTTTAAGCTCATGTTTTATTATTATTTATTTATATATTATTATATATTATATTATATATATTATATATTATATATATTATTTATTATTATTTCATAGGAGGCAGGTGTGAAATTTGTAATATTAAAATTATTCTAAAAATTGCTTCACCCTCAACTCTTACAAAAATGACATTTGTGAAATTAAAAAAAAACATCTTTAATAATATGATAGGGCACCTGGGTGGCTCAGTGGGTGGCTCATCTACATTTGGCTCAGGTCATGACCCTGGGGTCATGAGATCGAGCCCTGCATCAGGCTCCCTGCTCAGTGGGGAGCTTGCTTTTCCCTCTCCCTCTGCCTTCAGCTCCACCTGCTTGTGCTCTCCCTCTGACAAATTAATAAATAAAATCTTTAAACATATAAGACACTCAGAAGTAATACGTGTGTTAAGATCAGATGTTTACATGCATAACCCCAATGTATTAACAAATAATATATACACTCAACATATAAAATTCAAGCGCTTTTTGTTTATTATTCTTAGTCACATATACATGCATATGTTGGGTTTGCTTTTTTTTTTTTAAACCCGTAAAGTCTTGTCTTTCCCACATACCTCTCTACATTAGTTTTATTCCTAAGAAAAAGTATACCAATGAGCATTTCACTAGATTGTAACTGGTTTTGGTCTCATTGCGCAGGCCCCCGAGTAGCTGGAGGCTCAGGACAGGAGTTCTGAAGGAGATGCCAAACTGCCTCACAGCTTTGAGCCCAAGATGTATTTCGACAGCCACCTTTATTCATGATAATGTGGTCTAAATTTAGACTAAAATGACAGAAAGGAAAATCACCATGTTTTTTCTTATTACTGTAAAAACTCTGGAATGAACTCTAGACTGAATCACAGTTCTGATTTAAGATATTAAGTTGATATCATTCCCTGAAGCTTCTAGATTATTCACTGTGTAGTTATAGTCTTGCTGCTAAGAGAAATACTGGGATAGTCATCCGAAGCAATGCAAATTGAGAGAAAAGGGAAACCCATAAATGTTGTCTGTTAGGAAGCCTCAGTACAATTATGATGAATATTTACATATTCCATGGAAAGAACTCTAAACTTAACTCTGAAATTTCAAGTGACATTTCTCTATCTGTGCTGTGTGGGGAAAATATTTCTTTGTCTTTTTTTTTAAAGATTATTTATTTATTTGAGGGAGAGAGAGATAGAGAGAGAGAGCACATGAGTAGGGGGAAGGGGCAGAGGGAGAGAGAGAAGCAGACTCCCCGCTGAGTGTGGAGCCTGACTCTGGGCTTGATTCCAGGACCCTGGAGTGTGGATCCTGGGATCGTGACCTGAGCTAAAGGCAGATGCTTAACCAACTGAGCCAACCAGAAACCCCAAAATATTTATTTAATAAAAGGATATGAGGTCAAAATATAAAGCACATGAGGAAAAAAACTAGCAGAAGATCCATAACCTTGGAGTAGACAAAGAATTCTTAAACTCACAAAAAAGCTTTATTCAATAAACTGGACTTAATTATAATAATGAAATTGTTCTTCTGGCCACTTATAGAATAAGAAATAAAATACATATGGAGAGAAGATATTTACAGTATATACACTAGACAAAAAGTGTGGGGAGAAGATATTTACAATATATACATTTCACAAAAAACATATCTAGAATATGCATGTTTAATATGTGTACATACATGTATGTGTGTACATACATACTTAATTTTATGTGTTTAATGGGTGTTTTGTATGTTTAATGTGTGTACATACATGTATGTGTGTACATACATACTTAATTTTGTGTGTGTGTTCATTACTCCCAATCAGTGACACAGACAACTCTATAGAAAAATAGGAAAATGAATTGTGCAGGTACTTTGCAGAAGAGAAGAAACAAGAAAATAATCTCGGCATTGTTAATGATCAAGAATTTTTTTTTTAATTTTAATTTTTTAAATATTTTATTTATTTATTTGACAGAGAGAGAGAGATCACAAGTAGGCAGAGAGGCAGGCAGAGAGAGAGGGGGAAGCAGGCTCCCTGCTGAGCAGAGAGCCCAATGCAGGGCTCGATCCCAGAACCCTGAGATCATGACCTGAGCCAAAGGCAGAGGCTTAACCCACTGAGCCACCCAGGCACCCCAAGAAGTATTTTAATTATAATATTATACCACTAAAATAAAAAGAAATTAAGAAGACAAACAGCAAATATCAAGTTCTCAGGAAGATGGGAAAGTGTGGAACTCTTTCAGTATAGAAGGAAACACCATCTAAAGAAAAATAAATTACTTTGGTTAAAACCTTAACATATACATTATCTATATGGTAATTATAAAATGCTAATGAAATAAATTTTTGAAAAGAGCTAAATAAGTGGAGATGCATACCACTTTCATAGATTAAAAAAATCAAGATAGTAAAGATGTTAATTCTCTCTTATCTGATCTGTAGGTTTCATGAAATTCCTATTAAAATACTAACTCTTTTTTGTAGACAAGACAAGATGTAGGGCTAGCTGAAAAGTTCTTAGAGTTGACACCAAAATCATAAACTGTAAATGGAAAAATGAGTAAGTTGGCCCTCATAAAAATAAAATTAAAAAAAGAACTTTTGCTCTTTGAAAGATCTTGTAAAGAGCATGAGAAAACACACTACATACTGGGAGAAAATATTTGCAAAATGCCTATCTGACAAAAAAAATGTGTAGTTTAAAAAAACAATGAACTCTCAAAATATAAAAATAGGAAAATGATTCAAGTGGAAAATGAGCAGGAGACATAGATATTTCACTAAAGAAGATATACACATGGCAAGTAAGGACATGAAAAGTTAACAATCTTAGCCATTTAGAAAAATGGAAGTTAAGGCACAGCGAGATGCCATCACACACCTATCCACATGGATAAAATTAAAAATAGTGAAAACAGGGGCGCCTGGGTGGCTCAGTGGGTTAAGCCGCTGCCTTCGGCTCAGGTCATGATCCCAGGTCCTGGGTTCGAGCCCCACATCGGGCTTTCTGCTCAGCAGGGAGCCTGCTTCCTCCTCTCTCTCTGCCTGCCTCTCTGCTTACTTGTGATTTCTCTCTGTCAAATAAATAAATAAAATCTTTAAAAAAAAATAGTGAAAACACCAAGTGCTAGCAAGGATGTGGAGAAACCAGATCGCTCATACATTAGTGGGAGTATAAAATGATAGACTTTGGAAATCAGCTTAGCAGTGTCTGAAAAACAAAACATAGCAAAACTAAACACACACCTGTGTAGGTTCTGTCAATTACACTCCTGTTCAGTGATCCCAGGGAATTGAGAATCTATGTTCAGTGTGTGTGTTCATTGAATGAATGTTCAGTGCATGCATGTTCAGAACTCCTCTAGTCAGAATAACTGAGCTCTGGAAACAACTCAGATGTCCTACAGTGGGTGAATTTTGTTTTTCCATTGGGTGGATTTTTAAACAACAGTGGTACAGCCATTCCATGGAATACTACTTGGTAATGAAAAGGAACAAACTCCTGAACTATGCAATGACTAGGATGGATCTTAAGGGAATTATGCTATGTGAAAAAAGTGAATGTTAAAAGTGACATACCATGCGATTACATTCCTGTAACACCTTTTTTTTTTTTTTTTCATTTATTTGTGAGAGAGAGAGAGAGAGAGGGTGCACAAGCATGGGGAATAGCTGGCAGAACAGATAGAGGGAGAAACAGGCTCCCCATTGAACAAGGAGCCTGATGTGGGACTTGATCCCAGGACCTTGGGATCATGACCTGAGCCAAAGGCAGCTGCTTAATGTACTGAGCCACCCAGGTGCCCCCTGTAACACTCTTGAAGAGATAAAATAATGGAGATGGAAAAGAAATTCCCGGTTCCCAGGGGTTAGGGGTAAGGGTGGAAGGAAGAGAGAGAGGGTGGGAGAGAATGCAGTAGGAAGTTGGTGTGGCTATCCACACCAACAAAGAGAGCAAAGCAGAAGGGACCCGTGTGATGCTAAAACCATTCTTGGGGCTACATCTTGGCTATAGTGACAGTTACATGAATATTGGCATGTGACAAAATTGCATACAGCTAAATATACGTGCATACAAATGCATGTAAAAATGTGAGATCTGAGTAAGTCTGGCGGCTTGTCTCAATGTCCCTTTTCCAGTTGTGATATGGTACTACAGTTAGGAACAATTCTGCCATTGGGGAATATTGGTGAGGATACATGTAATCTCTGTATACTGTTTCTTAAATCTTCATGTGCATTTACAACCATTGCAAAATAGTTTAATTTTTTTAGTTTAAAAATAAGGCAGCCACAGAAGTCTGCATTCTGTGCAGTTTCATTTTTAGAAATTCAGACTGGCAAAAATAATATATGGTGTTACATGTCAAAGTTGGGGGAGGGTCATGAATGAAAACAATCATAAGCAGAGCTTCTGAATTATTTATGGTGTTCTGTTTCTTGATCCGATTCTAAGTGTTTCCATTTTGTGAAAAATGCATTCAAGTGTATACTTGAGATTTGTGTGCTCTTCTGTTCATGTTTTTTTTAATTAAAAAGAAAGTTTACTAATGAAGTTTGGGCCTCATATGTTTGGGGAAAAAGTGAGATCAACAATGAAACCTTTTTTTTTTTTAAATCACTTGATTGAGGTATGGTCAATATGCAGAAAGCTGCACATATTTAATGTGTGCAACTTGATGAGTTTGGAGATAAACACCTATAAAAGCATCACCACAATCAATAACATAAGCATATCCATCACAGCAAAGAGAACTGGTAAATTGTGCAGTAAATAAGCTGGTTTAATTCTCTTCTCCAATGTTATAAACACAAAATTTCTGTAAACGTTTGGCTCACAGAACTGTTTGAAAAATACATGTGTATATAAATATATATAAATTTGGTAGTTCATGAAACACTTTGGGAAATTCTGAGTTATGAGTCATGAAGGCTGTTTGTATAAATCTCTGTGAAATCCCTGAAACCTTAAACCCCTGAGTTCTGAAAAATCTCTGAGATGTAGACTAGTAATTAAAGATTACTTGTACAGAGTACGAGTACAAAATCTTACAATCAGATTTTATGAGGGAAGGATCACTTCATTATATCATTACCTATCTTTTGAATAAAGAGATTTTATAATTAAATCACTTAATTTAACTACTAACATTAATCACACATAACAGTTGGGAGGGAGATTTATTACTGATTAAAACATCATTTGGGAATATTCTATAGATTTTAGTTCTTGCCTCTATATCTATTTTCAGTTAGGTAGGAAGTTATCTATAAAATATGGACTATGAGGGTGGGTGGGGGAAAGAGTTCTGAGACAAATGACAAGAAATGGGCAAAAAAACTAAAATTGTTTTCGTTTGAACTGGAGATTTCAATTCTGAGTAAATTGGTATGTAGAAAGTTCGGATGCTTATTGTGTTTTGTTACGTTTGACATTAAAAGGTGTAGTGGGGGTCTCCCTGTGTGGCACAGTTGGTGGAGTATCAGACTCTTGGCTTCAGCTCAGATCGTGATCTCAGGGTTGTGAGATCGAGCCCCCTGTAGGGCAACTCTCTTAATGCGACATCTTCTTGAGATTCTCTCTCTCTCTCTCTGCTCCTCCCATCGCTCTTGTGCCCCGCCCTAAAATAAATAAATAAAATCTCTTAAAATAATAATAATAATAATAAAAAGTTGTGGTGAGGTAACTCTAGGGGAAAAATAGATTAGGAACATGGTTATTGGGATGCCTGGGTGGCTCAGTTGGTTGGAGGACTGCCTTTGGCTGAGGTCATGATCCTGGAGTCCCAGGATCGAGTCCCACATCGGGCTCCCAGCTCCATGGGGGAGTCTGCTTCTCTCTCTGAACTTCTCCTCGCTCATGCTCTCTCTCATTGTCTCTCTCTCAAATAAATAAATAAAATCTTAAAAAAAAAGAAACATGGTTATTAAGTAATAAAATTAGCCTATCCTCACTCTATTATAGACTCCAGTCACTAAGCCTCTAATTCTTTTTTTTTTTTAAGATTTTTATTTATTTATTTGACAGAGAGAAATCACAAGTAGGCAGAGAGGCAGGCAGAGAGAGAGGAGGAAGCAGGCTCCCTGCTGAGCAGAAAGCCCGATGTGGGGCTCGAACCCAGGACCTGGGATCATGACCTGAGCCGAAGGCAGCGGCTTAACCCACTGAGCCACCCAGGCGCCCCATAAGCCTGTAATTCTTGTCAATATGTTTGCCACGAGGCCCTGAGTATGTTGTGGCTCTAGAATGTTCCAGAATAGAAGCCGATGGAGCTGGATTGTTTTTTTAGATACAATGAAATCTACACACACAGAAACAAATACACAATTCCCTTCTCTGTTTCTGGTCTTCCAATAAAGCTGTTGAATTTTAACTTAGGCTCTTTTTAAAAGTACTGAGTATCACTACTGAAGGTAGCGATCTGACATAATTGCATATTTCCCAGCTGAATTTCATTTTTTATGTTTATTGCTCTATTCATAATCTGCACAGGTCAATTTATTTCTCTGTTTAGTCTCCTCTTTTGTACACCTACCAATTCATTATCATTCACATATCCCACTAATGTGCAGTTTGCTTCCCTTTCTACATCATTAATTTAATACTAGAGAAGTTTGCAACTTATACCAACCCTTCCAAAAATTCTCCTTGACATTTGCCACATCCTTTTCAATGACAGGTATCATTACCCTTTCTATAAATTTTGGGCCTTTTGTCAGTCTTTATAATTGTTCTTCTCCAAAGCAGTTTAAGCTAATTTTGCAAATATTTTTTATGACATAATGTCAAATAATTTGTAAGAGGATAGGATTTGACAAGATAATACATACACTATCTGGTATATCTGATTCATTTTCTCAGGAAGAAGTCTACAAATATATGTAGCCATCTGTATTTCTAAGCTGTTGACCATTATAGTTGTTTTGAAACATCAGATAAACAGGGATATAATTGGTTCCTTATATATTTAGCCCATGTTAACATATCAATGTATATCTATCTATCTGTCTGGCTATCTACTGATATATGTATCTCCACTGGCAAGTAGAGACACATATGTACAAACATGGTGACACACCTTAAGTTATATTTAAAGTCTCACTTGATATGTAGTGTTAAAAATAGTTTGATTCCCTTTGCTACTCCGAAGTATGTCCTTAATCAAAAATTATAAAGTTGAGTCCATTCTTGGCTACTTTTTAAGATCTGTCAGAATTGTGGTGGTACCCAGTATACAATGTATTTGCTAATTCCTTTCAGTTCATTTACATTTTGTAAGGCATCTTTTATGTTTTGCTAATAGCTTCTACCATATGTACTCAGCCTCCCACAAAACATGTAGTTTGCATAGTGACTGTTATGTCTTGTTTTATTTTATTTTTATTGTGTTCTAAATTTTATTCATTCATTCATTCATTTGAAAGAGAGAGGGAGCTCTAGTAGGGGAGGAGCAGAGGGAGCGAGACAACCAGACTCTGCACTGAGCACTGAAGTTAATTCCATGAGACTGAGATAATGACCTGAGCCACAATCAAGAGTCATATGCTTAATGGCCACCCAAGAACCCCTGTTACCTCTCATTTTAATAAATAAACAAAGTTTATATATTAGCAAAAGTCTGAAGAAAATAGGGTGATGAGTAATCTACACTTCTTATCCATTTGGTATGTATTTTATTTAGCACTGACTACTTTTTCATGCACTATTGTGAAATATGAAGATATAATAGAAAACACAATTTTAAAAACATAGTTTAAGGACATGATAATCTGCCTGACAAATATTTTGAGGCACCCAGGGTGAAAGCAAATGGGAGCCACATAAATGTACATTATAACTTTGTTACCTAGTTATATTTTTATGGAATACTTTAGTCATTTTGGTGACACTTAGTTATGATAGGTCATAATTTTAATTGAAAATCTGTAATTAGCAGAATTGTGGGAAATCAACTGGCTATTTCACTTGCATGGAAAGAATTCTATTTATCACTTTAATGTTAATTTATTTTTCTTCTAACTTGTTCTTTAAAGCTATATATTGTTTAGTATTTTCTTGTTTTTTAAGTGGGCTCCATACCCAGCATGGAGCCTATGCAGGGCTTGCATTCATGACCCTTACATCAAGACCTGAGCTGACACAAAGAGTCAGATGCTTAACCCAGCCACCCAGACATCCTTGTTTGGTATTTTTAAATTTATGACTTCAGCCATGTACTATTTGGTATCTTTTCCCTGAGCAATGAGAATTTATCTTTATCTGTATTTTTCTGCTCTGCATTTCTTAGTAAATTCATAGCATTATTCTCCAATGAAATATAAAATCTCCAATGAAATATAAAATAAAAATATAAAAATATTTTTTAGGAAATCACATAATTTCTCATTCCCATTGGCTGACTATGACAAATTTTTTGAGGTAGTTATAATGCAATTATTTATTATTAGAAGTTCGGCTGTGTCCTTGATGAGTTTTTAAGTCCATAACAATTCCTGTTTTACTGTGTCATACTTATACTGCCATATTTTTTTCTTTTTCTTTTGCCATCATATGTTATACAGGAGAAGAAATGGATCTCTGGTCACTCCATTTTACCACTTCTTATTGATTTGGGAGAGGTACTTTGAAGATTGATGTTTTTATTAAAATCAAGTTTTGGTATACTTTCTAAGTAGCCTCCAATTTCAAATTTTTCTCTTAAAATAGAAATTATTTCAAAGAAAAAGTTTTCATTTTGATCTGGGGGCCAACTTTTCTTTAGGCACAGTGCCTGGGGTCCTCATTACTTTCAGGGAGTCACAAAAACACTTTAATTTAGTTTAAATTCACAAGAAAATCATGATCTTTTAGGTCAAACAATATGTATTAAATATATTAATATATTCATGTTTATACCATGTAGTTGTAAAAAAAATTGAGTATTTTTGTGTCTGTTATAATCTATATGTGCTGCCAAGGTGAGCATGTGTGTGTTTCTAATGGGGGAAGGAGGTGAGGAAGGAGGTGAGGAAGTTAAAGTGCCTAGGACCTACAGAAGTCATCATAGAGTCATAATTGATTCTGGTTCTCTTTAATGAAATGTGGGAAGCTGTGGGATTATTGATGAATCTAATCAGTGAATGTATACAGATGCATACACTCACACATGCTGTCATATTTTGTGTATATTTAATGACTAAAAGCCATTTGCAATCATTTTTTATGTTTTTCTAATTCTCACTATCTCCTTATATGAAGGAATTAGTTGTGAGGGAAATATAGTTGAATGGGAAAGTTGATTCTGAGTGGAGGAGAACCCCAAGTGAACCCTAAGCCATGCAACTTTAGTATTAAATAAGTGTATCTGCAAACAGTTAATGTAGAAAAAGAATTGAATTGCCCAAGTATACAGATTAATTTCATAATTAGTGTTCTCTCTATGGTACTGGTAGCCCCACGAATTTTTATAAAGTCTTCTCCTCAATTGTCTTCTTTAAATTTTGGAGAGAATTAAATTTAGAGGTCTTTCAAAACTACCTCAGAAATCACTGGTAAGTGCTATAATAAGTCTTTAAAGTTAACAAAATAAATACTTATGAATAAAATTCCTTCTAATAGTTTTCTGGTGGAATACTTGGGGTTTTCTTTCTTCTTCTTCTTTTTTTTAAGATTTTATTTATTTAGATGACAGAGAGTACAAGTAGGTAGAGAGGCAGGCAGAGGGAGAAGGAGGGGCAGGTTCTCAGTTGAGCAGAGAGCCTGATGTAGGACTTGATCCCAGGGACCCTGAGATCATGACCTGAGCTGAAGGCAGATGCTTAACTCCCTGAGCCATCCAGGCACCCCAATACTTGGAGTTTTCTATGTATAAGATCATATCTGCAAATAGTGACAGTTTAACTTCTTCTTTACCCATATAGATGCCTTTTGTTTATTTTTTCTTGTCTGATTGCTGTGGCCAGGACTTCCAGTAATGTGTTGAGTAAAAGTGGTGAGGGTGGACAGCTATGTCTTGTTCCTGATCTTTGAGGGAAAACGCAGATTTTCACCACAGAATATGATATTAGCTGTGGGGCTTTCATATGTCGCCTTTATTTTGTTGAGGCCTGTTCTCTTTAAACACGTTTTCTTGAAAATTCTTATCATGAATGGGTGTTGTGTTTTATCAGATGCTTTTTCTGCATTTATTGACATGCTCATATGATTTTTATCCTTTGGTTTGTTGATATGGTATATCACATTGAGTGACTTGTGAATAGTGGGCCATGTTTGTATTCTTGGAATAAATTTCATTTGATTATGTTGAATGATCCTTTTAAATTATAGTTGAATGCAGTTTTCTTATGATTTGTTAAGGACTTTTCACTGGGGATAGTGTCCTATGGTTTTCTTTCTTTCTTTCTTTTTTTTTTTTTTTTTTTTTTGGTGGTGCCTTTGTCTGTTTTAATTTCAGGATAATGCTGGACTCTTAGAATATATTTACACTAGACACACCACACACACGTACACACACATGAAAATGATTTGGTTTAAAAAATGAAGGAAGGATCCAAATAGACATTTTTCCAAGGAAGATATACTGATGGCCAATAGACACATGAAAAGATGCTCACCAGCACTTATCATCAGAGAAATGCAAATCAAAACCATAGTGAGGTATCACCTTACATCTGTCAGAATAGCTAAAATCAAAAAGAAGAAAGAACCAGTGTTGGTGAATATGTGGAGAAAAAGGAGACTCTTGCCCTGTTGGTGAGAGTGTAAATTTGTACAGACACTGCATAGAACATTATGAAGATTTCTCAAAATATTAGAGAGAAATACTGTACGATCCAGTATTCCACTACTATTTACTTAAAGAAAACAAAAACACTAATTTCAAAAGATAAATATACCCTATGTTTATTGCAGCATTTTCCCAAGATATGAAAACAACCTAAGTGTCCATTAGTAGACAAATGGGGAAAGAAGATGTGAGGTGTCTGTGTGTGTGTGTGTGTGTGTGTGTATGATAGGATATTACTCAGCCATACGAAAGAATGAGGTCTTGCTATTCATAATAGCATGGAAGGATCATATGATTTCACTCATATATGGAATCTGAAAAGCAAAAACAAATAAATAGACAAAAAGCAGAATCAGACCCATAAATACAGTGGACAAACTGATGATTGCCAGGGGGATGGGGTTATAGGGAGGAGTCACAGAGTGAAGGGGAGTGGGAGATACAGGCTTCCAGTTAAGAAATGAGTAAGTTGGGGCACCTGGGTGGCTCAGTGGGTTAAGCCTCTGCCTTCAGCTCAGGTCATGATCTCAGGATCCTGGGATCGAGCCCCGCATCGAGCCCCGCATCGGGCTCTCTGCTCAGCAGGGAGCCTGCTTCCTCCTCTCTCTCTGCCTGCTTGTGATCTCTCTCTGTCAAATAAATAAATAAAATCTTTAAAAAAAAAAGAAATGAGTAAGTCATAGAAATAAAAGGCATAAGGAATATAGTCATTTTTATTGTAATATCACTGTATGGTGGTAGGTGGTCGCTACACAAGTGGTGAGCATAGTGTAATGTTATAGAGAAATTGAATCACTGTGTTGTGCACCTGAAACTAATGTAATATTGTGTGTCAATTATATTCATTCAAAAATATTAAAAAAAAACAAAATTGCTAAGTTACTCGAAATAATAATGCAAAGATCACAGTTCTGTAATTTAAATCACAGTTTCAGTGTTTGCATTGTTATAGTTCATGCAAGACCATAACTATTAAAATACCTTAATTAAGATGTGGTCTCCCATTCTTACCTTTAATTCAATTATTTATTTTTCCTTCAGATTTAGTTTTAAGAATATTCATATGCAGAGGCACCTGGGTGGCTCAGTGGTTTAAAGCCTTTACCTTCGGCTCAGGTCATGATCCCAGGGTCCTGGGATTGAACCCTGCATCCGGCTCTCTTCTCAGTGGAGCCTGCTTCCCCCTCTCTCTCTGCCTGCCTCTCTGCCTACTTGTGATCTCTGTCTGTCAAATAAATAAATAAATAATCAAAAAAATATCGATATGCAAAATAAAATTAAACTGCTTAATTACAATTTATGCAGTTAAATCACACTGAAGATGATGTGGAAATATTGCTTTTTAATTTTTCTTAATCTAGGAAGCAAAAATACATCAGAAATTGAGCTGTAGTTTTTAAATTTTGTGCATTTATCACTAACCATCAGAGAAAAATACATAATCATCTTAGGAAGTGGTATTACTTCATTCAAACTGATTTTCACATGGGGCCATTCTAAACAAGATTAAAATTCATAGTATGATCACATAAGTGCTTATTAAAATGTTTTAAACATGTTCACTATTAAGATAATACAATAGAAAAGAAATGGAGGTTGTTTTTTTTTATAGTGATCTGGTTAATTTCATCTGTTTAGGTAATCAACATGAGTAATTTTTAAATGTAATTATGTATATATATTCCCTTTAATTTTTTAATTTAAATTCAATTAGCCAACATATAATATATCACTAGTTTCAGATGTAGAGTTCAGTAATTCATCAGTTTCTTATAATACCCAGTGCTCATCACATCATATGCCCTCCTTAATGTCCATCACCCATTTACCCCATGCCCCCACCTCCCCTCCAGCAGCCCTTAATTTATGTTCTCATTCTTTTTCTCCCTCTCTGATGACTTCCCATTCAGTTTTCCCTCCCTTACCCTGTGATCCTCAATGTTGTTGCTCATATTCCACGTATGAGTGAAACCATATGATAATTGCCCTTCTCTGATTGACTTATTTTGCTCAGCATATTACCCTCCAGTTTCATCCACATTGTTGCACATGGTAAGTGTTCATCCTTTCTGATGGCTGAGTAATATTTCATTGTATATGTATACCACTTGTTTATCCATTCATCTGTCGATGAACATTCTCAGCTCTTTCCACAGTTTGGCTAGTATAGACATTGCTACTATGAACATTGGGGTGCAGGTACCCCTTCATATCAATACATCTGTATCTTTGGGATAAATTCAATTCCTGGGTCATAGGGTAGCTCTATTTTTAACTTTTCGAGGAACCTCCATACTGTTTGCCAGAGTGGCTGCACCAGCTTGCATCCCTATCAACATCGTAAGAGAGTTCCCTTTTCTCTGCATCCTCACCAACATTTGTTGTTTCGTGACTTTTTTTCCCTTTTTTTAAAAATTCCTTTTTTAATTTCTTTTCAACGTAACAGTATTGTTTTTGCACCACACCCAGTGCTCCATGCAATACGTGCCCTCCTTAATGCCCACCACCTGGCTCCCACAACCTCCCACCCCCCGCCCCTTCAAAACCCTCAGGTTGTTTTTCAGAGTCCATAGTCTCTCATGGTTCACCTCCCCTTCCAATTTCCCTCAATTCCCTTCTCCTTTCCATCTCCCCATGTCCTCCATGTTATTTGTTATGCTCCACAAATAAGTGAAACCATATGATAATTGACTCTCTCTGCTTGACTTAATTCACTCAGCATAATCTCTTCCAGTCCTGTCCATGTTGCTACAAAAGTTGGGTATTCATCCTTTCTGATGGAGGCATAGTACTCCATAGTGTATATGGACGACATCTTCCTTATCCATTTGTCCGTTGAAGGGCATCTTGGTTCTTTCCACAGTTTGGCGACCGTGGCTATAAACATTGGGGTATAGATGGCCCTTCTTTTCACTCCATTTGTATCTTTGGGGTAAATACACAGTAGTGCAATTGCAGGGTCATAGGGAAGCTCTATCTTTAATTTCTTGAGGAATCTCCACACTGTTCTCCAAAGTGGCTGCATCAAATTGCATTCCCACCAACAGTGTAACTTGTTAATGTTAGCCATTCTGACTGGTGTGAGGTGATAGCTCATTGTGGTTTTGAATTATATTTCCCTGATGCCAGGTGATGTGGAGCATTTTTTTTTTTTTTATGTGTCTCTTGGCCATTTGTATGTCTTCATTGGAGAAATTCTGTTCATGTCTTATGCTCATTCCTTGACTGGATTTTTGGTTTTGGGGGTGTTGAGTTTGATAAGTTTGATAAGTTTGATAAGTTCTTTATAGATCTTGGATACTAGCCCTTGATCTGATATGTCATTTGAAAATATCTTCTCCCATTCATAGGTTGCCTTTTAGTTTTGTGTACTAATTCCTTTGCTGTGCAGAAGCTTTTTATCTTGATGACATCCCAATAGTTTATTTGTGCTTTTGTTTCCCTTGCCTTTGGAGAGGTGTCAAGGAAGAATTTGCTGTGGCCAAACTCAAAGAGGTTGCTGCCTGTGTTCTCTTCTAGGATTTTGATGGATTCCTGTCTCACATTTAGATCTTTCATCCATTTTGAGTTCATCTTTGCATATGGTATAAAAAAAAAGTGGTCCAGTTTCATTCTTCTACATGTGGCTGTCTAATTTTCCCAGAACCATTTATTGAAGAAACTGTCCTTTTCCAATTGGATATTCTTTCCTGCTTTGTCCAAGATTAGTTGCCATAGAGTTGAGGGTCTGTTTCTGGGCTCTTTATTATGTTCCATTGATCTATGTGTCTTTTTTGTGCCAGTACCATACTGTCTTGATGATTACAGTTTTGTAACATAGCTTGACATCTGGCATTGGGGTGTCACTGCCTTTGATTTTCATTTCCTCATTCCTCTGGCTATTTGGGTTTTTTTCTGGTTCCAAACAAGTTTTAGGATTGTTTGTTCCAGCTCTGTGAAAAATGTTGATGGTATTTTGATAGGGATTGCACTGAATTTTCAGAGTGCTCTGGGGAGTATAGACATTTTAACAATACTTATTCATCCAATCCAGGAGCATGAAATGTTTTTCCATTTATTTGTGTTTTCTTCAATTTCTTTCATGTGTTCTGTAGTGTTTAAAGTACAGATCCTTTGCCTCTTTCATTGGGTTTATTGCTAGGTATCTTATGGTTTTTGGTGCAGTTGTAAATGGTATTGATTCCCTAATTTGTCTTTCTTCTGTCTCATCCTTAGTATATAGAAATGCAACTGAATTCTATGCATTGATTTTATATACTGCCACATTGCTGAATACCTGTATAAGATCTAGCCATTTGGGGGTAGAGTCTTTTGGGTTTTCTACATAAGTTATCCTGTCATCTGCAAAGAGTGAGAGTTTGACTTCTTGGCCAACTTGAATGCCTTTTATTTCTTTCAGGTGTCTGATTGCTGAGGCTAGGACTTCTAGTGCTATATTGAACAATAGTAGCGAGAATGGGGACCCCTGTCATGTTCCTGACCTTAGGGGAAAAGCTCTCAGTTTTTCCCCATTGAGAATGATATTTGCTTTTGGCTTTTCATAGATGGCTTTTATGATATTGAGGTATGTTCCCTCTATCCCTACACTGTGGAGAGTTTTAATCAAGAAAGGATGCTGTATTTTGTCAAATACTTTTTCTGTATCAACTGAGAAGATCCTATCGTTCTTGTCCTTTCTTTTCTTAATGTGATGTATCACACTGATTGATGTGTGAATGTTGAACCACTCTTGCAGCCCAGAAGTAAATCCCACCTGGTTGTAATGAATAATTCTTTGAGTGTACTGTTGGATCCTGCTAGCTAGTATCTTAGTGAGAATGTTGACATCCATGTTTATCATGGATAGTGGCCTATAATTCTCTTTTTGGTGGGGTCTTTGGTTTTGGGATCAAGGTAATGCTGGCCTTATAGAACAAGTTTGGAAGTTTTACTTCCATTTCTGTTTTTTGAAACGGTTTGGGGAGAATAGGTATTAGCTTTAAATGTTTGGTTGAATTCCCTGGGGAGACCATCCAGCCCTGGACTCTTGTGCGCTGTGAATTTTTTGATTACTGCTTCAGTTTCCTTGCTGGTTATGGGTTTGTTCAGGATTTCTATTTCTTCCTGTCTCAGTTTTGGTAGTTTATAAATTTCTAGGAATGTATCCATTTCTTCCAGATTGCCTAATTCGTTGGCATATAGGTGCTCATAATATGTTCTTAAAATTGTTGTATTTCCTTGGTGTTGGTCGTGATCTCTCCACTTTAATTCATGACTTTATTAATTTGGATCCTTTCTCTTTTCTTTTTGATAAGTCTGGCCAAGGGTTTATTGATCTTATTAATTCTTTCAAAGAACCATCTTCTTCTTCTTCTTCTTTTTTTATTATGTTATGTTAGTCACTATACATCATTAGTTTTTGATGTAGGGTTCCAAGATTCATTGTTTACAATTAACACCCAGTGCTCCATGCAATACATGCCCTCCTTAATACCCACCACCAGTTTCACCCATCTCCTCAACCACTCCCCTCTAAAACTCTGCCTGTTTCTCAGAGTCCACAGTCTCTCATGGTTCATCTCCCCTCCAAATGAATGTGGTTCATTTCTCCCCCTTCACTTTTCCTGCCCTTCTCCTAATGTCCTCCATGTTATTCCTTATGTTCCACAAGTAAGTGAAACCATATGGTAATTGACTTTCTCTGCTTCATTAATTCACTCTGCAATATCTCCTCCAGTCCCATCCATGTTGATGCAAACATTGGGTATTCATCCTTTCTGATGCCTGAGTTACATTCCATTGTATATATGGGCCGCATCTTCTTTATCCATTCAACTGTTGAAGGGCATCTTGGCTCCTTCCACAGTTTGGCTATTGTGGACATTGGTGCTATGAACATTGGGGGTACATATGGACCTTCTTTTTACTGTATCTGTATCTTTGGGGTAAATACCCAGTAGTGAAATTGCTAGGTCATGTGGAGGCTCTGTTTTCAATTTTTTGATGAATCTCCACACTGTTTTCCAAAGTGGCTGCACCAAGTTGCATTCCCACCAACAATGTAAGAGGGTTCCTCTTTCTCCACATCCTCTCCAACATTTGTTGTTTCTTGCCTTGTTAATCTTTGCCATTCTAACTGGTGTAAGATGGTATCTCAATGTGGTTTTGATTTGAATTTCCCTCATGGCTAATGATGATGAACATTTTTTCATGTGTCTGCTAGCCATTTGTATGTCTTCATTGGAGAAGTGTCTACTTAAGTCTTCTGCCCATTTTTTTTTACTTGATTATTGGTTTTATGGGTGTTGAGTTTGAGGAGTTCTTTGTAGATCTTGGATATTAGCCCTTTGTCTGTAGTGTCACGTGCTACATTTGATATCTTCTCCCATTCCGTGGGTTGCCTCTTTGTTTTGTAGACTGTTTCCTTTGCTATGCAGAAGCTTTTAATCTTGACAGTGTCCCAAAAGTTCACTTTTACTTTTGTTTCTCTTGCCTTTGGAGATGTGTCTTGAAAAAGCTGCTGTGGCCGATGTCAAAGAGGTTACTGCCTATGTTCTCCTCTAGGATTTTGATGGGTTCCTGTCTCACATTGAGATTTTCACCCATTTTGAGTTTATCTTAGTGTATGGTGTAAGAGAGTGGTCAAGATTCATTCTTATGTACATAGTTGTCCAATTTTCCCAGCACCATTTATTGAATAGACTGTCTTTTTTCCACTGGATATTTTTTCCTGCTTTGTTGAAGATTATTTGACCTTAGAGTTGAGGGTCCATACATGGGCCCTCTACTCTGTTCCATTAGCCTATGTGTCTGTTTTTGTGCCAGTACCATGCTGTCTTGGTGATCACAGCTTTGTAATAAAGCTTGAAATCAGGCAGCTTGATGCCCCAGCTTTGTGTTTCTTTTTCAGCATTTCCTTGAGGATCTGGGGTCTTTTCTGGACAAAGAACCAGCTTCTAGATTCATTGGTCTGTTCTACTCTTCTTCTGGTTTCTGTTTCCGTGATTTCTGCTCAAATCTTTATTATTTCTCTTCTACTTTGTTTTGGCTTTATTTGCTGTTCTCTCTACAAATCCTTTAGCTGTAAGTTTAACTTGTGTATTTGAGACTGTTGTGTATGTCTCTTTTTTGAGAAAGACTTGTACTGCTATGTAGTTCCCTCTTAGGACCAGGTTTGGTGCATCTGAAAGATTTTGAACAGTTGTGTTTTCATTTTTGTTTGTTTCCATGAATTTTTTTAAATTTGTCTTTAATTTTTGGCTAACCCATTCATTCTTTAGTAGTATTCTCTTTAACCTCTAAGTGTTTGAGTTCCTTCCAAATTTCCTCTTGTGATTATGTTCAAGTTTCAAAGCACTGTGGTCTAAACATATTCAGAGAATAGTCCCAATGTTTTGGTACTGGTTGAAACCTGATATGTAACCCAGGATGTAATCTATTCTGGAGTATGTTCCATGTGCACTCCAGAAGAATGTGTATTCTATTGCTTTAGGATGGATGGGATGCTCTATATATATCTGTGAAGTCCATCTGGTCCAGTGTGTCATTTAAATCCCTTGTTTCCTTGTTGATCTTCTGCTTAGATGATCTGTCCATTCCTGTAAGTGGGATCTTAAAGTCCCCTACCATTATTGTAATATTATCAATATTTCTTTAATTTTGCTATTAACTGGTTTATATGATGGCCTGCTGCCAAGTTAAGAGCATAAATAATTATAATTGTTAGTTCTTGTTCGATAGAGCCTTTAAGTATGGCATAGTGTCCCTCTTCATCCTTTACTACTGTCTTTGGTTTAAAATGTAATTTGTCTGATAATGAGGATTGCTACCCCAGCTTTCTTTTGATGTCCATTAGCATGATAAATGATTCTCCACCCCCTCACTTTCACAGACACATCTGGAGGTGCCTTTAGGTCCAAAATGAGTCTCTCGTAGGAAAAAAAAAAGAAAATTTTAAACCAAAAGACCAAAGACTCATGAGAAAAAAACTTTGAGTTCTACCTAGTGTTTTCCCCTAGTGCATGAGTTTTTCAGTTGTGTGATCCATTAACTTTGTATTTGCCTGATGTTCTTGCTGACCTTCTGGCAAAGGAGCCTGTTGCACTGATTCTCAGTGTCTTTGCCTGGGCAGAGTTGCACCATCCCTTTCCAGGGGGCCAGGCTCAGTCTAAGCTGCTTTGGGTTGCTCTAAGTGTCTCTTGTTCCATGAAGGCTTTTCACATCACTTGTGAAAAGTGGTCATTTTTCTATTTGTAGAATTGCAGCAATTCTTTTCATAGAACCCAGGTTGAATTAACAGGTTTTCAGAATGAAACTAGCTGGATTCAAGGGACCAGATGAAATGTGGCTCCCCTACTCTTCTGCCATCTTCCTTCCTAGGTAATTTTTTTTAATTGTGATGACACACAACGTCATATTAGTTTCAGGTGTACAAGATAGTATTTCAACACATTTATACATTATGTTATTCCCACCATAGGTGATTTAACCTCTACCTTGTACCATAGGAAGCAGACATTATGGGTGGCTGTCCATAAAGTAATTATCCCAATGCCTTTCCCCTGCACTAGGATATTTGTTTGCCAGGCTCCCCCAGTTGGGTTTTGCCCAGTGAATCATCAGTGAGATTTGCTGCTTTCTGGGAAAATGTTTCTTGCTCAATAAAAAGAGTAAATCTGAAGAGGAGTCCTTTACCTACAGTCCTTTTATTTTCTTTTTCCCTATGGTGGATGTGATCTTAAATGTTTAAAAACACTTAAGAATGAAAAGCATGTATACTGCTTTATACTGTAAAGCAGAAAGGCAGAGTGCTAGATCTTTGACCTTATTGATGAGCTGTACCAAGTCCAGAAACATCTACTTCCAGAGTTCCTATTATGTGAGATAAGTCAAAGTGTTGTGTTGTAAACTATTCTTATTTGTGCCTCCATTTATCACAATCTAAGGAATGAAATAATTTCTGATACACTCATGCTACAATATATTATTTATATTCCTTCCTTGGAATATCTTTGGAAAAAATCTTCTATTTACTTGATTGGTATATTTAGTTACTATAAAAATAAGTAAGAATTTTGTTGTTGCACAGGTACATTAATACTTGGATAGTTCTGATATTGCTACATGTATGTATTTATGCCAGACTAGTGGTGATGAGAGAGTATCTAATTGTGGATTTAATTTGCAATTCTTTGATTACTAATGACATGAAACCTCCTTTCATATGAGTGTTGGTCACCATGGCTCTTTTCCAGTGAATTGCCCTTCATGGTCTTTGCTCATTTTTTATTTACTTGCCACTTTGTTCTCATAAATTTCTTTGTATTCTTTATAGTTTATGGATACATAAGTCAAAGTTGTGAATATTTTACTCTTAAAATGTCCTTGTTTTTTGGTGCCTTATCAAAAAAAAATTCCTTCTCCATTAGAACATGATTAAAGTATTCTCTGTGTTTTTTTTTTTTTAAGATTTTTTTTTTTTTAATTTGACAGATAGAGATCACAGGTAGGCAGCGAGGCAGGCAGAGAGAGAGAGGAGGAAGCGGGCTCCCTGCCGAGCAGAGAGCCCGATGCGGGGCTCGATCCCAGGACCCTGGAATCATGACCTGAGCTGAAGGCAGAGGCTTTAACCCACTGAGCCACCCAGGCGCCCCTCTGTGTTTTTTTTTTTTTAATTTCCTTTTAGTTTTACCTCTTTAATTCACATTGGATTAATATTTGTATGTGCTGGGAAGTGGTGATCTAATTTTATTTTATGTTGACAATGTAGATAGCATTTTCTTGCTATGGTAAATGGGGCCATTTTCTGCTATTATTTTTATAGTTTTTAAGAGATACATATAGATAAAATTGTTTTATGTGTCAAGTATAATTTTTAATCTAGCTGCCTCACTGAGTTGTTTTATATTTTGTAATATTGACCTATTTCCTATGATTCTCTTTGCATAAAACAATATTTGTTTCTTTTTCTCATTACTTGCAAAATTTAATTTTTTTATTAATTTTATTTTTTTAAACATATAATATATTTTTATCCCCAGGGGGCAAAATTTCTTAATTTTTATTTTGTATTCTTGTCTTATACATTTAGATGTCTAAAACATTGTTGAAAATTAGTGACTTTATTTTTTTAAATACTGCTGCAAAATATTTGATAGAACACTGACTCTATGAAAAGTAGGAGTCCGTGTCTCTTCCCCTTAAACTTAGATGAGATGTGCAACTTTATTTATTTATTTTTTTTAGTAGTAATGTATAACAGAAATGATACTGTATGGTTTCCTAGGCTATACTCTAAGAGACCATCAGCTTTTGACTTGTTCATTGGAAGACTGGTTTTCCCCATCTGTTAATGTAACAAATTTTAGTACCATAAAGCCATCATGCTATGAGGAATCCTGTGCCACATGGAGTGGCTTTGTATTGGCACTCCAAATGACAGTCTCAGGTGAGCCCAGACTAGTTACCAAATATGTGAGTGAAGAAGCCACCAGATGGTATTAGCTCCCAGAAATTTGAGTTTCCTCAAGGAGGTCCATACATAATGAAGCAGAGAATATCATTCCTCTTATGTCTGCTCCTAATTTCTAAGTCACAGATCTTGTGCATAATAAAATAGTTCCCATCATCAATTGTTGAGAGTGGTTTGTTATGTAACAATAGATAACTAGTTCTGGAAAATATCTTTTCCTTATTCTTGACTTTAATGAAAATACCATGAAAACGCTAATGTTAAATACAATATTTGGAACAGATTTTGATTTTGGCCATTTTCTGGTTAAGGACGTGCCTTTTTCTTGTCTTTTCTATCTTCTTAGAGTCTCCCGGGTTCCTTAGTTTGAGGTTTCTTACCTCATCTTGAAACCAGCATCATTGCATCTGAAATCTCTCTCACTGACACTCTTAAACCTCTCTTTCTCTTAGAAAGACGATTATCATTACATTAGGCCCACCTAGATAATCCAGGATAATCTCTCCTTAACCTAATGGCATTTGCAAAGTCCCTTTTGCAATGTAAAATAATATATTCACAAATTTGGGGTAATTGAACATGGACATCCTTGATACAGAGGAGGAATTATTTTGGCTATCACACCATCGAGTTTGCAATTGAGATGAAGATTAACTTTGCCTTTGATTCCCACAGTGACAGTCCCCAGCTGTCCAATTGGATCTGCCCTGGTCAAAGTCTTGAACAGAAGATCGCCTTAAGGTGACTGGAATCAAATCACAGCATAGGCAGCTTATGCAAAACATATAGTTAGGATGAGGCAAATGTTTCCTATAAGACTGCAAGGCTGCAAATTTAGACAGTGATGAGGTTTGAAGGATCTTGGTCTGAGAAATAAAATCCTGGGGCAAATACAAATTGTTCTGTAGGACATTCAGACATCTTTATCATAAACAGTTCAGCTCTTCTCCATGTGGCCGTGCTTTATAACATTGCAGGTAGGTCTTACCTGTATGTTGTATTCTGTCATTCTTATCAAGTGAGTTGGATAGATAAGACCTCATAACCAGTAAGATTTTATTATTTTGGAAGTCTTAGTTTAGAAATCTTATTGATTGGCTTATATTAGCAAAAGGTATTTTATCTACCTTACTCACCCAGAAGTCCCAGATACTTTAAAAATGACATTGTTACTGCCTTCAGGGAAATCTAGTACTTAGATAACACATGGGAGCCAGTGAAGTCTCTATGCACACTAATATTAGCCACCTTCCTTGGCATGCTGGTCAAGGACAAAAAAGATGAAAATGTATGGCTATGGCAAAAATGAACCAACAATCAGGGAAATCATTTCAAAATGTATATCTCCTCACTATCATCAGTGTATTCATTATACACAAATTTCTACTTTATAATTATTATATATTATCAATAATATATTATTGTATTATTTATTATATATGATCAGTGTATTATTAATGTTATATGTAATATATCATTTAATCATATGAATAATATATCTATAACATTACTAATAGTATATTATATAGTATATATTAGTTATATATAAAGAATATGTTATTAATGTTACTATGGATTAATATATAAATATATAATAGAAATTTATTATAGTTGGTTTTATTTTAATAGGTAATTAATTCCACTTTAATTTGTTAAGGTGGATTCCAAACATCATTAATTTCTTTCTTTGTAGCTAAGCCCAACTCTCCTGAATTTAGTATAAGAGGTCCTAATAATGATATGGAGGCACAACTTTATGATAAAGTAAGTGGAAATACTAAATCTTCAAGTAAACTGTAAATGGCAGCAGTGCTTTCTTCTAAGCTTCCAAGCAGAAATTTATAATACAGCTTGAGAGGAGTAGAAGGAAGCATAGTTTTTACTTATAATTTTCTTCCTGTATCTGGTGCTCTTCTGTCTACATTGTGTGGTTAACTGTGACCCCCTTGAAATGAAGCACAGGAGCTTGTGGGATATCCCTCATGGGATAGTCACATGTAAAAGGATAAAATTAGATTCTGATTTACACTATTCACAAAAAATAACTTGAAATGGATTAAAATTTAAATGTAGGGCCTAAACCTGTAAATACCTAAAAGAAAACAGAGAAAATGATTCTGATATTGACTTTGACAATCAGTCACTTTTTGGCTATGACATCAAAAATTTGAGCAGTAAGGGGCGCCTGGGTGGCTCAGTGGGTTAAGCCGCTGCCTTCGGCTCAGGTCATGATCTCAGGGTTCTGGGATCAAGTCCCGCATCGGCTCTCTGCTCGGCAGGGAGCCTGCTTCCCTCTCTCTCCTGCCTGCTTCTCTGCCTACTTGTGATCTCTCTCTGTCAAATAAATAAATTATTAAAAAAAATTTGAGCAGCAAAAGCAAAAATAAATAAGTAGGACCACATCAATCTGAAAACTAAAAGGCATCAATAGAATGAAGAGGCAGCCTATAGAATGGGAGAAAATATTTGCTAACTGTATATCATATAAGGGGTTAATATCCAAAATATAGAAGGAATTCACAGAACTCAAAAGGAATATGACTCAATCTGATTTTGAAAATGTGTGGAAGACTTGAACAGATACTTTTTTTTCCAAAGAAAACATGCAAATAGCCAAAATATACCTGAAAAGGTTTTCATTTCTAATCACGGAAAATTCACATTGAAACCACAAGGAGATACTACCTCACACCTCTCAGAATGGCTTTTATCAAAAGGGCAAGATAGTTCAGTGCTGATGAGAATGTGGAGAAAAGGGAACCCTTGTGCACTGTTTGTGAGATTGTAGAGTGGTGCAGCCATTATGGGAAACTGTTTGGAAGTTCCTCAAAAAATTTAAAATAAAGGTACCATATCATCCATATCATCCAGCAATCCCACTTCTTCACATATATCTGAAGAAAATGAAATCACAATCTAGAAGAAATAGCTGCACCGCCATCTTCATTGCATTATTATTCACGTAGCTAAGACGTGGAAACAACCTAAGTGTCTCTTGGCAAGTTAGTGAACAAAAAACGTGTGGTAAATACATACGCTAGAATATTACTCATCTCTAAAAAGATGAAATCCTCCCATTTAGGACACTATGGATGGAACTTGAGGGTTTTATGCTAAGTGAAATAAATCAGACAAGAATGACAAATATTGTATGATCTTATTTATATGTGCAAGCTAAAAAAAAAAAAAAAAAAAAAAAAAACAAACAAACAAAAAACCCAACAACAAAAGAAATGAAAAAGCCAATTTCATGGAAACAGAGAATGAAATGGTAGTTTCCAGAGCCTGGGGGTGGGGTGTGAGGGGAATGGGGAATGTTCATTAAAAGTATAAACATCCAGGCATAAAATGAGTAAGATCTCGGGATCTCATATTTACCATGATGACTCTGGCTAACAATACTATATTTTATACTTGAAAGTAGACAAGGGAATAGATCTTGAATGTTTTTACCCCACCAAAACATTTTATTCATGGGAGGTGATGGATGTATTAAGTTTTTGAGATAATCATTTAACTATGCATATGTATCTCAAATCATCAGGTTGTATGCCTTAAATTTACAAGTATTATAGGTCAGTTATGTCTCACCAAAGCTGGAAAAAGTGAAATGAAGATTATATTGTCTCTATTTGATCCTGTTTCCTTCGTGTTGAACTTACTGTATACAATTAAATGCCACATTGCAAAGACATAATGAATACTTTGGCTGATTATGGTAAGACACCAATATGGCAGATTGTATTGATCACACATGGGAGAAGAATTAGATACTATATCACAGATTGAAATACTTAAATCCATGTCATTGTTCAAAGGAAACTGAAGGTATAATGGAAATAGAAAACTTTTCTGGGGGCACCTGAGTGGCTCAGTGGTTAAAGCCTCTGCCTTTGGCTTGGGTCATGATCCCAGGATCCTGGGATCGAGCCCCACATTAGCTCTCTACTCAGCAGGGAGCCTGCTTGCCTTCCTGTCTCTGCCTACTTGTGATCTCTGTCAAATAAATAAAATCTTTAAAAAAAAAAAAAAGAAAAGAAAACTTTTCAGGAGGAGAACCTGATTACTATTACTTGATTGATTTACTTGGAAAATAATGTTCTTATTTTTTCTCATCAAATATTAAGAAGTCACTTGATTATGGTTTAATGAGTTGTTCTTTAGAAACCTGGACACATGAGGGGCACCTGGGTGGCTCAGTCGGTTGGGCGGCTGCCTTCAGCTGGGGTCATGAACCCGGAGTCCTGCATGGAGCCCTGCATTAGACTTCCTGCTCAGCAGAGAGCCTGCTTCTCCCTCTCCCTCTGCCTGCTGCTCTGCCTAATTGTGCTCTCTATCTCCCTGTAAAATAAATAAAAACTCTTTAATAAAGAGAAAGAAAAAGAAACTGGACACACGATATTCTTCCTTGAGACTTTGACATTGACAAAGGCTCTTACACACAGAGTTCATTTATCATCTGTCTTGTTCTCAGGTTTAAGTATGAATCACTATGGAATGGGCTTCAGCATGTGACTGGTCATGCTGCATATTAACTCAGAGCTTTTCATAGGGCAGACAGAGTTAATTTCAACAATGATTACTAGTTTATGTCATTGCATGGATTACTTGAAGAGTCCGGTGTATTGTCTTTCTAAAAGATCAAATACTCTACCTAAATCCAAACCACATTAATGGCCTGTTTTTAAATATTACATACCACGCTATGTATAAATACAACTTCATGTCAAAAGTGATTAACCTGAACTTTAAAATTCGTACTTAAGGCCAGAAATAAAGCACCGGTATAAAGTAGAATGTACTTTCAGAGAGCTCATTTCTTTACAAGCATCTCATTTTGTTGGCTATAATTATTCTATATTCATTGAAAGCCGTTGTTGTTTCTTTCCATACTTTTAAGGTGAGACCACAACTTAGTCCTAGATATTTAGGATCAGATACTGTAAAAGCACATGCACATAAACACAATTCATGCAAAATAGCTAACCTCTGAATATTTTGTCTATTTCCTTCTCAGTCATGGTTATAGAACTCTGCCTTCTAAACTCACTATTGGACAGAGATTTTCCTTGTTTAAGTAGAATGTGTTTGTATATTGCCTATATTTACTACATATATTTGCTACATATTGAAACACCAATATTGGCTGTTACATTATAAAAGGAATCTGAAGAGACATTCGAAAGCATAATTACGCTTGACTTTTGAACAACATGAAGGTTGGCACACCAATCCCCTGCACAGTTGAAAATCTGTGTATAATTTTGACTCCCCCAAATTTAACTACTGATAACCAGAAATCTTGCCAATAACATAAACAGTCAATTAATATATATTTTGTACAAGTATCATATAATGTATTCTCATAAGAGTAAGCTAGAGAAAAGAAAATGTTCCTAAGAGATTATACATTGATCTCTTAATGTATCATTACAGAAGAGATAATACATTAATAGTACTCTACCATATTTATTATACATTGATAGTACTCTACTGTATTTTTTAGAAAATAATCCATGTATAATTGGACCCACTCATGTAAACTCATGTTGTTCAAGGGCCAACTATAGTAATATATGTGACTATGGAAAACATTCTTCAAATAGCTATTTCCTAAGATGCCAACGGCATGGGCATAAATCATGCTTTTGTGAATTTTTTTTCACGAGGATGGAAGAACAAATTATTCAGGTGTTTAGTTTTCTATTTACTTAAATGCAGATTTTTTAGAGTTTAAAGGTGTGCTTCTATAAACAAGATGTCTCCAAACTGGTAATCTCTTCTAAATCTCTTATGAGACCTCAGACAAATAGATTTTTGTCCTTTTATTCAAGATTTTGATTTTATATGTCTGGTCTAGGATATAGAAGTTCATATTTTGAATAAGCTTTCATTATTTCTGATTCACAGTCACATTTGGAAACGTTACTTTAGATTACCTCTTTAACTCCCTCTAATACAAAAGTTTAAAGTGAGCTCTCAGTGCTAGATTATAGTCAGTCTGTGGTCAGATTATTTAAAGCTGCTGTCTGTGACAGTATTCTGTATTGTTTATTTAAAGCTGCTGTCTGTGACAGTATCCTGTATTGTTTATTTAAGATAGATCCTTATGCCAGATGTAACAGAGGGAAACTTTTCAATTTGTTGTGACACTTTGGGAACTTGCCTTGAATTCATGCCCATACAGGATCATTAAATGTCCATATGGAGGCAGAACAAAGGAGTGGCTATTTCTGATGAAATCTGTCATTTTTTCCCTTCAGAGAGAGGCTTTAGATACTCTTGGTTTTTGGACATGTATTTATTGAAACTTTAGAGTAAAGCAGTAAAAAGGATGGAGAATCTTCCCTTGATTAGCAAAGTTTTAAGAGTTGGTAGCAGCAATCTGTTGCCTGAGTTATAAATGAATCTCAGTATGCTCATTATAGAAAATAAATATTAGAGGATAATTACCTTCCAGTTCCCACCCCACCCCTGATATCAGAGATTTGGCTTGCGCAGTAATAATACAGAGTGTAAGATGATAAAAAATAACTGAAATCAAATAATTATATAATAATAATTAAATTAATGATATTAACTAATAATAAGTTATTACTGTTATGCTACAATTGACACTAAGTTACCTTGAGAATTGACAGCATGAACAAAAATGAGATATTTTAGTGGTTATATACTAGTTTATGATATTTAAACATGAGAAATGGATGGACTGCTGTAAAATGTTTATTATGTGCTAGTTTTCTCAGTGATAGAATATGTATCCATCAGAAATAGGGTCATTGGACCTACCACATGCTTGCTTCTTCTGTAAGATATTTTGAGAAATATTCTTTCTGAGGAACATATGTTAAGGTAATATAACCAACAGTTGTTGCAGGAAAAGTTGGCCTAAAGTTTTAAGGTATCTAGCAAATAAAGAGAGCTGTACTATCGAAGTCATCCATATACATAGTTACCATAATCAACCAAAGTATCCATTATGTCTTTGTAATGTGGCATTTCGTTGTATAAAATAAGTTCAACACGAAGGAAACACATACATAGTTTTTTTAATGAGATTTGACCACACTTTGAAGTCATCTTGTTTCATATTAAATGTTAATCAAGGTGATAGAATTGGCAAATTCGAGGCCAGGAAATTACCTAGTCTTTCTGGGTTATTGTTTGAGATGTTTATTAAGATATTTCCAAGTAGATAGAGCTAAAGAATCCTAGTAACTATCTTAGTAGATATATTTAAAGTTAAAGAATCCAAGGAAGATCTACAATATGCAAAATGTTTATAATGGTAAATATTTAACTATTGGGCTTCTAATTGGAAAAATAACTGTAATTTGTAGCGTTTGCCAGTTTGAGTGGTCTAAATACACCAGCAGCAGCTGATGTTAATTTAATGAGATTATGGCCACCAAATTTGAAGTTAGAAAGAGATACCGGATTGGCTCCCCAGCATGCGTGAGCTGGACATCATGTCATTTAAGCTGCCCAGATTCAACAGAAAGTAATTCTTTTATATACATCATCCTGTAGGGAGCATTTTTGTTTTTTAACACTTATGTAAACAGCGGACTCTAAAATGATCCTCAATTATCCTCGCATTACTGTGTTTACACCCTTATATAATCCTCTCCCCTCTGAGTGTGGCCAAAAACTGTGATTCGCTTTCAACCGATAGGATATTCGAAAAGTGTGCCACGTCCACGATCATAATGCCCATTTGCAGATTTCTCCCTTACTGGATTAGATAAAGCAAACAGCTGTGGTAAGAAGTTCGCCAGGCAAAGAACTGAGACAAACCTCGGTCCTTAGCCCCACGGGCCACAGAGAAGTGGATTCTGCCAAGAACCATGTGAGATTTGAAGCAGATCCTTCCCCAAGCAAACCTTGACACGAGACGGCAAACCAAAAGAGCACCTTAATGGTCACCTTGGTGAGAACCTAACTGAGCTATGCCTAGAATTCTGATCCATAAAAACTATAAGATAATAAGTGTATATTTTTAATATTATTATTATTATATTATTTTAATTTTAATCCACTATATTTGTAGTAATATCACACAAAAATAAGTAATACAGCTCACATGGTGGTTACATTGTGCCAGACCCTATTCCAAGAGCCCTAAGAAATGTTGATTCATTTAATCTCCATGACAGCCCTTAATTAACCTCATTTTATAATTAAAAAAATGGGAGCATACAGTCACTCAACAACTTGTCCGATTTCACTGTGCAAATAAGGAGATAAGGTAGGATTCAGATCTAAGCTGTTGGGCTTTTGGATTCATGTCTTTAGTCTCTAAAATGCCTTCCCTGCCGTGTCCCTGTGCCATCTAAATGAACCCGTTAGCCCCATCTAATGTCTCCAATGAGGATATATCACAATAGGCTTCTGCAAAAGCATAATACCTTGCTTGGTAATGGAACGGAACATCCGAAGGTTTTATGTCACTTCATTTGAATTCCACTGAGGTATTTTCTCACAAACATTTGCCAGGACTTTTTATGTCAAGAGACAGGGGCCCTTGGTAAGTTACACAAGGAAGAGTCTGGTTGTAGCCTGTCTACAATCTGTGTGCAGTTAAAGAACCTTTTGCCAGAAGACCCAGCAGGCACGGCGTCTGTTTCAGCCAACGTTATGTAATCATTGCACCATCTTTGCTCTCATAGCCCATCATTTCAATCTCCCAGATAGACTAAACAACCCTGACATTTACCTAATGCTAAAATAGATTGAAGGGAAACTCATAACGTGGTCTAAAATATTCTTTTCATCAACAGAGTTAAGCAAGTGATTATCAGTTATAAAATAAATGCCAGTGTTGCCATACCATTTTCTTATACTGTAATATTGGATATCAGTTGTAAGTAACTGTGTTGTGATACTTAACAGAGCCCAATTCTGGATGACAGATGGGAGACTACATATAATGCAAATATCCTAGTTGATTATTTATTTTCACTTTTATTTTATTTTTTTTAAAGATCTCATTTATTTATTTGACAGAGAGAGAGAGAGAGAGCACGCACAAGTGGGGTGGGGGTGGCAGAGGGAGAGGGAGAAACAGGCTCTCCACTGAGCAGGGAGCCCATTGCTGAGCTTGATCCTAAGACCGTGAGATCATGACCTGAGCTGAAGGCAGAGGCTTAACCGACTGAGCCTCCCAGGCACCCCTCTAGTTGACTCTTTAAATCACATCAGATGCTCATGTCTACAAAGTAATTGTCGATCCTGTCATTACTCTACCATTCAAACTGTCCATATTTTTTTAAATCATTTAATAAATGCTTACCATAATTAAATCAGGGAAGTGTGATGGATTTGTTTACAGCAACCCCATAACATGCCTAAAGGTCCATTCTTCCCTTACCACTCAGAGTACTTTAGCCATCAGACAATTTTATAAGCCCTGAGTGAATTTTACTATTACAAAGTTTTCCGCACCTCTCCTGAGTGTTACCTTGCTCCTGCCAATGCTGTACTACCTTACTTATCATCCTCTACCGCTTTACTTTTCAAATCCATGTTTGTTATGACAGTTTTAAATTTTATGTTTTCTTGTGTCTTCCACCAGATTTTGAGTTCCAGTGTCATAATCATTTTCTTTTAATTCTCAGAACATAATTTAGCAGATTGTCAATGAAGTATTTGTTCATTGTATGAGTGAATGAATACACTAGTGGTCCGTATCCTCACAGAAAGTATATACTCATGTGTGTAAAATATTCAGGCTATTGATCAGTTTAAAAGTATCAAATAAGACACAAGTGAAATGCAGTTGCCCTTGCACTTGCTGCAAGAGGATGGTACCATTTACCTGGGGTGTTAAAATCAAGGCAGAGAAATTGAATCATCAAGTTTTTTTCAATTTTAGGATTCACAAAAAATATTTATGTACTTGTAGCTCTTCTAACTCAATGATAAAAACATAAAAAATTGGAAAAATGGTACAATCCTCATGGTGTATCAGAAATAGTTTTATTTTGTATGAGTTTATGTCTACCTGAGGGATTTCCCTTTTCTTCCTTTGTTACTCTTTGGAAATCTTTTTAGGAGGCACTAGGAAGAAGAGAGAAAGAAGGATCAGAGAGATGGTACTATGTAATCTATTTATGCAAATAAATCTATTTTCTATAACATTGGATTTTCTATCCATCTAAGGACATATGTTACTAATTAACTCAAGGGTCATAAGCAAATTGTATTTAGTTCAAAACTTTTCTACACACAATCTGTTCTGTCAGCCAGTATTAACTAAGATTACCATCTCATTTATAGAAAAAATAGCAAAGCTCCAATTGCATTAAATCTTTTGGTTTTGGGGCGCCTGGGTGGCTCAGTGGGTTAAGCCGCTGCCTTCGGCTCAGGTCATGATCTCGGAGTCCTGGGATCGAGTCCCGCATCAGGCTCTCTGCTCAGCAGGGAGCCTGCTTCTTCCTGTCTCTCTGCCTGCCTCTCTGCCTGCTTGTGATCTCTCTCTGTCAAATAAATAAATAAAATCTTTAAAAAAAAAATCTTTTGGTTTTGATGAACCTGTTTTCACGGCCATGAAAAGAAACAAATTCCAAGATATTTTCACAAACAATACACATTCCTTTACATTCAAAAGCCTTGAGAGGACCTTTCCAGCTGATGACTTTATTCCCCCTCCCCAATTAAATGCACCTTCTACTGAGAGAGTTACCAGTGCAAACTGTTCGATCTTATTGTTGATTCAAAACACTTTCCTTCTTTTCTCCAACCCAAATGCCAATCGAGAGATGGAGCTGTGGTATTGCAGGAGTGATTGGTATTATGGTCTTTCTTTTTGCATCTATCCCTTGGTGATGGAATGGAGATGGTATGAATAAGAAGCAGGTATACTCTCCTCTAACTTGACTGATTTTAATTTACCCAGTTTGCTGAGCACTTTCAGGTTGTTGTCACTTCTTCATTTTAACTGGAGGTTGGCTTCCTGTAGCAGTCATTACATTTTTTGTTCCTTTGATATTATTTGTTTGTTCTGGAAACTTCCTTGCTGCCAGAGATCTAACTTTTCTTTAAATCTCTTCCCATCACCTTACTGTCTTCTGTCCTTTGGTGTTGTGATCCTTTGCATAAATTGAATTTGGCTCTGCAACAAACCTCCCTAAAACTTAGGGACCTTATTGTTATTGTTGTTCACCGTTATTGCTTTGTGATTCTTCTCTTATGGACCAATTTATCTAATCTCTGCTTGACTAGCTCTTGTGTGTGTAGGCACCTGGCCAATGGGACAATCTAGTAGGACAACACTGCTTATGAGTTTGAAGGTTGATTAGTGAAGAACTAGAGATCTTATCCCTATGGTGTTTGTTTGTTTGTTTTTGTTTTGTTTTGTTTTGTTTTCATTTTCCAGAAAATCATATCAGGCCTGTTGACATGCTCATCTAAATTATTCATGTGCCATAAGAGAGAGCAAGTCCCAATTAACTTAATAACAAGAATTTTTCTAGACAAACGCTCTTTGGGGAACAGTCTACTTCAAACTCTCATGCTTCTTTTCACATAACTAAGCTCAGGAGAGGCATATTGGGCCCCTCGGAGGATAGATAATATTCTATTTCTTAAAACTTGGTAGGTATTTGTGCGTTCACTCTTCCTCTTTAAAATATTTAAATTTGTTGTATATTTGTTGTATGGTATATTTTAATATACACACTTGAAAGAATTTGGTAACAGAAGAAATTAAGAGACTTATAAATTAAATAGGACTACTAGTTCGGCATCTAGCATTTGTTAACTTTAGCAATGTAAGAATTAATCAGTTACTCATTGGAAAATAATTAAAGACAAAGTGAGAGTGAAAAAAATAGATATAAGAAAGTTGGGCTCCCCTTAGAGATAAAGTGCCTGACTAAAAATAAAACCAGTAATATTTAATTTTCTAAATTCCTATTTTGTGTCTGACTACAAGATTAAACTGGAAATATGCAAAAGAAAGATCTCTGGGAAATTTTTCCAAATTTAAAATTAAATGGTACACTTATGCACATGGGTCCATAAGTAAACCACAAGAGACATTAGTAAATATTTTGAATAGAATCCATACCCCATCCTTGTAAATACTAATTCTTTGCATGCTTGCAAATAATGTTCCATTCAAGGCTTATATTTTCACTCTGCATTATTCTTACTTTTAATATAGTTCTCTTTCTCAGTCCTCTCCCTTATGAGCTGTGCCTTTGTTTCTTGATTAAACCATTTCCCTTTATCCTGAAATTTAGCTGACATTTTTAACCCAAAGAATTTCTTTTTTTTTTAAAGATTTTATTTATTTATTTGTTAGAGAGAGAGAGAGAGAGTGAGCATGAGCACAGGCAGACAGAGTGGTAGGCAGAGGCAGAGGGAGAAGCAGGCTCCCCGCTGAGCAAGGAGCCCGATGTGGGACTCGATCCCAGGACGCTGGGATCATGACCTGAGCCGAAGGCAGCCGCTTAACCAACCGAGCCACCCAGGCGTCCCAAACCCAAAGAATTTCTGATATTACTCCTAAACCTCCTTCTTCAATAGTATTCTCCATTTCAACTGATAAGAATGCTATCCTTTTAGTTGGTCAACCCCCAAACTATGGATTTATCCTTGGCAACTCTCCTCCTCTCACAGTTCACAACTCAGCCTATCAGGAAATCCAGTCAACCTTATCTTCAAAACATTTCCACAGTCTGACAGCTATTATCTCCACTGTCATAACCTTGGTCTTGATATCACACCCAGATTAATGCTATACCTTCTCAACTTTTCTCCTGATTCTCATCTTATTTATATCAGTGCCTTCTCAGCATAGCAGACAGGGTGATAATTTAAATGTAAATCCTGTCATGTCACTGTTTTATTTTTGTTTAAGCTGTCACTTGTTTTCACTTTGAAAGATTTTAACTATTGATTAAATTCTTTAAAATGTTATAGGTAAATTCATTTTTAAGACTTTTATTCTTGGCATAAAAACAGGCACATGGATCATGTGGACAGAATAGGGAGCCCAGAAATAAAACCAAACATATATGGTCAATTACTTTATGACAGAATAGCCAAGAATACACAATGGGAAAAGGAGAGTCTGTTCAATACGTGTGTGAAGAAAATTGGATAGCCAGATGCAAAGAAGAAGAAGAAGAAGAAGAAGAAGAAGAAGAAGAAGAAGAAGAAGAAGAAGAAGAAGAAGAAGAAACTGGATCACTATTTACAGTATACACAAAATGACCTTGAGAAAACTATAAAGCTACTAGAAGAAAATTTGGGCACTAAGCACTTTGACATAGGCTTTGGCAATGACTTCTTTGGATTTGATACCAAAAGCAAAGGTAACAAAAGCAAAAATAAAGAGTGAGTGTATTAAACTTCTGCAAAGGAAAAAAAAAAGTACTATTTTTAAAAATGAGAAAGTAACGTATGGAATGGGGGAAAATATTTGCAAAACATGTATTCGAGAAGGGGTTAATATCCAAAATATATAGGGAACTCATACAACTCAATCGAAAAAAAAATAGCCCAGTTAAGAATGGACAAGGGCATGAAAAGCAATTTTTTCAGAAGGCATACAGTTGATCAGTGTAAATGTGAAAAGGTGCCCAAGATCACTTATCATTAGGGAAATACAAATCAAAACCACAATGAGATATTGATTCATACCTATTAGGATGTCTTATTATTAAAAAAAATGGAGATAACAAATGTTGATGAAGATATGTACTATTGATAGGAATGAAAATTGGTGTAGCCCCTATGGGAAACAGTATGAAGGCTTCTTAAGAAATTAAAAATAGAGGGACTCCTGGGTGGCTCAGGTTTAAGCATCTGCCTTTGGCTCAGGTCATAACTTCAGAGTCCTAGGATCAAACTCTGAATGGGACTCCCTGCTCCGCAGGGAGTCTGTTTATCTCTTGCCCCCTTCCCCCGTTCATGCTCTCTCTGTCTCTCTCTTAAATAAATAAATAAAATCTTTAAAAAAGAGAGAAATTAAAAATAGAACTTCATATGATCTAAAAATCCCATTTTTTGGTATACATCCAAAGGGAACAAAATTATCTTGAAGAGATACCTGTGTTCCCATGTTTATTACAGCATTATTCCCAATAGCTAAGGTAGAGAAACCTATTAAGTGTCCAGTGTCCACTGACAGATGAATGGATTAAGAAAATATGGTCTATGTATTTGTATTTATATATTTAAAATGTATATTCAAGGGACTGTTATTTGTTCTTAAAAAAGAAGGAATTCTTGTCATTTGTGACAACTACATGGAGGAACTTGGAAGGCATTATGCTAAGTGAACCAAGCCAGACAGAGAAAGACGAATACTCCAAAGTATGATTTATTTGTGGAAACTTAAAAAAAAATAAAAATAAAAAATAAGTCAGAGTCATAAACAGAGAGCAGGAAAATAAAGAAATAGTTTGCTAGAGGGAGAAGAAATAGAGAAGTTGGTGACAAGAAAAAATACTTATTCTTCAGCTAGTAATGATAATTTTTCAAGGTGTTTCTCCATTTATGTAGATTACTAGTTTATTGGCATAAAAATTTCCATATTATTATTATTATTATCATTTCATTGCCTGCAACACTTTGAAATTGTTAACTTCTTTCCCCTTTTCATGATCAGTTATAAGGCAGGTTTTTAAAAAATATCATTTTTATAGAAATAATTTAAGCTTTGTTAATACTCTGTATTGTATGTTGCATAATTTCTCTCTTATCTCATCTACTTCTTATCTCTCTGTATTTATTGTGTTGTTCCCTTTTACTTTTTATTTTAGCTCATTAATTTTGTCCTCTGTCATTCCAATAGAAGCATTTAAATCTTTGATTTTTGCTCTCAAACATTGTTTTACTGGCATTTCACAACTTTTGTCATGTCATATTGTTGCTATAATTAAGTCCTAAATATTTTTTTAATATGTTAGTAATTTTCTTTTGACCCAGTGGTGTTTGCAAATGGACTTCCCAGTTTACAGAGACACAGGAACATTCTAGTTATCTTTTAGTTGTTAAATTTTGTTAGTTGCCTTGTAGATAGAGAAAATTTTCTATAATTTCAATATTTGAAATTTGTTGAGGCTTGTTGGTATGAGTCATTATATGGTGAGTATTTATAAATGTTTTATGAAGGCTTTTTAAAAAATGTACAGATGCCACAATCATAGGGTATAGTGTTCTATACACATCTACTAGGATGTTTGTTAATTACAGTCTTTCAATTACTTCCATGTCCTTTGTAACTTCGGCCTTTTTATTTTTTAAGTTACTAAGTAACTATTATTGTTGATTTATCTGTTTCTCATATATTTATGTCATTTATTTTCTTTTGTATATTTTATCTTGCTGATATATAATACCTTTTATTCTTAGTGAATTAAACTTCTATTAATGAGGCATTCATCTGTATCTCAAATAAGCTTTTACCTACAACCTATTGTATCTCTAGTGATATAACTACATCTGTTCTTTTTAGTTTGCATATCATATCTTTACTATCCTTTCACTTTTTATATCTCTATATTATTATTTTTGTTTGTATGCTTTAAGTAAGCTCTATGGCCAGCGGGGGACTTGGATTCCTGTCCCCAGAGATCAAGAATCACATGTTCTGGACTGACCCAACCAGCCCTCATATATTTGTCTTTGACCTTTTCTTCATGAACCAGTGACATCAATTTATGTGTTCATTTCTTAACTGCACATTCTGTCCTGTTGTTCTCTTTGCCTGCCCTCGTGCCAAGCTGTCACTCTTGTATTTGTAAGTCTTTATATTTGCCATCCATCATATCCTTCAATTGTGCTTTTGTTTGTTTGTTTTTTTCCCAGATTGCCTTTGCAGATCTTCTCCCCTGCTTGGGAGGTAGAAAACTGAGAAAGACCCTCACTACTATTTTAACAAATGAGTAAAAGTTGGATAGTCCACAAAACCATGACTTTCATTGAGTCCATCAAAAGTTGAAGGCAATCAAGGGAATTGAATTCCCCCCCAAAATGACATACTCCTGTGAGAAGAGAAAAGGCACATGAGCCATTTCACCTCTGACAACTCATGGACTTTGCCTGCATCGTAACAGGTAAGAATAAATTAGCTCACCATAATACCCACCACCAGGCCAGGCTGTGGAGGGCACAATCTTTTACAAAATTATATGAATTGGTATCTGGCAATATATAAAAATGACAATATATCATGATCAAATTTTTCAGAAATATAAAAATTTGATTCAGCATTTAAAAATCAGTGGATATAATCTACCATATAAAATATTATAAAAGAGAAGTAAAATGATTGTCTCAATACATGTGGAAAGATTATTAGTCAAAATTTAACATTCATGATTTAAAAGAATTTTTACTTAGCGTAGATAGAAGGAATCTATGCTTCTCCATCTAACACAGAACATCTACTAGGAAACTAATGCTAAAACCCTAAATGCATTCCCAGCACTCTCTTTCCCATGAAGATAATAAACAGAGCAAGGATATCTTCTCTTATTAGATTTTTTTCAACATTTGATTGGCAGACCTAATCAGACAAGAAAATAAAAAGGTATAAAAAACAGAGATTATAAAGAAAGAAGCTCTATTTATTCATATAGGACTTATTTTTCAATGTAGAAAATCCCAAAGAACCTATAATAAAGTTAGTATGACAAATAAACGAGTTGAGTATTACAAGATTCAAAGACAAAATACAGAAATAAATTATACTTCTCTACAATGACAATGAGGAGTTGTAAATTGAGATTATAATAATGATATATATTTTACCAATGTGAAAGTATGAAATACTTAGGGATTAATAAAACAAAATATACACAAGATTTGTGTGCTTGAATATATAAAACATTGATGAAAGAAACCAATGAAGACCTCAACATATGAAGAAATACACTGTTCATAGATAGACATAGTCAGTATTATTAAATGTCAGTTCTCCCCAAATTGAACTCTGTATTTCATGTACTCTGAAGCAAAATCTTAGATTTTTTTTGTAGAAATTGACAATCTTACTTAAAAATTTATAAGGAAAAGCAAAGAAAACCAAAATAATTTTGCAAGGTTTAAGTTGTGGGACTACACTGTCTGATACCAAGACTTACACTAAAACTAAGGTAATCAAGATAGAATAGTATTGGAATAAAGATAAATGTACGAATGACTGGAACAAATTCGGGTCTAGGAGTAGATGATCATATACATGGTGCCAAAGTAATATAATAAAAATAGTAATTTCTACAAATAATGCTGGAATACTTCAAAGCCAATGAAAACAAGCTTTGGCCCTTCCTACAGCCATATGCAAAAATCAGACTAAGTCTGGTCAAAGACAAATGCAAAAGAGAAAACTTAAAATAGAAATAATAGAAAAAATTTCATGACCTTGGAATGGACAAAAATATCTTAGGAAATCAAAATCATGAAAGATAAACAAGTATAAATTGAACTCCCTTAGAATTAAACTTTTTTGCTTTTCCGAAATTACTATACCAGAATAAAAGCCAAGCCAATACTCTGAGAAAATATTTGTATACACATCTTTAATGAAGGACTTAAATCCAATCTATATGCAAAACTCAGTTTCACAAAGAAGGCAGTCTAATAAAAATGGGCAAAACTTGGAGAATTTAACTAAAGAATGTATGTGAATGACAAATATGCTCAGTATCATTTGTCATTTGGGGAATGAAAATTAAAGGTAAAGCCAATACCACTAGTACACATCCACTGGAATGGCTTAAAGAAAAATATAAAAAGAGTCAGTCATTAGTGTAGGCTCCACTATGGAAGAAGTAGAATCCTCATCTATTGCTGATGAAATGCAAAACGCGTTTTCAGGTGTTAACTCTTGGAAGAGATTTTTCCAACTTGTTGGGCATAATTTTTCCAGAAATATAAGACTCCTAGAATGATAACACTGTAGTATGAATACTTTCACGTCTGATGGCATGCATCTTGCAAAGCATAGTTTATATATTCATTATACAAATTTTTTAAAAAGATTTTATTTGTTTATTTGACAGACAGAGATCACAAGTAGGCAGAGAGGCAGGGAGAGAGAGGGGGAAGCAGGGTCCCTGCTGAGGAGAGAGCCCGAGGCGGGGCTCAATCCCAGGACCCTGGGGTCATGACCTGAGTCGAAGGCAGAGGCTTTAACCCACTGAGCCACCCAGGCACCCCTCATTATACAAATTATTAAAAATAGTGAGATTTGTACCATTATGTAATTACTTCTAATTTAATTATAAAAATTAAGAAGCAAATTATTTATTTTATTTCAATTATTACAATATCAATACTTTTTATAATTTATGAAATTATTCTCCTAATGAACTCTGATAGACTTTTTGAGACCTCTATCTGTAGCTTGTACAATATTAAAAAATGAGTTTCTATATTAGGGACTTCTTTTTTTTTTAAGATTTTATTTATTTATTTGAGAGAGAGAGAGCGCATGAGAGGGGTGAAGGTCAGAGAGAGAAGCAGACTCCCCATGGAGCTGGAAGCCCCTGCGGGACTTGATCCCAGCTCTCCGGGATCATGACCTGAGCCGAAGGCAGTTGCTCAACCAAGTGAGCCACCCAGGCACCCATATTAGGGACTTCTTCTTTAAGAGAAAGTCTAAGATATTCTAGAGAATGGGTATCATTTGGTCACAAAAATTTATCACAGAACTGGACTGTATTGAATCCTGTATAGACAAGTATATTTGCGTCCCTTCAAATTTGCATTTTAAAAATATTTGTTCTATATATTCGTTAGATAAGCTAAACCACATATGGAAGTGGTGAAGAAAGGGGGTACTTACTCTATTGTGTAAATCCAAATTTGTGACTATCATACCAATAGATTCAACAGAGAATTTTCTTTAATCGCACTCAGTCCTTGGAGAAAACTGATATATATGTTTTTCTTCATTTCACTATTCTTGCTGTAGCCATCCATATTCCAATAGTTTGTAAGGACCTCACAAGATTGATGGTAACAATCCATCCAGCATGCTGTGAATACTATTGGCTTATTTCTCCCCTATACCAAAAGAAACCTGTACAAAGAATGGGGGGATGCGCATTACACATTTACTGAATTCACATGCTCCTGTCCAAAGGTGCAATTGTGCTCATTAATACTGCAATTTCCTGGCTGTTTCATGTCATGTTTCCTAAAAATATTTTCTTCTTCTTCTTCCTGTAAGTCACGAAGTATTTTAAGACTGGTAAACATTGTAGTAATTTCAGGGCATTTTGATAAAATTGACAGCAACACTGTGTTAGGACAAAACAGTTCATTTCACTCAATGATAAAAGAAAAATCTGTATAGCATGCGAACCCTTTGCAAACATTTTTTTTAAAATGAGCAAATCACAAAACTTGCTATTTGCCTTTATAAAGCAATTTGTCAGGCTATGTGCTTGACATAGTTATGAAACATTCACCCGTAATGTTTGTAAGAACGAGACATTCTCCTTCAGCCCTTACAACTGTAGAGGCAAGATAATTGTCTCCATAATTGATACCAGTTTTGTCTGACTAATCATCAAACTTTGTAGACTGCCCAGAAGCAACCCTTGCTGCTTCAGATAATTACATCTTGATTTTCCTCAGTGTCTTCACAAGGCATCAAGTGGGTGGGTGGAAATGCCGTCAAAGTGATTCCATTCAGATTATCAGCACTTTATTTTAAGGTCACTTCAGATGCATTCCTAAGATACGACATAGATGATGGTTAATGTATAATGAATACTACAAGAGTTAACATTTACATACAGATGACTTTTTAGACTAGAGCATAAAATAAGTCAGTGTGGGAAAGCAAAAACAGTGCACTTCCTTTAAGACATTTCTGATTTAAAGAACTGTGGGAAATAATGTCTAAAAGCACGAAGTACTTCAAATGTCTCCAGAGATTTCCTATATACCCAGAACAGGGCATCACTACAAACGAATACAGGGCATCGTCAATCTACAGAACCTGTTTCCTGCCCAGGATTCACAGGTACTACCATGAAGCCATATATGACTCACAGTTATAGAATCAAAATATTCTAGAAATCTCTACAGTGCTAACTCAAGGCTGTGAAACTTCAAACTCCCATGATATTGTGCCCCATTCCACTGTGGTCTAGAGCCTCTATTATGAAGCCCAGCTGTACAGAGAACCCAACACATACATACTCTTTGCTTGATAGAAATGTATCAATCAATAGGGTTTGCGATCATAGGCACAATCATAACTTTCTACTGTCTCTCATTCAATCTGTTTCCTTTTCAATGGTCTGATGGCTAAGTCGAGTGTCAAAGCAGCATTTCAGACAGTGGGGTCCTTTGTGGCGTGGACTCCTCACTGCCGGAAACTGTGAGATAATAGGTACATATTGTTCTAAGTCACTAATTTTGTGGTAATTTGTTACATAGCAATGAAACATTAATACAGTAAATGCTCAACAAATATTGGTGAAACATTTTATTTCACAGTGTTCACTGAGTCCTGGACACTGGTGTTTGCTTTATCAATCCACCATTTATTCAACAGCATCATTTAACTTCGAGTAAAATTGATAACTAGCAGTAGTATAATTTGGGGGTATGCTATGTGAACACTATTTTACTCATAAAGATTTTCTGATTTCTCAATAGATGTGCATTTAGTGAAATGGTTTTGAAAGTCTCATGTTTTCGATTATGGATGTTGATATTATGGTCAATAGATACTTTCACTCACTTACTTTCTTGTCAGTCTAAACAGTTCTTTGCTGGTCATTCAAAATAGTTTCACAATGATGTACTTCCAAGTTCCTGTCTGGTATCCAACTGTCAGCTTTCGTTTGGCAGGGAATGCATGTAATTAAGCTTTGTATTTTCAACACCTAGCACTTTCTGATGCATACCAGGCACACAATCATTGTTTCTTAGAAATTAGTGTCTACAATATGTAGTAAAAGGGCATATATTTTATAAAAATATAAAAATAATCTGAACAATTTTATTCAAATCATGTAATTATAAATCACAAAGCAAGCATCATTGGTACGTGACATCACTAATATATAATGTATAGATTTATTAATGGGAAGATTCTAATCCAAATTTTAAACATAGTGGAGAAGACCTCTGCATTGTTCATATTCCCTTTTCCTGGAAGTTCTACCCATTTCCCAGTTGCTGTGTGTGTTGGCTGCTGAGTGCTGATTCTCTCTCCAGATAATGCCTCAAGATGTGACAAGTCTGATTGGTCTTTTTTGAGACTCCAGTAACTTCTTCCTTTCTGTCTTTTCATGCTTCATCAGAGTTGGCTATTTATTTATCCTGCTCAGCCCTCTTATGAGTTTTCCAGCCTTCTCCTGCTGTCTGACCCAGAATCCAGTGCCACATCCTTTAGGTTTTTTTTTTTTTTTTTAAGATTTTATTTATTTATTTGACAGAGCGAGAGAGAGGTCACAAGTAGGCAGACAGGCAGGCAGAGAGAGAGAGGAGGAAGCAGGCTCCCTACTGAGCAGAGAGAACAATGTGGGGCTCGATCCCAGGACCCTAAGATAATGACCTGAGCCGAAGGCAGAGGCTTAACCCACTGAGCCACCCAGGCGCCCCATCCTTTAGGTTTTTGTTATGCTGCAAACTACCAGTTCCCCTGTTATGTATCTGTTTCTGCATAATAGACCATCTCTGAGTATAGTAGTATCTCAGAACAATAATCATTTTGTTTGTTCTTGATCTAATGGGTCAGCAATTTGGCCTGTATTTGGCTGTGAAGATGCAGTCATCTGGCCTCTCAGTGTGTCTGTATTTTCCAAAGTGGCCCTTCTGCGTGCTCTACTTGTCAGCTTGGGTTTTCTTTCCATTGGCCTTCCAACATCAAAGGTCTGGTTTTCTCCCATAGAAGCACCATATACCAAGAGAGTAGAAGGGGCCAGGCTGAGGGTGGAAAGTCACAAAACTTTATCTTTGTTAAATTCTGTAGGTCATAACATGTCACAAGGCCAGCCCAGATTTAAGAATGTAAAAATAGACTCTATACTTCATAGGAGGAGCTGGAAATGAGGAGGATACAGGAATGAGAGGGATTATTGTGGCCATATTTGCAAATAATCTGCCCCAAGAATTTAATTGATGGATTAGCTTGTGTTATATATTTTATTCTTTGATTCATAATAACCAAAAACGGTTGCCTTATAATGCTAGAACTTAGCATTTAGAGATATTTCAAGCAGTTCATCCAATATAATTATCTGGACCAAATTCTATTATCAAAGATAGCTTCCTGTCCTATTACAAAATTATTAAAGAAAAATAAGAACTAAGGAATGTGCATGTAAATTAAATTCCAGAAAGATAATTTGATATATAAGTATTTGTTCTTATTTGTATTCATTAGGAATATTTTCCCCCCAGAGTTACAATTTTTTCATTATTTTCCCAAATTGTCTACTCCTTGTCATAGTTATCCTCGTTAACATTATTGTATTTGCACATCTTCAGTATCTTATTTTATCTGAGCTCTTTATTTAAATGTACTGACTTGAAGCAATAATGAAAAGGATGTTATTCTGTAACACTTTAGGTTTTTTTTACTTAACTACTGGAAATAGTCGCTGAACATTATTTTTTCCTCATATATTTAAGTCCATTAAAATGTTTTAATAGCATGCTAAAAATCTTAGCAGATTGTTAATAGTTACAGTTCATGACCTGAGTATTTTGAGAGGTGGTTTCTAAGCTTATAGCTAATTTAACAAATTAAACCCAAGATACCTAGTCATGTTTACTGTGTAAAAGTCTAAACTGACTTTTGAGACATTCTCTGTGCCATTAAAAATTATGTTAAAAACGATTTGTTTTGACTATGAAGTGCCACCAGAAACTATAAGAATTATCACCAAATTATCTGTCATACATTTTACCTGGTCCAAATATAGAGTAGATTATTGTATATATGAATGTTTGTAGGGAACAAAACATCTTAAAGTCATTTATAACTTATAAAAATGATTCTCAATTTTAATGGGTTTCCTTTCACTTTGTATTAGTTTTTGTAAGAAAGTGTTTTAGAAAAGTTATTTTAATCTTTGTATTCTTTTTTATTTAAGTATTTCTACCTACACTCTGATGAACTATAAAATATTACTCTGACTTTTCTTCTAGTTTGACTTCTAACTTTTCTCTGATGTTCTGACCTAAGACTTTATTGTCTCTGCTAAAAATATCAATAAAATAAATTTCAAATTTCTCTGAAAAAATGCTAAACTAACATTAAAAAATTTAATAACTAACTAAATTGCCATTAATCGAGCACATATCTTAAGTAATTTATTTGTAAAAGTACAAGAGTTGCAAACATAAGTAATATCGTATTTTTTAAATTTAATTTTTAATAAACATATAATATATTTTTATCCCCAGGAGTACAGGTCTGTGAATCGCCAGGTTTACATACTTCACAGCACTCACCATAGCACATACCCTCCCCAATGTCCATAATCCCACCCCCCCTCTCCCAACCCTCCTCCCCCCATCAACCCTCAGTTTGTTTTGTGAGATTAAGAGTCACTTATGGTTTGTCTCCCTCCCAATCCCATCTTGTTTCGGAGAAGAGTAAATATCGTATTTTTATATGTAGTATTTCTCATGGTATTTGCTATGGACTTAATGGTGTTCCTCCCAAATTCATATGTTGAACTCAATCCCTAATACACCTGTATTTGAGATAGGGCTTCCAGGAATTAGTTAAGGTAAACTGAGGTTAAAAGGGTGGTATCTTAACCTGTACAGTTTCTAGCCTTATAGGAAGAGGAAGAGAGAATGATGACTCTCTCCATACATGACCAAAGAAAGTCTTTGTGAGCACACAGTAAGAATGCTACCATCTGTAAGCCAGGAAAAGAGTTCTCACCAAAATGTGGCCATATTAGTGTTATGATCTCAGACTTTGAGACTCCAAAACTCTGAGAAATTAAGTTTCTATTGTATAAGCCACCCAGTCTATGGTATTTTTGTCATGTTAGACCAACTCAACAAATGGAATGCTTTAAAGTTTAGTTCTGTGTATGAGCTTGGGTGGCTCAGTCGGGTAAGCATCTGCCTTCGGCTCAGGTCATGATCCCAGGATCCTGGAATCAAGCCCCACATTTGGCTCTCTGCTTGGTGGGGAACCTGCTGCTCACTCTTCCTCTGCCTGCTTGTGTTCCCTCTCACTCTTTCTCTGTCAAATAAATAAATAAATAAAATCTTTAAAAAAGTAAAGTTTAGTGATTTTAATTAAATGGGTCAGAATTGTGAAGACTTATTCCCCAATCTGGTTCTTCAAGAAATGATTTCAAACAATTTTCCTGGAGAAAAGTTTCTGTGATTAGATAAATTGGGACAGGCTGCATAGTATAGTCTCCTCTTGGAAACTCACAATACACATTCATGTATTATACCTTCTGTAATCCCACTATAAAATGTTGTGTAACCCAAATAAAGCTAGAATTTCTTGAGATTAAGTTTTAAATTCACATTTTATCTCAGCATGAAGAAAGAGGGGAAAAAACTCATTCAAAATATTGAAAAGCAGCACGTGCTTTCATTGAAAATTGATTGGAGACATGGAAGGGGGGATTACAGAATTAATTACACAGTAACACTGGCTAACAGACCTTTCAGGAAAAATCTTGGTGGCCAGGAAGGAGTGGAAATATATTTATAGTGCTAAAAGAAAAAAAAAAAGTCAACCAAGAAACTTTACCAGGAAAAGCTACCTTTCAGATAAAAGAGAAATAAAGACATTCCCAGATTTAAAAAAAAGAAAAGAAAAGAAAAGAAAAGAAAAAAGAAAAGAAAGCCTGAAGGAGTACATTACCTTCAGACATGTCTTATAAGAAATGCTAGTGGGAGTTTTTCAAGTCAAAAGGAAAGGACTCTAATTAATAGTATGATATTCCATGTAAGTGTAAAACTCACTGGTAAAGGTAAGCATTCAGTCAAATTCAGAATACCCAAATATTGGGATGTGGTGGTATGCTGTTACTTAAGTAGAAAGGGTGAAATACCAAAGTATTGAAAATGACTAGCTATAGTAATTTTTCAATAAATGCACAATTTAAAAAATAAATAAATTATAACATTAAAACATAAGATGTAAAGGGGGATTAAAAGAGTATGGGTTTTTTTGTATGTAATGTTACCAGTTTAAAGACTTTATAACTATGGACTATTATAACTATATGATGTTTTATGTATGCCCCATGATAACCATAAAGCAAAAAACTATGGTAAATACATGAAAGATAAAAAAGACGAATCAAAGAATGTCACTAGGCAAAATCACAAGTTCTCAAAGGAAGAATGAGAAAAAGAAAGGAACTATAGAACAGCAAGAAAAGAGCAAGATGACCATGTAAGTCCTTATGGATCAATAATTGCTTTAAATGTAAATAGTTGAAATACTCTAATCCAAATAAGTGGATGGATTAAAACAGAATGAATGGATATAAAAATAAAGAAAGAATAAGACCCAACTGTATGATGCCTATAAGAGACTCACTTCAACTTGAGGACGTGCGTAGGCTTAAAGTAGAGATATGAAAATTTTTTCCATGCACATGAAAGCCAGAAAAGGTAAGGACAGCTATATTTATAATAGAGAAAATAGACTTTAAATAAAAATAATTGTAACAAGATTAAAAAAATTCATTATATGATAGTAAAAAGGTCAAATATTCGAAAGGATCTACTACTTTAAATGTATATACACCCAATATCAGAGCACCTCAATATATTAAACAAATACTAACTGATCTTTCACTGATCTAACCAAAGTGAGAGATTTATGTACTGAAAACTATAAGACATGGATGGAAGAATTTGAGGAAGACACAATAAATGGAAAGATAATTTGTGTTCATGGATTGAAAGAACTAATGTTGTTAATATGTCACAACACCAAAAGCTATCTACAAATTCAATGTGATTCCTATCAAAATTTCATAGGCATTTCTTACAGAAGAGAAAAAATTCCTAAAATTGTGTGGAACCAGGAAAGATCCCAAATACCCAAAACAACCTTGAGAAGGAAGAATGAAACTGGAGGTAACACAGTTCTTGATTTCAAACTGTATTGTGAAGCTTGAAACTGGGTGGGGGGAGGGTGGATATTGCAAAGAAACAGACCCATGGGTCACTGCAGCAGAATAGAGAGCCCAGAAATAAGTCCACACATATATGGTCATTCATCTTTGACAAGGGTGCCAAAGACACACAATGAAGGAAATACAGTTTCTTCAATAAACGAAAAACTGGATATCCTCATGCAAAAAATTGAAATTGGACCCTTATCTTAAGGCATTCACAAAAATTAACTTAAAATGGATTAAAGATTTAAATGCAAGGCCTGAAATCATAAAACACCCAGAAGAAAAAATAAGGAAAAATCTTTTTTCTAAAAAGATTTTTATTTATTTATTTGACAGAGGGAGAGTGTGTACACATAAGCAAGGGGAGTGGCAGGCAGAGGGAGAGGGAGAAGCAGGCTCCCGCTGAGCAGAGAGCCCAACATGGGCTCCATCCCAGGACCCTGGGATCATGACCTGAACTGAAGGTAGATGCTTAACTCACTGAGCCACCCAGGCACCCCAGACAAAACTCTTTGACATTGGTCTTGAATGCACTCAGATAGTTACATGAAACTTTACCCACCTCAAACCTGGTTTATATGGTAATATCATGGACTTCAAGCCTGAAACAAGTATTGTAAAAGATTTAAGAAGTTTTGGATGATACATATGTTTTTATTTTTATTTTTTTAAGATTTTATTTATTTATTTGACAGACAGAGATCACAAGTAGGCAGAGAGGCAGGCAGAGAGAGAGAGAAGAAAGCAGGCCCCCTGCAGAGCAGAGAGCCCAATGTGGGGCTCCATCCCAGGACCCTGGGCTCATGACCTGAGCTGAAGGCAGAGGCTTTAACCCACTGAGCCACCCAGGCGCCCGATACATATGTTTTTAATGAGAAGGGATATGCCTCATTCAGGATCAGCAGGGGAATTGTGGTAACTAGTCTTCAAGTTTTGCTACCAAGAGAACCTTAGTTCTTGGCATTTAAACCCCATTACATAGTCCTTTCCACACTGCTTCTGGGCTCCCTTTGCATAACCAGTAGGGTGTGGCCAAAGTGATACTGTGACACTTCCACGGCTTGGTCATAAGGAAACTTAAAGTTTCCACTTCAGTCTTTTTGTCATTTGTTTTGGTTGAAGTGAATTTACATGGAAATAGTTGACAAGAGGTATTACCATGGTGTGAAAAAGGTAAAGCTAGTCACATGGACAGGTCATGTGTAGAGACCTCTCCTGAGATGGTTAGCCTGTCCCAGATGTTCCAGGCATCTGTAGTAAAATAACAGATGTGGAAGTAGATAAGCAGCCTTCGAATGAGTCGTAAGGTAACGTGAATCCAGTCCACCATTTGTTCCAATTTTATGAGAGAAGCCCGAGAACCGCCGGAACAAGACCAGTAAACCCACTGAGCTTGGGAGCTAAGAAATTGTTGTTGAAGGGGTGCCTGACTGGCTCAATCAGTGGAGTATACGACTTTTAATCTCAGGGTGGTGAGCTCACACCCCACATTGGGCGTGGAGCCTGCTTTAAAAAAAAAAAAAAAGTATTGTTTAAGGTACACTATTAGGCAGAAATAGGAAAAAAAAAGTTCCTCATTTTTTATATTGGGTATTATGGGTCTTTAAAAATTCCATATGTATTTTATTATTTTAATGTTAAGTTAGCCAACATATTTTGGCCAACATATTTTTTAGCCAACATAGTTTTTGATATGCAACTGATGAACCATACATATTTTAGAAGTGACTTGTTAATTACTTTAATACAAGAAGTCACTTGTCAATTACTTAAATCCCTGTTGGATTTCTTATAAGAATTACCTTGCAACTTTATATCAGTTTGAATGTAATAGTTTTGAGTGTTTCTACCCATGAGCAATGCATCTCTCAATTCATTGAGGTCTTATTTCATCTCAGAAATATTTTAGAATTTTAATGGTAAGAACTCTTGCCTGAGGGGCGCCTGGGTGGCTCAGTGGGTTAAGCCTCTGCCTTCAGCTCAGGTCATGATCTCAGGGTCCCGGGATGGAGTCCCGCATTGGTCTCTCTGCTCTGCGGGGAGCCTGCTTCCTCCTCTCTCTCTCTCTGCCTGCCTCTCTGCCTACTTGTGATCTCTGTCTGTCAAATAAATAAATAAAATATTAAAAAAAAAAGAACTCTTGCCTGAGTTTTGTTGAATTTATTCTAAAGCATTTTGTATTTATGATGTTGTAAATTATACTTTTTGAAAAAGTTTCATTTTCCAATTGTTTGTGATTTATATATGTAAATAAAATTGATTTTTTGAAAAATGATATTCCTAAACTTCCAAGTCTGCTAAATTCACTTTTTATTCCTAATAGATTGTTTTCTTTTTAATCCTACTACATTTTTATAGACTCCTCAATAATTTTCTATATAAATCATGTCATCTGAGAAAAATATTTCCTTCCTTCCAGTTTTTATGCATTTCAGTTCTTTTCCTATTTATACTAGCAAATATTTCCATTGAAATGCTTAATAAAAATGACGAGAACGATTTTTCTTGCCTTCTTGATCTTATGAGAAAAATATCTAACCTTCCCATATTATGCATATTATTAGTTGTCTGTCTTTTGTAGATTTTATTAGAAGACTGAGGTAATTTCCTTTTATTCCTCATTACTATGAATATTTATCATGTACAATACGTATACAATAGACAATTTTTTTCATATACAATAGACAATTTTTCATGTTTTAAAATATTTAAACTTTAATGACTACATATGCTCTGTTGTATGTACCTAACTTTTAGCTAAACTCATTTAGAATTTAGCATTCTTATATTTTGTTAAATACCTGTGGAAGCAAATTTTGTAAACATTTCATTAAATAATTCATAGAAGAGAATTGCTAGACAAAATAGTGTGCAGTCTTTAAAATTTTGATATATTTTGCAGGTAGTTCATTTTGATAAAAATGAAAACCCTTAAAAATTTGAAATCTCACTAAAAACTGGGAACAAAGAACATTTTTGGAAAACGAGACTAAAAGTTTTTCCTTTACTAGATGAAACATAGTATATGAGAGAAAAATACTGTTTTTCATTATCTACAAATATCTGTACCTTAGAAATCACTTTCCTCTGAAATGTTTCCTAAAGTGTCAGCCATATTTTGTGCACAGTATATAAAAACGTCTGTGTGGCTATGTATGCTTTTCAGATCTTTTTGTTTTTAATGAGCTATAACTTGATTTTAAACAAGAAATCAGTAGTCTGAAATACATTTGTTTTTGTTATAATGGAATTAGTGCCTACATTAATTGTTGAATCAAATTTCCTTGACTATAGTTTAAAATAATTGTGCTAAACTCAAATGCATATTGTAATTGGTACATTTAACAATTTATCAATTATAATCCTAGTGTTTTTTTTTAATTTTTTAACTAATTAGAGACAGGCTATAAACTAAACATTTGAAAGCTAAACATTAATTGGATTCTTTTCTGGTAATTAAAGAATAATTCTTAATGGGATATTTTTATCACTATTTGTATGTCTTAACTTTATATAAAGTACAATATTCTGTGAAACACTATGAGCATTTCTGTCAATAAATTAAGTCCAATATTCTGGGTATTTTTAAATGATATTCACACTTTTTCCTTTGCTGCTAGAGTGTAATCTCATGAAGTATGGAACCAAGAATCCTTTGGTTCAGTGATTGATCTCTGTGCTGCCTGGCACATAGTAGGAGCTCAGTATGTATCTCTTAACAAAATAAATAATATGTACACATTTTTATTTTAATAAAATATTAATTGAAGTAACATCACATCTTAAATATCAGTTTATTGATGTAAGAAACTAGAGGCTTAAGAAATTCAAGTTACCTTCTATGTATTTTTTTAAATATGGTATTTATATTACACTCTCTATTTCTGTTAAGAAATTTTAGACCATCTACCAACAGTGCTCATTTCACTCTTCAACTTTGTTTTTCTGTTTCAGTAAATACATTTGGTTGATTCAGAAGATAAAGTCATGTCTTAGAAAGGAAAATCATGGAACAAGATAAATTTTATTTTTAGGTCTCAGAAATTCTGATAGTAAAACCAACTCCTCCCTTCCCAGAAAGGGAGAAAATTTGTTTTAATAATATTTTGTTAGTAATTTTAGGTGGCAAAATGGTATTTGTTACATGGTTAGTAATACCCAATTAGCTCAAGCATTGGAAAGATGGAGCTTAAGATATTAATTATCTGAAATACTCATTTAAATTGGATTTCTAAAAAGAAAATCCCACAAGAATGAATGATGAGCTAAATTTTTTTCAAACTCGGATACTTTTGATTTAGAAGACTTTCAATATATAAAAAGTGATGTAGTAAGAGTACTTGAACACATTTTCATATTTCCAAAGGCATACAAGTGTCAGCTTTTTGAGTATGTTTTGATACTTGTGAGTCTCTTAGGCTTGCTTTATGACATGAGCTATGTTCCACAGGTATAATGGGACTTAAGTTTTAATTTGCCTTTTAATCTTCTCTCCTGATAAATGGCTTTTAACAAGTATAAAATTAATAAACAGTGATTTCTGAGCTTTTTATTAATTCCTCTGTGTAGCACATTATTTATAGATTTATAGTAACTTAAATTACTTCTAGATAAATTATTAATGAACTGTGAGAGCTTTAAGCCTTACAAATCTTTTACATGCTTAACTATCTTTTTAATAGGAAAATTTGGGCCAATAATTATTAGATTTAACAAGAGTATATTCAATTATCCTTATCTGTAGTTGCATTGTTCTCACGGATTATCTCTCGGGATTCTGTTGTGGGCTTTTTGGTTTGTTTTTGTTTTAGGAGAGAATAATTAAAGTTAGAAATTAGCAAAGAAAAAAGGAAACATTTCATGGTGAAATAAAAGCGATGTGCAACTCATGTTCATTGTTAATGTGTTCTTCATCATTTAGCATAATATATAGTCAAAGTAGTTCTTAAATCAGTTGTGAATTATTTTAACTGTAAATACTTCTGGTAAAGTAGGAGCTCAGTACTTCTGCACTGTCAAATGTCCAGCAATTTTCATGGAAAGTTTCAAATCCTCACTTAAACACAGCATTTTAAAGGCAATCCTGACCAAAAGTGAGTCCCTAGAATGAGGAACAATGATTAGATCTTCATTGCTACACTTAATAAAATAATCTCTTTCACATGTGACTTGCTGATTTACTCCGCATAGCAATATATCTCTCTAGGAAGTATTGCCTCTATGATATCGCCCTCCATTTACTGAGTATAACATGAATAATATATTTTTTATTTTAATGTGGATTTATTTTATTTTTTAACTAAAATTTTTATTTTGAGATACTTGTAGCTTCGCCTGAAGTTGTAAAAAATAATACAGAGATAAGATCACATTATCCTCACCCAGTTTCCATCCATGGTAACATCTTGCCAAATGTAATATGGTATCACAGCCAAGATACTGACTTTGGCACAGTCAAGATAGAGAACATTTCCATTAACCATAAGAATTCCTCATATTGCTCTTTTACAGACAGCATGAATTTGGATTATGTCTTATGGTCCATCCTGCCAATCCCTGTCTTTAATTTGTATTTTCAGATCATTTGCTTATAATTTAATTATTGAAATATTAAGAATTAACTGTACCACTCTTTTTGCTCTCTATTTGTTCTCTCTGTTTCTCATGGTTTTGTTTTCTTTTTCCTGCCTTCCCTTGGGTTACTTGAACAGTTTGTTTTTTTTTTTTTTTTTTTTTTTTTTAGAATTCCCTTCTGATTTACCTACAGGCTTTTTGAGGTTACTTCATTGTGAAGGTTATTAATGGTTGATCTACATATTATATATACAAAACTTGTCACTGTCTATTGGTGTTGTAATCTTACCAGTTCAGATGGAGTAGGAAAATCTTGCCTACCTTTATGTCCTGTGGCATCCCCTTATTTATAACATACTATCTGGAACATATACATTTAGAACCACATTAAGTAGTTTTACAATTTTTGTTTGCTTAAGCTTAATTTGGAAAACTCAAGACAAGAAGGAGAGCCTATTACCTGTATCCATATTTTGCTGACTGTGTTCTCTCTTCCTATTCTAACTTCTCTGGTGTTACTTCAATGGGAGTTTGGGTGTCTTGTCGTAGCCATGCAAGTGTGAAAGTTGAGACTGTCTCTTCAGTATTTGGTAGGGATGCATTTGGTAGGTTTTTCTGTCCTGTACTTCGGAATAGAACAATTATTGTTTAAAAGTTTTTGTATTGTTATGGAATACTACGCAGTCACCAAAAGAAATGAAATCTTGCCATTTGCAACGACATGGATGGAACTAGAGGGTATTATGCTTAGCAAAATAAGTCAATTGGAGAAAGACAAAGATCATATAATATGATCTCTCTGATATGAGGAAGTGGAGATGCACCGTGGGGGTTTTGAGGGTAGGAAAAGAATAAATGAAACAAGATGGGATTGGGAGGGAGACAAGCCATAAGAAACTCTTAATCTCACAAAACAAACTGAGGGTTGCTGGGGGGAGGGGGGTCGGGAGACGGTTGTGGGATTATGGACATTGGGGAGGGTATGTGCTATGGTGAGTGCTGTGAAGTGTGTAAACCTGGCGATTCACATACCTGTACCCCTGGGCCTAATAATACATTATATGTTTATAAAAAAATAAAAAAAATTAAAATGAGGGAATTTTAATAAAAATATTCAATAATTAAAGGATATTAGTAACTTTTAAAAAAGTTTTCTGTATTGTTACTTTTCTCCTTTCCTGGTTCTCTGCTAGAGAGAAGCAGTGTTTTATTTTGGCTTTTTACTTGTCTGTACCAGTTGATGTTTTGAGATCGATGGTTTCTTCAGCTTTAAGCCTAGGGGTGTATGAGGCAAAAAGAAAAGTCAGTGAACTCACGTCAGTGTCATTCCTCAGAATTTAAAGTTTCTAGACAACCTGCCACTTTGTCTACTTTTCAGAGCCTGCTGAATTTGAGAAATAGAGCAAAGGACATCTACTCCATCTTCCTAGAAGCAGAAGAATCCTGTGACTATTGTGAAGGTGTACAGTCAAAAGTGGCAAAAAGTAAGCTAGTCACTAGAGTATGGATCCATTGATAAGGTTTTGGCTGATTTACTGTGCCAATCTTAAGGACAAAAAGAAAGAACAATCTTAAAATTTTTTTTGCATGGATGAAAGATGTTTATTTCCTGAATTGTAACAGCTCTCTTTCTGTATCAGGATATGTGCTTAGGAGACTTGGGTCCTGACACTTAATCATAAACCAGTAGTGAAAAGAACAAAGGCGGGTTCTTTTAAGAAATAAAGATCTTACTATCAAGGAAAAAGAATGTGCCTTTTGGAGGAATGAGACAGAAGTGAAGTAAGAGGTCTTTGGATATTTTCTTGCTTCATTGCCCATATGAGCTCAAGTTGAAGGAAAAACACTTTTTCTTTTTCTTTTTCAGGGCTATAATGAGACCACCATATAGAAAAGTCTCACACCAATAGCAGTGGCCACTGTAAAGTACATATAGAAAGAACTAGAAGTGTCCATAGTCTCTCATGGTTCACCTCCCCTTCCAATTTCCCTCAACTCCCTTCTCCTCTCCATCTCCCCTTGTCCTCCATGCTATTTGTTATGCTCCACAAATAAGTGAAACCATATGATAATTGACTCTCTCTGCTTGACTTATTTCACTCAGCATAATCTCTTCCAGTACCCCCATGTTGCTACAAAACTTGGGTATTCATCCTTTCTTTCTTTCTTTTTTTTTTTTTTTTACAGCTTTATAAACATATATTTTTATCCCCAGGGGTACAGGTCTGCGAATCGCCAGGTTTACACACTTCACAACACTCACCATAGCACATACCCTCCCCAATATCCATAACCCCACCCCCTCTCCCAACCCCCTCCCCCCATCAACCCTCAGTTTGTTTTGTGAGATTAAGAGTCACTTATGGTTTGTCTCCCTCCCAATCCCATCTTGTTTCATTTACTCTTCTCCTACCCCCTCAACCCCCCATGTTGCATCTCCTCTCCCTCATATCAGGGAGATCAAACGATCTGAGAATTTTGAAGGGGTGGGGGGGGGGGTGGGAGGTTGGGGGCACCAGGTGGTGGGTATTGTAGAGGGCACAGATTGCATGGAGCACTGGGTGTGGTGCAAAAATAATGAATACTGTTATGCTGAAAAAAATAAAAAATTAAAAAAAAAAAACATTACCCATGTCATAGGTTGTCCTAATAATAACAGAAGGTCAGTGTGAGGGGCTTGGCACTGGTCAGCTGCTCGATGGATGATGGAGGTGATGGTGATGGTGAAGACCGGTCCGTTCACCAGCATACATGCGGGACTTCACATAGGGCTTGGCACAGCAGAGTTTCATAAATATTTGATGAATTAATGAATGAAGTATATGTACTGCTATGGAAGGATATCTAAGATTTATTGTTAGAGGAAATAAATGAAGCCGTGGGGAAAAAAAAAAAAAAAAGAAAGAGCTAGAAGTGTCTCCATTGTGCTTCACTAAAGGTTTAGAAAGATCTCTTCCTTCCAGTTGGAGGGGTCAATGAAAGTTGATGGCCATTGAGCTTGGAATGGGGCAGCTGTAGCAAGGGGTAAGGGATAAGGTAATGTTGTAACAGAGTTCCAGGCCAGACAGAGAATGTGATGAGACCCCCCAGGCTCTGCAGGGTGAGAGCTCCAGCGCAGGTAGAGCTAAGTCCGTGACACAAAGACATGTGCTTGACTCCTGCTATACTGAGGGATTGCACTGGGGATTCTGTTAGCCTTGGACTTGAGGAGTGAAATGCAGGAGCACACCCAGTCTCTGTGACAAAATGTCATCTCCATGAAGGCCAGTGGGAAATCAGAGAAAGAGCAAAGGAGACGCTCCTCTTGGGTTGCCTTCTATCCCAGCTTCAGTTTGGAGAAGGAAAATTACAGACACAAGCATGTGCGATGAGAAAATTAGTCCTTACGTAGAATTTACACCTTAAAATTTAATGAACATTTATCTAACGAATATGACAGAAACCCACCTAGATGAGAAGACGGATATAACTTCCAAATAAATGGCAAGTTTGTATGTGTGTGTGTGTGTGTGTGTGTGAGGATTAGTTACAAAAATAAAGAATGTTGTAATAATTGTACATCCTGTTATGTAATTTTGCACATTCTTCTCCCCTTGCTCACATCCAACTAATATGTCTGCAGAAGGCGTTCAAATAACATAAATGCTTTACCTGAATGGATGTGGGGAAGTAATTTTAAGCTACTTATTTTGGATCTTAGTATACAAGTGCCTACTTAGATTGCCTTATAAAATACTATTCAGATCTTCTAAGTAGCCTCCCAAAATACCTGTTGGGGCATTCCTAGACTTTTTCATAAAGATCTTTCTTCCTTTTAAGGCAGAATGAGCCATCTTGGAACCAGTGATAACGTTTAGTTACTCCCTGATACAGCCTAAAATTATCTCCTTGAAACCTCTATAAATGGTCTAGAGTTACCTTTCCAGGGTCTCTTCTTTCAGTCATAATCACTTTAAACTTGAGAATGGCTGTCTTACTCCCAGTGATTTACCACAGAGCCCATTTTGGCTTTCCTTTACTGCTGTTGTTATTGTGCCTGGAATGAGTTCCATTTTGAATGTGTCATTGGAATTGTGGCAATTAGGATTAAATGAGTGTTCCTAGTGGAACCTGGCCAGCTCCAAATGCAGTGGGGGTGGCTGATGCTAAAAAAACAGTGGGGGCACCTGGGTGGCTCAGTGGGTTAAGCCTCTGCCTTTGACTTAGGTCATGACCCCAGGGTCCTGGGATCCTGGGTCCCTACATCGGACTCCCTGCTTAGCAGGTAGCCTGCTTCCTCCTCTCTCTCTGCCTGCCTCTCTGCCTACTTGTGATCTCTGTCAAATAAATAAATAAAATCTTAAAAAGAAAACACTGAATTAGTTGATTTGCAATGGCAATCTGATAGACTTTGTTTCAGTTACTTATTTTCCTTTTCCATTATCGTCATCATGTATTTTATAGAACACTCTAGAGTTTTTCTACACACCATGATAGACTTTTCTTAAAAATAAAAATTCATTAAGAGGGTTCATTGGCATCATGACAAGAACTTAGAACTCCCAATTAGTCACACCTGCTACAGTGAAATTCTAATTTAGGGAAGACTTGGCAACAGGTGGAAGCAATCCATCAGATGACTTGGGATCCTGAGGGGATTTAAAAGAGTGGTGTCGGGGCACCTGGGTGGCTCAGTGGGTTAAAGCCTCTGCCTTCAGCTCAGGTCATGATCCCCGGGGTCCCGGGATGGAGCCCCACATCGGGCTCTCTACCCTGCAGGGAGCCTGCTTCCTCCTCTCTCTCTCTGCCTGCCTCTCTGCCTACTTGTGATCTCTGTCAAATAAATAAATAAAATCTTTAAAAAAATAAATAAAAGAGTGGCGTCGATCCCTGACCATCATTGGTGTCAGGCACAGATGTCAGTCCCCCTCAGAAAGGGATTAAAGGAACCGGAATAACACCGTGACCGTGTAAGCAATGGGAGAATTTAACCATTGGACATCATCTTGAGCTTTAGTCTCCCAGGGGTTTTGAGATAAATAAACAATCCCTAAAATCCAGCTTCTTGTGAAAAAAGGTCCTAGATACTAGAAGGGCTTTGTAAATCCATGTTACCCATGTTGTTTTTCCCACTAAAATACGGAGACTGCCTCAGGGTTTAATCAGGAGCCTGACTGAATACCATCCGTAAGCTGCGGACCCGGTGTGCCAGAGGAAGGATCCCTTTCCCGACCATATTCTGGCCCACACCCTGTTACAGCTCGCTAATCTTACAAAACTGGTAAGTAACAAACCACCTGGAATGCAGGGGCTTCAGTCCTAAAGTCCTATGCTTCTCCTCTGTGGATTCTCTAGTAGGAGTCCCGAGATGGAGGCGTCACTCAGCTGGAGAGCTGCGGGCAGGTGCACCAGCTGGCGTGGACCTGTTTCTCATTGCAGATCCGTGACTGAACGCCCAGCCTCCAGGTGCTTCTCATCATCGGGAACCGGTGTGCTAGCTGAAGCACGTTTTTCTTGTGGCATGGCAGATATAAAAGCCTGTCTCTGGGGTCTCGGAAGGCTTCGGTTTGGTACTGACCCGTCCTTAGGGAAATCGTTTGTTGTAAGCCCTGAAGCAAGTAATGCAGAGCCTTTACCCACTCCTCATGAAGCTTCAGCGAAGGTAAGAATATTAAAGGAATTCTTTCTTCTGCCCTACTATGTGTAAAAGCAAACAAGCAAAATGAAAAAAAAACACAACAGTAGTGCGTTTGCCTGGTTTTCTGCTGCTTAGTCTGAAGGTCTTAACTTTTCCAGCTGATATCAAATAAACTCTGATCTAAAAATCTGAGCAACTCTGAATATCCAGAATAAAAAAAAAATAGAAATGAGGGAAAAACTATAATTTCATCCACTGGGGTGTGTTAAACTTTTTTGTTTCATCCTGAATTCAATTTTCATTCATCTTTAATTGAATTTGTTCAGCTTTCTGTTTCTGAATTCATTGCACTGTCTCAAATGTTTATGTTGAAGATAACTAGAACTTTGCACCATTTGATATGTTTAACAAAATGACAAGCTCCTTTTTAATATGCTTTTCAGAAGCTTATTAATTAATAATTAAAGCTAACGTTAATTACAGTGTAGTGATTCCATCTCAAGTGTCTAAGTCAAGTTTTTCCCATACGATGTCATTGAATTTTTGAGCACTATTTTTCTAATCCAACATGTGGGAGGACCTTGTGAATGAAAAGATATAAAAATCAAGTTTGCTCACGTTTTGGTGAAGAGCCTCGAAATAGAGAGTTGTACGATATCTGTTGTTCTTGTTTTTTATGAGAAGAAACTCAGGTGATTTTCTGAGTCCAGTCAATCCTTTTAATCAGTCTTTATTTTGTTGACGCTTCTGTGTGTTTTTCATAATCATCCTATATTCTAAACCACCCTTCTTGGTTATTCTGCCACTCCTTTGCTTTAGATTAATATGATCAGTCCATTTGCTTAAAAGCTTCACATGGTACTTTTTGTCTTGCTTTGGCCCTGTATATTGTTAATTTTTTTTTTCTTACGGATTGACTCTATTACAAGAGTCTGGGTTTTATTACCCTTCCTATTTCCACATCCAAGTAGAAAGTTACGTGTTTATATTTCATCTTTTCTGCATTAATTATGGAAAATAGATGGTTTAATATTTTTATTCATGCTGCTGCTGTAAACAAGAACATTGCATTGCAAGGAAATGTAGCTTTGGCATAACCCAAGTATAATGTACTTAGCACATGGGACTCTGAGTGCCTATTCTCATTTTTTTTTTCCTCTTCCACCTTGTTAAATGTCTAGGCAGGTGCTATGCTCCAAATGGTAAGTTTGTAATAAATACAAGGAAAATTTTATTAAAGGACTCTTCATGATTCTCCTACTCCTAGAAAGCAAAGCCCTTTGAGAGCTGCTTGATTCATTGCTTTCATCCTGACAATTGAACATCTCTTGCCTAAAATGGTGAGAGAAGGTTTCAAATTTGTTCTTATGTGAGCAGTTGAAAGGAACTTGGGGTTCATGCAAAAACACTCCGCTAATATCTGATACTGTCTGATGATTTAAGAAGGGATTTTAAAAATATTTTAAAGCTTCCCAAACTATTAGAGGGACTCTCAACCTGAACACATCTTAAAATTTTTAAATAGTTTCATTCGTGGTGCAAATGGTGTATTTTTTTTCCTTCTGCCCTGATTGTTATATACTTGGCCTTCACATTTTTAACTAATTTTTCTGGCATCTGTTTAATGTTCCAAGAAACTTACTCAAAATGAAGTTAATTTTTTTTTTAAGATTTCATTTATTTATTTGACAGAGATCAAAAGTAAGCGGAGAGGCAGGCAGAGAGAGTGGGGGAAGCAGACTCCCTGTTGAGAAGAGAGCCCTATGTGGGGGTCGATCCCAGGACCCTGGGATCATGACCTGAGCCAAAGGCAGAGGCTTTAATCCACCGAGCCACCCAGGCACCCCATAAAATGAACTTAAATGTTAAATAATCATGTTACTATATCTTTAATTATGCCACTGACTATAAACATAAGCTTCTTTATCTCTTTCTGAAACATATCCTATGAATAGACTACCAGAAACTAGCAAGTGAATTATTATTGAAGTATGCGGTTTAATTTCATTTTTGTAACCCATTAGGCCAAATGCATGAAGCACCAGTAAGAAAGATCAAGGTGAAAATAAGCCTCATTTTAAGTCTATAAGCAAATTAGTGGATGTCTATATATGGACATAGAATACTTTGTCAAGGTGGTTGATATCGAGTTATTTATTTTAAAATATTTATTTATTTGATAGAGACAGACACACAGCAAGAAAGGGGAACACAAGCAGGGGGGTGGCAGAGAGGGAGAAGCAGGCTCCCTGCTGAGCAGGGAACCCAATGCGGGGGTTCAGTCCCAAGGACCCTGGGATCATGACCTGAGCCCAAGGCAGACACTTAATGACTAAGTCACCCAGGTGCCCCTGATCTTGAGGTTTTGTTTTCGTTTTGTTTTTTTTGTTTTTTTTTTTTTTGTTTTTGTTTGTTTTTAAGATTTCTTTGTTTGAGAGAGAATGAGAAGGCACAGAAGAATGTGGGGTGGTAGGACATGAGTAGAGGGAGAGAGACCTCCAGTGGTGTCCCCACTGTGTGAAGAGCCCAGTGCACTGTGGGGTTCAGTCCCACCACCCTGAGATCATGAGCTTATATCCAGAGTCAGCCCTTAACCAACTGAGCCACCCACACCCCCCTTGACTTGTGAGTGTGTGTATGTGTGTGTGTGTGTAAGTAAACTTGTTTCCAGGTGTGCTCTTTACCTCTGGGTTTACCATTCATCCTCTGATGAATCCTCATCTTTAGATAATAAAAGGAAACTGTTAATTCCAGGGAAAGCTTAAATTGATCATCCCCATTTTACACAGTGGTATCTGCCAGTGATTCTTTTGAGTCCAGGGCTGGAGACTGTGTCCTGTACAACTCCTAAAACAGCCATTTTCAAATTCAGCAAATGTTCCGGTCATAAACCTCCAGCCTTGCTCTGTTGTCACTGTCCTACAGCAGCCTGACATCACCCTCCATTTCCATTGACCAAGGCAGCCTTACGGTATCCAGCAGCTTGAATGAACTCGAGACAGGCTTCTCTGTGCCTCCTGGCCCTGATTTGTCTTTACCTAAAGCATTTACTTGAGAACACTTGGAATCGTAAGTTCTTCTTCTGCCTCTTTGAGAGAGAAATCTCCAAGAGTCTTGCCAGTTTTACAGCCCAGAAACAGCTTTCTCAAGAACTGGAGTCATCCCTTTGAAATGTAATCATCAAGAAAGATAGCTTCTGTGTCCCTTGGTCTGTGTGTGGGGGGGTAGAAGACGCCATTCAATGAGCAAATCATTGTCACTTGGCAAACACGGATGGTCTCATCACCTGGACCCATTCCCCTTTAGCTGTGGACAGCGTTTTGCTGCTAGCTCACCCCAGTGCTTAAAAATTCTCCTGTATTTGTTCCATTGGAATTGACTTTTATCTCTGTCCAAATGGAATAGCTTTGAATCAAGTCCTGTTTCACACCATCCATCCAGTGCAGTTTTTCTTTGGCACCCAGGTAAAGAGAAGTATCTCTAAGCTTTATCTATGTCCATCTATGTACCTCTTTATTTGGGTGAAGAACCTTGAGAAAGGCATACCCAAGGGGAATGTAGCAGCCTGTTTGATGGCAGTAGGAGTTTGATTTTTCAACCTGTCTTGAAGACTCATTCTACTGTAATTCATACTTAATTGTTAAAATCTTATTTTTGTATTTTAAAGATTTTATTTGTTGGGGGCACCTGGGGGCTCAGTTGTTAAGTGTCTGCTTTTGGCTCAGGTCATGGTCCCAGGGTCTGGGGATCAAGCCCCGCATCGGGCTCCATGCTCAGTGGGGAACCTGCTTCTCCCTCTCCCACTCCCCCTGCTTGTGTTCCCTCTCTCAGCCAAATAAATAAAATCTTTAAAAATAAAAAAATATTTTTTATTTGTTGATTTAGAGAGAGAGGAGGGGGAGGGGCAAAGGGAAAGAGAGGATCTCAAGAGGACTCCAAGCTGAATCAAGAGTCAGTCACTTAACCAACGGAGATACCCAGGCACCCCTTATTTTCATGTTTTAGGGGCCATAATTGCTACTGAAACTGGGAGGTTACCATTTTGAATGTTAAGTGATACTGCAGCACAAAAATAGGAAACTAGTGGTTGGCAGGGGGAAGTATTCTGATTCTGAAGCTTTTGTCAGTAGCGTCTTATAAGCTTGTTCCCTCATTTTCTGCCTCGTGTGGATCCTCTGATTCTTGGGGTTCTACTTTTAAATAGGATTGTTGAAGAGCTATAGGAAGGCGGGGGGATGAGCTACAATGTATGATCGTTCTCTTGAGGACTAACGAGGTACTGGCTATGGGGAAGACCTGAATGAAGAAGTTCACATTGTGACAAATCCTACCTATTTAAGATCAGATTAAAGATTCTTCACCTTTGATGTAGTAATAGGACAAAACTTATTTTCCTGTGAGTAAGATAACTACCTATTTTGGTGAGTAAAACTATATGAAATTCTGATAAATAGGGTCCATCAATTTAAGATGGTTTATTTCATCATCTTCACAAAGACTTATATTCACCTGAAAATCCTAAATACAAAGGACAATATTTTTCTATTGGAAGATTTTAGAAGAGCTTTCTAATTCTACAGCATCACATTTTGACTAAACACAATAAGGGAATAAGGTAAATCTTTCATATATGTAATCTAAAAATACAAATATCACAGAAGGCTAAACCAATATGTTAATATATTAAGATTGGCTTTTCTCAAACATTGGCATATTTTGAATACTTTGATTTTTCACAAAACAGAAAGTCTAATGCTGCCAGTCTTTAAGAAGGCTATGAGAAACAGAAAACAGAACTCTGAAAGATAAAAATTTAATTAGATTTCTTAGAAAAAGTAAAAAAGTGGCAACATTGTTGAATGAGAACATGAAACTATTCCATGAAATAGTTGTTCAAGCTATATACACTCCTGGTGTAATTGTGCATTTGTTCACAAACATGTGTGAGTATTTTTATCACCGGTATATTCTGAAGAGGCAAAATTGGGAAATAAAATATCAAATTATGGAGAAATATATGAACAAAACCCAGCATTGTAGTCACATTTTATTTCCATAATATACTCAAAATGGGTAAATCAAGTCTGCCTCTGTTAGTAGAGACCAGTCTTGACAGCACTGTGTAGGAGTATGCTGAGGGGAGAAAAATGAAAGGGACTTAGAAGAACTTGAAGAGAACACAATTAGGATTTTGAAAAATAGGACACTGTGGTGTCATCTACAGATTCATAAAGGCTGTACCTTTCTTTAAAGTGTGCACTGGAAAAAGGTGTTTTGGATTGAGGAAGGGGAGATTGGACAGTGTGAAATGAGCCGAGAAACTTCCGCTTATTTACAATATGTTATTTCTTAAAGTCTGAACTATGCAAATATATTTGAGTTTATTTCACTTCAGTTAAAAATATTCCATAACAAACGAGACAAGATAAATTAACAGGATCGTAGGGGAAGGGAGGTAAAAATAAGACGAAATCAGAGAGGGACACAAACCATAAGGGACATTTTTTTTTCGTTCTTTTTTTTTTTGGTTACGTATTTTATTTATTTGGCAGAGAGAGAGAGAGAGAGAAAACAGCAGGGGGAGCAGCAGAGGGAGAAGCAGGCTTCCTGCTGAACAGGAGGATGTGGGGTTCAATCCCAGGGCCCTAGGATCATGACCTGGGCTGAAGGCAGATGCTTAACTGACTGATCCACCCAAGTGCCCCAACTCATAATCATAGGAAACAAACTGAGGTTTAGTGGAGGGGAGATGGGTGAGGGAATGGAGTAATTGGTGATGGTCATTAAGGAGCGTACTTGGGGGGCGCCTGGGTGGCTCAGTGGGTTAAGCCGCTGCCTTCAGCTCAGGTCATGATCTCAGGGTCCTGGGATCGAGTCCCGCATCGGGCTCTCTGCTCAGCAGGGAGCCTGCTTCTCTCTCTCTCTCTCTCTGCCTGCCTCTCTGTCTGCTTGTGATCTCTCTGTCAAATAAACAAATAAAATCTTTAAAAAAAAAAAAAAAGGAGCATACTTGGTTGTAATGAGCATAGGGTTTACATACAACTGATAAATCCATGAACTCTACCTCTGAATCTAGTAATAGGCCGTATGCTAATTAGTCTAACTTTAAATAAAATTTTAAAAATTAAGTTTAAAGATCAATTGATATGTAGTACTACCATTGTTTTAATATTTTCTATTTAATTAGATGGTCAAATAAAACTAGTTTTTATATTTTACTATAAAAATATTTAACTTTGGTAGATTAGAATTTAAAAAATCCATTCTGTATATTGACAGATTTGAATATGAAGGAAAAATGTGAATATGAAGGAACTAATGCTTGAATCTGAGGAAAACAATATATAATGCTTAGAAGGAAAAAAAATGGCTTGTATTTTTTAATACATTTTATTTTTTTTAATCTTATTTTATTTTTTCAGTGTTCCAAGATTCATTGTTCATGCACCACACACAGTGCTCCATGCAATACATGACCTCCTTAATACACCTGGGTGGCTCAGTGGGTTAAGCCTCTGCCTTCGGCTCAGGTCATGATCTCAGGGTCCTGGGATCGAGCCCCGCATTGGGCTCTCTGCTCAGCAGGGAACCTGCTTTCCTCCTCTCTGCCTGCCTCTCTGCCTACTTGTGATCTCTGTCAAATAAATAAATAAAATCTTAAAAAAAAAATACCCACTACCAGGGTCTCCCAACCCTCCACCTCCCACCCCTCTAAAACCCTCAGTTTGTTTCTCAGAGTCCACATCTCTCATGGATCATCCCCCACACACACCGATTTCCCCCGACTCACTTTTCCTCCCCTTCACCCAATGTCCTCTGTGCTATTCCTTATGCTCCACAAGTAAGTGAAACCATGTGATTATTGACTTTCACTGACAGCCTTCCCTTTGAGAGTAGGAACATGACAAGGATGTCCACTCTCACCACTGTTGTTCAACATAACACTAGAAGTCCTAGCAACAGCAATCAGACAAAAAGAAATGAACGGTATTCAGATTGGCAAAGAAAAAGTCAAACTTTCTCTCTTCACAGATGACATGATACTTTATATGGAAAACCCAAAAGACTCCACCCCCAACCTACTAGAACTTGTACAGCAATTCAGTAATGTGGCAGGAAACAATGTACAGAAATCCGTTGCTTTCCTATACACTAACAATAAAAGTATAGAAAGGGAAATGAGAGAATCGATTCCATTTACTATGTCTTGTGTTATTTTAAGATGTTATTTTTAAGTAATGGTACACCCAACATGAGGCTCGAACTCCAGACCCAAAGCTCAAAAGTCACATGCAATACCAACAGCCAGCTGGGCATCCCCTTCTCTTCTTTTTTTAAATGGGGGCGCCTGGGTGGCTCAGTGGGTTAAGCCACTGCCTTCGGCTCAGGTCATGATCTCAGGGTCCTGGGATCGAGCCCCACATCGGGCTCTCTGCTCAGCCGGGAGCCTGCTTTCCCCTCTCTCTCTGCCTGCCTCTCTGCCTACTTGTGATCTCTCTCTCTCTGTCACATAAAAAAATTAAAAAAAAAAAAAAGTCACATGCAATACCAACAGCCAGCCGGGCATCCCCTTCTCTTCTTTTTTTAAATGAAAGCAACTGATGAATTACTGAACTCTACATATGAAACTAATGTTTTGCTATATGTTGGCTAGTTGAATTTATTTATTTATTTTTAAGAGTTTATTTATTTGACAGATCACAACTAGGCAGAGAGGCAGGCAGAGTGAGAGAGGGAAGCAGGCTCCCTGCTGGGCAGGGAGCCCAAATCGGGTCTCGATCCCAGGACCCTGGGAACATGACCCTAGCTGAAGGCAGAGAGGCTTAACCCACTGAGCCACCCAGGTGCCCCGAATTTATACTTCTTAAAGATTTTATTCATTTATTTGACAGAGATCACAAGTAGGCAGAGAGGCAGGCAGAGAGAAAGGGAGAAGCAGGCTCCCTGCTGAGCAGAGAGCCTGATGCAGGGCTCGATCCCGGGACCCTGAGACCATGACCTGAGCCGAAGGCAGAGGCTTAACCCACTGAGCCACCCAGGCACCCCAGCTAGTTAAATTTAAATAAAAAATGTTATTAAGAATGTTAAGAAAATAAATGAAGCAAAATTAGAGAACTTTTAAAAATGTCTTCATATTTCACCACATACATACTTCCCAAATCATGGAATTACTAGTATTTCTTTTAAATTGAGCCAGAAACAAGTCATGTATTTTGTGTGTATTTTTTTTTAACCTGTATGATCTTCAGAAATCAAATGGGGTTAAAATAAACCAATTGATAGATGGAAGCAATTGGTTATTTTCTGAATAGATGAATAGACTCTTCGTTAGGGTGGTACAGTAAGTCCCTGCCTTTTATCTTGGCATGCCATGCCCTTGTTGATCTAGCCCAAATGATTCTCCACTCATTTTCCATCAGCCATCCTTCACAGACAAGGTCATTATCTTACTGTCATTCAAACGTGTCCTGTATCCATCTAACTCTGTACCTTTACTGCTTCTTCACATGTCTGTCACATAGTCCCATTTTTTTTCTAAAAAATGAGATTTATCTAACCCTCCTAATGAAGTAGATTTGGATCTAAAGCTACAAACATTTCCTCTGATTGATAGTTGATGAAGTGTATTTTAAACCTCTTCACTTTATCATACGGAAGTTTTTGCATAGCCGTATACATTACATTAATCTTTTTTTTTTTTTTTAACCCACTGAGCCACCCAGGTGCCCCACATTACATTAATCTTAATCATTACATGCCTGACACAGGAATATTTCTCACTGAGTAAGAGACTAATTAGATCTCCTTTTCTACCGAAGTTTGATCTTTAACATATATGCCGTCTGTTCATACTGCTCAAAGAATAACTTAAAGTAATTTGTCTCCCTAATTGAAATATAATGAGTTCTGAGCTGTAGTTTACTGATGCAAAATGATGCCAGTTGAAGGCAGTAGCATGGTATGTGAATTAAAAGATCAGCCCAGTTTTGACCAAGGTGTTCTGTGTTGTGTATTAAATTATTAAGGAGTCTTTTTGAAAATGAATCTTCTTTGGATTCATTTTATTGACAAAAATCTCTTAAAATTACTTATGCATACACTGGAATTGAAAATAAGTTGTTTTTCCACCTTAACTAAATTTAGTGTGGGGTATGCTACACCTATGAGGTACCTTTGAGTATGTAAATATGTGAGAACATGAATGGGCAAGGGTATATGTCACATATAAAAGGTTTATGTCCTAGGTCTTGTCATGGTTAAATTCCAGATCTAGAATTGCACCTGCTAAAACTCCAACAAATTATTAATGTTTTAATGCATTTTCACCAGTCCATTGAACCCAAGAAAAACCTACATATCCTTCACCTGAATGTTAATACATCTGTTTTCAAGGTTTTCACATTTTCTATTGGCTGCTTATTCTATTTCCTGTTAAAACATAGCTTTAATCACATTTATGATGATGGAGGTAGTCTTAAGGTTTTGTTACTCTGTAATAGACTATTTGAACTGCTTTGCAATCCTCTGTGATGAATGTGGACACATAAATTTGGGGTACCCACTTAGTAACTTAATTGAAGATCTTAGCCATAACTTGTTAATAAAGAATTATGAGAAATACTTCACAATAATAAAATATTTAGTAAAATATAAACTAAGTAATATTTGCAGCCCTAACATTGAAGTTACTTATAATCAATTCAGAAGCAGAAAATGTGACTGTATCCTTGGAAATTTTCTTTGCTCCATGGTGTAATTTCTTATATTAATAGAGCCACTTGCACTTATTTTTGTTAAGATTTAGTTATTTTAGAGAGCAGGTGGGAATGGGTAAAGGGAGAGCAGGAGAATCCTGAAGTCGATTCCCTGCTGAACACAGAGTCCCACTTAGGGCTCAATCCCAGGACCCTGAGATCATAACCTGAGCGCAAGGCAGAGGCTTAACCAATGAGCCACCCAGGCACCCCTCTGCTTATTTTATTTTATTTTTTTTAAAGATTTTATTTATTTATTTGACAGAGATCACAGTAGACAGAGGCAGGCAGAGAGAGAGAGAGGGAAGCAGGCTCCCCGCTGAGCAGAGAGCCCGATACAGGACTTGATCCCAGGATCCTGAGATCACGACCTGAGCCAAAGGCAGCGGCTTAACCCACTGAGCCACCCAGGCGTCCCGACCCTCTACTTATTTTAAATAGTGCCGTTATTACAGATTTTTCCTCCATCCTTTAAGTTTTAGCCTACTTACATTATTATAGTTGTATTAAGTCTTTCTGTTGATTGCATTTAGTTGTATTAACCCATTATGATAAATTCTGCCTTTAAATCATTATTTTTAGATTCTCTTAATACAGTTAAGTCTGAATTTGCTATGTTACATTTTATTTTCTGTTCATTTTCTTCTACTTAATACTTTATGCTTTCTTGGAGATTTATGAAAGATTTTTAGTATTTTTTAACTTCTAGATCGTGACTTTTAATATTTCATGTTTTTTATTACTTGAGGGCTTACAAAATCCATATAGAACTATGTTCAGAGTAGCTTTTTTTTTTAAGTTGGAATGTAGAAATGTTAGCATTATAGGAATTTCTTCACCCTCTTGTTTTAATGCTGTAGTTGTCTTAGTGCTACATCATCTCCATCTACTTATATAATTCTTTTAAATACTGTTGAGTATTTTTTTGCTGTGCAGAAAGTTTTTACCTTGATGAAATCCCAATAGTTTATTTTTGCTTTTCTTTCCCTTGCCTTAGACATACCTAGGAAGATGTTGCTACAACTGAGGTCAAACAGGTTGCTGCCTGTGTTCTCCTGTAAGATTTTTTTTTTTCTGTCTCCTCTAAGATTTTGATGGTTTCCTATCTCACATTTAGGTCTTTCATCCATTTTAAGTTTATCTTATATAATGAATAAAAGAGGTCCACTTTCATTTCTCTGTGTTTGGCTCTCCAGTTTTCCCAACCCCATTTGTTGAAGAGACTTTTTCTCACTGGATACCCTGTCCTGTTTTGTGGAAGATTAATGACCATATAGCTGTGGGTTCATTTCTGGGTTTCCCACTCTGTTCCATTGATCAGTGTGTCTGTCTTTGTGCCAGTACCGTCCTGTTTTGATGACTGCAGCTTCGTATTAGAGCTTGATGTCCAGAATTGAAATGCCACCAACTTTGCTCTTCTTTTTAAAGATTGTTTTTTGGATTTTTGAGGTCTTCGGTGCTTTGATACAGATTTTAGGATTGCTCTAGCTCTGTGAAGAAAGGCTGGTGATTGAATTAATGTGTAGATAACTTTGGATAGTATAGACAGGTTAACAATATCTGTTCTTGCACTCCATGAACATGGGCTGTTTTTTCTCATTAGACAATGATCTAAATGTTTAAATGTCAAACATACTTTGAAGAATTCAGAGAAGAGTAGTTAATTTACAATTTCTTTAGTTTTTTCTTCATTCTTATTTTCCAAGTTTCCTTCTGAAACTATTTCCTTCTGTAGTAAAAATTTTCTTGGGGCACCTGGTTGTCTCAGTTGGTTAAGTAGCTGGCTTTTTTTTTTTTTTTTTTTTTTTAAATGGATGGCTCTTGATCTCCATTCAGGTCTTGATCTCTGGGTTGTGGTTGTGAGTTCAGGCCCCACATTGGGCTCTGCACTGGGTGTGGAGCCAACTTAAAAAAAAAAATTATTTTCTTTAGCAGTTGCTTAACTTGTTTTTAAGATTTTATATATTTATTTATTGAGAGAGAGAGCACAAAGGGAGAGTGATAGGGAGAAGCAGACTTCCCACTGAGCAAAGATTCCAACACAGAACTCCAGCCCGGGAGCCAGAGATCATGACATGAGGTGAAGGCAGGTGCTTACCTGTCTGGGCCCCCTGAGGTGCTCCTTTAGCAGTTCCTTTGATGAGGTCTGTTGGCTATGATTTTCTTCTTCTTCTTTTTTTAATCAGTAAAATGTCATTGTAACTTAATTATGGATATTGTCACTGAATTCAAAATTATGACAGATATTTTCATTTACCACTTTGAAATTATGCCAATTAAGTCCATGCATGAGAAGATAAAGAAGATATGAAGTATGTGTGTATAAATATATGTATAATATTTCTATATTTTATGTAATATTATTGAGCAATGAGATGGAAAGAATTCTATTTTTTTTGCAACATGGGTGAAAGTGGGGGACATGATACCAAGCAAAATAAGCCAGACAGGAAAAGACAAATACTATGATCACAGTTATATGTAGAATCTGAAGGAAAGAAAAAAAATAAAACCCAAAGAAATAGTAGAATGGTGGCTCCCAGGGGCTACTGGATGGAGGGTATAGAAATGGGGAGACATTGATAAAAGGGAACAAAGTAGGATTTGCATAGGATATGTCTAGATATCTGGTATATAGGCATGATCCCTATATTTAATAATACTGAGTATTGAGATTACCCAATTATAATATTACAATTACAGTATTCATTACTCAGTTATAATAGTACTGAGCCCTGGATATATGCCAAGAGAATAGATTTCAGGTACAAGTGTCTCTTACACAAAATAACTAAAGAAACCTGTTAGTTTGGTGGTAGTAATCATTTATATATGTAATACATATTATATAAAGTTACCATGTTGTACACCATAAATACATATATAACTTATTTAAAAATCAGTGAAAACAAAAAGTGCTACTATCTTCTGACCCTCATGGTTTTGCTGAGAAATCTACAGTCATTTGAATTGTTTGCTCTTATTAATACCATACATTTTTTTTTTTTCTTTCCTGGCTGCTTCCAATATTTTTTTAAAGATTTTATTTATTTGACACAGAGAGAGATCACAAGTAGGCAGAGAGGCAAGCAGAGAGAGAGGGGAAAAGCAGATTCCCTGCTGAGCAGAGAGCCCAATGCAGGGCTCGATCCCAGGACCCTAAGATCATGACCTGAGTCAAAGGCAGAGGCTTAACCCACTGAGCCACACTGGCACCCCAAGCTTCCAATATTTTTTTGAATATATTGTGTTTTCAGTAGTTTATGATGGCTTTGAGGAAAGATCTTTTGGGTTTTTCCATTTGGAACTCATTGAATTTCTTGAATTTATACATTTATGTCTTTATATTGGAAAAGTTTTCATGCAGTATTTCTTACGATACTTGGCAGCGCCACACTTTTCTTGCCTTTTGGGATACCTATGACATGAACTTGAGAATACTTAGGAATGTCTAACAATCTCTGAAACTCTATTCAGTTTTTTGCTTTTTTTCTTTTCTATGCTATTTAGATAGATCAATAGAAAATAGGCTCAAGAATTCATTGACTCTTTCCCTCTGGTCAATCCACGCTACTGTTGAGAAACCATCCAGTGAGATTTTTACTTCAGTTATTAACTTTTTCATTTCTAAAATTCCTGTTTGTTTCTCAATCTTATTCTCTGTTGACCCATTCTATTTTTTCTATATTTAAAAGAAAAAAAAAAAAGCACCTATTGGAACATTTTCAAAATAGCCGCTTAAAGGCCTTTATCACATAATAGGTTATCTGTGTAATATTGGTGTGTTTAATTTTTTGTGTGCGATTCTTTGTATGCCAAAAAATGATAAATTGTAACCTGGTTATTTTTTAGTATTATGTTAAGAACTTTGGGTCTTGTCCATTTCCTAGTGATGATGAGGCTATCTTTGTGTTGGTAAGCGGTCAGTGTGGTTAATGAAAGTTCAGGCCACAAGTTCCAACATACTTTTGTGGACTCTGGTTTCACTGTCAAGTTTATTTTTCCAAATCTGCATTTGCTCTTTGATGACATCCATATGACACCCAGGTGATCATTATGGAACCCGGGTGTTTATCTATGCTTTGGTTCAGTTTTCTAGGTTTTTTTTTTTTTTAATTCTATTTCTTGATTAATTTTTTATTTTTTCAGCATAACAGTATTCATTATTTTTGCACCACACCCAGTGCTCCATGCAATCCGTGCCCTCTACCATACCCACCACCTGGTGCCCCCAACCTCCCACCCCCCACCCCTTCAAAATTCTCAGATCGTTTTTCAGAGTCCATAGTCTCTCATGGTTCACCTCCCCTTCCAATTTCCCTCAACTCCCTTCTCCTCTCCATCTCCCCTTGTCCTCAGGAAATGACAGATGCTGGCGAGGATGCGGAGAAAGGGGAACCCTCCTACACTGTTGGTGGGAATGCAAGCTGGTGCAACCACTCTGGAAAACAGCATGGAGCTTCCTCAAAATGTTGAAAATAGAACTACCCTATGACCCTGCAATTGCACTGCTGGGTATTTACCCTAAAGATACAAACGTAGTGATCCGAAGGGGCACGTGCACCCGAATGTTTATAGCAGCAATGTCTACAATAGCCAAACTATGGAAAGAACCTAGATGTCCATCTACAGACGAATGGATAAAGAAGATGTGGTATATATACACAATGGAATACTATGCAGCCATCAAAAGAAATGAAATCTTGCCATTTGCGATGACGTGGATGGAACTAGAGGGTATCATGCTTAGCAAAATAAGTCAATCGGAGAAAGACAACTATCATATGATCTCCCTGATATAAGGGAGAGGAGATGCAACATGGGGAGTTGAGGGGGTAGGAGAAGAGTAAATGAAACAAGATGGGATTGGGAGGGAGACAAACCATAAGTGACTCTTAATTCACAAAACAAACTGAGGGTTGATGGGGGGAGGGGGTTGGGAGAGGGGGGTGGGGTTATGGATATTGGGGAGGGTATGTGCTATGGTGAGTGCTGTGAAGTGTGTAAACCTGGCGATTCGCAGACCTGTACCCCTGGGGATAAAAATATATGTTTATAAAGCTGTAAAAAAAAAAAGAAAAAAGAAAAAGAAAAAAGAAAGGATGAATACCCAAGTTTTGTAGCAACATGGACGGGACTGAAAGAGATGATGCTGAGTGAAATAAGTCAAGCAGAGAGAGTCAATTATCATATGGTTTCACTTATTTGTGGAGTTTTCTAGGTTTTTGATATTCTTATTAAGGACAAATCCATGGGGTAAGCCCAGGAGTTGATAAAACAGCAACAACAAACCAAACTTATATAGTGTTTATTTTCTAATTCCTTTCACTTTGCCATCTTTCCTGCAATTTCCTGTTCGATGACATTACCCTTGTCGTTCAGTGAAAAACTTGGAGCACTAATGAACTTACTCTGCTGTACACTTCTGTGATTACATCCCTCTCTGGCATGGAGTAAGGGGAGAAGGGAAAGTGAGGGAAAATAGAACAGTGTGGAATGGCTCCACACTCTTGGAACTGTAGGTCCCCTGAATGAAGATGGAAGTAAGTTTCCATTCCCCAGTGTTCAGCCTCAGGTAGTTTCCATCAGCTTCTGCTGCCACCGTGGAGATTGGCTGGTGGATTGGGCAGTAAGGTAATGGAGAAAAGAAAAGAAAACAAAACAAAAGGTCTATTTCCATACTCAACTGAGCATTAGGAGTTTTTTTTTTTTTTTTCCTCTCTCTCTCTCTCTCTTCAAGACAGTATTTTAGGATGCTCTCGGTATGAGCCCCAAAGCTGATTGTGGTTTCTGTCACGAGTTCAAGCTAGGGAATATTGGGGATCAATGGTAACTGTTACCAGTTCTGTGATACTTTACATTTGGTGTTCTTAATCTGCCTGCTACTATTTTTTTCATAGTCTTCAAACAGCTGTTCTCTGCGGTCTTTTCAGGTTTTATAATTGCACTCAGTGGCAGAGACCAGATGGAGTGTGCTTACTCAGTATTATCCAGAACAAGAGTGGATACAAATATATTTATGTTCACAGAAATTTTTAGAATGATGTTTAAGAAGCTGCAGGGTTAGATTGTGATATCAAGGAAAATTGAGTTTTGTTTTGTTTTTTTAGTATTCTGTACCATGTGAAATTTTTTTTTTTTTTTGGCATGTGTTCTTTCATTTTGTAAAACCTATTTGTGGTATAGTATTTGCCAGAATGACCTTGATTATTTTCCGTGTATTAACTTTCCATGAAATTAATATATGTATAACCAAGGGGTAGAGACTACTTTTTTTTTAATCCCTTCAATCTGCGTTGCCTTGGAGACTTTTTTTTTTTTTAAAGATTTCATTTGCTTATTTAAGAGAAAGCTCAGGCAGGGGGAGGGGCAGAAGGAGAAGAATAAGAAGACTCCCCACCTCTGACCTGTGATCATGACCTGAGCCAAAGGCAGATGCTTAACCAACTGAGCCACCCAGGTGCCCTGAGATTTTTTTTTTTTTTTTGATAAATAGAATGTGTCATGATAGTGTGTCCATGTGAGCCTAAGCATTAAGACAGCTGTCATGCTTTTGCCTTTTCTGATTAAACATGTATGAGTGAGTCCTTCTTGAGACCAGTCCAAATTGTGGGCATAAAAACGTGGATGCAAATAAATTGTGGTACTTCTTTTTTTTTTTCTTTTTAAAGATTTTATTTATTTATTTGACAGAGATCACAAGTAGGCAGAGAGGCAGGCAGGGAGAGAAGGAAGCAGTCTCCATGCTGAGCAGAGAGCCCGATGCAGGGCTCTCTAGCAGGAATTGTTAGATCCTATAATAATTTCCTGACCTGAGCAGAAGGCAGAGGCTTTACCCCACTGAGCCACCCAGGCGCCCAAATTGTGGCACTTCTGAGTCGAAGTAGACTTGTAAACCAATACCACAATGAATTATAATAGATACATACACATGTAATTCTTTATTTTTTTTAAAGATTTTATTTATTTACTTAACAGACAGAGACCACAGGCAGGTAGAGAGGCAGGCAGAGAGAGAGAGAGGAGGAAGCAGGCTCCCCGCTGAGCAGAGAGTCCTATACGGGGCTCAATCCCAGGACCCCAAGATCATGACCTGAGCCAAAGGCAGAGGCGTTAACCCACTGAGCCACCCAGGCGCCCCCATACACATGTAATTCTAAAAACTTTTTGACTTTAAGATTTGACAACCTCTTTTTCTCTGATTAGGTGACCTTGGTTTGACTAAATATTTAAATGTTTGAGGTAACTGTATAAATTAAAATAGGTAGATTTCCATCTGCTCACATAAACAAAAATACTTTGTGACATCTTCACATATGCACATCTTTTTGTCCTATAGTGGATTGTTTCTTCTGCAAAGAATAAATCCCATTTTCTCCTAGGCTCAAATTGCCAAAAAAAAAAAAAAAAAATTAAAAGTGACTAACTTTACTTTCTTGAATTGATAAATTTTCTTATGTTCTCTTGCTTTCCTACTCAGTTCAGTGGGGTCACCAATTAAAATAACAGGCAGAAGCAGATGGTCTTTGTTATGATGAGAGGTCAATTTACTATGTCAAGGATTGAAGAAAATGAACAAAAATGAAGCAATTTAGCAAGAAGTAAGTTCAACGAACCCATACTTCAAAGTAAAGTGTACTCTCAAACATTATTCATTTATGACTTTTTAGTTTATTGCATTAGTTATCAATTCAACAAAATTCTACCTCTTGTGGAATTTTATTTCTTCTGGGCTCCAAAAGAATAGACTTTCTTCCTTGAAACACCTGTTTTTACAATTAGTAAAATTTGTCCTCATTCTCAATATTTTGGGGGTGCATTTGTTAAACTGTTGGTAACTGGCATAACATCTGACCTAATTCTAATTTGCAGAACATATTTGGAGCTTAGATCTATCATTATTCATAATACTTTTCTAAGTATATCAAAGGAGAGATAACCTTTATGAGCAAAGAATGGCATTCAAAGAAAACTGGACTGTTTCTTCTCAATGTGGATAAAAACACTTCTTGCTAATTCTTCTGTGGCTAATATTTTACTATAAAATATACAAAAGGTGGGATGCCTGGGTGGCTCAGTCAGTTAAGCATCTGCCTTCAGCTCATCTCATGATCCCAGGGTCCTGGGATCCAGTCCTACATCAGGCTCCCAGCTCAGCAGGGAGCCTGCTTCTCCTTCTGCCTCTGCCTGCTGCTCCCCCTGCTTGTGTTCTCTCTCTGTCAAATAAATAAAATCTTAAAAATATGCAGATGGTCTCAGTATTAGTCTTGGCAAAGTATTGACCTACACACAATGGAAGTTTGATAAAGTAGACCCTTCATAAATTGAGGTGTGTTTTTTTTTCCCCAAAATAATGTCATATTTAAGTTACATTTGAAGAGTGAAAAAAGAATAAGTTTCTGGCACATGTTACTGCCAATGCGAATTGCTACCCTGAAATTTAAGTTCTTAGATGCATACATTTCTGAAGTGAGTCACTTGAAAACCATTCAAAAAGTGTTTTTATGACCTGATTATATTGCTGGATGTGTAGAATAAATTGGAAATTTTACTTGTGGTCCTAAAGATTTTTGAGAGGTTACACTGAAAAATTTAAAAAATGTAAACTGTGAAGAAAAATGACCTTTAATGAAGCAGGATGCTTAGTTTTGCGATCAACTTATTTAAATTCCTTGGCTTTTAGACTATTATAAATAAAATGAAGATAATTCTGTTTTTCCCAACTCTGAGATCTTAAAACTGATGAACTATTCTGAGAAAATTACCAACAGTTAGAATGCTCTCATTTATGGCTCTTGTTTGTGCAAGCATTTAAATAACTGAAAGCTAGCTATTGATTAGAGTTTTATTAAAAATAACAGCTGCATTTTAAGCATTTCTTCTTCTAATTAGAAAAATGTGTATGCAATAGTATTAAAAAAACAATTTGTGATTCAGAGAGTTTACATAACTTGTCCTTGGTAATTAGCTAATATTTGGAATAACAGAAATTATGGTCCATGATCATCTTATACCATCTCTATTGTACTATTTTTTCCTGACGATACAACCAATCTACCACATTTGAGTTTCAGGTGTACAACATAGTGTCTGTGTTGCAAAATGATGACCACAATAAGTTGCATCAGTATCTGTTACTAAGAAGTTCTCATCACAAGAGATAAATTTTTTATCTCTTCTCCTAACTCTCAATAAGGTGGTACAGTATTAACTGTAGTCAGTGTGTTAAACATTACAACCACATAACTTAATCACTGAAAGTTTCTACTTTTCAACCCTTTTGTCCATTTCCCGCCACCTGTCTCTGGCAGCCACCTATCTCTTCTCTACAGCTTCAAGCTCCGTTCATTGTCTTTTGCTTTTTGTTTGGTTTTAAGATGATCTTTGTGAGCGAGATCTTAAGTTATTTGCTTCTTACTCATTTCACTTAATGTAATGTGCTCAAGATCCATCCATATGTTGCCAGTTCTTGCTGATTGCTGAATAATACTCTGTTTATGTATGTGTATATTATATATTGAAAGATACCACATTGTCTTTATTCATCCCTTGATAAACAGTTTGCATATTTCAATGACTGTAAAGGATGGTAAAATGAACATGGGCATGCATGTATCTTTTTGAGTTGGTGTTTTCATTTTCTTTGGATAAATACCCAGAACTAGAATTGCTAGATCCCATGACCGTTTCCTCATTTCTGAGCAACCTCCCTAGCATTTTGTGTCCTGGTTGTACCAGTTGACCTTAACAGCAATAGTGCCCAAATGTTTCATTTTGAACACATTCTCATGAATACTACTGTTTTGGCTTTTTGATAATGACGTTTCTTAAAGTTTTGTTTAGTTAAGTAATCTATACACCCAACACAAGGCTTGAACTCACAACCCCAAGACCAAGAGTTGCATGTTCTCCAAACTAAGCTAGCCCAGCACCCTAGTAATGGCATTTCCAACAAGTATGAAGTGACATCTCATGGTTTTGATTTGCATTTCCCTGATTATGAGTGGTGTTGAGAACCTGTCATGTATCTGTTGACCATCTCTATGTCATCCTCAGAAAAATGTGTATTCACATCCTCTGGCCATGTTTTAATCTGATATTTTTCAATTCTTCATGTATTTTGGATATTAGTTTCTTGTTAGATATGATTTGCAAATATTTCCTCCACTTCCATAGGTTACCTTTGAATTATATTAATCTTTTCTTTGTTGGGCAAGATGCTTTATAGCTTGATATAATTCCATTTCTTTGTTGTGCTTTTTGCCTTCACTTTTGGGGTTAAAAAAAAAAAAGTCCTATCCAAGACAAGTGTCAAAGACCTTTCTACCTAGGTTTTCTTCTAGGCATTTGATTTCAGGTTTTCTTTTCTTTTCTCTCTCTCTCTCTCTTTTTAAGATTTTATTTATTTGAGTGGGTGGCTCAGTGGGTTAAAGCCTCTGCCTTTGTCTCAGGTCATGATCCCAAGGTCCTGGGATCGAGCCCCACATTGGGCTCTCTGCTCAGCTCTCTGCTCATACTTCCCTCTCTCTCTCTGCCTGCCTCTCTGCCTACTTATGAACTCTCTCTGTCAAATAAATAAATAAAATCTTAAAAAAATATTTTATTTATTTGAGAGAGATCGAAAAAAGAGCATGAGAGGGGAGGTCAGAGGGAGAATAAGACTCCCCATGGAGCTGGGAGCCCAGTGCAGGACTGGATCCCAGGATTCTGGGATCATGACCTAAGCCACCCAGGCGCCCCTCAGGTTTTATTTTCAAGTCATTACTCAGAGGGTGGCCTTGTCCTCCACACTCTCATTCTCATGAAAGCCCAAAGGATGGGCCCATGGAGAAGAGGGGAGTTGTGGGGAGTGGTGGTGAGGCTGAGCCTAGAAACATTGGTTGAATTGTAACCACTTTGAGCTCATTTTTGTATGTGGGAGAGGGTGCAGTTTCGTTCTTTCATTGATAATTGCCCAGTTTGACCAAAAACATGTATTGAAGATCCTGGTCTTTCCCCCTCACATACTTGAGACTTTTTAGTTATAAGTTGATCATATATGTTCAGATTTATTCCTATGCTCCTTATTCTGTTCCATTAATCTAAGTGTCTGTTTTTATGACCATACCATACTCTTTGTATACCATATCTTGTAATCAGTTTAAAGTCAGGGAATATCATGTCTCTAGCTTTGTTCTTTTTCAGAAATATTTTGTTTTTAGGGAGTTTCATATAAATTTGAGAATTGTTTTATTTCTGTGAAATTTGTATAGGGATTGTACTCTGTTCATTATTTTAGGCAGAATGGACATTTTAACAATATTCTTCCAATCCATTAGCACATATCTTGCCATTTATTTGTGCCTTTTTCAGCTTCCTTGACCCATATCCTGAGCTTTTCAGGGTAAAGGTGTAGAGGTATTACATCTCCCAGATAAATTTGTTCCTGGGAATTGTATTCTTCTGAGCAATTACAAATCAAACTGTTTGTTTTGAATTTCTGTTTCTGTTAGTTCATTTTTTGAGTGTAGAAATGGAACAGACTATATTAATTTTGTTTTCAACTTTACTCAATTTTTCTATCAGTTATAAGAGTGGTAGTTTTTTTTATTGTTGTTTTGTGGAATTTTGTTAGGATTTTCTATATAACATAACCTGAAAATAGTTTTACTCTTGGAATTTGGTTACCTTTTTGTTTTTTTGTGTTTTGGCACACACACACGCGTGTATATGGCCAATTGCCCTGGATAGGACTGCTAACATTATAATGAATAAAAGTGACAAGAAAGACATCCTTGTCTTGTTCTTGATCTTAAAAGGAAAAGCTTTTCTTTAAGGGAATGCATTGAATCTACAGAAGGTTTTGGGTCATATGGGCATTTACAGTACTAACAAGTGTGAACCATGAACATGGGTTGTATTTGCATTTGTTTGCATCTCCTTCACGTCATCAAATTTTTAAGTTTTCATTGTATAGAACTTGAACCTCTGGTTTAATTTATCCCAAGTATTCTGTTTTTGATGATACTATGAATGTGAATGTTTTATTCCTTAAATTTTTGTTGGTGGTGGTGGTGGTGTACAGAAATGAAACCGATGGGTTTGTCGATTTGTATCTTGCACTTTTGCTGAATTAATTGTTTTACCAGCTTTTTAGTAGAGTCTTTGGGAATTTCTACATATAAGATCACATCATAAAATGTGGAAGACTTTTTTTTTTTTCTCTTGCCCGATTGCTGTGGCTAGGACTTTGGATACTGTGTTTAATAGGGATAGTCAGAATATGCACCCTTATTTCGTTGTTGATCTTAGAAGAAAAGCTTTTAGCTCTTTATAGTCAAGGGTCGTGGGCTTGTCATAAATATTCTTAATTGTGTAGAGGTATGTCCCTTCTATTCCCATTTTTTGTTTTTTAATAATAAAAACATATTGAATTTTGTTAAATATGGAGGAAGAGGAGATTAAGGATAAAGGAACATGTGAATTGAATTAAAATAGTTCAAATTAGCTTTTTTTTTTAACTTTAAAATGTGCTTGAAGTACAGAGAGATTTGGTGCATAGTGAAAAACATGCCAGGAAGGCTTGAATAAGTATGTTCCACACATAGCTATAAATAAAAGTACCAGAAATAACATATTTAGTTTGGCTTCAACTAGATTTCTTAAAATTCCTTTTCACAAAGAGAGTTTGGAAAACCTTCTCAATTATTGGTTTAGGAAACAGTATTTTTTTTTTTTTTTAGAGCAGTGCATTCTACTGAGTTGTAAGGATTATGATCACAATTCTTCTCTCCAGAACTCAGTTAAACACACAGTATTGCTAAGAAATAGGTTCTATTTGTATGTAAAATGGGAGATTGCTGACAAAATATTGAAGATGTTGGTCTTAACGTGTCTAATGGTTCATCTGTTAACTGTGACACATGGATTTTTCTTTATATGGGTATGTCTGATCTTGTCAGATTTTTCAATCAGAGTCTTCATGGCTGGGAAGTTCTAGTAATCTGTTATTGTTTTTGCTATATCACCAGTTGTGACTGCGGTATTAGGAAATACAGCAGAGCTGCTGAAAGACGCAACTGTGTGTGAGTTTAGTTGGTGTGCTTTCATCATGTCACTAAAAATACCAGGAGCCTTAAAACTCAGATACCTGCCAGCCCTTGTGGTCAGTTTCCATCTGTACCAATACTCATTTACCCCTACTTGATACAAGTGCTGTGTGTGCTTTTGAAGAATAATGCTATAATAAATCATTTATGGCATAAAAAAGGTGAGGCAGTCTGATTCCCAAAGGATCACTTTTAAACCTTGGGGCTCCAAGAAGATGGGAATTTTGGTCTTTCATAGACCAGTTGGTGACTACACTGCAGGGATGTGTGAAGAAGCATCTATTCCATAAAGGTTAAACATAAGGATTCCAAAATTATATGCATGAATTCCTGCCTCAAGGTTGAAGCAAGAATATTGAGGAGGTGGCCTTGTAATGGGATGTAAAGAACAATGTACATCAGCAGAATTTAGGGTAACTATAGAAATAGAGAACAGTCCCAAATAGTGTCTATACTTGAGGAAAAAAAATGACCAAGTGAATTGCTTTAGAGCAATGTGTCCATTAGTGAGGCATGGCATAATGTGGCATGTCCCTGAATCCCACAGCCCAAGAACAAGGATAATTGTAATAACCAAACCAAATAGGAATTGCTGTTGGGAGATGAGGCAAACCGTTCAACACATTGAGTCATGTAAGGACATAATTGTATTTTCCCTCCTTATTCTCAAAAACTTCCTCCTTACTGTGCCAAATGGAAGAAGTTATTCTGCAGTAGGGAATAAACTTAAGGAAAGCCTTACATAAAATTTGAGATAGAAGTTTCAAAGTAAACTAGACTAAGTCCTAAAGTGCAGTGGAAGTATTTTAGTAATTTAAAACTAATAGCAACATTGTAAAATTGTACTGAGAATTCAGTAAATAAGTTTATGTATCAAAAGGCAATCTATGTGGTAGATGGATGGCACATTTTAAATAGAAATAAATAAAACTTTGTTTATTCTGAAATGATTTGGAATTCCTCCATAATTCCATTAATGTGTAGATAAAAAGTGAGGTGCAAAGTTAAATGAGGAAATTTGGCCATGGTATCAAATGAACTGAAAGCAGAATACTTTTACCCTTTGTATTAGTAAAACTAAAATTTTAAAGGATAAGGAAATGCTTCATGTAGTCTGTTGCTTAAAGAATCAAAGAGGGGTGCCTGGGCGGCTCAGTAGGTTAAAGCCTCTGCCTTCGGCTCAGGTCATGATCTCAAGGTCTTGGGATCGAGCCCCACATCGGGCTCTCTGCTCAGCAGGGAGCCTGCTTCCCCCTCTCTCTCTGCCTGCCTCTCTGCCTACTTGTGATCTCTCTCTCTCTGTCAAATAAATAAGATATCTTTAAAAAATTTCTAGTTGAGAAATATGGAAAATAAACTTTATCAATATGAATCAGTTACAGCTAAAATGTTGTTCAGATGGCTCTTGATAGCATTATATGCTTGTAATAGAAAAGAAAAAGGGTTTAAAATCACTCCTAGAAGAGGCCAGAAATATTACAGTTATAGAAAGCTTAGGTATGTGCACAAAACTGAAATATTAAAGATGACTAGAAGACCATATAGGAGAAAAACAGGCAAACAGAAAAAATTGACAAAGCCCAAATATGGTTTAGTAATGCCGTCAGTAAATTTAATAAATTCTTAGCTGAAATGATCAAGAAAAAGATGAAAAATCAATAGGATCAGGAATGAAAAGAGCTACCAATACACTTCTTATCAACTTAAAAACAATAACAGAATAATATAGTTTGTGCCAACACAAATTAGATGTGATAGTAAATTACTGAGAGAAATAAAGTCAAGAAGAAAAAAATAAATTGATTAGCTTTGTATCTATTAAAGACATTGAATTTCTAGTTTAAATACAGTATGGACTGATTATGCCCCCCGCTACAATTCACAGGTTGAAATCCTAACCTCAAGTACCTTAGAAGATGTCCTCCCCAAAATATATTCCATTGTTACTTGTGTTCCCTGTTTAAAATACTTGGTCTGAAACACAACCTGTGGCTTCAATAGTCAAGGTGGCTACAAATAAGGTCTCTTACCAGACATAAAATTTAATTTGTTGTTTTTAAGTGTCTGAGATGGTCAGGCTAAAATACACATAGACCCTGGGATATTCACTAATCTGGGAAGAATGCAAATTCTAAGTCCATTCTGAGGAGCTAAGAAATATTACCCTTCATGAACATGTCACTGTGCTTTTCAAATAAGGTCACTGCATTCAGTTATTGTGCAGAATGGGGAAGGTTCCTTACCCAGAGCACCCCAACACACCCTGGAATTACAAAGGAAGTATTTTCTATCGTTGGTCTCTTCATTATGTCAGAAGATCAGCAATGGCTATTGTCTTCCCTATAATGTTCAGAGGTGGTGGCCATGCTTTGTTATACAATGAAGTAAGAAAGCCAGATGCTAGAAAGCTCAAAAATGTATCAAAAATCCCCAAGTATAGGGACACTTGGGTGGCTCAACGGGTTAAGCAGCTGCCTTCAGCTGGGTTCATGATCCCGGGTCCTGGGATCTAGTCCCGCATTGGGCTCCTTGCTTGGCAGGGAGCCTGCCTCTCTCTCTGCCTCTGCCTGCCTCTCTGCCTGCTTGTGTGTTTTTTCTCTCTCTCTCTTAAAAAAAAAATATCCTAAGTATACACTATAGCATGCAAATTAACATTCATAGTCTCTGTTGCAAATCGCAGTAACTAATAATTCTTCAGGTTTTTAGTAATGTGCTAGAGACTAAATAAGTTACGTGTCAAATCACATTCCAAAATAAGTCTGTGAGGTCAATTCTTAAGTTTCTTTTACAGAATAAAGGGAGGTACAGGAAGATTAAGAAATGTGACTGAAGGTCTCACAGAATGTAGGGGTTCCATAACAGGAAATTAAGTCTCTGACTATTCTATCCCCCATTACAGTAAAGTAAATGTGAGAGGTATCCATTAACTTTATATAATTCTTTGGTATATTCTGTTCTGATTTTCTATTAGCAAATCCATTTACTAATCTAATGAAGTCAGAGAACCCCAGTTTCTAAGGGAAATGGTGCCATGAGTCATCAGCCTCATGGTGAATGTTGTTTATCTGTCTTTTCTCCCAAACAAGAGAAGATATTGGAACTTAGATTCCAACCCAAGCCCAGCAAAATGGGCTCCAGTAAATTTCCCATAAGCTTTCATGTGTCTGGATTCTTAGACCTCTGGTAACAGCTGGCTGAGTTTAGGAAGTGCAGTCCTCCCCCCTAGATGTCATGGGCACAGATGGGGATATTGGTGAAGGGGTCCTCAGCAATGACTGAAGTGGGTCTCATGCATATGAGGAAATAGGTGGAGTGTACAGTCAGCTAGTTGTCCCTCACTGGGCCCAATCTTCCTAAACTTCCCCTTGGGAATTTCCTTCAGTAAGTCCCAGTTGCTTCAGTTTTCCTTGGTGAGAGGTTCATGAACCATTGTACGCTTCTAGGTATATGTTCCCGGGGCCACCAGCTGTCTGTGCTGTAAACAGAGTTGAGAGGGTCTCGGATCACAGAATTTCTTTTCCTAGCCTGGGGAAGGAAATTCAGCTCTGTCTGTATTGAAGCTGCTTTGATATACTCTTTCCAGAACTTTAATTTGTGTGCATTAAATCATGTGATATTTAAGGATGTTATTAAAAGTGAGTGATTTCATATTATGATGGCTATGCCTGTCAAGAGAGCTTTCTAAAAGATACCAGATGTGAAGTAAACTCTCCAAGGGAAATCAGTCTTGTTTCTTGGTCTGTCACATGATAAAATGTCAAAGGAAAGATAAGGAAACAAATTGGTTAAGATGGCATATTTGGTATGATGGAACTTTGAGGTTTTATCTATACAAACAGATCAAACTGGAGCTTAAAATTCTGATTTAATTTGACCTGCCTTGCCTGTCTAGAGGCATGCTGAGGTGGGTTCTAATATTCAGAGCCATAAAAAGAATAACATAAAATTTTCTACTTCAGGGGGCCCCTGGGTGGCTCAGTGGGTTAAGCCTCTGCCTTTGGCTCAGGTCACAATCCCAGGGTTCTGGGATCGAGCCCCGCAATGGGCTCTCTGCTCTGCAGGGAGCCTGCTTCCCTCTCTCTCTCTCTGCCTCCCTCTTTGCCTGCTTGTGATCTCTGTATGTTAAATAAATAAATGAAATCTTTAAAACAAAAATTTTCTACTGATCTCTAAGGTATGATCAATAATTTTGCTTGAGGTGCTCTCTACCTTCCAAAACAAGGCTTTGTGTCATGTTTATGCCTAAGTTAAAGGGAAAAAAAGAAAAAAATAGATAAAATTCTACAACAACTTGTTTCCCTTGATACTTAGTTTCTCAGGAGTAATAAGTATTTTTCTCCTGAATATGCTATAAGCCCATCTGGGAACATCTGGGCTAATATTTTCTTTGTTTAAAACTACAGCAAATTGAATATAATATTGAAAGTAGGAAGATCATCTTAGATTCTCTCACTGAATTTTGTTCACATTTTAGAAATAGAAATGATAAAAATATAGTGGTGTTTGATCTTAATGAACTGAAATCTGTAGTGTTATCAAGTATGTATGACAAGTAATTGTATACGTGTTTATATGTGACTTAAAACCAAAAAATAGGGGCACCTGGGTGGCTCAGTGGGTTAAAGCCTCTGCCTTCAGCTCGGGTCATGATCCCAGGGTCTTGGGATCGAGCCCCACATCAGGCTTCCTGCTTAGCGGGGAGCCTGCTTCCTCCTCTCTCTCTCTTTCTCTCTCTCTCTCTCTGCCTGCCTGCCTACTTGTGATCTCTATCTGTCAAATTAATAAATAAAATCTTAAAAAATATATCTTAAGTACTGATGATTGCTTCTGGGAGTCCATTAGAATACAAAGGTGGCCCCAAGTATATACACATCTATTGACACAGGTGAAAATCTTTAAGAGAAGCATCTTTGGGACACAAAAGATGTTTATTGCACTCAATTTTCCCAAAATTATAAAATCTTGTAACAGAGAATTTAAACACTATACAGCAAACAGTATAAATAAGTTGCTCATGAGTAGGAATGTATTGAACATAAATTGTTTTCATTGTAATCTTGAGATACATTTTCAGAGAAGCATTCGTTGCTCTAGGTGCCATTTGAAATTAGTTGTTCACAGTTTTAATATATTCCTGGGATTTTGGATATTAAGTTAGTTTTGTTGTTGTTGTTTACCCAGAAGAACTTGTTTTCAGCTTCTCTGTATCTTCATCAGGAAAAAAATGATGTTTGTGGACTTTTTGTTAGGAGGATTTCAAATAATCATCTGCCTGGCTTCACTATAACAGCAAAAAAAAAAAAATTACATTCATATACCTGTGAAATAAGCTTTTATTGAGTGGCATATATTTTTTGAAACACGAAGCAAGAACTACTATCCACATTTTTTTTTTTTTTACTGTAATGTGATTTTAAACTTTTCTATTTATCACATGGTGCTTTAGCCTTGGTTAAGTAAAAACTGTTCTTGAAAAATACAATATATGTGCTCTATTCATGTACCTCCTATTGATACACATTCTTCGTTTTTCATTAGAAGAGTAGAAAGGACATTGAATGTGGCAACAGATTGTTTTCATGAGTAGAGTAGAAGGGTAGATGTGCAGAGAAATGGCCAGAAAACGTCCTTAGGTCCAGACTGAGTCACTAAACCTACTCAGAGTTAGTAGGACTAAAACACTGTGTGTGCAAAATTACTAGGTACCAAGTTGTTCTACTAAACCTGAGAGTATGTGAAATGAAATAAGTTGAGCAGAAAAAGTCATTGATCATATGGTGTCACTTCTTGGGGAATATATAAGGAGTAGCACAGAGGACATTAGGAGAAGGAAGGGAAAAATGAAGGGGGGAAATTCGAGGGGGAGACAAACCATGAGAGACTGTGGACTCTGAGAAACAAACTGGGAGCTTTAGAGGGGTAGGGTGGGGGGATGGGTGAGCCCGATGATGGGTATTAAGGAGGGCACGTGTTGCGTGGAGCACTGGGTGTTATACACAAACAATGAATCATGGAACACGACATCAAAAACTAATGATGTACTGTATGGTGACTAATATAATAACATAATATATAACATAACATAAAAATATGAAAGTGTTTTTTATGGATAAAATTAAGAGAAAATACACAACGTGTAAATATGTGAACAATAGAAAAAGACCGCTGTACTGTGTTGTGTTAAGTAGTTCCAAAGCTGTGATTCCTTAGGGTGAGGAATAGTCAAAAACTCTAGTTACTGTCTCAATGTTTATAGATGACTTGAATACTCTCTCAGTATTGGGGTAACTATTGATGTTTCTTACCATGAAAGGTGTGTTGGTTCTAGTGGGAGCAGATTCCCTTCTGGGGAAGATTGTATTGATTTGATGGAGCAAACTGGGTGGCATACAACAGATGGTGATTTCCTCACAGTTTGAGAAGCTAGAAGCCCCAAATCAGGCTGTTGGGAGATGGGTTCCTTCGGACCTCTATCCTGGTTTTCTGTTCCCTGTGTTTTTATATGCCCTTCTCTTTTTGCAGGGACATGTCTGTGTCCTGATTTACTCATCTTAAAAAAGATACTGGCCATAGTGGGCTAGGGCCCCCTTGAAAGACTTCATTTTAACTGAATTACTATTTTAAAGATGCTGTCTCCAAATCCAGTTTCATTCTCCAAATCCAGTTACATTCTGAAGGATTGTGTGTTAGGACTTCACCATACGTGATTAGGCGAGGATGTTGCTTAGTCTTTAACAATGATCCGGTGCCTTTCTTTGTGGGTATGGCTTCTTTCCTCCAGCTGTGTGTTTCAGACCAGAAGCACAAACCTTCCTAAGTTGGACTGACCATGACACATAGTCTAATAGTTGGGATGACTTGCCACCCTGAATCAGGGTCAAATTGGGCCACTTCTTCATTGTTCTGTTCACAGTTGACTCTAGGGGGAGTGTGGATTTCTTTTTCCCCAGCAGTGATGAGGCTCTAACATTGGAAATACACAGCTCCCAATACAGCTGCCCTCTGCCACAGAGAAGAAAGTGTCTCCAGTAAAAGAGAGTTAAGAGTATGCAGAGGTGAGCTAGGATGAGAGGCAGAGAAAGGGAGTCCGGACAGCTCTGCAATTTCTGCAGGAGTTCCACACCTATTTTGTGGCATGTTTTGGTGGTAGGAGTTAGTGAATTCTTTGTTTTTGCTCAGTTACTACATAATACATAATAACCATTAATAAGCATTCAAACTATATAAGCCTGTGCATCTTAACTTTTTTTTTTCTTTTTTGGTATACTGGATCAGTTTATATATTGTACTTAATAATCATCTTCCACAGGGACAAATGCAAAGTAGGGAAGGGCCAGTGATAGCATCCGACAGCTCTACAGTTTGGTTTCCAAATGACCCTGAATCTTTTAAGTTTATCTCCGTAAGGTGACTGCTCTGTTTTGGATTCTGTTTGAAATTTATTTAAGGTGGGTAGATTTGGGGTCTTCCCAAATGCTGTGTATCTATCACAGCCTTACTGTAGAAAATACCTGGCTAATCTGGGAACATACAGTTGAATTAATAAAATAATTGACAGTATCAGAAAAATAAAACCCTTCTGTAACATGAAATGTGCCTCTCAAATATTCAGTTAATATATAGGTAAGGTCAGTTTAGAGGTGGTTCTTTTATATGGTGATGGATGTACTTAGCGGAGTGAGAAGGAGGATGATGGGATTTATTAAATATGCTTAAAGCCTGCAGATGCCACAAATACCACATGATCACAAAAATTTGAATATATTGTTCTAAGAAATGCCACATACACATAGAACCCAAGTACTTCTTCATGAACACTGAATAATATGTGGAAATGTTGAATGACCATAATGTACACCTAAAACTAACAACACAGTATGTTAGCTACACTGGAGTCAAAAGGAAAAAAAAAAAGGAGTTGAAGTAGGAAGAGAAAGGAGGCACCTGTTGGTCATCTTTCCCCCTCCTCACAAGATAAAACTTTGATACAAACATCTTTTGCCCAGAAAGATCCTCTTGTGCTTGTTTCTTTCTCTCTGTAACTGCATAGGAAGCAAGAAATGACTTAAAAAAAATTGTATCGTAAGATCAACATTTATATCTAAAATAATAGGGAAGTAGCCTACAATAGTGAGGTGCTTTTTGAAGCCTCAATATCCAGATCCTTTATGGGGCACCTGGCGCAGTCGTTAAATGTCTGCATTCAGCTCAAGTCATAATCTCAGGGTACTGGGATGGAGTCTGGCTTTGGGCTCCGTGCTCAGCAGGGGTCTGCTTCTCCTCTGCTCCTCCCCTGCTCATGCCCTCTCCCTGTGTAAAAAAAAAAAAAAAAATTACCTGGATTCTTTTTTCTTGGTGCTGGGCTAGATATTGGTGAACCATGGTGCTGGAGCCAAATGCAGATTACCAACTGCTTTTGTAAATACTTGCATTGGAACACAGGCACAGCTATTGCCTTGTGTATCATCTGTGATGGTTTTCCCACCACAACCAGAGGATATATTCAACAAAGACTCTCTGGACTGCAAAGTTGAAAACCTGTATTCCGTAACCCTCTAGAGAACATGTTTTGCAATGCCTCTGTTAAGCCACCTTTAGCACAAGGCTATCTTTCATGGTTCAAAGATTTTTTGAGTTCCAGACTAGATGTTCATCTTCAAAGGAGCTAAAAAAGGAGTGGAGCAAAGATCATGACTCCTTTGCTCTTTCAGAACACTCTGTGTGTGTCCCTCGTGACACTGTGGCTGCCTTTGACTTTGTGAGAAATTAATCATACAGCCATAGCCGTCTGGAAAATATGATTGCAAATGTGAACGTTAGTTCACATGTCATCCTCCCCCAAAATGGCAGCCTCAAGTATCTTCTGCTTTAAACCGTAGATGTTGACAGAGTCCTTGCTGTGCAGTCTTGAGGTCTTCACCATGTAAAATGTATCAACTAAATTACAGAGTTAACCACCAACAAAGATCTCATTGTAAAACAGACTAAACAATGGAAAAGAAGGGAATGGGTGAAAGTGGTCAAAGGGTGAGAATATCCAGTTTTAAGATGAATGTCTTCTGGGTTTGGAATATACGTCATAGTAATTACAGTTAACAGTACTGTAATGTATATTTGAAAGTTGCTGAGAGTAGATCTTAAGAATGATCCCAAGAAATGTAACCACATGAGGTGGGGGATGTTAACTAAACTTACTGCTATAATGATTTTGTAGTCTATATATAATTTCAAGTTGTGTTGTATAGCTTGAACTAACACAATGGCATATGCCAATTATAGCTCAGTACACTGAAAAAAGTCAAAAGGGGACATACGTTAATAAAAAACGTAGAAGACCTAGGGAAGTAGAACATATACATAGCTCCTATCATCTGGGTTGTTGTTTTTTGTTTGTTGTTTGTTTTTTTTGTTTTTTGGGGTTTTGTTTTTGTCTTTGTTTTTGTTTTCTGCCACTGATCTCAAGGCAATAATGTATTCTCTTTTCCACAGTACACTTTGAATAATTGCTTTGCTTTCAGCTATCATTTTGACCAATCCAATAGGTTTTCTGGCTGCATTTACCTCAGCCCTTTCCTGAGGTTTCTGAGTTCTTCATGATCCTTCTTCTGTTGGGTTTCTATAGACTTCCATTAACCTTAACCACTCAATGTGGCAATGTGAGGAGATGCCCCAGAGGGTCCTGTGGATGTCAAATACAGAGGCTCAGATGTAGATACATACCAAAAAAATGCGTAGGTAGATATCAGGGGCTCTCAGTAGAGACATCATTAACATGAGCAGCATAATACCTGTTCTTTGAAAATGTATGTTGAAGTCTATCAGTCTCTCCACCTATTTTGGTCTGTTTTGGCTTTCACTTTTTAAATTTTAATTCCAATACAGCTAGCATACAGTATTAGTTCCAGGTGTATGCTGTAGTGGTTCAACAATCCTATATATTTCTCAGTGCTCATCACAAAAACCATACTCTTAATCCCCTTTGCCTATTTCACACCCCATCTCCCTTCCATCTGCCAACCATCTGCTTGTTCTCTATAGTTGAGTCTGATTTTTGGTTTGACTCTTTTTTCCCCTTTTTTCACTTGTTTAACTTCTTACATTCCACACATGAGTAAAACCATATGATGTTTGTCTTTCTCTGACCGACTTATTTTGCTCAGCACTATACTCTCCAGATCCATCCATGATGTTCTGGGTGACTATTACTCCTGTTGTATTTAAAGATGCTCCCTTTTTCATATGTATGTAGTAAAATATGCATTTAAACTTTTTGATTTCTATACCCGCTCTTTATAGTCCCGTAGTACATATATAGATGGACATTGATGACAAATTTACCAATCTATAGAGAGATAGAGGCAAGAGAGCGACTGAGAGGTAGCAGATAAAAATATACAGGTTTTTTTGGATATAAACTCCTCTCCTCCCTTCTCTGGACTTCCTTAGGTCTGCATGCATCCCCTTTACCTCATTCAACAGAGAAGAAGACAAGTCTTATGGCCCAGCCTCAAAAACAAAGGAAATTCCGTATTTCGGGATGAACCTCAAGGAAGGGAGCAAATGAGTTGTAAGTACTTAATACTCTTTTCAATATGATGTTTTCTACATACTAATTTGAAAAGGCAACTGAAGTGATGAACTTATACTTTGGTAATATTGACTTAGAATAGAGTTGGAAACAGAATGTACTAACAACTTAGAAAAATTTACAAGGGAGTGAACTAGGTCCTCGCTTTGGAACAACCACAGACCCAGATGGTTGTATATTGGTGGCAGCATTGCTGGATGGATTATGAAGTGGTGCTAAGGGATTATAACTTGGTCAGAGCCCCTTACTTATTTGTAAAGTATATAGAGATGAATTGGTGTTTCATTGTCTGTTGTTATGTAACAAATGACCCCAGGACTTAATGGTTTTAAGCCACTGTTTATTTTCACCTATGTCTTGGTGAGTTGGGAATTCAGAGAGAATTTGTCTGGCAGATTCCTTTCTGATTTCATGAGATACTTGCTTCACAAGCTGGGCACAGATGATCTGCTTCCAAGTTGCCTTCTTCCCTTTTTTCCAGGATCAGACAAAACTAGGTAGAAAAAGAAAAAAGTTTAAATAAGCTTCATGAACATGGACAAAAATCCTAAATGAATACTTACGCATAGACGTATGCACCTTTGAAATAATAATAAATGACCAATATATTTCTTTCTTGGGAATGTATTAAGAGTTATCAGAGTCTTTAGATATCTATTAATACAGTTTAAAATAGGTAAGGATGAGAAAATTCATATTATGGTCTTGATAGATGCTTCAGATTTTGGTAACATTTCTAAACAAAAATATTGTTCTAAACAAAAATAAAAACAATTTAAGAATAAAGAGCTATTTCCTCACTTGCTGGAGACTAACTAAAAGCCACACATCTGTTGATATAAAAAATCAAAATTTTGTACATAAAAAGTTTAAAATGATTGCACAGGGTGCACAACATCACCACTGTAATTTTACTCTGCTTCTTTTTCTTTTAGAGGTTTTAACAAGTTTCTGCAACTTTTTCATCTCTTCAGTCATATAACTAACAAGTTCTTGACTATTGTAGCCTTCTTCTGTCAAACCTCCCTTCATTGATTTGCATATATCTTTCCTGCTTTTTCTGAGTGGGAACTCAAAATCCCCTTCGACCTCTCAGCCCAAGTTTTATCCCTTCTGTAAATTTTCCTTGACTCCCTGATAGTTGTTAAACTCATTCTCTCCAACCCTTTTCTGTGTTGCTCTTGAAACTGAATTGTAATTATGTTTTAATGTCAGCTTTTTCCCCACCAGAATAAGTGCTTTTTGAGGGCAGGGACAAAACATTAATCACTGCCTGCCTGAAACTTAACCCAGTGACCGGTGAATTGTAGAGCTTAAATGGAGGCTTTCAAAACTAAAAATAAATCCACAAGGCTTACATTATGCTTTTAAAGGAACTTGATATTTTTCTCCTCAAAATCTTGATCGGTTTCTCTGTAAAATTACATGGTATGTCTATTTGTCATATATATCAATACACGGTTCTTAAATTTTAGATGTAAGTTCCCACACTCCCTACTGTGTGGTGATGGGAAAATGATTGTCATTCTCTTGTAAGTAAACAATTATTTCTGTTAGATCCTCTGTTATCTCATATATCAGTTAATACATATATTTGCAAAGTAAGGTGGTTTTGAATAACCACCAGTAGAAGTTATCTCTAAGAGCACCACATATAGAAAAATATCATGGTAAAAAATCCCATGTATTTAGAAAGACATTGAGCCTGGAATGGTTTACAAAATGGGTTTGCCAATATCTTCAATACATTGTTGGGTGGAACTGCAGAATGTACATACAGTATAAAATTTTCTATATAATACACATTACATATATAGTAAATACATGTATATACTGTATATTTTATTATTCAAGTCATGTACTATGTATATCCCATATATAATATACATGCTATCCATTTACTGTAATAAACATATATGTGAATATTTGCGCACAAATGATACATACATAAACACTTATTATTCAACTTGAAAGAAAAATAATTTATTTAAATTCCTAGTATGGGGGAGACAAGATGGCTGGGAAGTAGGAGGAGGCACCATTTCAACCTGTACCCTAAAGTGAGCTGATTACCTACCAAAGAACTCTGATCACCCATGAAATCAGCCTGAGATCAGAATTATACACGTCTGGATCTCTACAGGGGCAGAAGACGCCAGTGGGCAAGTAAAGCAGAGTGGGAACGTCAGACTGATATCAGAAGATAAACAAAAGGGGGAGGGAGCCACCAGAGGCGACTGATTGGAAAGTAATACCCCAATACGAGAGTGCCCTGATTCTGGGTGTAAGGGCCTGCTTAGCCAGAGTGAGCCATTTTGTTGTTTATGCAGTAAACTTAGATTGACCCTGCCCCCTCCCCCCCCCCCAGAGGAACTTACTTAGAAACAAGTCTGGGAAACCAGAAAAATATGACTGACCAGCCCCTGATAACAGAGCCCATATACCAGGACATGTCAGGTCAAGGGGAGATAACAGAGCCCAGAATACAAGGATGAGCCAAGCCAGGTGGAGACATCCAATCAGGAAAATATCTCCCTAACCACCCAAGATTGTGGACCCTGCCTTTTGAGCACTAATTCTGACCAGAGTGATAGGCTAGTTCAAATAACTACTATAGGGTAAATTGTAAATCAGTTGGCCACCTGTGTGTGGCCAGGCCCAACCACATGGCCTTTACTCTATAAAAGTTAGTCTGTGAGGCTGGGAGGGGTCGCCTCTTTGCAAGAGATGGCCCTGGCCGGTCATTTGATTCTCGGTGCTTGGCGCAAAATAAAGCTTTGCTTGACCTTCGCTCTGTATCAGTCTCGCTCCTTTGACCATGAACCCCACACTGGGGACCAGCATTAACTTGGAGACTGATTGAAAGCACTCAGAAAGATCGAAGGATTGTGGGGGGGGGGGAATTGTGGGAATCGGGGCAGCTAGGGACAGGGGCTTAAGTCCACGGACCCAGAACAGCTTCCCCTGGTGCTGAGCCAGAGAGAGTGCGGCGGAGAAACCAGGTCTTGGTCCCTGAGCTGCCTGTGCGCCTGAGAACATGTGGGGTCCGGCTCTTGTGAGGGGCTGGGAGCCTCGCCAGACAGCAGAACGCCCAGTCGTGCTACAGAACCTGAAACGCGCGCACCCCTCACCATCCCCTGAGAGAGGTGCATGAAGTCCCAGCTCGGCGCTCTTAAACCCATGGTTTCAAGCCTGAGACGCACGCGCCCCAAACCCTCTCCTGAGAGAGGTGCGTAAAGGCCCAGCCTGGTGCTCTCAGACCTGCGCCCTGCTCTCAGAGACTGAGACACCTGCGCAACGCGCAGCCTCCCCTGAGAAAGTGTGCACAAGCCCGGTGCTCTTAGACCCCCAAAGACCAGGCACTCCCAGCCCCAGCCAGTGGGAAAATCTCCCTGTGTGATTGCTTCTTGGAACCTCTCTGGCAGTCTGGAGCTGCCCGGACAGCCGCCACTGCTGTGGTTTTGGGTACAAGCAGAAGATCCTGTGTCCCCAGGGACCATGACTCGGAACCTGCTCTGCCAGTGGCCAAGGGGGAATTTATATGGGCTCTGCAGGACCCACAGGGGACCAGACTGAGGCTTCTCTTTGAGAGGGGGGTCCTGGTGCACTTTGCTTTCCTCTAAACCTACAAAAACCATCAAAAGCAGTCAAGGCGAGAGAAAAAAAAAAAGTGAACAAACATAAAAACCTCCAAAGAACAAAAGCCTGAAAAAAACCAGTTTCCTCAGAGCCCACTCCCTTGAGGGGGGCGGGAGGACTTAACTCAGGGAATATCATTGACTGAAAAACCCATGTGGCAGGCCCCTCCCACAGAAAACCAACCAGGAAAGAAAAAAAAAAAAAAAAAGACTACAAGAGAACAACCACCACTACTTCATAGAAAAACTTATTTTTAACTCATTCCCACTATTCTGGTTTTTTTTTTTTATATAGATAATTTTTTAACCTATTTACCATCACAGTGAGATGTCCAGTACATCAAATTCCATAATAACCTCTTAACCTGAACTTTTTGATACATACACCTGTGTTTTTCTTTTGCATTTCTATTTTTTTTTCTAAATTTTAGTTAAGTTTATTCCTTTTTTATTTTTATTTTTTAATATTCATATAGAGTTAAACTTCAAGGTAATCCCTTTTCCCCAATCAATGCTACCCCTATAGGTAAGCCAATTTTTAATCCCCTTTTATCTTAGGAAAGTTGAGTCCTTTATCAAAGATATCAAAATACATCCAGGAAAATCAAAACAACCTTCCTCTTCCACACTGAGAATTTATAACCACTCTCCGAACTTTTTCTTCCACCAGTGTTTCTATGTTTTTGTATTTGTCCTGATAGCATATAAATCCTATGCTTGGGGTTCTTTTTGACGAGGTTCTTCATTTATTTGCTTATATATATATTTTTTTTCTCTCTCTTGTAATATACTTTTTTTTTCTAGTAAAGAGTATTTATTTTTATATATTTTATATATTTATGTATTTTTATATTTATATACTCTATACAGTTATTACTTTTTTAAAATTTTTATTTTTTATAAACCTATATTTTTATCACCAGGGGTACAGGTCTGTGAATCGCTAGGTTTACACACTTCACAGCACTCACCATAGCACATACCATCCCAATACCCATAGCCCCAGCCCTCTCTCCCAACCCCCTCCCCCCATCAACCCTCAGTTTGTTTTGTGAGATTAAGAGTCACTTATGGTTTGTCTCCCTCCCAATCCCATCTTATTTCATTTATTCTTCTACTACCCCCTTAAGCCCCCATGTTGCATCTCCACTTCCTCATATCAGGGAGATCATATGATAGTTATTGTTCTCTGATTGACTTATTTCGCTAAGCATGATACTCTCTAGCTCCATCCACGTTGTCACAAATGGCAAGATTTCATTTCTTTTTTCTTTTTTTAAAGATTTTATTTATTTATTTGACAGAGAGAGATCACAAGTAGACGGAGAAGCAGGCAGAGAGAGAGAGAGAGAGGGAAGCAGGCTTCCTGCTGAGCAGAGAGCCCGATGTGGGACTCGATCCCAGGACCCTGAGATCATGACCTGAGCCGAAGGCAGCGGCTTAACCCACTGAGCCACCCAGGCGCCCAAGATTTCATTTCTTTTGATGGCTGCATAGTATTCCATTGTGTATATATACCACATCTTCTTTATCCATTCATCTGTTGATGGACATCTAGGTTCTTTCCATACTTTGGCTATTGTGGACATTGTTGCTATAAACATTCGGGTGCACGTGCCCCTTCGGAGCACCACGTATGTATCTTTAGTGTAAATACCCAATAGTGCAATTGTTGGGTCATAGGGTAGTTCTATTTTAACTTTTTGAGGAACCTCCATGCTGTTTTCCAGAGTGGTTGCACCAGCTTGCATTCCCACCAAAAGTGTAGGAGGGTTCCCCTTTCTCCGCATCCTCGCCAGCATCTGTCATTTCCTGACTTGTTCATTTTAGCCATTCTGACTGGTGTGAGGTGATATCTCATGGTGGTTTTGATTTGTATTTCCCTGATGCCGAGTGATGTGGAGCACTTTTTCATGTGTCTGTTGGACATCTGGATATCTTCTTTGCATAAATGCCTGTTCATGTCCTCTGCCCATATCTTGATTGGATTATTTGTTCTTTCGGTGTTGAGTTTGCTAAGTTCTTTATAGATTTTGGACACTAGCCCTTTATCTGATATGTCGTTTGCAAATATCTTCTCCCATTCTGTCAGTTGTCTTTTGGTTTTGTTAACTGTTTCCTTTGCTGTGCAAAAGCTTTTGATCTTGATAAAATCCCAATAGTTCATTTTTGCCCTTGCTTCCCTTGCCTTTGGCGATGTTCCTAGGAGGATATTGCTGCGGCTGAGGTCGAAGAGGTTGCTGCCTGTGTTCTCTTCAAGGATTTTGATGGATGCCTTTCTCACATTGAGGTCCTTCATCCATTTTGAGTCTATTTTCCTGTGTGGTGTAAGGAAATGATCCAATTTCATTTTTCTGCATGTGGCTGTCCAATTTTCCCAACACCATTTATTGAAGAGGCTGTCTTTTTTCCATTGGACATTCTTTCCTGCTTTGTTGAAGATGAGTTGACCATAGAGTTGAGGGTCTATTTCTGGGCTCTCTATTCTGTTCCATTGATCTATGTGTCTGTTTTTGTGCCAGTACCATGCTGTCTTGATGATGACAGCTTTGTAATAGAGCTTGAAGTCCGGAATTGTGATGCCACCAACTTTGGCTTTCTTTTTCAATATTGCTTTGGCTATTCGAGGTCTTTTCTGGCTCCATATAAATTTTAGGATTATTTCTTCCATTTCTTTGAAAAAAATAGATGGTATTTTGATAGGAATAGCATTAAATGTGTAGATTGCTTTAGGTAGCATAGACATTTTCACAATATTTGTTCTTCCAATCCAGGAGCATGGAACATTTTTCCATTTCTTTGTGTCTTCCTCAATTTCTTTCATGAGTACTTTATAGTTTTCTGAGTATAGATTCTTAGCCTCTTTAGTTAGGTTTATTCCTAGGTATCTTATAGTTTTGGGTGCAATTGTAAATGGGATTGACTCCTTAATTTCTCTTTCTTCTCTCTTGTTGTTGGTGTAGAGAAATGCAACTGATTTCTGTGCATTGATTTTATATCCTGACACTTTACTGAATTCCTCGACAAGTTCTAGCAGTTTTGGAGTGGAGTCTTTTGGGTTTTCCACATATAGTATCATATCATCTGCAAAGAGTCATAGTTTGACTTCTTTACCTATTTGGACGTCTTTAATTTCCTTTTGTTGTCTGATTGCTGAGGCTAGGACTTCTAGTACTATGTTGAATAGCAGTGGTGATAAGGGACATCCCTGTCCTGTTCTTGACCTTAGCGGAAAAGCTTTCAGTCTTTCTCCATTGAGAATAATATTTGCTGTGGGTTTTTCATAGACGGCTTTGATAATATTGAGGTATGTGTCCTCTATCCCTACCCTTTAAAGGGTTTTGATCAGGAAGGGATGCTGTACTTTGTCAAATGCTTTTTCAGCATCTATTGAGAGTATCATATGGTTCTTGTTCTTTCTTTATTAATGTGTTGTATCACATTGATTTATTTGCAGATGTTGAACCAACCTTGCAGCCCTGGAATAAATCCCACTTGGTCGTGGTGAATAATCCTTTTAATGTACTGTTGAATCCTATTGGCTAGTATTTTGGTGAGAATTTTTGCATCTGTGTTCATCAAGGATATTGGTCTGTAGTTCTCTTTTTTGCTGGGATCCTTGTCTGGTTTTGGGATCAAGGTGATGCTGGCCTCATAAAATGAGTTAGGAAGTTTTCCTTCCATTTCTATTTTTTGGAACAGTTTCAGGAGAATAGGAATTGTTTCTTTAAATGTTTGTTAGAATTCCCTGGGAAGCCATCTGCCCCTGGGCTTTTGTTTGTTTGGAGATTTTTGGTGACTGGTTCAATCTCCTTACTGGTTATGTGTCTGTTGAGGCTTTCTATGTCTTCCTGGTTCTGTCATGGTAGTTTTTATGTCTCTAGGAATGCATCCATTTCTTCCAGATTGTCAAATTTGTTGGCGTAGAGTTGCTCATAGTATTTCTTATAATTGTCTGTATTTCATTGGTGTCAGTTGTGATCTCTCCTCTTTCATTCATAATTTCATTTATTTGGGTCCTTACTCTTTTCTTTTTGAAAAGTCTGGCCAGGGGTTTATCAATCTTATTAATTCTTTCAAAGCAACAGCTCCTAGTTCTGTTGATTTGTTCTATTTTTTTTTTTTTTTGGTTTCTATTTCATTGATTTCTGCCCTGATCTTTATGATTTCTCTTCTCCTGCTGGGTTTAGGGTATCTTTCTTGTTCTTTCTCCAGCTCCTTTAAGTGTAGGGTTAGGTTGTGTACTTGAGACCTTTCTTGTTTCTTGAGAAAGGCTTGTACCACTATATATTTTCCTTTCAGGACTGCCTTTGCTGTGTCCCACAGATTTTGAGCTGTTGTGTTTTCATTATCATTTGTTTCCATGAATTTTTTCAATTATTTTTTAATTTCCTGTTTGACCCATTCATTTTTTAGAAGGATGCTGTTTAGTCTCCATGTATTTGGGTTCTTTCCAAATTTCCTCTTGTGATTGAGTTCTAGCTTCAGAGCATTGTGGTCTGAAAATATGCAGGGAATGATCCCAATATTTTGATACCAGTTGAGACATGATTTAGGACCAAGGATGTGATCTATTCTGGAGAATGTTCCATGTGCACTAGAGAGGAATGTGTATTCTGTTGCTTTGGGATGGAATATTTTGAATATATCTGTGAAGTTCATGTGGTCCAGTGTGTCATTTAAGGCCTTTATTTCCTTGTTGATCTTTTGCTTGGATCATCTGTCCATTTCAGTGAGGCGAGTGTTAAAGTTCCCTACTATTATTGTATTATTGTTGAAGTGTTTCTTTGGTTTTGTTATTAATTGGTTTATATAGTTGGCTGCTCCCATGTTAGGGGCATAGATATTTAAAAGTGTTTGATCTTCTTGTTGGACCGACCCTTTGAGTATCATATAGTGACTTTCCTCATCTCTTATTATAGCCTTTGGCTTAAAATCTAATTTATCTGATATAAGGATTGCCACCCCAGCTTTCTTTTGATGTCCAGTAGCATGGTAAATTGTTTTCGGCCCCCTCACTTTAAATCTGGAGGTGTTTTGGGGTATAAAATGAGTTTCTTGTAGACAGCATATTGATTTTTTTTTTAATCCATTCTGATACCTGTGTCTTTTGATTGGGGCATTTAGCCCATTTACATCCAGGGTAACTATAGAGAGATACGAATTTAGTGCCATTGTATTGCCTGTAAGGTGACTGTTACTGTATAATGTCTCTGTTCCTTCCCGGTCTATTACTTTTAGGCTCTCTCTTTGCTTAGAGGACCCCTTTCAATATTTCCTGTAGAGCTGGTTTGGTGTTTGCAAATTCTTTCAGTTTTTGTTTGTTCTGGAAGCTTTTAATCTCTCCTTCTATTTTCAATGATAGCCTAGCTGGATATAGTATTCTTGGCTGCATGTTTTTCTCATTTAATATTCTAAATATATCATGCCAGCTTTTTCTGGCCTGCCAGGTCTCTGTGGATAAGTCTGCTGCCAATCTAATATTTTTACCATTGTATGTTACAGACTTCTTTTCCTGGGCTGCTTTCAGTATTTTCTCTTTGTCACTAAGACTTGTAAATTTTACTATTAGGTGACGAGGTGTGGACCTATTATTGTTGATTTTGAGGGGTTTCTTTGACCCTCCTGGATTTTGATGCTTGTTCCCTTTGCCATATTAGGGAAATTCTCTCCAATAATTCTCTCCAATATACCTTCTGTTCCCCTCTCTCTTTCTTCTTCTTCTGGAATCCCAATTATTCTAACCTTCTATCGTCTTATGGTGTCACTTATCTCTCGAATTCACCCCTTGTTGTCCAGTAGCTGTTTGTCCCGCTTTTGCTCAGCTGCTTTATTCTCTGTCATTTGGTCTTCTATTTTGCTAATACTTTCTTCTGCCTTATTTATCCTAGCAGTGAGAGCCTCCATTTTTTAAAAAAGATTTTATTTTTTTATTTATTTGACAGACCGAGATCACAAGTAGGCAGAGAGACAGAGGAGGAAGCAGGCTCCCCGCTGAGCAGAGAGCCCAATGTGGGGCTCGATCCCAGGACCCTGGGATCATGACCTGAGCCGAAGGCAGAGGCTTTAACCTACTGAGCCACCCAGGTGCCCCGAGAGCCTCCATTTTTTATTGCACCTCATTAATAGCTTTTTTTTATTTCAACTTGGTTAGATTTTACTTCTTTTATTTCTCCAGAAAGGGCTTTTATATCTCCTGAGAGGGTTTCTCTAATATCTTAAAAAATGCCTTTTTTTAAGCCAGACTAGAACCTTGAGAATCGTCATTCTGAACTCTAGATCTTTAATCTAGTTCATTCTGAACTTAAAATCTGACATATTACCAAAGTCTGTATTGATTAGGTCCCTAGCCTTCGGTACTGCCTCTTGTTCTTTTTTTTGTGGTGAATTTTTCCGCATTGTCAGTTTATCCAGATAAGAGTATATGAAGGTGCAAGTAAAATACTAAAACTGTGGTAAAGACCCCAGGAAAATAAGCTTTAACCAAATCAGAAGAGATCCCCAAACGGGGGGGGGGGGGCAGAAAGTGGATAAAAAGAGGTTCAGAAAAAAAAATTAAAAAAAAAAAAACGAATACAGAAAAATATAAAAAAGAATATATATATATATATATATATATATATATATATATATTAGATAAACTAGTCAAAATGTTAAAAACAGAATAGGGTAAAAGTTAAAAAATATTTAGCAGAAGAAGAAAAAAAAATTGAAAACAAAAATTAAATTAACTGCCGACTAATGAATCATGGGCAGAAAGCCATGAGTTCTGTGCTTTGCTTTCTCCTCCTCTAGAATTCCACTGTTTTCTCCTTGGTATTGAACCTGCACTCCTTGGTAGGTGAACTTGGTCCTGGCTGGATTTCTTGTTGATCTTCTGGGGGTGGGGCCTGTTGTAGTGATTCTCAAGTGTCTTTGCTCCAGGTGGAATTGCACCGCCCTTACCAGGGGCCGGGCTGAGTATTCTGCTCAGTTTTGCTTTCAGGAGCTTTTGTTCCCTGAGAGCTTTCCTTAGAGTTCGGGAGGACAGGAATGAAAATGACGGCCTCCCAGTCTCAGGCCCGGAGGAGCCGAGAACTCAGGGCCCCACGCCTCAGTGCGCCCTCTGAGAATAGTGCCCAATTACTCCTGTCTCCCTGGCCTCCAGCTGCGTGCGCTCCGAGCTCACTGAGCCTACAACCGGTTCAAGGTAACCCCGAGCTGAGAGCCTACTCCTTGGTTTGTCTCTGTAGCTGGCTTTCCCGTTCTAATACCTGTAATCTCTGTGACACTCAGACACCCCTGATCCTTCTGTAACCCTGCGGGACCTGAGGCCATACTGACCCCACGTGGGCTTCACCCCGGTTTAGTCTCTGGAGTGATGTCCCTCAATGGAACAAACTTTTAAAAGTCCTGATTTAGTGCTCCGTTGCTCCGCCGCTTGCTGGGAGCCGGCCTCTCCCACCATGGTCTATCTTCCTGTTGCTTTGGATTTACTTCTCCGCCAGTCCTACCTTTCAGAAAGTGGTTGATTTTCTGTTTCTAGAATTGCTATTCTTCTTCTCTTCGATCTCCCGTTGGATTTGTAGGTGTTTGCAATCTTTAGATAAGCTATCTAGCTAATCTCCTGCTACCTGATATAGTCTCACCCTGTTACTTCTCTGCCATCTTGACTCCTCCTCCCTTGTCATATACTTTTATCAGTCTTTTTGTTTGTCTGTTTTTGTTTGTATATTTCATCAATCTTACCTTGGGACCCATTTGGGCTGAACCTTCTCTTTTATCTTCTCTTTTTTTCCTGTCTCTCTCTTTTTTTTTCTTTTCTTTTTTCTCTCATTTGTGTGGGGAATCCTGATTGCTCAGAAGCGTTCCAGGGTGCACCTTGACTGCACCATGATCGATATATCCAGCTACATCCATTCAGTCACCTCTCACCAAAATGACTAGGAGGAGGAATGCCCAACAGAAGAAAAATACAGAGGATGGGCCTTCTGCAACAGAGCTAACAACTATCAATATAGACAATATGTCAGAAAGAGAATTCAGGCTAACAATTATCCAGGCAATAGCTAGGTTGGAGAAAGCCATGATGACCAAACGGAATTGATTAGGGCAGAACTGAAAGCGACCAGGGATGAAGTTCACAATGTTAGGGCAGAGCTACCAGGGATGAGGTTCACAATGCTCTCAATGAGTTCCAGTCTAATCTAAATTCTCTCAAAGCTACGGTAACTGAAACAGAAGATAGAATTAGTGACATGGAGGACAAACAGATAGACAGGATCAGGAGGAAGCCTGGACAAAACAGCTTAGAAGCCACTAAAACAGAATCAGTGAAATAAATGATGCCATGAAACATTCCAAAGTCAGAATTATTGGATCCATGAAGGGGAGGAGAAAGAAAGAAGTCTAGAAGATATAGTGGAACAAGTTCTTCATGAAAATTTTCCCAATCTCACAAAAGGAATGAGCGTTCATGTACTAGAGGCTGAAGGATCTCCACCCAAGATTATAGATTCCAGAAAAACATCAAGGCACCTCATAGTCAAACTGAGGAATCATAATTGTAGATACAATCTCTTAAAAGCCACTAGGGCAAAGAGGCTCCTTACTTACAGAGGAAAGCCCATCAGAATAATGCCAGACCTGTCCACAGATACCTGGCAAGCCAGAAAGGTCTGGCAAGATATATTCAGGGCACTAAATGAGAAAAACATGCAGCCAAGAATATTTTATCCAGCAAGACTGACATTCAAAATGGGTGGAGAGATAAAGAGTTTCCAAGACTGGCAAGGCTTAAATTGCAACTATGCAACTACCAAGCCGACACTGCAGGAAATATTAAGGGGGTCCTATAAAAGAGGAAAAATCCTAAGAAAAGCACTGAACAGAAATAAAGAGACAATTAACAGAAAGAACGACTTCAAAGGCAACACGATGTCAATAAAACGTATCTATCAATAATCACTCTCAATGTGAATGGCTAAATGCACCCATAAAATGACACAGGGTTGCAGATTGGATAAAATGACAGAACCCATCCAGGCGCCCCAATAGTAGGAGATCTTAACACACCTCTCTCAGAAATAGATCATCGAAGCAGAAAATCAATAAAGAAACAAGAGCATTGGGGCGCCTGGGTGGCTCAGTGGGTTAAGCCGCTGCCTTCGGCTCAGGTCATGATCTCAGGGTCCTGGGATCGAGTCCCGCATCGGGCTCTCTGCTCAGCGAGAAGCCTGCTTCCCTCTCTCTCTCTCTCTCTGCCTGCCTCTCCGTCTACTTGTGATCTCTCTCTGTCAAATAAATAAATAAAATCTTAAAAAAAAAAAAAAAGAAACAAGAGTATTGAATGACACATTGGACCAGATGGACCTAACAGATATATACAGAACATTCCACCCTAAAACAACAGAATATTCATTCTTCTCAAGTGCACATGGAACCTTCTCAAGAATAGACCACATACTGGGTCACAAATCAGGACCTAACTGATATCATAAGACTGAGATTATTCCCTGAACATTCTCAGATCACAATGCCTTGACACTGGAGCTCAATCACAAGGAAAAATTCGGAAGGAACTCAAACACCTGGAAGCTAAAGACCACCTTGCTTAAGAATGCTTGGATCAACCAGGAGATCAAAGAAAAACTGAAACAATTCATGGAAACCAATGAGAATGAAGACACTTTGGTCCAAAACTATGGGATACAGCAAAGGTGGTCATAAGGGGGAAATACATAGCCATCCAAGCCTCTCTCAAAAAAATTGAAAAATCCAGAACACAGCAGCTGTCTCTACACCTTAAAGAAATGGAGAATCAACAACAAATCAACTCCACGCATAAGAAGGGAAATAATCAAGATTAGAGCAGAGATCGATGAGGTAGAAAGCAGAGATACAGTAGAACGTTTCAATGAAACTAGAAGTTGGTTTTTTGAAAGAATCAATAAGATCAATAAACCATTGGCCACACTAATCCAAAAGAAAAGAGAGAAAGCCCAAATTCATAAAATTATGCATGAAAAGGGAGAGATTACAACTATCACCAAGGAAGTAGAAACAATCATCAGAAGTTATTATCAACAGTTATATTCCAATAAGCTAAACAACCTAGATGGAATGGATGCATTCCTGGAAAACTATAAACTCCCAAAATTGAACCAGGAAGAAATTGACAAGCGGAATAGACCAATATCTGTAACGAGATTGAAGCAGTGATCAAAAACCTTCCAAAAAACAAGAGCCCAGGACCTGATGGATTCCCTGGAGAATTCTACCAAACCTTCAAAGAACAAATAACACCTATTCTCCTGAAGCTGTTTCAAAAAATTGAAGCAGAAGGAAAACTTCCAGACTCTTTTTATGAAGGCAGCATTACCCTGATCTCCAAACCAGGCAAAAACCCTACCAAAAAGGAGAATTTCAGACCAATATCACCGATGAATATGGATGCTAAGATTCTCAAAAAGATCCTAGCAAACAGGATCCAATAGCCCATTAAAAAGATTATCCACCATGACCAGGTGTGATTCATCCCTGGGCTACAGGATGGTTCAACATTAGCAAATCAATCAATGTGATAGAACAAATTAATAAGAGAGAAGAACCACATGGTCCTCTCAATTAATGCAGAAAAAGCATTTGACAAAATCCAGCATCCGTTCCTGATTAAGATGCTTCAAGGCATAGGGATAGAGGGAACATTCCTGAACTTCATAAAATCTATCTATGAAAGGCCCACAGCAAATATCATCCTCAATGGGAAAAAGCTTGCAGCCTTCCTGTTGAGATCAGGAACACGACAAGGATGCCCACTCTCACCACTCTTGTTCAACATAGTATTAGAAGTCCTAGCAATAGCAATTAGACAACAAAGAGAAATAAAAGGTATCCAAATTGGCAAGGAAGAAATCAAACTCTCTCTCTTCACAGATGACATGATTCTTTATATGGAAAACCCAAAAGACTCCACCCCCAAACTACTAGAACTCATACAGCAATTCAGCAACATCGCAGGATACATAGTCAATGTACAGAAATCAGTGGCTTTCTTATACACTAACCATGAAAATACAGAAAGGGAAATTAGAGAATCGATTCCATTTACTATAAGATACCATAAGATACCAGGGAATAAACCCAACCAAAGAGGTAAAGGAATTGTACTCGAGGAACTACAGGACACTCATGAAAGAAATTGAAGAAGGCACAAAAAGATGGAAGACCATTCCATGCTCTTGGATCGGAAGAATAAACATTGTTAAAATGTCTATACTGTCTAGAGCAATCTATACTTTTAATGCCATTCCAATCAAAATTCCACCGGTATTTTTCAAAGAGCTGGAGAAAATAATCCTAAAATTTGTATGGAACCAGAAGAGACCCCGAATCGCTAAGGAAATGTTGAAAAACAAAAATAAAACTGGGGGCATCATGTTACCTGATTTCAAGCTTTACTACAAAGCTATGATCACCAAGACAGCATGGTACTGGCATAAAAACAGATACATAGACCAGTGGAACAGAGTAGAGAGCCCAGATATGGACCCTCAACTCTATGGGCAAATAATCTTCAACAAAACAGGTCAAAATATACAGTGGAAAAAAGACAGTCTCTTCAATAAATGGTGTTGGGAAAACTGGGCAGCTATATGTAGAAGAATGAGTTCGACCATTCTCTTACACCATACACAAAGATAAACTCAAAATGGATAAAAGACCTCAACGTGAGACAGGAATCCATCAGATTCCTAGAGGAGAACATAGGCAGTAACCTCTTCGATATCAGCCACAGCAACTTCTTTCAAGTTATGTCTCCAAAGGCAAAGGAAACAAAAGTGAAAATAAACTTTTGGGACTTCATCAAGATCAAAAGCTTCTGCACAGCAAAGGAAACAGTCAACAAAACGAAGAGGCAACCCACGGAATGGGAGAAGATATTTGCAAATGACAGCACAGACAAAAGGTTGACATCCAGGATCTATAAAGAACTCCTCAAACTCAACACACAAAACAGACAGTCATATTAAAAAATGGGCAAAAGGTATGAACAGACACTTCTCCAAGGAAGACATACAAATGGCTATCAGACACATGAATAAATGTTCATCATCACTAGCCATCAGGGAGATTCAAATTAAAACCACATTGAGATACCACCTTACACCAGTTCGAATGGCCAAAATTAGCAAGACAGGAAACAACATGTGTTGGAGAGGATGTGGAGAAAGGGGAACCCTCTTACACTGTTGGTGGGAATGCAGGTTGGTGCAGCCACTTTGGAAAACAGTGTGGAGATTCCTCAAGAAATTAAAAATAGAGCTTCCCTATGACCCTGCAATAGCATTGCTGGGTATTTATCCCAAAGATAAAGATGTAGTGAAAAGAAGGGCCATCTGTACCCCAATGTTTATAGCAGCAATGGCCATGGTTGCCAAACTGTGGAAAGAACCAAGATGACCTTCAACGGATGAATGGATAAGGAAGATGTGGTCCATATACACTATGGGGTATTATGCCTCCATCAGAAAGGATGAATACCCAACTTTTGTAGCAACATGGATGGGACTGGAAGAGATTATGCTGAGTGAAATAAGTCAAGCAGAGAGAGTCAATGATCATATGGGTTTCACTTATTTGTGGAGCATAACAAGTAGCATGGAGAACAAGGGGATATGGAGAGGAGAAGGGAGTTGAGGGAAATTGGAAGGGGAGGTGAACCATGAGAGACTATTGACTCTGAAAAACAATCTGATGGTTTTGAAGTGGAGGGGGGTGGGAGGTTGGGGGAACCAGGTGGTGGGTATTAGGAGGGCACGGATTGCATGGAGCACTGGGTGTGGTGCAAAAGCAATGAATACTGTTACGCTGAAAAGAAATTTTAAAAAAAGAATTAAAAAATACATTTAGTGATATGTAATTCTAAGAAACTGCAGATACTTTAGATCTAAAAATGAAATTCTTGAGTTTAAAAAAAAATAATTTCCTAGTATTATTTTTACAGTAGGGGCTTACTTGGTTTCTTCAAATTGGGATACAAAATGGTTATTATCATTGGGATAGGTGGGGATGTATCATCATCAGTAGTCCCATATACTGATAATGAGGAAAGAAATAAAAAAATCTGGCTAGGTGGGCTTCGGAGGTGACACTAAAGTGTAAGGATGAACACAGGAGAAAAGGATGACTTGGCCTGATGAGTAGTTACTGTGACCGTGCCACTGTCCCCTAGGAGTAGAGCCTTAGCCTCACACTGGGACATCTTGGCAGCATACCACCTGTGCCCCTTTTCCCTTTATGGCACATCTGCAAGTATGGCTGACTCCAAGCAAGCTTAAAATGGTATACTCGTCTTTTGAACATGCTGCAAGACTTGAGATGCTCATGTATCATTTGAGCCTTGGACATTAATACATTAATACTCTTGGAAGATCTCAGCCATAGACAACCTTCAGAAACTGTACACTGTCCTCAGATTTCCACCATAGTGTGCATTCAGTGAACTGTTTGTCTCATGACATAAACACAACTCTTTCATTGAAAACTGCGGATTTTTCACTCTTTTTGAAGAGAATTATCTTCTTTGCATTGTTCGTGTAGACTGTGTCAATAGAGATGGTTGCTTTTATTATTAATTTTTTTAAAGATTTTATCTATTTGAGAGTGAGAGAGCGAGACAGAGTGAGAGAGAGCATGAGGGGGCAGTCAGAGGGAGAAGCAGACTCCCCATGGAGCTGGGAACCCAATCCAGGACTCGATCCCAGGACTCCGGGATCAATGACCTGAGCCGTAGACAGTCGTTCAACCAACGGAGCTACCCAGGCCCCGAGACAGTTGCTTTTAGAAAAAAAAAAAAAAATTGAAGTAGAAAAAGACATGATATATTTGTGTCCGCTAACTCTACTTGAAAATATGACAGGTGCTACCCTTTGTTTTCCCTTCCTGTGAACATTGTATAAAGACAAAAAGATGAGCCAATACGAGGTATGGAGTGCAAAGCCATTTTATCAGTTTATGTCTGCGTGGAAAGTAAAAGCATAAAATTCAGTATCAAAATACAGTATAGCTCTCCCTTGTAACAAGTTCCTGCTTGATTCTTGAATGGAACAAACACTAAAAGAGGTTGAACAGAATTCTGAGAGTGCAGGGATATAGTTTTCCGGGAAATAAGCTCTTACAACTGTATTACATTTTACTTTGTTTTAAAAGTGGAAAAAAAAATATTTTACATATGTAATCATATCCCACTGAGATAGGTGAGTTCCACCTGTTTTTTTTTTATTTTTTTATATAGATTTTTAAAAATGTATTTGACAGAGATCACAAGTAGGCAGAGAGGCAGGCAGAGAGAGAGAGAGGGAGAAGCAGGCTTCCCGATGAGCAGAGAGCCTGATGCGGGGCTCGATCCCAGGATCCTGGGATCATGACCTGAGCTGAAGGCAGAGGCTTTAACCCACTGAGCCACACAAGCGCCCCCTGTTTTATTTTTTAAAGGGGTTTTCAGATCTTCGGATGAAAGCTATAGATTCTTCTCCCAGATAAATGTATTTTGTAAGTCCTAATTTTCTGCAAATTGACCAACTTTTGCATATAATCTTCTGAAATCCATTTGCAGGAGTAAAATAAGCAAGAGCTGTTCTGGGGGCTCATGCACCTTGGCTTGGGAGCTTTTATGTATGGGATCATCTGAATCTTTCTAGATTAAATGACCTAGGACAACAGAGACAAAGCTAGAGTCCATGCAGGCATGCTTTCCTTCTATAATGTGGAGCTGGAAGTCCCCCTCCTTCTTGCCAACACATCATCCTTAAGTGAATTTTCATTGATTTGCCTCCAGAAATATATGTGAATCTAGTATACATCCAACAAGCCAGAGAATAAGTCTTACTGATTTGAGTTGAAGCTTATAATGCAAATGAGCAGAAATTGCATTTTCAGGCTCCACGTAGTAAACAAATAAATATATATTGATAACCTTCTGTAGCTATCACTAAATCACAGGGGTGGTAGTTATAGGATGCTGAGAATAATCCTATGAAAGTGGTTCTTCCACTTTTGAGACTGTAAGTACTATTCAAGTGCACACAGTGATCTGTGCATAAAAAAAAAAAATCAATAACTGGAAAGAAAACCTGACTTATCCAGACAAACTATTTTTCAATCTGTAACTTGACCTGAATGAGGGCTTTTTTAAAAAAGTATTTTCTTTCTCCTTTTCTATATTTTTAAGAACTTTCATGAATGAGGACTCCTTTCTGTCCTGTAAGATGTGGGATATTTGGGATGGTTTACTGAAGAATAACATGACGGATGAAAACTGAAACAATTTTACAGCCATAAACAGCTTCTTCTGTTTGCCATTTGAATCAAGACAGGAAGCTTAGCTTTAGTTACTCTAATGGATAATTTGAAGATGACTCATGGTCAGCCTCTGTTTTAGCTTGAAGAGAACTCAAGACTGGGGAGTAAAGCTAGGGAATAAAAATGCTTTTGTGCTGGAAAAAGAGGGAAACCCATAGAACAGAATAAAAAATAGGAAATAGTTGACCTAAACTAGATAAGCTCACAATTGACATTACTGAAAACCCTGGAAATTAGGAAAAAGAAAAACTGGAAAATCTGTGCAGAAGCTTATTATCTCATACCGAGAAAGAAAGTGACTTTGATTAATACTGAAAAGTTGACTCATTAAGCTGAATATGTGTTATCTTTTTCATAAATTTGCATAAAAATGAAAGTTAGACCCACTTAGCAATACAGGAATATAGTATTTTGTCATACAGAGAGGCTTCAAGAATTGTACCATGGAGCATAACAATTTGTTAGATAAAATAAAAGGCCAAATGAGAGCCTGTCAGTCCAGCTTTCAGAGAGCTGGAAAGAGCATCAGTCTCACCCTGACCAAAACAAAACACCAAAAAAGGGCCAGATAATCAGCAAAGTCAGACTTTTCTGTGAGCCCTTCCAGGAGGCCATGTTGTAGGACAAACAACTAATCTGAAATTGAAAGATAGGCAACTTCACAGAGACAGTAACTACAGTAGAGCAGCGAGGAATATCCATGAAGGGGGGAAATCAGCTAAAATTTTTAACAAATTGCTAAAGACTGAATGTGGTCTAATGGGAAATTGTAGAACTCATTGCTACAGCAGGTAAAAGGGCAATTTGCATCCACTTACAAGGTTATGAACCATAGCAGGTATTGAGGAGAGATACTGAGGACAGTGCTAGACCCTGGAGAAAGCTTCCCAGGGTGGGCAAGCCTGGAAGAGAGGACCAGCTCCCAGTAGAGGAGATGCTAAAGCTTTGCATGGATCCTTCTCCCCTATAGACAAAATCGTTCAGGCACCTTCTCTTCCTGAGGGTAGCAGGTGAAGACATAAAGCAGCAAGGGAAAGGGAAGAGAAGTCTATCATCGGAGGGTTCCTCTGGCATTTTCTTGTGATTGTGATGGTTTTGCTTTGACAGAGAACTTTTCTCTGTGTTTCTGCTCCACTCCCGGCTGGAGACCGTGAACAAGTGTGGGCACATCAGAGGGTGCCTCCTTCCACATTTGTTCCCTAAGCAGTGGTCTTGAATTTTGCTTAGGGCATACCCGCCTAGTGGGAGGAATTTATGAGGGTAGGGAGCCTGGGTCCCATAGGTTAAGCCTTTCTTCTGCCCCTTCTGCTTCCCCTAAGCACTTCTAATAGTCAGGCTCCAGAATGAAGGAGGTGTAGGAATTAGCTCCTTGGGAGAAGAGTATTTAAGACCTCTGGGAACTATCCATTTAAGGGCTTAAATAGGGACTTGTCTGTCAGATTCAGAGTACATCAAGGAGGCCAGTGTGGCTAGAATGGAATAAGTGACATGAATGAGATAAATCACAGAATTATACAGTTTTATCATGTGAAACCTTAGACGTCACTAGAAGGTCTTTGACATTGACTCTGACAGAAAAGAGAAGTTATCAGAGAATTTTAAACAAGGACAGGACTTGATCTGACTTTAGATTTAAAAGAATAATTCTTCAAGAGAAGGTAAAATCAGGATGAGTTGGTAGGAAACGAGTGTTATAATTCAGGACACCTTGTGGGCTGCTGGGAACAGAATGGTGACCGTGCAGGCAGGGGATGGATTTTGACTATGGAACCATCATGATATTCAATGGACATCAGATATGCAGTGTGACTATAATGTTATAAATACATGTAAAGTTTTTGCTTTGTGTTTGCCTTAAGACATATAGAACTACTGAAATGTCTAATTGTCTATTCTAACCTGATGATTTGGATGCATTCAAAACTCGACATTTTTACTCTTTTTTTCTATCTTGTTTTATATTTTTCATGGCATATTTTATATCCTTTCTCTTGTATATCTCTTAAGTAATGATTGTGGTTTTAGTTATTTTTACTAATCTTTTAACTTGTAATTTGTAATTTCTCACTAATGTTTTAACCTCGATACTCATTTCCTAGGTTATTATCTACTACCATTAGTATATATTTAGTACTTTCTTGTGTTTTCTTCTTATAGATGTTCTGATTCTGTTAGCGTATTCTTTTCTTGAGTACAAAAGCATGTTTATGAATATTATTTTGCACTTTTTGTCAGGTAAGTCACTTAAATCTGTTACAGATTTTTTTTGTGTCTCTTTCTTGTTTTATTTCCACTGTTTCTTCATTTTCATTGGGTCTCTATGTAGTTTCTGTCTTAAATGAAACAGCAACGTCTCCCAGATGCGAGAGAGTGGGCTCCTCTAGGAGGTGAACTTTATCATTTAACCAAGCCCGATAACTCTGTTGACACTCACCCCTTTGTGTTTGTCCGACCAGCTTTGCTTTACCGTTAACAGCTCCCAGTAGTATAAGGTGTGCTGAGACGTGTCTTTGTCACAAACAAGGGGCTTTCATTCAGCACCTTGATTCAGGCTTCATGAAAGCCAGAACCTCATGCATCAGCTTTAATAATATGCAAATATATATGGGGCTACAGGACCGTTAGCATCAGCCCCCTGGACATGAGGCCCAGGTGATTTAGAGGAGCGCTAGGCAAATAAAAGGAAGGAGTCAGATGCGTATAAGTGCTCCCTTCCAGGAGCACCTGGTGCTGTAAAGCATGGAGCAAGGAGAGTGTGAAGATAGGACTTGCCCATCTGAGGTCTCTGGTAAGGATTATAGTCAGCCTGTAGTTGAATGTTGAATTAGAAGTCTGCCCCTTAGGCTACAGCTACGAAGATAAGTTTAACAGACCTCTTCCATAGAAAAACTGGGCTCCTGGGTCTGTTGCCTCTTGTGCACTGGAGAGCACACCAGGAGGCCCCTAGATGTGTTACATTAGATGTCTGCCTCTCTGTTGCTTTAAGATAAGCCAATAAGCCTCTTGAATGTAGAATTAAACATTTGGTTGCCTCTTAATCAGCTGCTGCTTACCTTGTATCTAGGGTGTGTGAGTGTAAGGTTCTAGAAGAGCTATGTCTCCGTTCACTATGGCTGGTGGATCTTATGATGTGAACCCTGTCGGTTTTCAAAGCTAGATGTTTGGGGCACTTGTTTCTCATCGTAGGTCATAAAAGTTGGGGGAACTGATACTGGATTCAAACCTTTCATTCTTCAGGGCAATGCTCCAAGTTGAGTTCCCTCATCATTGTAGATCTCTGCACCAAGAGTGGAATTTATGATAGGGTTGTGTTTCAGCCTCTCCTCCCTGCTTTGATGTACATGTTTTTTCCAGGTTTGCCTGATGTACAGGAGCAACTCAGCTACTTTTGATGTTGGGTTGTTTTTTGTTTTTTCCTCCCCATCGAAAATTGTTCCATATGTAGCTGTAGCTTGAGCGTATCTGTGGGAAGAGGTGATGGCAGGACATTTATGGGTCACCATCTTACACTAGAATCCATATCACATCTTACTTATCCATTCTTGTGTCAGTAGAAATTTAGATTTTCCCACATCTTGGCTACCGTGAATACTGTTGCAATGAACATGGAGACCCAAAAGCCTTTTGAGATCCTGATTCAGTTCTTTTGGATATATATCCAGAAACGGGATTGCTATGTGTCCTATGGTAGCTCTAATTTTAGGTTTTTGAGGAACTTGCCTATTGTGTTCCATAAAAGCTGTGCGCCCTTTGTGTTACCACTAACAGGGCACAACAATTCCAATTTTTCCACAACCTTGCCAACAATTTTTTTTTTCTAAGAGTAGTCTTCCTGCTTGGCAAATGGTATTTCATTGTGGTTTTGATTTGCATTTCTCTGATTAGAGCTATGTTGAGCATATTTTCATGTATGTGTCTGCCATTTGTATGTCTTCTTTGGAAAAATGACTATCAAGTCTTTGGCCCATTTTTTGTTTTTAATTGGGTTACCAGTTGGGTTTGTTACTGATTGTATGATTGCAGGATTGACTTCTGTATTTTGAAGATGAATCCCATATCAGATATATGCTTTGCAGATACTTTCATTCTAGATGTTGTCTTTTTACTCTTATTTCCTTTTCTGTGTGGAAGAAACACAAAGTACTGTAATGAGAACTGAAAGGGGGGTTTATGATGCAAGGACCACGTGCACTCCGTAAATGTGGAGTCCTATTTGATGTGACATAATTATGACACTGACTATCCATTACCTTTGCCATAGAACATAACTAAGAGAGTGACTACCTCATCACTTTGCCACATTTTATTGACTAGAAGCACGTAATGAGGAAGGAGGTTATACAAGGGCATATCTTCTTGGGGTTCATCTTAGAATTCCTCTTAACACATAGATCTTGATCTTTGTAAACTGGATTGTTTGTCATTGTATATGTATATAAGCAGGATTATAGACAAAAAAAAAAAACCAACAATAGCATGAGTGTGGACTAAGTGCATCAAAAATTTTGTTTTTATGGTGGTTCCTTAAACTCTGACTTATAACCAGTAGTCCCCTGACCAATAGTAATGAATCTGATCATCTGTTCACCATGTTAAATATGCTAATACTTTGTATCCTCCTCTTAATGAAGGTCATTTTTTATATAATAACAATTATGTTTATTTGCTTTGCTTGTGTGTATACGTAGGAGTATTGAAATTATTCAAATACATTAACATATAACATAAAGAATGTATTAACTATTAAGATACATACATACATGTATGTATGCATGTACACAGGAATGACTTCATCTCACTTTTAAAGGGGAACAGAAACAAACACTCCAAGTTACAGAAATGTAAGTTAGAGCTGTTGATGTATTTTAAGTATTATTTTAAAATAAATTATTAAGTATGTTTTATTGCAGTATTCTAATACCGTAATGCAAATGAAATTTTGCACTACATTATATCACAGTGTTTATAAATCTTGATGTCCATCATTGTCACCCAGGAAAATAGATGAAATTCTAGTTCTAGTTTCACTTTTTTTTTTTAACCTAGTTTTAGGGCCACAGTACATTGAACGTGTTCTGTTTTGTTTTTCCATAAAGACTCTTTTTAACATTCTAAGCTGGAGGTACTTATTTAATACTGACTTGACATCCCAGGTAAGCAGTTGGATGCTTGAGTGTGGAGTTAGCAGGCAGGAGGTACATAAATCCATTCCACTGAATGAGAGGATGTAAGAGCAGTTTCAGTGGAATGATGAAAATTTAAGTCATATGGGATTACAGTGTCAGTGAGACATGAGGAATTGGAGGAATTTGCTGGAAAGAGATGTGAGGAAAGAGGGGCCATACAGAAGTTAATAATAGGGCAGAGGGATAAATAACTGAAAAAAAAATACTGGAAAAGGGGAAAAAATGAGATTCATGTCCAGAATGGAAGGAAAATATTGATAGAGAAATAAATATATTTGGTTTGGGGACAACAAGGGAATTCCTCTCTGATAGCTTTATTACCTCGGTAAATCATAAAGTAAGTCATTCCACTTCTCTGTACTTTTTAAAATAGTAATGTTGCTAGGAATTGCCAACAATACGTCTCAGGATCTCATGAGGCTTGAAAACCAAGAAACATTTTCTTATATGAACCACATAGTAAGAAACTTTTGGGTAAAGTGCCTTCTGAGAAAGATTTTTTTTCTCCTTGACTCCCATCCTGTGTCCTGAGCAATTGAAGTATTTAAGATACTTTATTATTTGACTGTTCTACGTATGTTAGTATATTTGCCTTGGAGAAGAAATAAAACTTAAAGACATTTTAATCCTAGGCCTAAAATATTTATTTAATTCCTCTTTCTGGAAAAAGTATTACATAGGCAATGTGCTTTGCTGAAATGTCACTGGTCACACACCTCGAGGGATAGAAGTTAGCCACATACATAAATTGATAAGGTCAGACTTTGCTCACACTGTCACATTCATGTCTCTAGACAATTTGTTGAAAACCTCACATTTCTCCTTTTTTTTTTTTAATGTTAGCACTTTCAGAGACATCAGCAAGTGGAAATACTCAGTGGATGGAGTAACACATAGGGTTATTATCACTTGTTTCCATTTTAGCACACAATACTGCATCTAGCAAACTCTTCCTAAGAATCCAAAGGAGATAAACTAGGACAGGTGTAATCTGAGACTGAATGAAGAAACCGGGAGAGGCTTTGGCGAATCAGCGAATCAGTTACTGGTTGGGGAATACAAGCTTTTAGGAAAGATGCCCAGGAATCAAACTTTCAAGAACACTTGGAGACAGACACTGAGTGTCTCCGTGAAGCAAGAGAAAGAATAGTTCATGAGTTTCTAAACATTAAACTGAATCTACAAGTTAAGTTGTATGTGGAATATAAAGCATTGTCTGACTCCAGCCTACTCCAGCAGAACCTCCTGCCCCCCTCTCTTTTCCTCACTTTGTGTGGACAGCTGTGCCTTTGTTCTGCTCCTCTGCTACTCCAAACTCTCTGCAGTCCATCACTTTGTACATTCTGGTGTCTCCGCCACTCTTGATCGTGTCACTCTTACTCATTCTTGAGGTCTCCATCAGGGTGCCTTCCAAAGAGAAACCATCCTGACCCATGTCTAAATTTACTCTCCCATGCTTGTCTCTGATTGCATGTTTTTGCTTTACTTCTGAAGTATTTTAACAATACTTTAACTATTTATTTCTTCCACTAAGATTTGTCTTCCTTATTAAACTAGAAGCAGTATTTGCTGAATCCATCATTGTACACTTAGTGCTTAGCTGATTAAATTAGCCCTTAACCTTTATTGAATGAACTAATTAATATATTTAGAAGAACATCTTAGGTAAAACACTTTAATGAGAACTAGGTACACTTAAATCCAGTACTTCCACTCCACCCCTCTTAATGAAGTTTGGGGAAAAGGTTAGGTCAAGACCCAATTTTTGTCTCTGAAGCCATCTCTGATTGTAAAAGTGACTGACCAGATCTCAATGAAATTTATAATAGATAATTTTGCCTTTATGTTTTCCATAGTAATTATTAGGCTGGTATTTTAAGTTCATCATAAAAAATAGTGACGTGTAATGTAAGGAATACAGATAAATGCCCCCAAACATACAGTTAGGGCATCTGAAGCAGTACATGGACATTCTGACTGCCTATAATAGCCCAAGGCAAATGCATCTTTATCACATGTGAAGAAAAGGACTTCTTTACAGATGACTTGGTCTTGACTTTGTCCAAAAGTCCAGTTTCTTTGCATGTACTTCTCAGTTGAAAAACAAACCAGGCCAGAATAAGACACGGACTATGCAAAATACCTTTACAATAAAGAAGGCACATTTGACAAATGTTGAAGGGATTCCTCTGCTAATCTTTAGTTGTCTTTTCTCTCTGAAATTCTAAGAGACTTATTATCTATTTGATTTATAGAATGACAACTGTATAGTGCCAGGCTTTATGTTTATCCTTGACCATTAAACATAGAATTTTTTAAGTGTTTACTTTTTTTTTTTTTTTTAATGACGGTGGTTCATCTTTGTCATGTCAAAGGCATAGGTAGAAAATGTAGACATAAGGCAAAGTTTACTGTGGAATGGTTAAAATTAGTGCCCATGTGAATTCCCACTTCCCAGCTTTCTGAATAGTGTAATGAGGTATGCAGATGTGAGCACCATGAGACTATGGGAAGTGTTCCAGGAATGAGGTCATAACTGTATATATTTACAGGAGAAACAGGGGGGAGCCATGTAACAGTGTTTTCTTTGCTGAGAACATAGCTTCATTTAAAAGGGGCATCGGGGGGCGCCTGGGTGGCTCAGTGGGTTAAGCCGCTGCCTTCGGCTCAGGTCATGATCTCAGAGTCCTGGGATCGAGCCCCGCATCGGGCTCTCTGCTCAGCAGGGAGCCTGCTTCCTTCTCTCTCTCTGCCTGCCTCTCTACCTGCTTGTGATCTCTCTGTCAAGTAAATAAATAAAATCTTTAAAAAAAAATAAATAAATAAATAAATAAAAGGGGCATCGGGGCACCTGGTTGGCTCAGTGGGTTAAAGCCTCTGCCTTTAGCTCAAGTCATGGTCCCAGGATCCTGGGATTGAGCCCCACATGGGGCTCTCTGCTCAGCAGGGAGCCTGCTTCCCCCCTCTCTCTGCCTGCTTCTCTGCCTGCTTGTCTGTCAAATAAATAAAATCTTTAAAAAAAATGTTTAAAAGGGGCATCAACAAATCAGAGGAAGAGGAATTTGTATAAAATACATCTTAAAGAAAAAAGATTTATTTACTTTAGAGAGGGATAGTAGAGGGGAGGGACCAAGGGGGAGGGAGAGAGATACTTAGGCAGACTCTGCACTAAACACAGAGCCCCACCCAGGATTCGATCTCAGGACCTGAGATCACAGTCTCAGTTGAAACCAAGAGTTGCACACTTAACCAAGTGTACCACCAGGTGCCCCTAAAAGACATCTTTCATCAGCTAGAGACCCTTGTTCTTACTGAGCCTGCACAATTACGCCAAAGGAAAAAAGCAGTAAGGGAAATGTTAGTACCCTCCAGGAAAGAAAAACATTGTGTCTCCTTGATATTCATACAGAAAATAAAGAAAGCACCATGAATTACACTGAGACACGAATAATGACCAAAAAATGAGGTAGTATCACTAAAATCTATCTCTGATCATGTAACCAAAATGATTAAAAGTAATGAAAGTGATCAAACAATTCACAAGTAGCAACACAAAACCATTTGTAAAAGGTACACATCTTAAAAACGTCTCTTACAAGAGGTCATAACGGATGATTTTATCATGCATTGGCAAAGAAATACAGGAGTGGGAGAGGGAAGAAAGTGAGGGGAGACAAAACCTGCTAAACTCAGCAGCTGAGGGAGTCGCAGTTTGCATATTGGGCCAATGCATAACTTAGACTTGTAGGATTAGCCCTATGCTTCATGACCTTGGAAGGCAGAGTTATACCCAGTTCCTAAAGTATGGTCTGAGTGAAGATACAGTAAAAAGCCTTAGCTGGGAAAACATGAGGGAAGATTTCCCCAGATTATATCAGAGCATAGACATGAATGGAGTTGGGGCACTTGGGGGGCTCAGTCAGTTAAGCATCCAACTCTTGATTTCAGCTCAGGTCATGATCTACATGGTTTTGAGTTCAAGCTTGGTGTCAGGCACTGCACTGGGCATGGAGCCTGCTTGAGATTCTCTCCTTCTTTCTCTCTCTCCCCACTCTCTCTCAAAGACAAAAAGAAAGGAATAGACTTGCCCATATTGAGGTTATAAATAATGAGACATGCAAGGCAAATTTAAAAACACATTGAATGAAAAATGTGTATGTGTATGTACATGCACACATATGTTACTGGGAAATATAATTAGAAAAGAAATTCTCCAACTCAAAAATTCCTCCAGAAAGATAGCAGAAATAGAAAACTTTTGTATTTTGGGGCCCCCTGGGTGACTCCGTTAAGCACCTGACTTTGGCTTAGTTCATGATGTCAGGGTCCTGAGATTGAGCCCTCCATCAGGCTCTGCGTTGGCTTGTCCCTCTGCCCCTCCCCACATTCATTCTCTCTCTCTCTCTGATATATCAATCTTCCAAAATATAAATGTTTTCTTTTTTTGTTTAGTAAACATTAATCTACAATGCAAGGCATATGGCAAGCATTCAGCTAACTGACTGTGAAGATAAAAATGAATCCACATCCTCATACAGCCAGAGATGACCCATTAAATACATATTTTCAGGGGCATTTAAAGCCCAGTTTGTTACACGTAGATTATGTTCTGAGTTGTTCTGAGTTTTGGGGATGACCACCTGTGTCAGCTTATTGGCCTCCTTCAGAGAGAAACAAACTTTCCCTGTCTTCATTACAGAAAGTAGTTTTGGGATTAGGAGCAAGGATTGGGCTCCTGTTCCCTCACAGAAACTGGACAAGAGGTACCCTGTCCTTAGATGTTTGCACTTCAAAGAGATGGCCTCCAGGTCCTTGAGAAAAACATTTCTGCATTTTAGAACTCACAGAAGGCCTAATTTTCTACAGGGAAAAAAAAAAAAAACTTGAAAGTAAAATTTTTCTAAAACCTTCTGAGTAAAAGGAAGGGGGATAAAATTTCCCCCCTTACTTTGAACAGAGAGAATTAAGTCTTTTGTTTTTAACTGTATTTGTCCTAACAGAATGCATGTGTATAAGCATAAGATAAAGATTTTGGCCTGGAAGAGAACACACTCCCTCTGAAACTTCCTAAAATACCTCAAAACTAGTGTAAGTCAGGATATAAGATATGGGTAGGTCTTTCATTGGAGTAAGTTTTCACATTTCAGTAATTTATTCAAACTAAATTTACTCAATAAAGCTACGCATAGGGGCACCTGGGTGGCTCAGTCGTTAAGCGTCTGCCTTCAGCTCAGGTCATGATCCCACTGGGATTGAGCCCCACATCAGGCTCCCTGCTCAGCAAGGAGCCAGCTTCTCCCCTTCCCTCTCCCTCTGCTCCCCCAGCTTGTGCAGTCGCTCGCTCACGCTCTCTCTGTCAAATAAGTAAAATCTTTAAAAAAAAAAAAAAGCTATGCATAGACTTCAGTTATGGGAAAATTAAATATTTACATCTAAGTGCATTTACCTGTGGGAAAAGGGGAGAAGGGTTAAACATTTGATTTTATATCTTTATTTATAGTTTAAAAAGAAATCAGATGTGAGATGCCTGGTTGACTCCGTCTCCAACTCTTGATATCGGGTGTGTGAGTTCAAGCTCCATATTAGGTGTAGAAATTACTTAAAAATAAAATCCTTAAGGGGCACCTGTATGGTGCAGTTGGTTAAGCATCCAACTCTTGGTTTTGGCTCAGGTTGTGATCTCAGGGTTATGGGATTGAGCCCCTTCTTGGGGTCTGTGCTCAGCATAGAGTCTGTTAAAGATTCCCTCTCCCTCTGCTCACCCCCTCCCTGCCATGACTTATTTGTCTCTTTCTTTCTCAAAGAAATAAAATAAAATAAAAAATAAAATAAATAAAATAAAAAATAGTAAAAAATTTAAAAAAAAAGGAAGAAGGCATATGACTCTCTAACTAGCCTGCAAACTAATAATTAAAAAGTGGCATTGGGGAATAAAGTGACTTTAGAAATCCAACCAGAATGAACATCATTTGTACCTTACCAGTGATGACCTTCCTTCTCAGAATTTGTGCATACAAACAAAAAAACCTAAAGCAATGCATGGAAAATTAGAAAGTATTGCCAAATAAGAAGATGATAGTACAAATAACATACATAATTTCAATACCTTAGTTTATGCTATTTTTCCAAATTTTTCTATTGTTAGATAAAAATGTACATTTATATATTATCCATATAGATTTATATATATGGATATATATATTTATTTATATATATAATCCTTATAGATTTATATATATATATTTATTTGTATATATATTATCCATATAGATTTATATATTGTCTATATATTCTTTTAGATTTTCCCTTTTCTTTCTCTTAAGATTTATTTGAGAGCAAGAGAGAGACAGTGTGCGTGCACACAAGTTGGAGGGACCGAGGGAGGGAATCTTCAATCAGACACAGCACTGAGTGTGAAACATGGCTGTCTTCCTACCCATGAGATCATGACCCGACCCAAAATCAAAAGTTGGACACGCAACAGACTCCAGTCCCCCTAGAGTCAGCTTTTTTATTTAGCGGTGAATTATGAGTATTTTCTCAATTAGAGCTCATTGAGTTTGCTAATAGCTTACTATTAGCAATAGTTAGTAAGTTAGCTTACTAACTGATAGTAATACTATTACTTAGTAATAGTTTACTAATAGCTTAGTAACACTACACTTTTCTAGAGACACTGTCATTTTAAAACCACTCCTGGGTTTGTTTGTTTTTTAATGTTTTTTGAAGTATAATTGATATACAATATCCAATTTCAGGTTTATGTTATAGTGATTCAGTAATTTTATATATTAGGGAATGAATAGTTACCATCTTTCACCATACAGTTACTACAATATTATTCACCGTGTTTCCTGTCCTGTACATTTTATCCCCATGACATATAATGTAAGTTTGTAACTCTTAATCTCACTCGCCAATATCTGTCTTCCCCTTACCCTCCATCTTCTGCCAAACAGTAGTTTATTTTCTGTAGTTATGAGTCTGTTCCTGTTTGTTCATTTGTTATGATTTTAGATTACACATGTAAATGAAAACATACAGCATTTGTCTTTGTCTGACTTACTTCTTTTAGCATGATACTCTCTAGGTCCATCCATTCTGTCACACACGGTTGCCAGGATTTTGTGTTCCTGCGGTTCTTGGTCACGCGACTTCTAAGAGTGGAGAGGTAGACCAGACAAAGTGGTGGGCAGCAAAGTTTACTGAGCAGGAGTACAAGCTCCCAGAGAGGGAGGGAAGCCCAAGAGAGTTGCCCTCAGACTTTCTAAGTTTAGGGGTTTTAACGAGCCCTTCTGCAGAACTTTCTTAAGCCATCAGGGTGTGCTGAGTTGTGCCAATCAGGTCTTGGGTCACGTATCTATCTAACTCTTAGGGTAATGCCCATGTGCTGATGCTCCTTTTTTTTTTCCTGACATTGGGGACTTGGGTCTTAAATGCCCCTTGTCTGTGATCGTGGCAAATGCTTTTGTGGTTAAATTTCTTACTTTAGGACATTTTGCAGAAGTCATTTCTGCAAAGGCAAAGCAGAGCATCAGCACAGTCCTGTCTAAGCTGAAAACAGGATGTCAGTGCTGTATTATTTTAGCTGTCCTGAGTCTATATTTCCTTGCTAGGGACCCTAGCCCTGACTACCTAACCCCTAACAATGGCAAGATTTCATTCTCTCTCTCTCTCTTTCTTTTTAATAGCTGTGTCATAATCTATGTGTGTGTGATGTTCTTTATCCATTCATCTCTCAGGGGACACTTAGGTTGCTCACATATCTTACTATTACAAACAAAGTTGCAGTAAATGTGGGGTGTGTATGTTTCTATGAATTGGTGTTTTCATTTTCTTCATATAATTGCGCAGACGTGGATTTGCTGAATTGTACAGTATTTCTGCCGGTAGTTTTTTGAGGAAGCACTGTTTTAAGTAGTGGCTATGCCAGTTTCCATTCCCATCAAGAGTAGTCAGGGGCTCCCTTTACTATACGTCCTTTCATCACAGCCAATCTGATGGATGTGAGCTGATATATCATTGTAGTTTGGATTTGCATTTCCTTATGACTAGCGATTTGGATCTGCTTTTCATGTACCTGTTGGCTCTCTTGTGTCTTCTTTAGAGATGTGTCTATTCAAGTCTTCTGCCCATTTTTAATCCTTCTAAAAAAATACTAAGTTGTGTAATTTCTTTGTGTATTTTGAATAATAACCCCTTACCCACTATATGTTATTTCCAAACATCTCGCATTTACTGCTTTATTTTTTTACTGCTTTATTTGATAAAATTTTTATCCTTCTTCTTTTTTTTAAGATTTTTAAAATTTATTTGACAGACAGAGATAACAAGTAGGCAGAGAAGCAGGCAGAGAGAGGAAGGGAAGCAGGCTCCCTCCTGAGCAGAGAGCCTGATGTGGGGCTCGATCCCAGGACCCTGGGATCATGACCTGAGCCGAAGGCAGAGGCTTTAACCCACTGAGCCACCCAGGTGCACCAGTTTTTGTCCTTCTTTTGTTAGTGTAATATATCTTGTTGTTGGATTTGCGAATGTTGACCCATTCTTTTGTCTCAGGCATAATTCCCACTTGATTGTGTTGTATGATTCTTTCAATATATTTTTAAATTTTTTTAAGTTTAAATTCTACTTAGTTAAAATGCAGGATAATATTAGTTTCAGGTGTGCAGTTTACTGATTCGTTATTTGCATACATCACCCAGTGTTGCTCACAATAATTGCACTTCTTTTATTAATACTTTGTTGAAGATTTTTATATCCATGTTCATTAAGGATATTGGCCTGTGATTTTCTTTCTTTTTGGTCTCTATCTGGGTTTGATGTCAGGATAATGCTGTCCTTGTAAAAGAATCTTGGAAGCATTCTTTCCTCTTCAATTAAAATAATAATAATAATTGGAGGAGTATAAGTAATAACTCTTCTTTAGATACTCAGTAGAATTTATCTGGGAAAGAGCCTATTTGTCCTGGACTTTTGTTTTTAAGACTTAAAATTGCTGATTCAATGTTCATTTCTTGTAATCAGTCTGTTCTAATTTTGTATTTCTTCTTGATTCAGTCTTGGAAGGTTGTGTGTTTCTAGGAATTCATCCATTTCTTCTAGGTTTTCCAATCTGTTACCCTGTAATTGTTTATAGTGGTCTCTTACAACCCTTTGCATTTCTCTAGTATCAGTTGTGACTCCTTTTATTTTTCATTTTATTTATTTGGGCCTCTTTTTCTTTTTTTTCGTGCATCTCCCTAGACATTTATCAATGTATCTTTTCAAGGAACCACCTTATAGTTTTATTGATCTCCTTTGTGTTGATCTGGTCTTCTGTATTGATCTGGTTTTGTGTTTTTAGTCTCTATTTCACATTTCTGCTCTCACCTTTATTATTTGGTTTCTTCTAATTAGTGATTTTGTTTGTTGGTCTTTCTCTAGTTCCTTTAGATGTAAGGTTAGATTGTGGGAGGTTTTTCTGGTTTCTTGAGGTAGGCCTCTGTCACTATAATTTTGCTCTTAGAACTGCTTATGATACATCCCATAAGTTTTCAAAAGTTTTGGTTTCATATTTGTGTCCAAGTACTTTTTTTTATTTCCTCTTCAAAAATGTTTCTGCTCTTTTCTCTTCCTTATCCTTCTAGAATTCTGGTCATGTAAAATTTAGTACACTCGATGTTGTTTGAGAAGTCTCTTATCCTATTCTTATTTTTTTATTCCTTTTTTTTTTCCTGATTTACTCTGTCTTCTAGATTGCTAATCCATTCTCCTATGTCGTAATCTGCTCTTGATTCCCTTAATTTTTCATCTCATTTATTGTTTTCTTCAGCTCTGTTGCATCTCTAATTATATTTTCTGTCTCTTTTTTGAAGTTCTCACTGAGTTCGTTCATTTTTCCCTCAGCTGGTGAACATCTTTATGACCATTCCTTTGAAATCTTTATCAGATAAATTACTTATCTTTATTTCATTAGATTTTTTCCTGTGGTTTTTATCTCTTTCATTTGGAACATATTCCTGTCTTACCTTTTTGTTTGGCTTTCGGTACTTATTTCCATGAATTAGGAGGAACATTCTTGAAGGAAGGACCTTCTGTAAGAGTGTCCCCTGCATAGACCATGTGTGCCTAGTGGCTTTGGTTAACTGGCTGGAACTGGGGTAGTCACAGGCTGTGGGGATGCTGGGCCATAAAGTGTGTCTAGCTCGGCAAGATGCGTAGAGCTAGAGTAGGCACATGGGCGAGGTACCCTGGGGCACACCATGCTGGGGCTGCCTCAACAGAAGGGCTAGAGCTATAGGGGTACAGATCAGGTCTGTCCCTGCATATGCCATACCCAGGCCACCTTGGTAGGACAACTGGGATATATAAATGCTTCACATTTATTATATTACAAATAATTCCAGGATGACCATTTGTATAACTACGGATCTCTCCTGTACTCCCACTTATTTTCTCAGGTTGTGTTGAACTTAAGGAAGTTGAATTGTTGCTTAGCATTTTACGAACCTTTTGAGGTTTTGTAGATATAATGGGCAAAATACTTTTCAGAAGGTTTGAATAACTTCATAGAGATTGAAATAAATTAATAAGCATAAAAATGGATTTTTATTTCTCCATGTCTTGAATTTGTATAATGTCTGAAAGACATAGATTGTTTGTTTCTATGTGACCTTTTTGCATTTTCAAGACTAGCCTCTTCTTACAATTTAGACAATGCTATTCCATTTCACTCACCTTCATCACACTTCTAGGCAAAAATAAAATTGTTAAAGTATCATTGAAGCAAAAAGGGTCATTTGTGGTGAAAGCTGTTACTTAAGTTATTTTAGTGTCGATAAGTTGTCCTTCAAGAGTTCTATGACAATGATGACTCAGGAAATAAAGTGCTATTAGAGAACCTGTTTTTAAAGAAGTCTTACTCATTGATGTGATGGTGCTTTAATGCCATGTAGTGAACAGTTTTCTTTTTCATTTTTAACTGTAGAGTGTTTTTCATCCTAAAATTTCATTCATATTGGTGTGGAAGGCACAGGAAGATGCCTTGGTCCTGATCATTTACAAGTTTTATCATCTTGGGTAAACCTCTTTAAAAAATGTACCTTTCTCTTAGTTTCCTTTTTCTTCTAGAATGCTTGATCACATACTGTGAAAATCACCTGATGTAGTTGGGTAACAGTAAAGAAGTGAGGGAAGAAAGGGCAGAAAGAGATAGGAGAGAGAAAAAGAAAGCAGGGCAGAGACTGAAAGAGGGATTAGTAAGAATGTTAAGAATATTGAAGCAAAAATCTCTTTATTTTCTTCCTGGTTGCTGCCGACATATGCAGTAGTGATCCCCCTGGTCAGTGCTGTCTCAGTGGGACGGCATCAAAAATGAACAACTCAACAGAACATAAAGGGTAGCTTCTGTTAATTCTTGCAAAGCCTAAAGAAAACCAAAGAGATATTGCCATCTATTCGTTTTTTATTATTATGCTATGTTAGTCACCATGCAGTTCTTCATTAGTTTTTGAGGTAGTGTTCCATGATTCATTGTACATGTATAACACCCCAGTGCTCATTGCAATACGTGCCATCTACTCTCATACCTTTCTCATATTTCTGTTTATGTTTAGAAATGAATATAATTAAATTCACTGTTTTTTTTAATTTCTTTTTTTCTTAATTATGTTAGTTACCATACAGTGTGGTGATTAAATTCACTGTTGAAAAAGTAAGCTGTAGCGATGTCTGGGTGGCTCTGTTGGTTAAGTGTCTGCCTTCAGCTCAGGTCATGATCCCAGAGTCCTGGGATCGAGCCCCACATCGGGCTCCCTGCTCAGCAGAGAGTCTGTTTCTCCCTTTCCCTCTGTTGCTTCCCCTGCTTGTGCTCTCTCACTCTATCTGTCAAATAAATAAATAACTTTTTTTAAAATTTTTTAATTTATTTTCAGCATAACAGTATTCATTAAAAACAATGAGCACCACACCCAGTGCTCCATGCAATACGTGCCCTCTCCAATACCCACCACCTGGTTCCCCCACCCTCCCACCCCCCGCCACTTTAGACCCCTCAGATTGTTTTTCAGAGTCCATAGACTCTCATTGTTCACCTCCCCTTCCAATTTCCCTCAACTCCCTTCTCCTCTCTAACTCCCCTTGTCTGGAAGAGATTATGCTGAGTGAAATAAGTCAAGCAGAGAGAGTCAATTATCATATGGTTTCACTTATTTGTGGAGAATAAATAACTTTTTAAAGGAAACTGTATCACATGCAGAACTGTAAAAGTTAGGAAACAATTTTAAATGATGTACATATTGGGTTACTTCTCAATCACTCATCTTTGAACAATTGCTTCTTTTATTAAATTTTACTAGGACCATCTCATGAAGAGTTCCATTGTTTGTGATCATATACAATGGGTTAACAGGAGCTGTTAAATTATTTTCTGTCTTCTACAGAGTTCAGTGAATCTATACTGCCTAACTTTAAGTTGTATTCTTCCTTTTTCTCTCGGGTCTTCACATGTGGACTTAAGCCAGTTTGATTGATGTTTACTTAGTGTAATAAAGTAGCTCTTCTGGAAGATCACATTTGCTTTCTTTATGACAATAACTTTCCAAATTGAAAGCTCTAGAAAGAGCTTATAAAGCAATTTCCCTTGGTCAACAGAGTTTTTTTTTTTCTTTTTTTAGCATCCAAAATGGCCTCTGGGACCCTAAAATTATTTAATCCTTGGAAGAAATTAGCTAGAAAATGTAGAAAACATAACCAAATTGTCTTTTTATTGCATGGAATTTTTTGAATGAGTTAGTCAGTTGTTTAATTTGATTTTATAGAACCAGTATAGCAATACTTTATAATCAGGGAATCGAAAAGGAGTTCAAATATGTGGTTTACCAAATCTCTGTCATTTTGTCATTGCTTGGGAAATCTTTCATGTGTGCTCGGCCACAGGGTCCTTTCTATCCTGCTTTGGCATTCTGGGGTGATTAGCCAGGGATGCTACTATTGTGTATGATGGTTTCTTGACCTGAGTTGCTTGACCAAAATCACTGGGTCCGTGAACAGGCTTTTGGATCCCTATGCCTGAAAACTAACTTGAGCTACATAATAAATGACTCGCTTGAGCCACAGGGCTGTAATGACTCACATGACCCGGGAAGTAGAGAATTTAACCTGGCTAACTCATGACAAATTTAAGGTACTCCTAGCCCAATTAAAAAAAAAAATCCCTCTGAGCTTTCATCTGTATAGAGAGAACTTACACATGGCTAGAGAAAAGGGTCATCAGCTGGTTTAAGTATAAATGGTGCTTACAGTTCATGAGTTAATAGGGTGGGCTTCTTTGATTTTTTTTCTTGTATCTCATGACCTTCTTTAGCAGAGATAGGGAGTTGGTTGAGATATCATGTCAGACATGCCATCTCAAAGACACTGTGCTAGGGAGGGGTGGTTTCCAGAGTAAATGTGTTAAGATTTACTGAAAAAAATGAACAATAGATACCTTAGCAACTCTGATATTTGGCATCTGAAAGCTTGAATTTGTGTGACATCTTTACTCAATAGGCCTTTTCCTTAAAAAAAAAAAAAGTTAAAGGGATGTTTTCTCCTTAAAATTGGAGTGACTAAACAGTTGCCATTGTGCTAATGAAGCTGAAAGAAAAGCAATTAAAAATCCAAATGTGTGAGAAATGACATCCATTAAACCTTCATTATACTGCTATTAACTCGGAGTTTATTATGTCACACGGTAGATGTATGAGATGATCACTTTGGAAAAGCTAAAATTGACTTATTTACATGTATTTATTTTCTTACGGTTACCATAGATACATTTCCATAGTTTGTATAAAATATGTTAGTCACGAGTTGTATTTAAATTTGCTACAGATTTCCAACCGGATCTCGTATAAAGAAATTATAGATGTAAACACTCAAAAATTAGTAGCTTTACATTGGTAGCAATATGTACAGCTGGCTCTGTAAGCTGTACCCTTTTTTTCACACTTAAATGTAAGGCAGTCCCCTCTCTAACTTTTCCTTAGCCTAGCTGAACTGGAATTAAAGAATGTGGACCTTATTAAAAAGGACCCTATTAAACATCAATACATACCTTCCAAAAAAAAATGGGGGATTGCTTAATTAGCAACACCTTAGGAAAACAAGTACACCTCAGTGAGAAGCTACCTATGAAACCCCAGGTTGTCCAACACATGTCCAACACAGACTGTTGGTTTGTGAAATTAGAAGTAAGGGCAATTGGAAAATACTTCTGCTGCATTTACCTCTACTTTAAGGAAAGGGCACATCTATAGGCCAACTATCCAATTTAGATTGCTACTTTCTTGGTCATCCAATCTTTCCCAAATGCTTTCCTGGGCAAGCTTCTTTCCCCCAGGCTTCAACTCTTCTCTGGGGTTGGCATTATGGTCCCCAACCACTTAAGGAAAAAAAAAAATTTTTTTTTAAATAAGGTACCTCATCACTCATAGAGAATTTATTTTACCTTGATAATTTCATACTATTAGCTCTTAAAACTGTAATACAGTTGTTACTGTCCATCCAGGGGAGCTGTAATGCAGACATTAAGGATATTAGCTTTGGAGTCACACAGATTGGAATATTTACCAGTAGATGGATACTGAGTAAATTAAGTTTCTGATGCTTATTTTCTTCATGTGGGAATAAATGCAATATTAGTATAATTACAACCTCATAGATATGCAAACACTCAATAATTAATTGCTTTACATGAATAGCTATAATAGTATTTTGTTTCTGCAGATCAAGAATGCCCAAATATTAGGGGCACAAATGGGAGATGCATAATGGGATCATCTTCAGCCCTATTGCTTAATGTTCTCAGATTAAGATACTTTGTTAAGCAAAAGTATCATCCAGGATGCCAAAGAATAATCTGAAAGTATTCTCTATCCCAACTTCTTTTGGCTTAATCCCAAACTTGTATAAGACATTAAATATCTTTCCACCTCAGTGTTCTATCATGACTGATTTAATAGAATTTAACTTCTCCATTAATCATCAGGGGCCTATACTTCCAAGGAACCCAGTGTAATTACTTTCTATAACTTCCACCTCGTATCTAATACCATATTCCTGTTGTGTACAGCTATAAAAAGACCTGTGACCCACGGTTAAAATGGAGCTATACCATATTCTGTATTACTGCATTTCCTCAGGAAAATCTGTTGGTCTTTCCTCACCAGCTTTCTCCTTTACTTCACCGTTCCAGGCAAACTCAAGCATGGCCATATCTATACACTATGTTGAGTCTTTTAATATCTGTCTATTTTTACTGAAGCCTAGTTTTTGTGACCATGTTGGATTCTGTGGAGTGGGCTTTCTGACTTGCTTTAGGATGAAGACATTTGCCTAGATCAGATTATCCTCACACCTTTCCCAAAATTGATACCATGCAACACGGATAGAAAATATGTTTAACCTACCTTGACAGAGTAACTAGATGATAGAGTAAACTATAAACTTCATCTTGTAAGTTTAAGTGGAAAAAAGAAACCTGGGATCAGTAGAATCAGGGCTGTGAGCCTGATGGTGGGTGCACAGAAGAAGAGGGACAGTAAGGACTTAGGCGTAGAAGAAGACAGACAACTTCAGTAAAGGTTTACTTCCTGAAGAAGATAGTTCTGTCCTGCATCAGAACTCCTGTGCCCATCTCCAAGAAGGCACAGGTCGGAGTGAACAAATTAAAAGGAAAAACGTGTGGCACAGTAGGTTTCCTTGGGAGAAGCAGCAGATACTAAAGCAATGGAATAAGCCAGCTAAGGCTAAGAACTTTGTTAAAATACAGTAGAGAAAACCACTGCCAACAGCAGCATTTACCTATTGGAACTGTTAGGGGCTGTAAGAACACAGAGGAGAAAATCACCCCACAGGGAGCAGAAGCAATGATCAGAGGCTTGTCATTTGTAGACATGAATTTTCGTTTGTTTATTTTTAATTTTGTAGACATGAATTTTTAACACAGTTACTATACATACGTTTTATAGGCTCAGATTTCAAAAGGAAACATGAACATAATGAGAGAAGTAGATGATACAAGGAAAAGAATCAAATGGAAACTCTAGACCCAAAATAGATGATATTGAAAAGGAAGTTTTTATGAGGTCATAATAACAATGAGTAAGGGTGCTAGAAGAGATTGTGCAAACAGTCAGTAGAAGGCTGGTGTGGTTATACCAGCATCCACTAGGTCACGCAGGAGGGTATTTGATAATAATTTATTCTGTACTATTTAATATAGTTTTCTATATATATGTAAAATTTAAAAATTTTAAAAAAACAAACATGCACTGAAGATCCTAGTCAATGAAATTAAACAGGAGAAACCAATTTGATATATAACAAATGTGGAGAAGAAGGTGAAAATAACTCTTAAGAAATCGCTTTTTTATTTAGCTGGAAAAACTGAAAAAAAAATCAATGGAAAAGCTACTACAACTATGGGAAAATTCATGAAGGGGGCGGGATATTAATTAAATCGCTCGTTATGTATAAAAACAATCAACTAGATGCCATAGTGAAAAGAGAAGACCTCATTTTCAGTAATGAAAATATGAAATATGGTAGTAAGAAATATGTCAATCTTGGAGGAAGAAAATGATAAGTAGATCCTCAGAAACAGTAGTGGGCCTGAGCAGTGCTTGAATAGCTGAGTAACATCTCCTAAAACACCGAACATGTTAAAACCTAAGAGGAAGTGTCAGTAATAAAATCACTGCATATGACACAGACATATGGACAGATGCTTATAAGAGAATCTAAAATCTAGACAGACAACTCAGTGCATAGGAAATTTAGTATGCAGTACGGATGTTGTTTCAAATCAATGAGAAAGAGGTAGACTTTTTAATGAATGGTGTTGGAGTGTTGGGTCACCTAAATAGCTCTTCCTAAAATGTTACCTCACATTGCATGATGGGATCATGTCCACATGGTCTGAAATTTAAAAATGGAAATGTAAACCATGTCATTATAAAATGACATTGGTTGAATTATTCTGTGACCTTGGAGCGAAAAACATTTTTATTCAAATTCCAGAAATAGTACAAGAAAATAGGAATTATTGTGAATATATAATTCAGAGATTTTTAGAAAATAAGGAAAAATAAAGTAACAGGAAATTATTTGCTGTTTATAATACAGGCATAGGTCAATCTCACAAACTCATTCCAACCTCCTTGTTACCAAGAAAAAAGGTCCAAGGTCCTGAGAACACAATGGTCAAACACATAAAAATCTTACTTAAAGAAATGCCAGTAACCTGTAAGCCTGTGAAAACAACGCTCAGATTTACTCTTATAAGAGAAAATCAAAACAACACTTAAAATGTTTTCTCATCTCTTGAAGCAGATGAAAATCAGACTGTTTGACACCAAAATTAGGAGAAAAGAAATCGTGTTATTTATATCTGTAGGGATGGTATTTGACAATATCTTACCACTTCAAGGCAAGCATTTTTTTTTTTTTACAACTCTAAAATCAGGTTGTATTTTGTGTATGACACATCTCTCTGTAGGGTAGCAGGCCAATCATATCTTAATTATCATTAGTGTAATTATCATGTATCATAATTCAAGTTTTTTATTTATTTCCAGTCAAATAGAGTGTGATATTAGTTTCAGATATACAATATAGTGATTTGATATTTCTATACAAAATCTGGTGCTCTTCATAACAAGTGGCCTCCTTACTCCCCATCACCCACTCCCACCCATCCCCCCACCCACCTTCTCTCTGGAGACCATCAGTTTATTCTCTGTAGTTGAGAGTCTGTTTCTCAGTTTCCCTCTCTTTCCCTCTCTCTCTTTTTTCCCCCTTTGCTCATTTGTTTCTTAAATTCCACATATGAATGAAATCCTGTGGTGTTTGTCTTTCTCTGGTTAAATTCTCTCTCTTAGCATAATGCACTAGCTCTGTCCTGTCCGTGCTGTTGCAAATGGCAGATTTTGTTCTATTTTAGAGCTATTACTCCATTGAGTTTGTATACCACTTCTTTATCCATGCATCACTTGATGGACACTTAGGCTGTTTCCATATGTGACTATTGTAGATAATGCTGCTGTAAACATTGGGTGCATGTATCCTTTTGATTTAGTATTTTTGTATTTTTAGGGTAAATACCCACTAGTGCATTTGATGGATCATAGCGTAGTTCTATTTTTAACTTCCCGAGGAAACTTCATACGCCTTTCCACGGTGGCTGCATGACTTTGCGTGCCCGCCAGCAGTGCACAAGCCAGGAGTGCCTTTTTTTCTTCATGTTCTTGCCAATACTTTTTGTTTTAGTGTTTTTTATTTTACCCAATCTGACGGGTGTGACGTGATAGCTCACTGTGGTTTTTTATTTGCATTTCCATGATGATCAATGATGTTGAGCATCTTTTCATGTGTCTGTTGGCCATCTGTCTGTCTTGTTGGAAAAAATGTGTATTCCTGTCTTCTGCCCATTTTTAATTGGATTATTTGGGAGTTTTTTGATGTTGAGTTTTAGAAGTTCTTTATATATTTTGGATACTATCCCTTGAGCAAATACATCATTTGCAAATACCTCTCCTATTGCATGGGTTGCCTTTTAACATTGTTATTGTTTCCTTCACTGTGCAGAAGCTTTTTATTTTGATGTAGTCCAAGTAGTTAATTTTTGCTTTTGCATCCCTTAGCTCAGGAGGCATATCTTGAAAGAGGTTTCTTTGGTGGCATATGAACATTTTAATAGTTTTTTTCCCATCATTTAAATTGAGTTATGTGCAGAATTGATAGCTCACAGGTTGGAGTTGTACACCAAGCAAAGCAAGTGAAGGCATAAAAAATTGCCAAATTTATCAGCGTAACTGAAGACTTTTAAAGCAATTAATAGGCTAGTGTTACTGATTCATTCATAATTCAGAATCATCTCTGAGATAGGGTGCATCAACTTACAAAAACTTTCTGGTGACCTTGAGTAGAAAATGCAAGTTTTCTTAAACAGTAATATATCCAAGTGGATTCCAGTCCTTTGGATTTAAAATCCAGAGATAATGGTGCCACTATGTAAAGAAATGTTGCTTTCAACAATAAATGTTGCAAAAGGACAGTGTACTATAAAACAGTACAAAGTTTGATGACTTTGAGTTAAAAAGTGATTCAGAGTAGGGCTTAAATATGACACATTTAGAAATGGCTTAATGAAATTATTTAACTTTTAATTTCTGTTTTATACAAGAAGAATTTTGTTCATAAGATATGTCTTCATTTCCAACTTGTATTTCTCTGTTCGGATCATTTTCTCTTTAATTCTTTATTTGAGTGCACCTGATACACAGTGTTGCCTTAGTTTCAAGTGTACAGCATAGTGATTCAACTTCTCTGTTACACTATGCTCAACAGATAATAATATAAGTAAACAAGATGCTTAAAGATATAGAAATGCTAACATACCTTATATTGATCTCCATCTTGCTGTTAATATTGTATGATCATTTTGTAACTCTTTCATGCATGTTGTGTGAAAAACTTTTTGGGGGGTGAATCAAATTTCTATGTGAAAGACAATATACACATATACATGTATACAAAAAAAAATAACTAAAACCCTGAAGTGTTGAATTTGAAATGGAAGTACATTAGACAGTATATTTCCTAGCCTCGCTACCAGAAAAGTTAGAAGAAATGATACTGACAATAAACTCTGGCCCCTAATTAGCGATAAATTCTACTCTTCACTAAGAAGAACTGGTACTTCCTAGAGAACTGACAGTCTTCAGTTCTTGACAGGCAATCATAAGAAGGGCCTGTAACATTCTGTGAGAAAAGCAAAAGACAAGCAAATAAAAATGTACTTCTAAAAATAAAAACCTGTAAGGGCCACCTTGAACTCCTCCCCATTGGTCAATTTTAGAACTACTTAAACATCACATCAAGATATACTTCAGTTGCCTGAAACACACTAAACTTATGAAAAATCCACGTTTATAATTATGTTCAAAAAGAGAAAGTGAACCACAAACAATGACAACAAATATTTGATACCATTAGAAATGACCCACTCCCTCGCTCTCTGAAAATTGGTTAGTGGGAAGAATTATACATTAGTCCTGGCATTCCTCTGAAAAATATTTTCATAGTTAAAATCATGTAATAGCTGAGAAAAATCTGTAAAGAAAAATAACAGTGGATAAATTAGATAGAATGATAAAAAACATATATATTTTTCCCAATTTTTTTTTTATTTCTAAAATAGTCATTTGGAAAAGACCTTCAACATACACTAGGTCCAAGACGTAAAATGTTCACAGCAAACCTGGGTTGTTCAAATTCTCATTCTTCAGATTACTTACTGTATAAAGAGTGAAACTAAGTTTGCATAGAGAGCAGTTTCTGTCACTATTTGAAGTCAGAGATGAATCTCATCATCACTAATCATGGGAGAACAGAAATGTCAGGTCTCCTAATGTGATGTGGTCCAAAATGTACAGCATCATCTCTTAAACTTGTCAAAATCATTTCAACTTGAATCTACTTGAGTCTTTAGATAAAACATGTATTCTGCCAGTAATAAAATATGGTGGGATTGTCAAATCCCAACCTGAGGAACGATCACGTCAGTGCAGAAGGTAGGAAATGTCTACAAAAGAAATCACAGCCATCACTGCCATCAAAGGAAGACTCCTTTGGATTAAAAAGACAACCTAAAGGGTTCAGCTAAGGGATAATTATTCAAGCAGCTGTAAATGATATTGGGGAAAACAGAGAAAATATGAATATGGATTGGATATTAGATATAATTAGAGAATAATTGCTGCTTTTGTTAGGTCTGATAACCATGTCTCGGTTATATAAACGAGTCCTTATTTGTAAAAGATTCTCAGAGAAGTATTCATTGTTGAAATGTAATGATGCCTGCAATTTATTTTAAAATGCTTTTAAAGAAATAGTTGAAGCAAATAGTTTTTAATTATTCAAGGTAATATGCATATAGCTTTTCATTTTATTCTGCATTATCTATTTAAATATTTCTGTAACTAAGAGGAAAAACAAACAAAAAGGTTCTTTGGAGTTCTTAAATCTTCTTGTATATTTTTTCACCCTTCTGCATGAACTCTGGATGAAAGGAACCTGAACTCTTTCCTTAAAGAACTCGGCCATTCCGCCATGTAGATGACTCATAAGGAAAACAAAAACAAAACTTTAAATTTTTATTTAATTAAAATTGATTAATTAAATTAATTAAATTTGATTTATCTTAAATTTAACTAAATTTAAACTGATTTTTATGATTAAAGACAAGGAAGTGTCCTTAATAACTGAAATTTTTTAAAAAGATTTTATTTATTTATTTGACAGAGGTCACAAGTAGGCAGAGAGGTAGGCAGAGAAAAGAGGAAGAAGCAGACTCCCTGCTGAGCAGAGAGCCCAATGCGGGGCTTGATCCCAGGACCTTGGGATCATGACCTGAGCGGAAGGCAGAGGCTTTAACCCACTGAGCACCCAGGCGCCCCAATAACTGAAAAATTTTTTAAAATATATTTTTTCACAGATATCAGGATATTTAACTTTTTGTTAGTTTTTCAAAAAGGGATCAGCAGCTGCCTTGGAAAATGAATATTTAAATAGCTGAGAATTGTTAAAGTTTGAAATTTTTAATGAATCTATAAAACCATTACTCATTTTTATTAAATGCACTAAAAAAAGATATATTTTTAAAGATTTATTTATGTACTTTAGAGAGCACATGAGCAGGGGGAGGGGCAGACTGAGAGAGAATCTCAAGCAAACTCCCCACTGAGTGTTGAGCCCCAGATGGGATTTGACCCCACAACCCTGAGACCATGACCCAAGTGGAGAGCCACCTGGGTGCCCCTTAAAGTCTTTTTTAAGCTTGTTTTGTGTTTATCTGACAACTCTACCATTTTGTCAGTGAATATGAACTTCTATTTTTTCCCTAATGCCTTTCTCCTTCCTCTTTGATCTTATTCTGATAGGGGATAGAGAGGAATTTAATGAATAACACCATCATAAGAAATAAGATTATAATTAGTATAATTGAAAAATAGTTGTGTTGTAGTGCATATAGATACAGCATTTTTCACTAAATTGAATTAAATATCAAGTCCATAAATAAATCGAGTCCCCTCAGATTGCCATTTGGTTAATCCATACTGTGTCAAGCAAGACAGTTAAACTTGAGAGTTTGAAATTCCTGGGATGAGATGAGGATCCCTACCATTCCCACGCTGGCTGTTTGATCTCATAAGGTCTTAAAATGTTTGTGCACAGTAGATGAAACATAATTGACAAAAGCCTTAGGAAAGGGGCGCCTGGGTGGCTCAGTGGGTTAAGCCTCTGCTCAGGTCATGATCTCAGGGTCCTGGGATCAAGCCCCACATCGGGCTCTCTGCTCAGCAGGGAGCCTGCTTCCCTCTCTCTCTCTGCCTGGCTCTCTGCTTATTGTGATCTCTGTCTGTCAAATAAATAAATAAAGTCTTAAAAAAAAAAAGCCTTAGGAAAAAGTCTATTGTATCAAAGGGGGGGAGGTACAACATAACCCAGAGGTAAAATCAAATAAAATACAGATTTGAAACTGGCTAAAAGGGAGAAATCACTACAACAACTGTACACTGGAGAAGATGGTTTAATGGTTTGCATTGTCACAATTACTCTATTATTCGAAGGGATATTGTTTGGCGCAATATTAAAAATCCTAGCATGCAATAATGGAACTTATCCTTGAAAGTTAATTGTTAGGAAAGCATAACCTCTTATTAGATTCAACTGCAGAAACCACAGAAGGACAATATGTCATCAAAATAAAAAGACATTATTCACTAAGGCAAATTAAGAATTTATTAAAAGGAGATATTTAAGTTTTTAAAAAGTAAAAAGATAACATAATTCTGGATATATACCAGCTGTTACTATTTTCATCAAGATGATTATGAAGTTTAATTGCAAATTGGTATGAAACTAATATTGAGATAATTGAGTGGCATGCATATATACCTTTAGACCTTTACCTCTTACATAAAAACACCATCCAGATGTCCAAAAGGAAATCAGAAAATAATTTATTATTTTGGAGGACAGAAACCTTTCTAATTCTATCACAGTCTGTGAGGAATGTAAGGATATGTGAAGGAGATGGTCAGTAGCTGGCTCGAAATCTTGAAAGTACGTGAATGACAGACCTGCTAGCAAATACACTAATGGGACTTCTGTGGTACAGAAGTAGCGGTGTTTAATTGCTCTGTCTCTGTTATTTATGGCAAATAAATGTGGAGCCGATGTAATTATGGGTCATGAGAAACACTATTTTATACTGTCAGAGTGTAAAACATGGATATGTAGTGTTGAAGACAGCTTCCTCCTGTGTAAATGATGTGATCACCAATGTAGCTGAAACACCTCAGATATTAGTTAATCTGACCTAGACAGAGAACATGTAATAAGCCAAGAAAGGACCTAGGGGTTTCTCTGGATGATCCCAACTACATCCGGCTCTGCTTCAGTCTTCCTGGATTTATTAAATTATTAGTAGAACCTGACACTGGGTAAAATCTCTAATTTGTACTGATCTAGGCAGGCAGTGCTTGAAGTGGTATCTCCCTGAGAGGTTGTCTTCAGTGATACTGAGCTTCAAACTGCCTCTTCCGAAGCTGATAATTCCCACCGTGATGCAAAATGCCTTACTTAGTCATCGTTCCAGATTGTTGTCTTTCCAAAGACCAGGTGCTTTTAGGAAGACTTGTGTATAATATAGTATTTTTAGGTTTCTGAAAGAATTTCTCTATGTACCTTTTCCTGAAGCAGAATTTTAGCAGAATTGTTGAAGGCTAAAGTGTGTGCTAATTCTTGACTACGTGTGATAGAAATTACCCCATACAAATGGTCATTCCTTCCCCACCACGTCCAATGTGTATGGCAGACATCAGAATGAACGTCCAGCCTGTTTTGCTCCCAGTCAGTCCCACTCTAGCTTGCAACACAGATAGATGGTTCTTTAATACCTCAGGAAGTCCCGTTGATCCATACAGTTCGGTTCTCAGAATGAACTGTGTTTCTTATTCTTAGTTACACAGTGCTGTCTACCAGAAACAGTATGATTGTGTGGGTAGACTGAGCATTAGAGATAGAAATAAAACACTGGGAGGTGCCTGGGTGGCTCAGTGGGTTAAGCCTCTGCCTTCGGCTCAGGTCATGATCCCAGGGTCCTGGGATCCAGCCCCACATGGGGCTCTCTGCTCAGCCGGGAGCCTGCTTCCTCCTTTCTCTCTCTGCCTGCCTCTCTGACTACTTGTGATCTGTCTGTCAAATAAATAAATAAATAAAAGTCTTTAAGAAAAAAAAAAAAGACATTTCTCATCAGTGTACTAGTAATTAACGTGTGCCTTGCAGGATGGGTTTGTGTTTCACGACCGTACCTATTAATTTTATCTATACCATATGTAAGGATTCTGGGTTCTGTTGCTGCTTGTTGTATTAGAACCTTTTTAGAAGAATACATGGGCCACATTAGTACTTCAGTACCTACATACAAGATTCTGGTAACTGTTCTGCTAGGAATATAGATCCAGCCCAGTAGCAAAGGGGGTCACAGTAAGCTCTCGTGAGAACGAGCAGACCTACACTATGTTAAACAGTATCATTGTTTCTGGAAGAGCAGAAGTGAGAGGATGAACAAAGTTAGTTATTGCATCAAATACTGAACTTTTTAAATAAAAATCCCCTGCGACAATGTGCCTTTTTATTGCCAGGTGCTTAAACCAAAATGAAACACCAAACTGTCTTGTTTCAGATGTCCACTTCATGCAAAGCTAAATCCTGTAATGCGCACAAAATCTGTATAATGAAAGCACTAATATGTGAACAGGCTGTGATCAAACATTATTAGAAATCTCCCATGATTTCTGCTCCCACTACACCAGACTTTCTTCATGTCCTCGGGTATCTGTTCTTTCTCCTGGCTTACGCTCCTTGCTACTCCTCTGCCTCTTTGTAAGAAATGCAGAATTATTGACTGATCGACCTCAGGGATGGATGGTGTTTTCTAGAAACAAGCTAGCTTGGAAAGAAAGCACTTCTTTCTGGAGTGACTTCATCTCAACTTAGTTTTCCACAGGACTGGGGCCCCAGGGTGATGGGCAGACAGCATTTTCAGCCCCTCTGCACTTGTACATAAGCCCAGCTACTTGGTGTACAAGTACTCCACTTCTCTTCCAGTCACAAACCACTCTCATGCTAACCCTGTAACACAGAAGCAGGGAAAAGGAGCAAGGTCCTCCCAGTGGAGCACAGTACGCATGGTATTCTGCCCCCCATCGTGCCATTCGGCACGTTTTAGAGCCAGTGGGTGCCCAGGCTTCACTTCATCCTTCGGTACTGGGTGGTAACTGTGTTGGCTGCCCTGAGACTTTCCCACAACATGGTCCATCAGAAGATTTACCCCCACATCTTGGGGATTCATTTCAGTATTCAGATCTCTGCCTGCATCTTCTTTTTCAGAAGTGTGCCTCAATCCCCTTGGCTCATATCACTTACTCTTACAGCTTCCTGTAATTTTTATTGTTGTGTTTGTGTCATGCTCATAGTACTCTGGATGGGGGGTACTTACATATAATAAATACTGGTAAATAATAAATACAGGTTTTCCACGAATGCTGTAATATTCTTGAGCCCCACGATAAAGTATGTTTTATTTACTACGGAATACCCAGAGTTTGGAAAATAATAAGTTCAATTAATCAATCATTCAATAAATGGGTGAAGGGAGTACCAATTGATTAAAGAAAGGACAGATGTTACATGAAGGTTATTATCCCCTTTTTGCAGGACAAGAACTGGAGTTATACTCTGTTATCAAAATTTCAGAAATAAATAAAATCTTTTAAAAAATCTTAAAAAAAAAGTGGGGCAGCTGGGTGGCTCAGGAAGTTAAGCCTCTGCCTTCAGCTCAGGTCATGATCTCAGGGTCCTGGGATCGAGCCCCGCATCAGGTTCTCTGCTCAGCGGGGAGCCTGCTTCCCCCCTTTCTCTGCCCGCCTCTCTGCCTACTTGTGATCTCTCTGTCAAATAAATAAATAAATAAAATCTTTAAAAAAAAATCTTAAAAAAATTTCAGTGCATATGGATTTGTTATGGAGTTAACTGAGAGTCATAGATTCATTCTGTAGCTACTTAGAAATTGCCTCCTGTGCACCTGCCCCTGTCCTAGGCTCTGGGTATATAGTGGTGAGCAGCACAGATAGTTTCTGATGGAACTTACAGCTTTTTGGACAAGACAGACAACAAACGATTATGCCAATAAATGCCTCATCTACATAATATTCACCTGACATATTTGATATGAAAGCTAGACAGAATCTAAATTGTTGTATAATAGAGTGATGACATAGCTTAAAACTGAAACTGGTGAATTCGAGGAAGAATGAGTTCTGAATAACAAGATTGAGTCGTTCTTATAAAAATGGTAGTGTCAGAGAAAGGTGGCAAACCGTGTTTTGGGACTATGAATCAAGAACTTGTCAAAATCAGTGTTCCACCAGGCAAAATTCATCACATGATGGTCTTTCAAATCTTCCAGATTTTTAATAAGTGTATTATGGATGGCCACGGCCAACCATGGGATCTATGAGAAACATCAGAATTGACTCCGGTTAATTGATCACACATCTTTAAAATCCTCATACACAGTACATAAAATGAGATGTTAGCTGATGTTTCTGTTTTTCAGATTTATGGTTTTAAAACCTCTCACCATTAAAACTTCATTTTTTAGAGGATCAGTGAATATATCATATATAAAGCAAATAGTTTTTAGATTACATTCTAGACATTACATTTTCTCAGACAACCCAAGACATGGGTTTGGGAAAAGAAAGCTCACCTGCCCTATTTATTGTTGGCTAATGAGTAGACAGTGCATATTTATGTCTAGGATCACATAACAAAGCTCTCCCTGTTCTGCCATAAATGTAGCATGTTTAATACCTACAAATCATCTCATAAATTGTGGCAGAATCATGGCATGTCTTTGTGCATGTAAATGAAAATAAACAGTTAAGAAGAAAGTACAAGGGATGCAGTGACTCATTATGGTAATATTTGGAACACGCAAAAAAGCACAATACACAAACCACACAAAAAAAAATAGAAAACATGTACCAGTTATATATCCCCCCCCTTTTTAAAGGATTTTATTTACTTATTTGACGGAGATCACAAGTAGGCAGACAGGCAGGCAGAGAGAGAGGAGGAAGCAGGTTCCCTGCTGAGCAGAGAGCCCAATGTGGGCCTCCATCCCAGGACCCTGAGATCATGACCTGAGCCGAAGGCAGAGGCTTAACCCACTGAGCCACCCAGGTGCCCCAAATTAGAGTTGACACACAGTGTTTAATTAAATTACTGTTAAATTAGTCTCTTGTGCAACAGAGAAAGATTCAACAACTATGCTTTATGCTGTGCCTATCACAACTGTAGCTACCATCCATCACCACACAGCTCTACTAAAATACCATTGATTATATTCCCAGTGGTACACCTTTTATTCTTATGACTTGTTCATTCCATAGCTGGAAGCCTGTACCTCCCACCCCACCCCTTTCTCCCATGCCTTCTTCCTCCCACTTTCCCCGCTCTGGCTACCAATTTGTGGTGGTCTGTATTTATGAATCTGTTTCTGCTTTGTTTATTCATTTGTTCTTTTTTTTTTTTTTTAGATTGTACATAGAAGTGATATAATATGGTATTTGTCTCCTTCTGTGTGATGTATTTTTCACTTACATCCTCTAGGTCTATCTGTGTTCTTGGAAATGAAAAGCTCTCTTCTTTTTATTGTTTTAATAGCTGAGTAATATTCCTTTGTGTGTGTGTGTGTATACTACTGTTGGGTCCATTATCAAAGGAATGAGACTGAGACAAAGTGAAAGTTAAGCAAAGCCTTATTCTATGCCAAGCATTAGAAGTTAGACTGGCCCAGGGGAACGAGGCTGAGACAAAGTGAACGTTATGTAAAGCTTTATTCTATGCCAAACATTAAAAGTCAGACTGACCGGCCAGGGCCACCTCTGAAAAGAGCAACCCCTCTTTGGTCTTACAGGCTAGTTTTATAGGGCACAACCGCAGACCTCTACATATGTGGCTTTGGCTGATTGGATGTCTCCTACCTGTGTGTTTTAGTAATGGTTACCCGGAACCGATACTAGTAACTGCTGAGGCATTTATTAAACAATAAAATGGCCTTGTTTTAGGTATGTGTTTTAGTAACGGTTGCCTGGAACTGGTATCAGTAACTGCTGAGGCATTTATTAAACAACAAAATGGCTACCTAGGCAACATGGAGTCACTATGGCTAAGTAGGCCCAGGCAGGCCCTAGGGGTTTAACAGGTTTTAATGTGGAATTGGCCCCAACACTACATGCTCTTTACCCACCAGGTATCAGTGGCTACTCACATTACCTCCGTATCTTTGCTATTAGAAATAATGCTACAATATATATAGAGTTGCATCTGTCCCTTTAAATTAGTATTTTTGTGTTCTTCAGGTAGGCACCCAGTAGTGAAATTACTGCATCGTATGTTATTTCTATTTTTAATTTTTTGAGGATCCTCCATACTGTTTTCCAGAGTGGCTGCACTGACTGACATCCCCACTCACAGTGCAGAAGGGTTCCTTTTCTCCTTGCCAACACTTGTTATCTTTTATTGTTTTGATACTAGCCATTCTGACTGCTGTGAGCTGATATATCATTGTGGTTTGGGTTTGCATCTCCCTGATGATGAATGATGGTGAGCATCCTTTCATGTGTCTCTTGGCCATCTACATGTCTTCTTTGGAGAAATGTCTATTCTGGTCCTCTGTTCATTTCTTTATTGGGTTATTTGTGGTTTTAGTGTTGGGTTGTATCAATTCTTCATATATTGTGGATGTTAGCTCATTGTTAGATATATTGTGAATATCTTGTCCCATTCAGTAGGTTGCCTTTTCATTGTTGTTCCTCTCTGTGAAAAATCTTATTTTGGTATAGTCCCAATAATTGATATCTGCTTTTGCTTCCCTTGCCTAAAGGAGAATCTAGAAAAATGCTGGTAAGGCCAATTTCAAAAAGATCACTGCCTATGTTTTCTTCTGTGAGTTTTAGGGTTTCACATCGCACATTTAGGTCTTCAGTCCATTTTGAGTTTATTTTCATAGATGATGTAAGAAAGTGGTCTGAGTTTCATTGATCTGCATGAGCCATCATTTCCCCAGCACCACTTTTTGAAAAGATCATCTTTTCCCATTGTATATTCTTGTCCTCTTCATCATAGATTAATTGACCATGTATCTGTGGTTTTGTTTCTGGGCTCTCTATTTTACTCCGGTGGTATATGTATCTGTTTTTAATGTCAGTACCAGACCGTTTAGATTCCTACAGCTTCGTAGTATAGCTTGAAACCAGGGAGTGTGATACTTCTCAGGATCAATTTTAATATTCATGGTCTTTTTGGGTCCACACAAATTTTAGAATTTTGTTCTCATTCTGTGAAAAATGCTATTGGTATTTTGATGGGGGATTGCATTGACTATGTAGACTGTTCTGGGTAGTATGGACTTTTTATTTATTTATTTTTTAAAGATTTTATTTATTTATTTGACAGAGAGAAATCACAAGTAGGCAGAGAGGCAGGCAGAGAGAGAGGAGGAAGCAGGCTCCCTGCTGAGCAGAAAGCCCAATGTGGGGCTCGAACCCAGGACCTGGGATCATGACCTGAGCCGAAGGCAGCGGCTTAACCCACTGAGCCACCCAGGCGCCCCTAGTATGGACTTTTTAGAGTGGAATAATTTCATCTTCCCTGTGTGTATATTTAGGTGGTTTACTTAATTTCTCTCTCGGAGAATGGACAGTTTTTTGACTCACAGTTCTCAGTTCTCAGCCCCTTCAGAAAGCTAACTCACCTAAAGAGAGCCTACCCGTGGTCAGAGTCATCTTCAGAGACCACCTGTATCCCATGTCCTTTTGATACGGCAGCCTAAAGAGCCAGGTCCCAAACAGAAATCCTGACAACCTGCAGGGATGGCTGGGACTGCATTGCTGTCCAACTTCCTTCTCTGCAGAACCCTGTATTTTTGCTCTCCCTTCCCCTGATCTTGATTCCAAAACACCCCCTAATAAATTTTTTCAAAGGCAATCTGTCAAGTCACTTCTCCCAGAAACCCATTCTTGACATTCTCCAACTCTGTCCTCCTACCTGCCATTGTTAATGTATCAGGTAATTATAGGACTAGTCTCTTCTTGGCCTTCCCATTCTTCCTTTGGCAACACATCCATGTCCATAGGTGAGGGTAAAGAATGCAAATTTAGTGCAAAAATATTTGTTCAAAAGTGCGGCAGTTGCCTATGACAGGCTTTTTCCTGACTCTTCTTCTCTAAAACTCTAGATAAAAATGAAAGTGAGCAAATTTGGTTGTTATGAATTAGTTTGTCTTCTGACACCTATTTTTGTTGATCTTTTGCATGTCCTCACAAAAACTCTAGAGGGTTTTTTGAGCTATCTGTCCTGACTAAAATTTGCAATAAAAACTGTGAGATGTTATAAAAAAAAAAAAAAAGAAAGAAATACCAATACTGGAATTTTATGCATCAGAGCAGTCTAATACAGGGACAGTTTTATTTGGAAGCAGGGGTCTTGGTGTCTTTTGTATTGCTTTAATTTGGGAATTATTTTATCCTGAGTGTAAAAGCTCAATCCTGTTAAAAAGTACGCTTTTAACCTTTTGTGATGATATAATTTGCAAATATTCCTTATTATCACTTTTTCTTCTATCTATAATTATATAAATCTTATTACCTGACCCAAATGATTTTCTCATTCCCAGCTTCAATGCTTGAAGGTAAATAAAATAATTTTATAGGAGATATTTAATAGGATTTTTATGCTGGAAAATCAGCCCTATGAAGATTTTTTTAAAAAGATTTTATTTATTTATTTGAGAGAGAGCACGTGAGAAAGAGTGAGCACAAGAGAGAGAGGGAGCATGAGCAGAGGGAGAAACAGACTCCCTGATGAGCAGGGAACCTGACATAGAGCTTGGTCCCAGGAACTCAGAATCATGACCTGAGCAGAAGGCAGATGCTCAACTGACCAAGACACTCAGGTTGCCCCCCTTTAAAGATATCTCTTTTCACGTATAGTGAATTATACACCTTTAATGTCCTACCCTCTCCTGTCGGAACTCTCATCAGATAATTGTATTTTTAGCCTTAGCATGCTACAGAAAGAATAGACATCTACCTGATTCGTTTTACATATACTAAAGAAAATATACTTTATGGATACAATAAAATCGATAATAGCCATGGGCATTGCTTATATCCAGGCAGTGCTTATCCCAAGAGAAGGACCATAATCTTATGATCTTCTCCTGCATGCAAGGACCACTCCTGAGATTGATACACAGACGGTATAATTTGGAATTACTTGGATCCTCAATTGAGTTCTTGGGAATCTTACCATCGAAAGTCTTATGCCTTTTCTTCTTGCATGTGATTTCTTAATGTACTGCAGAAGCCAAGTGAAAGTACTTTTCAGATGTTACCCACATTAAAAAGTGAGAAAACTGCATACACAACTACGATTTCTGCTGCATCTTTTTTTCTTTTTGGAAGGTATATATGAATCTGCCACATCTCCATGGGACAGATTGCAGGATGTTAGACCATGAAGGAGATAGTTTCTCCATGCGTGTATAGTCGCTCATATGCAAAACTCTATAGGGTAATACATTAAAAACCGACGCTACATAAACAGATTACTCAGTTGTGCATCTATCTTTTACGCCATAATTTTTTAAGGATTTGCAACCTTAAATCAGTTATGTTTCGGTCGATAACTTTGGGCATTATTTGTTAGGTACTAGAAATTCTAAGATAAAAAGTTCACTGTCCTCAAGGACTGAGTTTAATGCAACTGAAAATTGGAACTCAAGAATTCAAGCAGCTATAAGAGCTGTAGGTCCCAGAAGGGAGTGGGTTTCGTTGACAGTCTGGCTTTGCACATTCTTCATATTTGACCTGAGATGGGATGATCTGAGCTGTAAAACAAAGATGGGGGGGGGGGAAGTGAACATAATTCTTCTTTGAACAAATTGTGGATTTTCCATTGCCTCTTCCCTTTGAAGTAGGAGGGCCATTTGAGAGGGATTGCTGTTAATCTCCATGCCCCCAGTCTGTGGCACTCCTTTTGAGAAGGAGTTACTTCTTTTTGGACAACCTTGAGGAGAGGATGCTTTGGAGAGGACAACCAAGATTTTTGGTTACTAGTTAATTATTAGAGTATATTAGTTAGAGGATGAAACTGTGTTAGTTAAAGGATGACAGCTAATGTGTGAGGAGAAATTTAGAAACCAAGAAATTTACGGATTGGAGAACTGTCCTCAACTTGAAACACTATCTTTCCTGGAGATATATTATGGTTATTTGGGGGTTTCTTTTCCTTTTGGAAAGAATATCTAATCTGATTTGGTTATTTGGGGGTTATTTGGGGTTTCTTTTCCTTTTAGAAATACTATCTAGGGGCACCTGGGTGGCTCAGTGGGTTAAAGCCTCTGCCTTCGGCTCAAGTCATGGTCCAGGTCCTGGGATCAAGCCCCGCATCAGGCTCTCTGCTCAGCAGGGAGCCTGCTTCCCCCTCTCTCTGCCTGCCTCTCTGCCTACTTGTGATCTCTGTCAAATAAATAAATAAAATCTTTAAAAAAAAAAGAAAGAATATCTAATCTAAACAGGGAGTAGGAGGGTATCTTGGCTCTTTCGACAGTTTGCCTGTTGTGGACTGGAGGAGATGATGCTAAGTGAAGTAAGTCAAAAGAGAAAATCAATTATCATAGGGTTTCATTTATTTGTGGAACATAAGGAATGGCATGGAGGACTTTAGGGGAAGGAAGGAGAAAATGAAGGGGGAGAAACTGGAGTGGGGGATGAACCATGAGAGGCTGTGGACTCTGGGAAACAGAGAGAGTTTCAGAAGGGAGGGAGTTGGGGCGATGGGTGAACCCAGTGACGGGTATTAAGGAGGGTACGGATTGCACAGAGCACTGGGTGTTATACTCACACAATAAATCAGGGAGCACTATATCAAAAACTAATGATGTGCTGTATGGTGACTAACATAACAAGCAAACAAACAAACAGGTGGTAGGAACTGTCGCTCTAAAAGATTTTTTGTTAAAAAAAAATGAGGTCAAACAAACAACCTAATTTCAGCGTCCCTTAATTCTGTTGTTTATCCTCTCCAATTTTATTTCTTATGTAGTGAAAATAAAATGCTACAAGGTTTATGGATACTTCTTGAAATCCTAGATTTCTTCTGACATTTATTTACTGAGGTTAAAATATATTAATCTGGGACACCCGAGTGGCTCAGTCGGTTAAACTTCTGACTTTGATTTCCACTTAGGTCTTGATCTCAGGATCATGCGATTGAGCCCCACATCAGGTTTTGTACAGGGTCTGCTTGACCCTCTCTCCCACTCCCAACCCCACGCTTCCCTCAAATAAATAAATTGATTAATAAATCTTAAAAATGTTTTAATCTAACATTGTAAACCCGATATTATGTGAAATACAATTATAAAATATAATCCCTATAACATGGCTTTAGTAGTATTTTCTGTAGATTCTGCAGTTCAGACCCAGTTTGAAATTTTCCTTTGCACTTTCCTTTGCATTATTGGTTAATAATGCTTAATTTTCACTTTTAAACACACTATTTAGGAGCACACAGATTTGCATGTTGCCAATTTTCTTATTCATTGACCTAGTGCCACAGTATAATTGGATCTGCAGTGGTTAACACAGATCTCATCTTGGATTCTCCCAGTCTTAGAAATTTAGGGCCTGAAATTCTGAAAAATGCTTTAATCACACTCTCTTGATGTCTCCCTTATTCAAAGGAAGGTTTACATGGTTTTTTATCAGTATTGATGTGATATTGATTGTATAAAATACATTAGTTGCCATGCACTAGGGTGAAGAAGTAGTAGCCTTATGTAGTGAAGAATGTAGATAGATGGAGAGATAGAAAGATACATAGATAAGAAAACAGAAACATATATGCATTCATGATAATCATTCATGATTCCAGAAAAACAAGGAATCCTATTTTGCCTGGGTAATAACAAAATACCTCCCGTGATACTTATGGATGTCATTCTTTCACATGTAAAATATACAAAAATAAAATCTCTTATGTAATGTAAAATATTATGCTGGGAAGTTCTTGAACTTTTTTCCAGTTAACCAGAAAAGCAAATAATTTTTTTTCTTTTATTTTTCATTTTATTTTTTTATCAACATATATTTTTATCCCCAGAGGTACAGGTCTGTGAATCGCCAGGTTTACACACTTCATAGCACTAACCATAGCACAAACACTCCCCAGTGTCCATAATCCCACCCCCCCTCCCAACCCCACTCCCCCCATAAACCCTCAGTTTGTTTTGTGAGATTAAGGGTCACTTATGGTTTGTCTCCCTCCCAATCCCATCTTGTTTCATTTATTCTTCACCTACCCCCTTAACCCCCCATGATGCATCTCCTCTCCCTCATATCAGGGAGATCATATGATAGTTGTCTTTCTCCGATTGACTTATTTTGCTAAGCATGATACCCTCTAGTTCCATCCATGTCGTCGCAAATGGCAAGATTTCATTTTTTTAATGGCTGCATAGTATTCCATTGTGTATATATACCACTTCTTCTTTATCCATTCATCTGTTGATGGACATCTAGGTTCCTTCCATAGTTTGGCTATTGTAGACATTGCTGCTATAAACATTCGGGTGCACGTGCCCCTTCGGATCACAACATTTGTATCTTTAGGGTAAATACCCAGCAGTGCAATTGCTGGGTCATAGGGTAGTTCTATTTTCAACATTTTGAGGAACCTCCATGCTATTTTCCAGAGTGGTTGCACCAGCTTGCATTCCCAACAACAGTGTAGGAGGGTTCCCCTTTCTCAGCATCCTCACCAGCATCTGTCATTTCCTGACTTGTTCATTTTAGCCATTCTGACTGGTGTGAGGTGATACCTCATGGTGGTTTTGATTTGTATTTCCCTGATGCCGAGTGATGTAGAGCACTTATTCATGTGTCTGTTGGACATCTGGATATCTTCTTTGCATAAATGCCTGTTCATGTCCTCTGCCCATATCTTGATTGGATTATTTGTTCTTTCGGTGTTGAGTTTGCTAAGTTCTTTAAGAATTTGGACACTAGCCCTTTATCTGATATGTCATTTGCAAATATCTTCTCCCATTCTGTCAGTTGTCTTTTGGTTTTGTTAACTGTTTTCTTTGCTGTGCAAAAGCTTTTGATCTTGGTAAAATCCCAGTAGTTCATTTTTGCCTTTGCTTCCCTTGCCTTTGGTGATGTTCCTAGGAAGATGTTGCTGCGGCTGAGGTCGAAGAGGTTGCTGCCTGTGTTCTCCTCAAGGATTTTGATGGATTCCTTTCTCACATTGAGGTCCTTCATCCATTTTGAGTCTATTTTCGTGTGTGGTGTAAGGAAATGATCCAATTTCATTTTTCTGCATGTGGCTGTCCAATTTTCCCAACACCATTTATTGAAGAGGCTGTCTTTTTTCCATTGGATATTCTTTCCTGCTTTGTCGAAAATGAGTTGGCCATAGAGTTGAGGGTCTATTTCTGGGCCCTCTATTCTGTTCCATCGATCTATGTGTTTGTTTTTGTGCCAGTAACATGCTGTCTTGATGATGACAACTTTGTAATAGAGCTTGAAGACCGGAATTGTGATGTCACCAACTTTGGCTTTCTTTTTCAATATTCCTTTGGCTATTCGAGGTCTTTTCTGGCTCCATATAAATTTTAGGATTATTTGTTCCATTTCTTTGAAAAAAATGGATGGTACTTTGATAGGAATTGCATTAAATGTGTAGATTGCTTTAGGTAGCATAGACATTTTCACAATATTTATTCTTCCAATCCAGGAGCATGGAACATTTTTCCATTTCTTTGTGTCTTCCTCAATTTCTTTCATGATTACTTTATAGTTTTCTGTGTATAGATTCTTAGTCTCTTTGGTTAGGTTTATTCCTAGGTATCTTATAGTTTTGGGTGCAATTGTAAAAGGGATTGACTCCTGAATTTCTCTTTCTTCTGTCTTGTTTTTGGTGTAGAGAAATGCAACTGATTTCTGTGCATTGATTTTACATCCTGACACTTTACTGAATTCCTGGAAAAGTTCTAGAAGTTTTGGAGTGGAGTCTTTTGGGTTTTCCACATATAGTATCGTATCTTCTGCAAAGAGTGATAGTTTGACTTCTTCTTTGCCGATTTGGATGCCTTTAATTTCCTTTTGTTGTCTGATTGCTGAGGCTAGGACTTCTAGTACTATGTTGAATAGCAGTGGTGATAAGGGACATCCCTGTCCTGTTCCTGACCTTAGCAGAAAAGCTTTCAGTTTTTCTACATTGAGAATGATATTTGCCGTGGGTTTTTTATAGATGGCTTTGATAATATTGAGGTACGTGCCCTCTATCCCTACCCTTTAAAGAGTTTTGATCAGGAAGGGATGCTGTACTTTGTCCAATGCTTTTTCAGCATCTATGGAGAGTATCATATGGTTCTTGTTCTTTCTTTTATTAATGTGTTGTATCACATTGATTGATTTGTGGATGTTGAACCAACCTTGCAGCCTTGGAATAAATCCCCCTTGATCGTGGTGAATAATCCTTTTAATGTACTGTTGAATCCTATTGGCTAGTATTTTGGCGAGAATTTTTGCATCTGTGTTCATCAAGGATATTGGTCTGTAGTTCTCTTTTTTGATGGGATCCTTGTCTGGTTTTGGGATCAAGGTGATGCTGGCCTCATAAAATGAGTGTGGAAGTTTTCCTTCCATTTCTATTATTTGGAACAGTTTCAGGAGAATAGGAATTAGTTCTTCTTTAAATGTTTGTTAGAATTCCCCCGGGAAGCCATCTGGCCCTGGGCTTTTGTTTGTTTGGAGATTTTTGATGACTGTTTCAATCTCCTTACTTGTTATGGGTCTGTTGAGGCCTTCTATTTCTTCCTGGTTCAGTTGTGGTAGTTTATATGTCTCTAGGAATGCATCCATTTCTTCCAGATTGTCAAATTTGTTGGCATAGAGTTGCTCCTAGTATGTTCTTATAATTGTCTGTATTTCTTTGGTGTTCGTTGTGATCTCTCCTCTTTCATTCATGATTTTATTTATTTGGGTCCTTTCTCTTTTTGTTTTGATAAGTCTGGCCAGGGGTTTATCGATCTTATTAATTCTTTCAAAGAACCAGCTCCTAGTTTTGTTGATTTCTTCTATTGTTTTTTTTGGTTTCTGTTTCATTGATTTCTGCTCTGATCTTTATGATTTCTCTTTTCCTGCTGGGTTTAGGCTTTCTTTCTTGTTCTTTCTCCAGCTCCTTTAGGTGTAGGGTTAGGTTGTGTACCTGAGACCTTTCTGGTTTCTTGAGAAAGGCTTGTACCGCTATATATTTTCCTCTCAGGACTGCCTTTGTTGTGTCCCACAGATTTTGAACCATTGTGTTTTCATTATCATTTGTTTCCATGAATTTTTTCAATTCTTCTTTAATTTCCTGGTTAACTCATTCATTCTTTAGAAGGATGCTGTTTAGCCTCCATGTATTTGGGTTCTTTCCAAATTTCCTCTTGTGATTGAGTTCTAGCTTCAGAGCATTGTGGTCTGAAAATATGCAGGGAATGATTCCAATCTTTTGATAATGGTTGAGACCTGATTTAGGACCGAGAATGTGATCTATTCTGGAGAATGTTCCATGTGCACTAGAGAAGAATGTGTATTCTGTTGCTTTGGGATGAAATGTTCTGAATATATCTGTGATGTCCATCTGGTCCAGTGTTTCATTTAAGGCCTTGATTTCCTTGTTGATCTTTTGCTTGGATGATCTGTCCATTTCAGTGAGGGGAGTGTTAAAGTCCCCTACTATTATTGTATTCTTGTCGATGTGTTTCTTTGATTTTGTTATTAATTGGTTTATATAGTTGGCTGCTCCCACGTTAGGGGCATAGATATTTAAAATGGTTAGATCTTCTTGTTGGACAGTTCCTTTGAGTATGATATAGTGTCCTTCCTCATCTCTTATTATAGTCTTTGGCTTAAAATCTAATTGATCTGATATAAGGATTGCCACTCCTGCTTTCTTCTGATGTCCATTAGCATGGTCAATTCTTTTCCACCCCCTCACTTTAAATCTGGAGGTGTCTTCGGGTTTAAGATGATTTTCTTGTAGGCAACATATAGATGGGTTTTGTTTTTTTATCCATTCTGATACCCTGTGTCTTTTGATTGGGGCATTTAGCCCATTAACATTCAGGGTAAGTATTGAGAAATATGAATTTAGTGCCATTGTATTGCCTGTAAGGTGACTGTTATTGCATATTGTCTCTGTTTCTTTCTGATCTACTACTTTGAGGGTCTCTCTTTGCTTAGAGGACCCCTTTCAATATTTCCTGTAGAGCTGGTTTGGTATTTGCAAATTCTTTCAGTTTTTATTTGTCCTGGAAGCTTTTAATCTCTCCGTCTATTTTCAATGATAGCCTAGCTGGATATAGTATTCTTGGCTGCATGTTTTTCTCATTTAGTACTCTGAATATATCATGCCATCTTTCTGGCCTCCCAGGTCTCTGTGGATAAGTCTGCTGCCAATCGAATATTTTTACCATTGTACGTTACAGACTTCTTTTCCCGGGCTGCTTTCAGAATCTTTTCTTTGTCACTAAGACTTGTAAATTTTACTATTAGGTGACGGGGTGTGGACCTATTCTTATTGATTTTGAGGGGTGTTCTCTGAACCTCCTGAATTTTGATGCTTGTTCCCTTTGCCATATTGGAGAAATTCTCTCCAATAATTCTCTCCAATATACCTTCTGCTTCCCTCTCTGTTTCCTCTTCTTCTGGAATCCCAATTATTCTAATGTTGTTTCGTCTTATGGTGTCACTTATCTCTCGAATTCTCCCCTCGTGGTCCAGTAGCTGTTTGTCCCTCTTTTGCTCAGCTTCTTTATTCTCTGTCATTTGGTCTTCTATATCGCTAATTCTTTCTTCTGCCTCATTTATGCTAGCAGTGAGAGCCTCCAATTTTGATTAATAGCTTTTTTTAATTTTATTAATATCTTTTTTTATTTAATAGCTTTTTTTTATTTCAACTTGGTTTGATTTTAGATCTTTTATTTCTCCAGAAAGGGCTTTTATATCTCCCAAGAGGGTTTCTCTAATATCTTCCATGCCTTTTTCGAGCCCGGCTAGAACCTTTAGAATCGTCATTCTGAACTCTAGATCTGACATATTACCAATGTCTCTATTGATTAGGTCCCTAGCCTTTGGTACTTCCTCTTGTTATTTTTTTACGGTGAATTTTTCCGCCTTGTCTTTTTGTCCAGATAAGAGTATATGAAGGAGCAAGTAAAATACTAAAAGGGTGGCAACAACCCCAGGAAAATATGCTTTAGCCAAATCAGAAGAGATCCCAAATCGTGAGGGGGGAGAAAGGGGATAAAAAGAGGCTCAGAAAGAAAAAAAAAAAGAAAGAAAGAAAGAAAAAAAAGTAACAATTAAAAAAAGAAAACCAATAAAGAAAAAATATAAAAACGAATATATATATATATATATATATATATATACATATATATATATATATATATATATATATATTAGATAAACTATTTAAAAAACGTTAAAAGAGAAAGGGTAAAAGTTAAAAAAAATTTAGCAGAAGAAGAAAAAAAATTGAGAAAGAAAAGAAAAAAAATTAAATTAACTGAAAGGCTAAAGAATCATGGGGAGAAAGTCATGAGTTCTGTGCTTTGCTTTCTTCTTCTCTGGAATTCCGATACTCTCCTTGGTATTGAAACTGATCTCCTTGGTAGGTGAACTTGGTTCTGGCTGGGTTTCTTGTCGATCTTCTGGGGGAGGGGCCTGTTGTAGTGACTCTCAAGTGTCTTTGCCCCAGACGGAGTTGCACCGCCCTTACCCAGGGCCGGTCTGAGTAATCCGATCGGGTTTGCTTTCGGGAGCTTTTGTTCCCTGAGCGCTTTCCATAGAGTTCCGGAGGACGGGAATGAAGGTGGCGGCCTCCCGGTCTCTGGTCCGGAGGAGCCGAGAGCCCGGGGCCTCACTGCTCAGTGCACCCTCAGAGAACAGCGCCCAATTACTCCCGTCACCCTGGCCTCCGGCCGCGCTCCAAGCTGACCGAGCCTGTGACCGGTTCAAGGTAACCCTGAGCTTAGAGCTCACTCCTCGGCTCTGTCTCTGTAGCCGGCTTCCCCGCTCTAATACCTGTAAGCTCTGCGACACTCAGACACCCCCGATCCTTCTGTGACCCTTCGGGACCTGAGGCCACGCTGACCCTGCGTGGGCTTCACCCCAGTTAAGCCTCTGGAGCGATGTCCCTCAGTGGAACAGACTTTTAACAGTCCTGATTTTGTTCTCTGTTGTGCCGCCGCTTGCCCGGAGCCGGCCCCTCCCCCCATGGTCTATCTTCCCGTCGCTTTGGATTCACTTCTCCGCCAGCCCTACCTTTCAGAAAGTGGTTGATTTTCTGTTTCTAGAGTTGCTGTTCTTCTTCTCTTCAATCTCCTGTTGGATTTGTAGGTGTTTGCAATCTTTAGATGACCTATCTAGCTGATCTCCCGCTACCTGAAGTAGTCTCAGCCTGCTACTTCTCCGCCATCTTGACTCCTCCCCCCCAGAAAAGCAAATAATTTTTAAAAAGCACTCTTCATAAGAATGGGGTTAATAATTCTGCTCCCAAAATTGTCTATTGTGTTCCTCTGACTGTGACATTCTCATAGAAACCGCATTGTATTTGTTCTCTCTCTCCTTCATTCACGCTTTCCTTTTTACTCTTTCTGTGTGTGTGTGTGTGTGTGTGTGTGTGTGTGTGTGAGAGAGAGAGAGAGAGCATGTGTATAATTAAAAAAAAATTAAAATCCAGGTGTGTGCTGACTATGGTCTACCATCTGTGATTTGGTGCTATTTCGCTGATTTGCAGATGTACAGCTAACTGGTTAGCCAGCTGAGTCCGCAACCCTCAGCCTGATTGTGTACATAATTACCAAAATTTAAAATCATCTTTGATTATTCTTCCAAATGCTTACCCCAAATAAAAGCCCAATTAATGAGGAGCTCATTAGAATAATCCCTCCTTTACTGCAGGGAATATGTTCCAAGACCTATAGCCCCAGTGGATTCCTGAAACCTGGGTAGTACCAAACCCTGTGTATACTGTTTTTTCCTAAATATACATACTTGGGATAAAGTTTACTTTATAAATTAGGCACAATAAGAGGTTAACAACAGTAACTACTAAGTGTAATCATTATAACAATATACCATAATAAAAATTGTATAGTCTCTCCCCACCTCACTCTGAAAATATTTTTTAAAGATTTATTTAATTTTTTTTTTAGAAAGAGTGCTCCCTTCAGCAGCACATATTCCAAAATATTTATGTTAGAAAGAGAGTTGGGGAGTTTATGGGGGGGGAGAGGCAGAGAGAAATTCTCAAGCAGACTCCCTACTACGTGTGGAGCACAATGTGGGACTCCATCCCACAACCCAGGAGATCAGACCTGAGCCAAACCAAGAGTCGGACACTCCACCACTGCACCTCCCAGAGGCCCCTCACGTCTTACTGGACTGGACTCACCCTTCTTGTGTTGATGTCAAATAACACAGTGCCTCTGTGAGAGATGAAGTGAGGTGAGTGACAAAGGCACCATGAGACAGTGTTTAACTACTATGGACTTTTTGATGGTAAGTCAGAAGGACGATCATCTGATTTGGGACCATTGTTAACTGAGTAACTGAAAGTACGGAAAACAAAACCATGCATCAGGGACGCCTAATGTAGTCCAAAGGAGTTCTTTTCCATAGTCAGATCTGAACGATATTAAAAATCGTCATGTTGGGGCGCCTGGGTGGCTCAGTGGGTTAAGCCACTGCCTTCGGCTCAGGTCATGATCTCAGGGTCCTGGGATCAAGCCCCGCATCGGGCTCTCTGCTCAGCAGGGAGCCTGCTTCCTCTTCTCTCTCTACCTGCCTCTCTGCCTGCTTGTGATCTCTCTCTGTCAAATAAATAAATAAAATCTTTAAAAAAAAATCTTCATGTTAAATCAAAATCCCTGACCGTACATATATTTTCTGTCCATTTACCCTACTTGAAACCATTTCAGTGGCTGTAGTTAACTGAGTGCTATGGGGTGAAGCTATGTGAGTGTGTCCCACCCCCCCTGCCAAATTCATAAATTGAAACTCCATGGCCCAAGGTATTGGGACATTTGGGATGTGATCAGGTCATGAGAGCCCTTATATAAGGGATTGTGCCTTTGTAAATGAGCCCCCAGAGAAGTAGCTCCTGCCTTCCGTGACGTGAAGGTATAAGAAGTCTGGAGCTTAAAATGAGGGACCTCACCCAACCATGCCAGCATCTTGATATTGGACTTCCATCCTCCAGTACTGTGATAAATAAATTTCTGTTATTTATAAGCTATGTTTCTCATGGTATTATGTACGGCACCTGATGGAGTGTGCCCTGAAGCAGAATGGTTTCCTATATCTCCCTCCCCCAATCCTTCACTCCTGGTTTGCTGATAAGCTCCTATCACCTGAATGTCCTCCTGGGAGCACTTTTTGTTCTAGCTTCATCTATTACCCTGTTCTTGGGGTGACTTACTTCCCAGGACACAGGGTTTCACTCTAGCTCAATTCATTTCATTTATTTTCTGGCAGTTGCATTGTCTGAACAGAAGAAGAAACTTCCTCCACAATAGTCCCTGTTTCCATGGGGAATATTTCATTCTACCATTTTATCTCCCATATTTTCTACATTTTTATATTTTACAGGTTCCTCTTAGAAACAGTGTATTTTTTAGTAGTTGTATTATTTAAAGTTCTAATGTGATTATTTCTGTACATAAGTTCTACATATCACATAATTCCTGTTTTCTGTATGTCACATCTGACCAATGTTTTCCCCCCACTCATTTCTTGTATATATATATTTTTTTGGATATGAAGAGTTTCTTTTAACTTGACTATGTTCTCTTCTTCTGAACTATTTTCTTATGAGTTTTTATTTAAATTCCAGTTAATTAACATGCAGTTCTTCTCTAGTGATTTCAGGGTAATACAACCTGCTTCTAATTTTCACTTCTTACCTAAGAAATTATAATTTGAAAATTTAACTTTACCATCGTCAGTCCCTTGTGACTTATATTTATTGTTGGAATACTGGTTAATTCTTTTTAAATTAGATTTCCATAATATATTACTATATTTTCCAGTAGTCAATATGTAATTACATTTCCTAACATTTTCCTGACTTCGCCCCTGTCCTTCCTGTCCTTTAAATCTTCCAGCTGAGGTAGAAATGCAGACTTCAGAAATCCTCCAGCTGGGTTTACATTGTGTTTTCTAAAAACAGTTTTATTTTGGTCATACTCTCCAAAAACATCTTTGCCAGGAATTAATTTATCAATTGGTAGTTAATGTACTTCATTACAGAAGGAAAGACCATTTCCCTGTCTTCCCGTTCCAGCTGTTGCTGCTGGAAAATCCTGTCTCCATCTGAATGTCACTTTTGAAGATAGTTTGTCTACTTCTGAGATGATCTTTTTGTCTTTTATGGTTTGAAATTATACCATAAGGCATCTGGAAGTGAATTTCCTGATATCTCTCATGCTTGAGATCTCTTGTTTGTCTTAGTCCATTTGGGCATCTCTACAAAAATTTGGTAAACCAGGTGGTTTATAAGCAACACTTATTTCTCAGAATAATTTTCTGTGTAACCTCACATGGTAGGAGGGGCAAGAGAACTTTCTCATGCCTCTTTTATAAGGGGCTAATCCCATTCACTAAGACTCTACTTTGTGGTTTAATCATCTCCCAGTGACCCCACCTCCTAATGTCAGTGAGGGTTCTGTTTCAACATACCAATTTTGAGGGACACCAATATTGGGACCAGAGCAGTTTTTTTTTTTTTTTTAATTCTGGATAGGTGAGTGGAGACCTTTGATCAATTCTGAAAAATTATTAGCTAATATATTTCTTGCTATGGTTTTTTCCAGGCACTCTTTGATCTCCTTCTATAATGTTGTACAGACACATAATTGATGCATTTTATATTCATATCTTTACATTTCTCACATATTTAACAGTAAATATTCATAAATAAAAGGCTTCATATACATAATTTGTTATTTATTACAGATAGTGTTATTTTACAGCAAAGAGGACTAGTACCAAGAATATTAAATTATATAGTTCTGTTTCTGAAGTATGACAAAAGATGATAAAATTCGACTTACAGAGACATCTCATTAAAAAAACAAATGTAAAACAATGGACACAACTTTCCACCCGATGGGCCTGAAATTGGTGTGAGGGAATCAAGTGAGAGTTAACACAAAGATGATAGAATTTGGATCTTTCTTGACTACAGTAGAGTTTTCTGCCTTCTTTCTTCAACAGTGAAATAGTGCTATATTCTGGAATTTTTCATTATATTTCTAATTTCAGTTATTCTGAGTTCTTCCTTTAAATTAAAGAAGAAAACGAAAATGTTCACTGCCATATTAATCTTGCTTGTATTTAATTCAACTTAATATAGCTTTGAACTTTCCCACCTCTATAATGTGAACAATATAAACACCCTCCGATTCAATACATACAGCTCTGAATCCCATCCCTCAAATTCTCAATGCTTTTTGAAATCTGTGGAAATGATGTTATTTTAATTGTGTATCGTGGCTTTAGTGTCACAGTTGTTTGAAGTAACACTGCAGTGTGACTTGGTCAAACTTGTGCTGGGAACTGTTTGTTTTTCATTTTTCCCCCTAAAATCCACAAGAATATGTTGTTAGAAATGCCATGGTCACCTCTGGACTGTGATTTAAAGGTGCCCTAAGGTCACAGTTCGTCCAGACTTTGTTAACTAGGTTTTGTGACCATATTGGAATTTCTGTCACTAATACCATAGTGGCCTTGGGAAATAGCTCCTTAAAACTTTAAACAGCTGTATCGATATTATAGCTCTAAAAAGCCAGAGCATCATAATGAACAGACACAACTTTGAAAAGACTCCAAAATAGTGGAATATAGGCTAGAGAAATGTGTATGAGATACCTTATGGACGCTACTCTTGATTTATTATTGTTTCTAAACTGGACTCCATATTTTTTCTAAAGTTTTATTTATTTGAATGAGAGAGAGACCGCACGAGCAGGCAGAGCAGCAGGTTCAGGGAGAAGGAAAAGCAGGTTCAAGCAGGGAGCCTGATGCGGGACTCAATCCCAGGACCCTGGGATCATGACCTGAGCCAAAGGCAGACACTTAATGACTGAACCACCCAGGTGCCCCTAGACTGGATTCCAAAATGAGGACCCTCAGGAAGTTCTATTTGAATTGAAGTAGAAGAGAAAATTTAAATAGTTAGATGCTCGGTTATGTGCATTTTCTTATTTCATATAATTTGTTCCAGAATTATTCAAGTTGGAGGAGAAACATCAGTTTAGTCCTTAGTTACCTTAACTGTTTACAGAAAGCAGTTCATCTCTCTCTAGTTGTTTTGATATAAAGACATGATTTTTTAGTGCCGCCTAATTAGTCCTAAACACCATTTTAAAACAGCAGTTAGCAATACCACTTATTAGCCAATAAACTGTTTACAAACCTATTCCCTTTAGAAGACAATTTTGGAGAGATTTTGTGGCAAGTGCATTCACGCACATGCTGGTGACATGAAGGCAGTGACATTTTATAACCATTTTTAACCATTTCCATAAAAAGGAAAATACAAATGGGCTTTTCTTCACATGAATGAGTATAAATTAAAACTACATAAGCTGAAGTGTTTGTTTAGTTACACGCTGTAGTATGCCAATGATTTTGAATGAGGGGTGTCCAAAACAAAAGGTCATTTTTCCTTAGTTCAGAGATGCACCTCCTTTTGTTTCTGGCTTGTTTGCTGCTTTTTTGTTTCTGTAACAGGAGTCAGCTTATAATCAATATGAACTTGTGATAATCTTGTCTTTCCACCCTTTCTTCCTTCGATGACTAAATCTATAGTGTGCCTTAAAAGGAAAGGTAAAGGTAAGGACATGCAACGTGTGATTTCTAATCATAAAGTCTTTATACAAAGAAAAAATAAGTTTTGAAATGGAAATTTGGATAGACCATATTTCAAGGGCCCCTGGATCTACTAGGTGAACTGATCTAATTGCATCATATAGGAAATTGAGGGTATATTTTATCTTTTATATTCATTAAAATCAAACAACATGAAATGATTGGCACATGTAATGTGTCAGTATCTTTTATTTTTAGTAATTTTGTTCAGCATCAATTTAAAGAACATTTTTCCTACAGCGGTAATAACAGACACTACACTACCAAACTGACAATAAATTCTCTATAAATATGATACAACTTCATTTGTTAAAATACAATACACAATTGTGTAAATAACCTGAAAGCCACATAATTTGAAAGAACACAAAGTGTTGAAACTTACTTAAAATTAAGATTATACTTTGGGCAGCTGGGTGGCTCAGTCAGTTAAGCGTCTGCTTTCGGCTTATGTCAGGATCCCAGAGTCCTGGGATCGAGTCCCGCATTAGGCTCCCTGCTCAGTGGGGAGTCTGCTTTCGCTCTCCCCTTGCTCATGCTCCTTCTGTCAAATAAAAAAATAAAAAAAAATTAAGATTACATAACATGTAACAATACAGTTGTAATGAGTGTTAAAGAAATTGTGGAAATAATCTTGAGTATCTCAGAAGTATTCTTAAAATGGCCCATACACTATAACGACATTTTTAAAATACATACGTAGTTACACAAAGACCTGGTACAATACCAAAACATGACAAGTATATATATTAATTTTTAATTGAAGAATAATGGAAATAAAACACTATATTAGTTTCAGGTGTGCAATATAATTTTATATATATAGGCATATATATAAAATTTCAAAACAACCAATAAGTCTAGTTAACATCTATTACCATATATAATTACAAAATCTATTTTCTAACATTGAGAACTTTTAAGATCTCTCTTAGCAGTATTTGACTGTGCAGTACAGAATTGTTAATTATCATTACCGTGCCATACATTATATCCCCATTACTTAATTACTCTATAGATGGAAGTTTGTACCCTTTAAGTCCCTTCACTCAGAACACCCACCACTCAGCTCCTTGCCTTCGACTCCACCAGTCTGTTTTCTGTGTCTGAGTTCAGGTTTTTGTTTGCTTACTTGTTTATTTGTTTCTTTGTTTGGTTTTAGATTCCACATACAAGTGAGGTCATACACTGCTCTCTTTGACTTAATTTACTTAGCATAATGCCTTCAAGGTCCATCAATGTCCTACAAGGTCCATCATACATTGATTCATTGATGCACACATAGATGGTTTCCATATATAAATCATTGTAAAAAATGCTTCAGTGAAATGGGAAACATGTACCTTTTCCAATTTGGTTTTTGATATCTTCAGATGAAAACCTAGACATGGTATTACTGAATTATATGGTAGTTCTATTTTTAATTTTTTGAGGAATCTTTGCACTCTTTTTCAGAATGGCTGCACCAATTTATATTCTTACCAAGAAGGCATACCTTTTTTCTATATCTTTGCCAGCACTTCCTCTCTTTTCTCTTCTTGTTACTAGCCATTCTAACAGTTGTGAGGTGGTATATCATTGTGGTTTTGAATTGCATTTTCCTGAAGATCAGTTAATGTTTATCAGTTTTTTGTGTACCTCTTGGCCATGTGTATTGCCGTCTTTTGAAAAATGTTTGCATCTCTTCAGATCTTCCCCCAATTTTTAAAATATTTTTTTCACTACTAAGCTGTATGAGCTCTTATGTGTCCTGGATAATCCCTATTGGAGATGTATGATTTGCAAAACTTTCTCCCATTGGATATACTGACTTTTCATTTTGTTGATGATTTACCTTAGTGTGCAGAAGCTTTTTAGTTTGATGTAGTGTCACTCATTTATTTTGCTTTTATTACTTTTGCTTTGGGTGTTAAATCCAAGAAATTATCTGCAAGACATGTCAAGGAGCTTAATGCCAATGTTTTCTTCTAGAAGTTTTACATTTCAGGTCTTAAGTTCAAGTCTGTCCTCCATTTTCTGTTAGTTTTTTGTGCATAATGTAAGATAGTGGTTCAGTTTTTTGTTTGTTTTTGTTGTTGTTGTTTTGTAAGTGCTCAGTTTTTCAGCACCATATTGGAAAGACTGTCCTTTCTCAATTGTGTAATCATGTCATTAATAAATTGACCATATTATGTGGGCTTATTTCTGGCCTCTCCATTCTGTTGGATTGATCTGTGTGCCTCTTTGTATGCCAATACCATACTGTTCAGATTAATGTAGCTTTGGAAAATACATTGAGATCTGGGAGTATGTTACTTTCACTTTTACTTTTCTTTCTCAAGACTGCTTTGGCTCTTTGGGAACTTCTGGGGTCCATACAAATTTTAGGATTTTTTTATTTCTGTGAAAAATGTTCTTAGAATTGCCATAGAGCTTGCATTAATGCTATAGACTACTTTGGGTAGTATGGACAGTTTTATCATTCATATTTTTTTCAAATCATGAGAATGGAATATCTTTCCACTTCTTTGTGTTTTCTTCAATTTCTGTCACCAGTGTCTTGTAGTTTACAGTCTACAGTTTTTTCACCTCTTTGGTGAAATTCATTTCTATGTATTTTATTATTTTTGACACCATTATAAACAGGATTATTAATTTCTCTTTCTGAATGTCATTATTCATGAATAAAAACTGGTTTTTGTATATTGATTTTGTATCCTGAAACTTGACAGAATTATGAGATCTAATAGTTTTTTTAGTATAGACTGGGGTTTTCTATATAATACCATTTCACATTCAAATAGTGACAGTTTTACTTTTCTTTTATAATTTGAATAACTCTCATTCCTTTTCTTGCCTAATGGCTAGACTTCCAGTACTAAGTTTTAAAAAAGGGGAGGGGGGATGAGAGTGTGCATTTTTGTCTGTTCCTGATCATAGAGGGAAAGCTTTCAGCTCTTCAACTTTGAGTATAATGTTAGCTGTGGGCTTGATAAAAATACCGTATTATACCAAGCTATGTATGATTTCTTTACATACATTCAGTTGAGTGTTTAATCATAAATGGATATTGACTTTGCTTAAATGCTTCTTTCTGTATCTCTTGAAATAATGACATAATATTTATCCTTCATTTTGTTAATGTGGTATATCACCTTGATGATTAACAAATGTTGAATCATCCTTACATCCCTGCAATAAATCTCATTTGATCATGGTGTATGATCATTTTAATGATTGTTGAATTCTGTTTGCTCACTTTTTGTTGAGGATTTTTGCATCTATATTCATCAGGGTATCTGCCTATAATTGCCTTTTTTTTTTTTTATGTCTACCTATATGTTCTGGTATCAGGGTAATACTAGCCTCATAAGTAAGTTTGGTAATGTTCCCTCTGTTTGTGTGCTTTTTTAAGAGATTGAAAAGGATCGGCATTAATTCTTCTTTAATATTTGATAGACTTCATTATTTAAGCCATCTGGTCTTACACCTTTGTTAGTGGGATATTTTTAATTACTGATTCTGTCTCCTTACTAGCAACTGATCTGTTTAGATGTTTAGATTTTCCATTTCTTGATGATGCAGTCTTGGTAGTTGTGTTTTTCTAGGCGTTTATTGTTTCCTTCTGGGTTTTCCAATTGGTTGGAATTAATTGTTCACAGTAGCCTCATCTGATCCTTTGTGTTCCTGTGCTATAAGTTATAATGCCTCTTCTTTGGATAAGGAAAATCTGTGTTCTAAGAGGGCTGACCAAGTCAGCAGGGTAAATCCAGCCCTTGCCCCAAGGCCCTTCCAGGTTATTCTTCCTGCCCCGCTTCCCACGGGTGCCAAAAGTGCCACATATATGGAAGTAGAAGTGTATAAATTAGACCCCTTACTTGTGCTCAGGACTCACAGCTTTGGAGATCACTCACCTCTGAGCCTGCCAGTGTCAAATACACCTCCTCTCCTCCAAGATCTCTGAGCGTCGCTCGATTCTTCTGTTGGGCAATCCAGTCCAGGTTCTGTAACACTTTTATTTCTAATTTTATTTATTTGAGCTTACTCTCTTTTTCTCTTGGTGAGTCTAGCTAAAGATTTGTCAGTTCTGGGTATCTGTGCGAGTGCCAGCTCTTAATTTTATTGATCTTTTCTATTGTCTTCTTAGTTTTTATTTCATTTATCTCTACTTTGATCTTGTTATTTACCTCATTCTCCTAACTTTGGGCTTTGTTGCTCTTTTTCTAATTCCTTGAGGTATAAGGTGGTGTTGTTTGATATTTTTCTTGTTTTTTGAAATAAGCATTTATTAATATGAACTTTGTTCTTAGAACTTTTGTTGTGCCCCATGAATTCTGGTACATTATTTTTCCCTTTTAAACAATTAATTTTAGTTAAGGTATTTTTTAAAAATTTCTCCTTCAATTTCTTATTTCACCCGTTGGTTATTCAGTAGTGTGTTGTTTCATCTCCACATTTTTGTGAATTTCCCTGTTTTCTTCTTATGTTTGTTTTCTAGTTTTATACCATTCTGTTAAGAAAATATACTTTGTATGATTTTAGTCTTAAAATAATTTAGACTTGTTTTGTGGCCTACTATAGAATTTATCCTGGAGGATGATCCATGTGCATTTGAGAATATTGTGTATTTCATTGCTTTTGGATACAGCCTTCTGTATATATCTGTTAAGTGTATATCTGGTCTAACATGTCACTTAACACTACTAGTGCCATATTGATTTTCTATCTGGATAATGGATCCATTGACAAAAGTAGGGTATTAAAGTCTCCTACTATTGTTTTATTGCTGTCTAATTCTCCCTTTAGGTTTATTATTATTTATGTGCTATTTTAGGTGCACAGATATTTACACATGTTATATCCTGTTGTTGGATTAACCCTTTGTCATTATACAGCGTCCATTTTTGCCTTTTACTACCTTATTTTTAAAGTTTGTTTTGTCTGTTATATGGAATATCTTTCTCCATCCCTTCACTTTCAGTCCGTGTCTCCTTACATCTTATAAACAGTATATAGACATGTTTTCTGTGTCACTCTTGGTCTTTTGATTGGAGAATATAGTTCATTTACATTTATAGTAATCATTGATAGGTATGTACTTACTGCCATCTTGTTAATTGTTCTTTGACTATTTTGTAGTTCTTTTGTTCCTTTTTTTCTCCTCATGCCCTCTTAATTTGTAGTTTGATGATTTTCTTTAGTGCTGTGTTTAGATTACTTCCTGTTTTGTTTATTTACCTAGGTTTTTTATTTGGGGTTACCATGTGGCACACATAAAATAACTTTTATTTATAACAGTCTATTTTAGCTTGAGTAAATTCTAAAGCTTTACATTATTACTCTTTACACACCCACATTCTGTTTTTGAAGTTATATTTGACATCATTTATCTTATAAATTCCTAATAACTAATTATCATGTTTTTACTACTTGTATCTTTTTAACCTTTATACTAGCTTATAAAAGATTACTTCTCCACCTTTAGTTTATCTTTACCAGTGAGATTTACACTCATGTCTTCTTGTTACTAATTAGTATATTTTCATTTCAACTTAAAGAAATCCTATTAACATTTAAGACCTTTACATTGGGGATGATAGCCATGAACTACTTGAGTGTCTGGAAACCTCTTTACCACCCCTTCAATTCTGAAAGACAGATATGCCATGTATAGCATTTTTGTTTGGCATTTTTTTCTTTCTGCACTGTGCGTATATTATGCCAGTACCTTCTGGCCTGCAAAGTTTCTGCTGAAAAATCTTTTATGTCTCCTTTTGGGTCTCTTGTGCATAACAGGTTGTTTTTCCTTTACTGCTTTTAAGATCCTCTTCTTTCACTTTTGACTTTTTATAATGTGTCTTGGTGAGTGTGTCTGTTGGTTCCTGATACTAAGAACTCTTCAGACTTATAGGATATTTCTTTTCTTTTTCCAGGGTAGGGAATTTTTCAGGCATTATTTATTCAAATAAGTTTTCTACTCTTTTCATTCTCTGTTTTCCTTATGGGACCACTATAATATAAATATTGGTCTGCTTGATGTTGTCCCATTAGTCTCTTAACCTTTACTCACTTTGTTTCTTTCTGCACATTTTTGCTGCTCTGATTGAGTCCTAGTGTCCTTTTTTCAAGTTTACCGATTCTTTGTTCTGCTTTGCGTGGTCTGCTCTTAAACCCCTGGAGTTTATTTTTCATCTCAGTTACTGTATTCTTCAGCTCTGTGATTTCAATTTGTACCTTGTTAGGCATTTATTCTTCTCCTGAGTTTAATGACCATCTTTATTACAATCACTTTGAACTCTTTATCAGGTAAATCACTGAGATTTTTACTTTTTTTCTGAAATTAGGTATTTTTAAAATTTGGATCAAATTCCTCCTTTCTTTTTTCAGTTACTCCCTGTGTTGGTTTCTTTGCACTAGTTAAAATAGTCACCTCTCCCTATCTTGAAGGAGTGCCCTCCTGTAGGAAATAAACCATATTGTTCAATGTTGCTGTAGTTCTTCGTTGTCTCCCCAGCCTTTGCAGTTCTTTAAGCACTCTCTTTTATTTCCAGTGGCTTCCAGTAGTTGAGCCATTTTTACACCTGTCGGTGTACCCAAGGGAGGATCTTAACATTTAGATTCAGGTTGATTTGACGCCACACTTTCAGGTAGCAGCTTTTAAAGTGTACAGATGCAATATGGTGGGACCACAAAAGTAAGCCTCACTGGCCACCAGAGTCATGCAGTCTAGAAGTGTCCCCTGACAGCATCCACAAAAATTGGAGCACCGAGCAGATGAAGTTCAGCAGTGGTTGAATGCAAACAATGCCTCTGCCACTCTTTGAGAGGTGTTATGTAGGCTCCCAGATGTGTGCCACACCAGAAACCTACCCATCAGGCCAAACCTCTTAAATAAGCAAGTAGCCCTCTTTTACATAAAGACTAGGTGTGTTTTAGGTCTTCTGTCTGAGTAGTGCCCTGTGGTGTTAGTCAGCCAAGGACAGTCTCTCTGATTGCTACAGTCCTATGGGATTTAGAGACACAAGCTTCTCTGGCCACCAGAGCCAGGTGACCACAGGGGTCTCCAAAGCGGCAGGCCATCAGCCACACACACTAATGGATGCATGAAAGCTCCCTTTCACTGGCACTTGAGAGTGTACCAGAGGGAGTCTGAAGCTAGTGCCTGCTCTTAGAGGTCTCTGAGGATTACAGTCAGCTCTTAGATGTGTGTTTGATTAGAAGCCTGCCCTTGAAGCCAAAGTGGTGAAGATAACCCAATAAGCCTCTTTCATATAAAGCCTAGGCACTTGAGACTGTTATCTGTTGCTGTGTCTTGGGGGTGGCAGTCATTGAAGAACTCTTTTTCCATTGGACGTAGTTCTCTGGTACCTTGGGGAATAAGCCCTGTGGGCCACTGGAGCCAGCAATCTGATGGTGTCCCTTGGGTGGCAGCCACCAAAATCAGGTTGCCAGAGGTGGTTACAAGGTCCTTTCCAAGAGATAACATCAAGCTGGGGTGCAAAGCTGGCATGTAGTGTGAAGTGGAGAGCGTGCAAAGATGGTGCCCACCAGCTTTCTTTCCTGGAGAGAATCCTAGTAGCCCCTGACTAAGTTAAGTTACCTGCCTAACCCTCAGGCTGACACTTGAAGATAGGCAAATAAGCATCTTTCACATTAAGACTGGGCACCTTTCAATAAACTGTCTTTTCACTGGTCTTTGGAGCAGGTGAGTCTGAAAGTCTGAGATCTTTTAAGAACTGCTTCCCAGTTTGCTATAGCCTTGTGGGTCTTGGGGATGTGAGTTCCAGTGGTTTTCAAGGCTAGATATTGGAGGGCCCATTTGTCAGGAACAGATCCTAAAATTTGAGGTACCTCTTCAGTTCAAACTCTTTCTTTCTGAGGGAGAAGCTTCAAATTTTGAGTTACCTCTCGATTGTCACTGTACTGGAGCTAGAGCTTATAGTCGGATTTTTGTCTCAGTTTCTTTTACCTGCTTGGGTATTTTTTTTTCCCTTGTTTTCCTGATAAGCATAGGTGTTAATCAGCTAATTTTTACATTTGTTTATGAAGAAACTGTTTCATATGTAGCTGTAGATTTAGTGTTTCCATGTGAGGAGATGAGTCCAGGATCTTCCTTTGTCATCATCTTGGAACAGAACCTTACAAACTTAATTAAATTTGAGTCTTAAAGGAAATGGTCTTACTGGTCATGGATTAACTTTTCAATAACAGCAATATTAAGTTGTCAGTTTACAGTTCTAAATCTAACGGATCCTCTGCCATATTTTTAGGTGATTAAAAATAGATGGGTTGGTGAAATACTGTGAGACATTTTGACTCCCAAAGAGAAATATATCCCCAGTGCATGCTCTTCCATACTCTTGGGAAAGTTTTCCAGTATTTTCAGGATTCCTCAGTCAAATAACTTGAAGAAGGGTAGCTATTGGACAATTCTTTTAACCCACATATATTTTAAATATTTAAATGGATCCTCAACCCTTTTGTAAGTTTTTGTTTTTCAATTTTTTTAATTTATTTTTTTAAAGATTGTATTTATCTATTTGACAAAGATCACAAGTAGGCAGAGAGAGAGGCAGAGAGAGAGGAGGAAGCAGGCTCCCTGCTGAGCAGAGAGCCCTATGCAGGGCTCGATCCCAGGACCCTGGGATCATGACCAGAGCGGAAGGCAGAGGCTTTAACCCACTGAGCCACCCAGGTGCCCCTCAATTTTTATTTTTTTAAAAGATTTTATTTATTTACTTGAGTGAGAGTATGAGTGGGAAGGGCAGAGGGTGAGGGAGAGGGAGAATCTTAAGTGGACTCCATACTGAGTGCAGACACTAACATGGGGCTCTATCCCAGGGCCCTGAGATCCGTGACCCAAGCTGAAATCCAAAGGCTTAACCAACTGCACCACCCAGGTGCCCAAAGCTTTGTAAGTTTTTAAGTCTAGATGGTTCCATAGTTCTGTGGATCAGAAATATCCCTCTCTATTGTCCACTTAAAAAAAAAAAAAATCAGACTTATCTCAATGGGAAATGAATAAAAAAGAAAATCTCCACACCATATTTTTTTTTAATGTTTTCTCTAGTCTTTCCCATTGACATTACAGTATGTATTCCGTTTTTAAAAGTTAACCTGGTTATACTTGACCATCTTCAAGTCTAAAAAACAGACAAAAAACAACTTCACAAGCAAAAGCAGAATATCAGGAAGGAAATCTCAGGGATGGTTCCCACTTTCTTGGAGTTGTTATTTTAAGGGGATAACTTGGCTTCCATCTGATCATTTTCTCCAGATATGTGTTGAATTTAAAAAATTCTGAGGGAACTTTAGAGAACAAAGGGTGTCAAATTTGGATCCCCGAATTCCTTGGTCTAACTGAGGTTTTTGTCCCTGATGTCATTTATTTCTAGCTTCTCAACTGTTAGCTGCTTTACAAGCTCCCAAATAACATTTGATACCAAAATGTTTGAAAGCCCTAAGTACAGGATGAATTTTGACATTTGAGTCACCTGCCTTGTAAGTGGTAGGACCCGTTATTGCATTCTTACATAATGAATTTGGGAGTAATTAGCATAGATTTTTCCAGTAAATAGTAGTTGATGCAGGGAACTCCACTCTATACTTAATTCCAGAGGAGGTGTGCAAATTTAATGTCACATTGTTTTATTCAAAATATATCCATGAAGCAATAACTGAGAACCAAGTATGTAATGGTCTGTGAAAGGTTCTGTATTAAATGTGGGTAAGAAAATTTGTAATGTATTGCTTTGTCAATATAGTATTAGTAAAGATAATCTATGTTAATTACCTGCTTGGCTTTAATCCATGCTAATAGCTAATGTAGTCTGTTCAGAAGTCATATAAAAGCTTAGGGCTAACTCTTAACTCTGCAGTTGGTTTTGTTTTGTTTTTTTAAAGATTTTTATTTATTTATTTGACAGACAGAAATCACAAGTAGGCAGAGAGAGAGAGATTGGAGGAAGCAGGCTCCCCGCCGAGCAGAGAGCCCGATGCGGGGCTAGATCCCAGGTCCCTGGGATCATGACCTGAGCCAAAGGTAGAGGCTTTAACCCACTGAGCCACCCAGGCGCCCCGGTTTTATTTTGTTTTGTTTTGTTTCTTACATATATTAAATACTTTAGATTAGTGTTAATTCACTTTTCCTCTCTCTTTCTCCCTCCTTCCCTCCTACCCTTTTTCTTCCTCCTGTTTTTCTACAGATTTATCCAGTGCCATCTACTTACTGCTGCAGGAAATACCTAAAAATTAAAGAGATAATGTCTAGATACTTTAACTAAATTTAAAACATGCATTGCTTACAATATGTTTAGAATGGTTAATATATACAGACTGAGGCAAAAATAAAATGTTTCTTTGGAGTTTCCTAACTTAATACATAAATTACCTCTAAAAACACAAGAGGAGTAGAAATGCCAGAAATTTTATCTTTAATGAGAAAGAATAAATAGAATCAATCAAAATTTAAAAAAAAGACATAGCATCATCATCCCATCTAATTTTCATTGTAATTTACTCTTTATCAGGAATTGAGTTAAATGTTCCACATACGTATTCTGTTATGTTTATGACAACTCTGTCAGGTCCATACTATAATACTTATTTTATCAGTGGAGAAATGGATGCAAAGATAGTTGAGTATCTTGCCCGTTTTTTTTCCACATTGTGTAAGTGATGTACTGATTGAATCTGGGCAGTCTGACACCATTATCTATGTTCTTAAGCCTGCATTCTACTGTTTCATGTTGGGGTTAATATAGAAACTTCTACTGCCTCAGTCATGTACTCACATAACTTTCCATCTGTCTGCATTACTTCTTTGATGCTCTGTTGCATATACTTTTAATGGAAATAGTTTCACTTACCTTTAGGAGACACACAATGTTAAGTGTAAGCCTGTTGCTTGGTTCTTTCTTCATAAATCTTCTTCAGAAGGCTCTGCTATTGCCCCTGTCAGATTTATAATTAAAATGGAACCTTGCACTCCCACAAAAATTGGTCATTACAGTACAATTTTTAAGGGAGACATGTTTCAAATTATTTTGGTAATCTGAGTTTTCTTTGTGTTTAGAATATCTCATCCTGGCTGGAATCCAGGTTTTTCTTTTCAACCAAGGAAGACAATTTTTTATAAAAAAACAAAATGAACAAAAAACAAAACAAACCATAAGATTTTTCACATTGTGTTTTAGTTTTCTACAGAATATGTGGTTTAGGCTCTATCTTCCCTTCCTTGATTGTATATTCCTTCTCGCTTTCAGATTGATTTTTCTGTGAAAAATTCTCTTGCCTGTCTTTTGTCTCTCTTGCCCCTTCTGTGTTTTCATGTGTACACTCTATTTTTCATTACTTCCAGAAAAATAGTTGTTGAATGAGGGCTGGCTGAGCATTTGTCAGTATTAGTTGCTGGTTAACCCTGCATACCAGTAGAGTGCTGCACTGGCACTTCGAACTCTTCCAGAAAAATTTCTCTCATTTCTTTGTCTGTACCTAGTGTTAAAGGAACTGTGTTTTATTGTTTTGTTTTGGTTTTGGTTTTGGCTTTTTTGCAGCTTTGGAATATTCATAGTGATGAATTTTACTCTTTGATCCTAAATGATGGTCTAGGTTCTGATTTTTTTTTTAAGATTTATCCGGGGTGCCTCAGTGGCTCAGTGGGTTAAGCCGCTGCCTTTGGCTCAGGTCATGATCTCAGGGTCCTGGGATCGAGTCCTGCATCGGGCTCTCTGCTCAGCAGGGAGCCTGCTTCCCTCTCTCTCTTCCTGCCTCTCTGCCTACTTGTGATCTCTGTCAAATAAATAAATAAAGCCTTTTAAAAAAAAGGTTTTAAAGAAAGAATTCTGTATGTGGTTTCTCTATAAGTCGTCTGAACTTTTTTGTGAGTGCAGACACACTGGTGTGAATGCATGAATCAGACTGTGGGGCTATAGATCAGTCTTGTCTAGGAATTGGGGCTGATTCTTTAGACACCTTAGGTTCTGTTGTGTGACCCAGCTTAATTCTTTCTTTTCTAATTACCCCCATCTTCATTTCTCTTCTGGAATGCATATAAGTGAGGTGTCTAACATGACTTCAGTTAGGAGAGGATGGGGGTCCTCACAGTCATGGGGAGAAGTCTGGTCCCTTGGTCTTCTTGTGTAGAAGGACAAATATGACCGCTCATTGGACTAATGACCACGGAGCTGTGCTGGTAGTGTACCTGGGCTGAGTTTGCCCAGAGGAAGTACCTTGGACCAGAGGAAGAAGTAACAGCCTTTTTCTCTCTATAGTGGAGGCCTTACCCTTTCTCCTGCTTCTTTGGTCTCACGTTAGCCTCTGCACTTTTACCTTACAAATGCTTTCAGGCCAGGATGCCTCCTTGACTTCTCCTAAGGGGCAGGTTGGATGTGAACACCAGGGAATGGTGGGAGTTGAGGGCTTATTTTTTCCAAGAAATGAAATGTGAAGTGAGAAAATACTTAACCTTCAATAATTTTTTTTTTCAAATGTATGTGAAGTCTCCAAAAGTCAATACATTTTAATGAAAAGAATGTATTTCAGTAACCCTTAAGATGCTTAAATGATTCCGAAGAACCACTACTTAAAATAACCTAAGGTTTTGGGATGCCTGAGTGGTGTAGTTGTTTAAGCATCTGACTCTTGGATCATGATTTCAGGTTTTGAAATTGGTCCCCACATGGGACCCCACACTCAGCATGGAGCCTGCTTGAGATTCTCTCTCTCCCTCTGCCCCTCCTGCTTCTGCTGCCTCTCTCCCTCTCTCTCCCATTCTCTAAATAAATAAATAAATCTTTAAAGAAATAACTCAATGTTTTGTCATTAAATGTAACTACAAATTAAATAAAATAGGAAGGAGCACCTAGGTAGCTCAGTGGGTTAAAGCCTCTGCCTTTGGCTTGGGTCATGATCTCAGGGTCTTGGGATCAAGCCCCGCATTGGGCTCTCTGCTCAGCAGGGAGCCTGCTTCCCTCTCTCTCTGCCTGTCTCTCTGCCTACTTATGATCTCTCTGTCAAATAAATAAATAAAATCTTTTAAAATAAAATAAACAATAAATAAATAAATAAAATAGGAAATAAGAAAATTACCAGGTTTGCACGATTAGGAGAAAAACTAACTGAGGAAATTCAGCTCTCTATTTATGACGATTAGTTTAGTTTTGTTTTTCTGCATTGGAAAACACTAGAATGTAATGGTTTAGAGCATGGTCTCTTCCCAAATTCAAACTCTGACTCACATTTAGTAATTGTGTAATCATGACAATGTCACGTGAACTCTCTAATCTCTCCCTCTTTGCCAAAAAAATGAGCATAACAATTGGAACCTGGGACAGCGATTTAAAATAAAGATAATCTCTTACTATAGTAGTTAGTACTTAAAAATACTCAACAGGGCGCCTGGGTGGTTCAGTGGGTTAAGTAAGCCGCTGCCTTCGGCTCGGGTCATGATCTCAGGGTCCTGGGATCGAGTCCCGCATCCGGCTCTCTGCTCGGCAAGAAGACTGCTTCCCTCTCTCTCTCTCTCTGCCTGCCTCTCCGTCTACTTGTGATCTCTCTCTGTCAAATAAATAAATAAAATCTTTTAAAAAAGTAAATAAAATAAAAATGCTCAACAAATGTGACTTATCTTATGCATTCCCATATTAATGACACATAGTATCGAATCCTTTGTTTTCAATTTTCAAAACACAAATTTGTGAATACAGCCCACAGATTAATCTATGATAGGCTGTTACTAATGTTATTACTTATATTAACATTTTACATGTCATTTCCGTCATCAGGAAAATACTGTAAGTGAGCACAAAAATAATATAAACCTCTGAGATCTATCTTTCTCATGATATGCCCAAGAAAATTCAATATGATCCTGATTGAGTTTAAGCATTGCTCAGAGCCCAAAAGGAGAAAAGTGGAAAATAAATGACTTTGGAATGCTTTTTCTTTTACCTCTTCCAGTCTGTTACCAACAAAACAGTCAAAGAAATATTTCTGAAGCATTCAACCCTATTGTATCACTTTCTAATAACTTTTCACAACTAAAACGAAATCCCCTATTATTACTATGACCTTTAATTCCATACGTGTTCTGTACCCTAAACCTCTGTTAGCACCCTTAATAGTTTCTTTCCACCACACTGGCCTTTTTGCTATTATCTTAGAAAACACACCATCTCCTACTCCTGGATTTTTTGCACTTTCTTTGTGTCTGTGTAATATTATCTTCCCCTAAATAGTTCAGTGCCTCACTTCATCTAAGGTGCTCCTGTTGATCTCCACAAAGAGCAGTCCTGTAATTATCGTAATCTAAAAAGTACACTATTCTTTTTTTAATAAAACCTACTTGGTTTATTTAAATTCAATAAGTCTTTGCATTTAAGTTCCAAATGACTTTTTTCTTTCATTATATTTCTGAAACAAATAATAAACTATATGTGAACTAATTGATTTTAAATAAAATTAAAAATAAAAGTTCACTTCTTATCACTATTTTCTTACCTTTTCTATTTTCTATTATAGAATATTTATCACATATGTATATTTATAGTTTTTAGTTCATGCCCCACACAAGAATATATGTTTTGTAAGAATAGAGTTATTTGGGGCGCCTGGGTGGCTCAGTGGGTTAAACCTCTGCCTTCAGCTCAGATCATGATCTCAGGGTTCTGGGATCGAGTCCCGCATCAGGCTCTCTGCTCACAGGGAGCCTGCTTCCCCCTCTCTCTCTCTGCCTGCCTCTCTGTCTACTTGTGATCTCTCTCTGTCAAATAAATAAAATCTTAAAAAAAAAAAAAAGAAAAAGAAAAAAAAAGAATAGAGTTATTTCTGCAAGAAGCAGACTCAAAACTACAGAGAACAAACTGATAGTTACCAAAAGGGACAGGGTCAGGGGTTGGGGGTCATAGGTGATAGGGATTAAGGAGGGCACTTGTCCTGATGAGCACCAGGCAATATATGTAAGTTAAGTGTTGTATCACTATATTGTACACCTGAAACTAATATAACATTGGGTGTTAACTGCCTTGAATTAAAATAAAAAGCTTCTAAAAAATAATTATTAATTTTTAGGTCCAATTAAAAAAATAAAGCTACCCCCTGCTCTCCTCTCCCCCCCAAATCTTTTATTTATTTGGAGATTGTAGTTGAAAACATGTATTTTTTTTTACAGAATAAATATTTTGGAATGTATATAGGGGACCAGATTTGAGGTTGGAAACAACTCACTATATTTAGCTTCATAAATGCAATATGAGATATTAATGGAATTTATATTTTAAATCATGTTAACAGCAAGTTGACAATAAAATAATATTAAAAAAACTATCTTAAAAAGAGGAAAAAAGGGGCACCTGGGTGGCTCAGTGGGTTAAGCCTCTGCCTTTGGCTCCAGTCATGATCTCAGGGTCCTGGGATCGAGCCCCACATCAGGCTCTCTGCTCTGCGGGGAGCCTGCTTCCCCCACCCCCCACCCCCTGCCTACCTCTCTGCCTACTTGTGATCTCTGTCAAATAAATAAATTTTATATATATATATATATATATATATATATATATATATATATATATAAAGAGTAATTTTTTATCTCATTGTCATATACCTTGAAGAGTAACAGCCATTTAGTATGTGCTCAGTAAATATATACTAAATAATTAGTAAGCATTCAAAAACATTTGGTGAATAAGTATTTTAAATATTTTATGAATTCTACCTCCAGCTATGTAGGAATAGTTTGTATCACACAAAGCAGTACATAATGCATGAATGGAAAATCTGAATGATAACAACTAACACGTGATAGCATAGGAGAACAGCCAGAGCGCTGAGAATTTAGGAAGAGTATAGAAGCGAGTACAGTATTCTGAGTAGATTCTTTCTTTGAGGTGAAACAGTTTTAGTTGAAACATCCAGGTCTAGAAGCCAAATAGCTCAGATTCTCTGCTATAGAGAATGAAGTGATGAAAAGAACCCAGAGTAAAAGATTAGAGAGGCAGAGAACCAAGTGGAAAATGATGGGTGAGACACTGACAGACTGAGTGCAGTTGTAGACACTTTAATGGATGCAGGAGCAAAGAGCATCCAAGAGCCCAGGAAAACATGGGTACAAGGCATGGAAACAAATGTAATCCCTCCAAAAGAAGCACTAAATAAGTTAGTTAAGAAATACTTATCAAGGGGTGCCTCGGTGGCTCAGTGGGTTAAAGCCTCTGCCTGCGGCTAAGGTCATGATCCTAGGGTCCTGGGATCGAGCCCCATATCAGGTTCTCTGCTCAGCGGAGAGCCTGCTTCCCCCTCTCTCTGCCTACTTGTGATCTCTGTCAAAAAAAAAAAAAAAGACTTATCAAGAGAAATCTATAAGGGAAATATGTATATCTGAAAAATACTCAAATCTGAAAGAAGCCCTCCTTCAAAAAAATAGTTATTTGTTAAGTAAAATAAACCAGTCACAGGTGTACAAATACTGTGTGCTCTCACTTAGATGAGATATGTAAAATATTCAAACTCATAAAAGCAGGGAGTAAAATGGTGGCTACTAGAACCTGGTGGGGAAGAGTGGTGAGAACTTAGTCAAGGGGCACAAAGTTTCCATTCTGCAAAGTGAATAAATTCTAGAGATCTGCTGTACAACCTAGCGCCTGTAGCTATCAGTGCTGTTAGTGTACTCAAACCATTTAAGAGGGAAGATTTCATGTTAAATGTTCTTACCATAATAGGAATAATTTCTCTAAGATTTGTCTTTATCTTAAAATCAAAATGCTGTTATTTTTTTAAGTAGTTAAGGAAGCAGAATTTCTTTACGATTTTAGATTGTGTTGTTTTTATTTGACTGATTTATTTTCATCATTTCTACTCTAATACTGTATTAAGAGAACTATTTTTGTGACTTTTTTTCATGTTAGGTTTTCATGAGGTTGAGAAAAGGAACACAGTAGTGTTTTTTTTGTTTTTGTTTTTGTTTTTTTTAAGATTTTATTTATTTGTCAGAGAGAGAGAGAGAAAGCGAGAGTGAGCACAAGCAGATAGAGTGGCAGGCAGAGGCAGAGGGAGAAGCAGGCTCCCTGCCGAGCAAGGAGCCTGATGTGGGACTCGATCCCAGGACTCTGGGATCATGACCTGAGCTGAAGGCAGCCGCTTAACCAACTGAGCCACCCAGGCGTCCCCACAGTAGTGTTTTATAGTATGTTTTATATGTATTTGCTTTAATAACATTTCAGTATTTTAGACTTGAGAGAAAAATAATCTGAGCATACTCATTATAGATGGTAGAGTTTTGGTAAACAATTTTGACTTTTAGATGTCCCTCTTTCAGTAATGACAACAATTAATGTGTTTATTTACAAACAAAATGCAACTGAAATAGTTCATTATACCTAACAGTCTCCCTGGTCAAAGTGGTATTTTATGAAAGGCCACAGATCCTATGATTTGATTTTATAATAGCCAACATTAGTATTTAGTTAGAACTTTCATGATGCTTTTTCTTGGATTGAAAAGTGACTTTCCTATGGTGGGATACCCAAACCTATCCATGTGCTAAATAGGTTGAAATACAGATTATTGTTAATCACACTCTTGACCACAAAAATCAGAGAAGGAAAAGGGGGGAAGGATCTCTCAGATTTAATTTACTTACTCTGCAAGTACTGCATTTTGAATTCTGTAGATTATCTTGTTTTTATGTTCCTTTGGAGGTCTTTGACTGGTCTTCATCTTTGAAATTGCATAAAGTTTTATACTTTTATACTTCTGTCTGTGTTTTTTTCAAAGCTAGAATCTATTAAAAATTTCAGAGATGAATTAAAATGCTCATTTACATTACTCACTTAAAAGCATTTATTATCGCTAAGAGATTATCCTTCACCTTTACCCCACTTGATCTGATGACACACAGGCAATCTTCTTTACTAATGAATATATCTCGAAATCTGTATTCATTTTATGTTATTTCAAAAATAAGTAACCAGTTATTTTACACTTATCTTTTGTATAACTACTAGGAAGTAAACTGTAAATTCGAATTTTAGCCAGAGACTTCACTCAACATATTGTATGTATATATGATATATCCTACATTTTTTAAGAGTTTTAATTCAAATTCCAGTTAATTCACATACAGTGTCATAGGAGTTGCAGGTGTATGAGATATCTGCATTTTCTTTTGTAGGTTTGTTTAAAGATGTATTTATTTACTTTAGAGAGAGGGGCATGAGCTGGTGGGGCAGAGGGAGAGAGAATCCCAAGCAGACTCCATGCTGAGCACGGGGTTCAATCCCACAATCCTGTGATCACAAGCTGAAACCAAAAGTTGGATGCCCAACTGACTACATCACCCAGATGCACCAGTATCTCCTGCTCCAATATCTGCTGCATTTTTATGGCAGCAGCAGCCTTGTATAAGGAGTAAACCAGGACAGTTAGGAACTTACTTTCTTTCCTGAAGCCAAGTGTCAAAGTCTTTTGTGTTTTTCTGGAAATAACCTCCATACAAATCATCTGTACCTCTTGGAGGGTTTTGTTTTGAAAATTTTTGTTAATTACAAATTCAAATTATTCAGAGCTACAGTTCTTTGTTATAGAACTCTTTCCAATTTTAGTATATGTGCTGCCGAAGCGAGCACTGTTATAGAACTCTTTATTCTTTCATCTTTCAATAACATGGGTACAATTCACATAGTTGTATGTCCTATTTATGGTTATAATGTTTTTTGGAGTATTTATTGAGGTTTGTCTAGTGATGTCAAAGCACTTATTTCTGTTTTGGGTCTTCTCTGACTTTTATAATCCATTTGACGAATAATTTTTAAGTTTGGTTGCCCTCAAAGAACCAGTTTTTGTTGCATGGATAGTTTATGAGCATTTTCTGTTGCTTATCACTTTGGTTTTTAGTCTAATGTTTTATTTCCCCCATTTTATGCTTCTTCATTCTGTTTTGTTGGTTCTTCTTTTTCTAGTCTCTGAAGATAGAACCTGTAGTAATTAACTGGAGATGTTTCTCTTCTTTTCTCATATAATTATTGAGTGCTCTAATTTTCTCTTTTCTGAGCATGGCTTTGATTGCATTCCACACATTTTGATAGGCTGTGTTATCATTTTCACTTGACTCCGTATAGCTTCACCTTTACCACTATACCTGATTCAGCTCTAGCCTTTACCTAGTTTCCTTCAAGAGTAGTCTAAAAGGAAAAAATAATTTCACCTTTTTTTTTTAAAGATTTTTATTTATTTATTTGTCAGAGAGAGAGAGAGGGAGAGCACAAGCAGGCAGAGCGGCAGGGAGAGGCAGAGAGAGAAGCAGGCTCCCCACTGAGCAAGGAGCCCGATGCGGGACTTGATCCCAGGACCCTGGGATCATGACCTGAGCCAAAGGCAGCGGCTTAACCAACTGAGCCACCCAGGCACCCCTAATTTCACCTTTTTATGTATATTTATTCCATTCCCATGGCTCCCCCCATCTTTTAAAGATTGGATATAAAAACTTCTGTCTGGTATTCTATACTTTCTAAACAAATAGATTGTAGTTTTGTAGTTTCAGTCGAATGACCCTGGATTTTTTCATTGGATGGTGATGGTGGTATTATTAATATCTGAGATAATCTTAATTGTCTATATGATATTTGGGCCTGGCAACTACAGATTGAAATTTGATTTTAATACCATAAGTCATCACTTAAATGCCTTTTGGTTTGGTCAATGTTAAGAAGCCATCTGTATGAAAATTGACTAAAAATGATTAAAGACCTAAACATAAGACCCAAAACTGTGAAACTACTAAGAAAAACAGGGTGGAAGTCGACAGACATGGATCTTTGGCAATGATTTAATGGTTATGAAGCTGAAAGCACAGGCAAAAAAAGTAAAAATAGAGAAGTGGGACGACAACAGAGTTACAGGCTTCTGCATGGGGAACAGCCAACAAAGGGAAAAGGTAACCTGCAGAATGAGAGAACATATTTGTAAACTATGTATTTGATAAGGAGTGTTTTTCTAAAATATTTGAGGAACTCCTACAAATTAGTACCTAGCTAGCTAAAGAAGTGGACAAGGGAACTGAAGACATTTCTCCAAAGACCTATGACTGGCCAACAGGTGTATGAAAAGACGCTTAATACCAGTAATTGACAAGGAAGTGTAAATAAGAATCATAATGATTGATCACCTTACAAAATGGTTGTTATCAAGAAAACAAACAAGAAACATTTTTCTTGTTCTAAATATAATACACTATAATATACATTATAAAATATGTTCTTTCTTGTACATGATTAGTTAACAGATAAAATTGATTGTAATAAATATGTTCATTATCTCTAATTCATTTTCAAAATAGGAGTACGATTTTCTGTTGTCCAGACCCCGACTTATTGAGTGGGGAAACTCTGTGGTCCCAGTTTAGTTCTTTTTCAGTATTTTGAAAAACTCTCTCAGTGGCTCAAAATTCCTATATTGGAAGGTTTTACATTATTCCAGTTTCCTGGCCACTCGGTTCAATAATTCAATAGGCAGTACTTTCATCATATGCAAAATTAGTGGACATATTTCAGGTATACAATGTAGCGATTCACTATTTGTATGTACAATGAAATAGTCACCGAAATAAGTTTAGTTAACACCTGCAACAGGTACTGTTTTTGTTGTTGTTGTTTTAAAGATTTTATTTACTTATTTGACAGGCAGAGATCACAAGTAGGCAGAGAGGCAGGCAGAGAGAGAGAGGGAAGCAGGCTCCCCACTGAGCAGAGAGTCCCATGTGGGGCTCGATCCAAGGACCCTGGGATCATGACCTGAGCCAAATGCAGAGGCTTAACCCACTGAGTCACCCAGGTGCCTCACAGGTACAGTTTTTTAAGAAGATTTTAAAACTCTCTAAACCTACTAATTCTCAGTTTAAGACTTTAAATGTTACATACACTTGTAATTTCCAAATTCTTTTGACAAATAGATGGTTTTCTAGTTGAATTGCAAATAAATAAATTCACATTAATGAAGTCTTGTGCCACTAGTGTTTCATCAATTTACGATCTCCTATCTTGACAGGTTTGTTGTTTTTTTTTAAAGATTTTATTTATCTGTCAGAGTGACAGAGAGCATAAGCAGGGAGGGGCAGGAGGAGAGGGAGAAGCAGGCTTCCTACTGAACTGAGAGCCAGATGCAGAACTCTGTCCCAGGACCCTGGGATCATGACCTGAGCTGAAGGCAGACGCTTAACGCCTGAGCCACCCAGGGACCCCAATAGTTTTAAACTGATTTGAGTAGCTTGACTTTTTTCAGATAATGTAAAAATATTACAGAGTAATAGAGTTGTTGAAATTCTTTTAAAAATTAGATAGTAATAAAAAGAAGTTTATGAGATTTCCATACACATACACACAAAATGCATCTTTCTGTTAATATTCAGTCCCTTTCCCTCAGTAATATATTCCAAAAAGGCAGTTTTCTGCCTTTTCAGAGAATTTTCCCACATCTTGATCTAGTAACTTAAAATAGTCTTCCTTAAATCTGCATTTTTCCCTTCCACCTTTGTGGTGCTGTTCCCCTCAGTTCTGGTGATCAGGATTCTTCCTCTATGTCTTTTCCTTTTATAACCATTTTTATGAGGATTGTAGACCTTCTCAACTAAATTAGTAGGTTTTAGGAGATAAAATAAACTAAATGGAAACGTTTCAATATGGTCCCTTTATTTAAAAAATACAGCAATAAAAAAACCGGCAAACAAAATGTTGATTTGATAAGTGAGACTACTTGAGTAAAAGGAAATAAAATTATCAATGAGTAGAGAAAACTATAATTTTTATTTTTGATTATGTAGTATCTTTTTTTCTTGAATGCCTTCAGGAATTTTTGTTTTCTTTGTGTTCAACAAATTCAGTAAGATATGTCTACGTGTTTATTTTTGTTTGACATTCATCCTTGTTATTCACAGAATCTCTTGGAATTGTCATTGGGGAACTGTCATTAATTTATAAAAAATTTCAAGACTCTTTGTCTTTAAATACTCCTGTTACATATTCTTACTTTTTCTTCTGGTATTCCAATTTTATGTATGTGAAACTATTTGATATCATCCTGCAGGTTTTAGAAGCTCTGAATTTCTCCCATCATTTTCTTTTTCCCTCTATGTTTATGAAAATTGTCAAAGTCTGTAAGTAAAGCATCTAAGGCTGAAATTACTATGAAAATCAGATTAGGAGGAGTTTAGGAGAAGACATTAGGAGTGATAAAGCATAAGGAGAAAAAAATTGAAGTGATAAAGCATATTCACTAGAATTAATGCCTATAAAAGTAAGATTGGCCGTGCATGTGACCCTATCACTATACATAATCTTTTCCTTTTCTTGGAAACTTAAACAAAATCATGGCTCTATCATTGTTTATATAAAGCTTGAGCTTTTCATATCATATAATGGTTTTTGAAAGCCTAGAGAAGCATCTTGTTTAGTAGACTGACAGCCATTTAACTGGGAGTGGGGAGGGTGGTCAAAGATGATCAAGTTAATACAGCAAAATCATTGGCTACCTTAGAATATCTGAAAATGATGAAGGAGGGATTGGTAAATGTTTTGTTCACAGACTTAAATGCCAAAGCAAATATAGGAAGGCTTGAAAGATTTGGGAACTCAAATTCTACATAATTTGTAAAAGCAGCTTCCACATACTGCACACCAAATCTTAGTACAGAATTATATCCCACGCCTAAATTGAGGTGAGGATGAGCATGACCTTGACAGAAACATCACACCCAAAGATTTAATTGCCATTGCAGGCTGAAGTTATTAGGGAATAATGACAAGGGAAGTAAATATGTAGTCACATTATGTATTTGTTTTTCTTTCTGATAATTTGCCTTCCTGTAGTTTTGAGAATGTGGTGGCTTTGCCTTCTTATTTTGAGTTTTAACTGCAAAAATAATGTTTTCTACAAGATCTCTTTATTGGGATGTAAATGAATGCTGAGAAATACCCGTTTTACTCAGTACTGTAACTATATTCTGCTAAGCTTCAGTAACACCAAAGAGCAACCAAGAGATTTTACTTAGGCACTGTTTTAATGATAGAAAATACTTGTTAATTGCATCATTTTTAGCTCTTTTACTGAAAAGTGGTTATTATTTCCATATCTCTTTAATAATCTTCTAGTATTACTTTACAACCACTTGCTCACTATTATTACACTTGTACAGAAATAAACACACGGATGAGTTCATCAAATGCCAAAATAGATAATTGATGTTAGGAATATTTTGTATCTGGCAAAAGTCAAAGGGACATTGTTATAGAGGTGCTTAAATTATCTTAATGATATTTAGAAAAATTGGATGGGTTTAATTAATAGGTGGGAAGTGAATTACTATATTTTAACATTTAAATAGATGGAATGTAATTTCCTGCTATTTCAGAACTCATTATCCAAAATGTTAGGAAGCCATACTACTTGGGTTATCAGGGGTGTCTTAATAAAACGATGCTTGACTATTTCCCAGGAAAAGATAAAAGACTTGAAAATTTAGTTTCAGGAAATAGGAAAATTCCCAAATGAGATAAGTGAGAAGAAATCTACACCTAGAAATGTGGTAGCAAAACTGAGAAACAAAAAATATAGAAAAACTTCAAAAACATGAACAGTATAGACAGATGATAAACCTGAAAAATTAGGATAAATACTCTGATTTATTAAGAGTAGTAATACAGAAGAGAGTGAAATATCCTCAAAATGCTTAGAAAAAATGTCAGAAAAATTGGAATGAAAACGCTGGATGCTGTTTCTAAAATGAAAGCAAGTTCACAGAAAAAGAAGCCCTCTAGCAATTTGTTACTAGCAGGTGTGACTAATGATTCTAATCTGATACTAGGTTTTTTTTAAGTAATAATTTTCATTTGTAAATATGTAGGTAAATCTCAACAAATGTTGACTGAAAATGTCTACTTCAGTTGAATAAAAAAAGGGGAAATACAATAATAGAAATATCTAACAAGAATGGAAAGGGTTAGTTTAAAAGAAGTGTTTATAGTTTCTTCTTGTGTTGGAAGATGAATGATAGTGATTTTTAAATACATATTACAGTTTTAAGAGGATCAATTGGAATATAAAGCTTTAAGCTCTCAATTATTTTACAATGATCTACAGTTTGAATGTAATCCCAATACTGATTCTATCACAGCAATCTGAAGAATCTCGGAAAATATTTTGGAAAACTCATAAAGCCTGATTTCGTGACTTACTACATGCTCCTATTATTAAGACAGTGAGGTACTGGCAGAACAGAGACAAATAGGTGAGGAATGGACTCAGACTTACATGAAAAATGTAGGTTCAATAAAGGCTCCGGAAAAATCCCAGAATGTGGAACGGAAAGTGTTTTCAACAGTGGCGTGGCTCAGTAGATTAAACCTCTGCCTTTGGCTCAGGTCATAATCTAGGGATTCAGGGATTGAGCCCAGCATCAGGCTCTCTGCTCAGCGGGGAGCCTGCTTCTCCCTCCCCCTCTGCCTGCTTCTCTCCCTACTTGTGATTTCTCTCTCTGTGTCAAATAAATAAATAAAAAATTAAAAAAAAAACAACAGTGGCACTGGAACAGATATCTGTCTGAAAAATCATGAACCTCAATATCTACTTATATTTATACATGTGAACTAATTTGAGGTAGATCATGAGTGAAAATGTGGAGTTGGCAGCATTTCCTTAGGACACAGAAATTACTAATAATACATTGAAAATGGATAACAGAATTGCATTAACCTGAAAGACGAATCGTGAAACACTTTTACAAAAAATCATTCGGGAACTGGAAAAAGAAAGGTATAAGAAGCTTTTTGTGGTGAGGAAAATGTTTTCTGGGATATTGGTTACATAGGTGTGACCATTGTTTGAAACTCGTATCACTTTGCAGATTACTTCTATACATTGCATTTTACATAAATCATAACCCAATAAAAGAGTAACGTATAGAAAGTAATGTTCATTTTGTGATGATTTCTTAAATGTATGTTCATCGAAGAACACTGTTAAGTGAATGAAAAGAAACACACTAGAAATAAAAAGGATTGTATTCAGATTAACACTGTGAAAAAGAAAAATACCAGTAAACTAAACATAATAGTATTGAGAAGAGGATAACCAAATGGCAAAGAAACTCATAAAAAAATACTCAACTTCATTATTATTATTATTATTATTAATACTACTACTACTACTACTACTACCACTACTACTGAAGTGTAATTGACAATGTTAAATTACTTTCAGGTATACAACATACTAATTCAGCAATTCCGTATAGAATTCAGTGCTCAACCTGACTAGTTCCATCAACATCTGTCTCCATAAAATATTATTCACTATATTTTCTATACTGTATTTTCCATATCCATGACTGACTTATTTTATAAGTAGGAGTTTTTACCTCTTAATCCCTTTATCTATTTTGCCTATCCCTACACCCATCTTCCCTCTGGAAGCCACAGTTCATTCTCTGTATTTAAAGCCTGTTTGCTCATTTTTAAAAAATTCCACATATAAGCGACATCATATGGTATTTGCTTTTCTTTGGTTTACTCACTTATCATAATGTTCTCCAGGGCCACTGACTTTGTTGCAAATGGCAAGACCGCATTCTTTTTGTATGGATGAATAGTATTCCATTGTGTATATATTTACCACATCTTCTTTACCCATGCATTTTTCAAGGGACATTTGGGATGCTTCCATATCTTGACTATTGTAAATAATACTGCACTAAACATAGGGGTGCAAGTATCTTCAGGATTGGTATTTTATTTTCACTGGATAACGACCCAGTAGTGGAAATACTGGATCAATGGCATTTCTATTTTTATTCCACTAGGTATCCTTTCTGTTTTGTTGATGATTTGCTTCTCTATGCAAAATCTTTTTATTTTGATATACTCTTAGTAGCTTATTTTTGCTTTGGTTTTCCTGCCTGAGGAGACATGTCCATAAATATTATATCCAAGATATATAAAATACCCAAGATAATACTGCCTTTGTTTTCTTTTAGGAGTTTCATGGTTCAGATCCCAAATTTATTTATTTATTTATTTATAGAGTTTTTTAAAAAAATATTTATTTGACAGAGAGAGAGAGATCACAGGTAGGCAGAGAGGCAGGCAGAGAGAGGGGGGGAAGCAGGCTCCCTGCTGAGCAGAGAGCCCAATGCAGGGCTCCATCCCAGGACACTGAGATCATGGCCTGAACTAAAGGCAGAGGCCCTAACCCACTGAGCCACCCACGCACACCTCAGATCCCACATTTAAATCTGTAAACTATTTTGAGTTTATTTTGGTGTAGTATTAAAAAAAGGAGACCAGGGGCACCTGGGTGACTCAGTGGGTTTAGCCTCTGCCTTCGGCCTGGGTCATGATCTCAGGGTCCTGGGATCAAGCCCCACATTGGGCTCTCTGCTCAGCAGGGAGCCTGCTTTCCTTCCTCTCTCTCTGCCTGCCTCTCTGCCTACTTGTGATCTCTCTCTCTCTGTCAAATAAATAAATAAAATCTTAAAAAAAAAAAAGTGAGCCAGTTTCATTCTTTTGCATGTAGCTGCTCAGTTTTCCTAACACCATCTTTTGCACATGTATATTCTTGCTTCATAAGTTAAATGACCATATAGGTATGGGTTTATTTTCTATTCTATTCCATTTATCGATGTGTCCATTTTTGTGCTAGTACCATCAATTGCTTTGAGTTGCATGGACATTTTAACAACATTAATTCTTCCATTCTATTAGTATGGTTTACCTTTTCATTTGTTTGTGTCATCTTCAGTTTCTTAGTTTTCAGAGTGTAGGTTTTCAAGCTCCTTGGTTAAATTTATTCCTAGATATTTTATTCTTTCTTATATAATTGTAAATTGGATTGTTTTCTTAATTTCTCATTATGCTGTCTTGTGAGTAACCATACAGAAACACAACAGATACCCATACATTAATTTTGTATTCTTCATCTTGACTAAATTCATGTATCAGTTCTAATAGTTTTTCTTTGGAGTGTGTAGGGTTTTGTATATATAGAATCATATCCCCTGCAGATAATGTGTTTTCCTTCTTCCTTATCAATTTGGGTACCTTTTATTTACTTATTTTTGTTGAACTGCTGTGGCTAAAACTTCCAGAACTATGTTGAATATAAGTGGTGAGAGTGGACATCTTTGTCTTGTTCCTGATCTTAGGGGAAAAGCTCTCAGTTTTTCATCATCGAGTATGCTGTTAGCTGTGGGTTTTTCAGAGATGGCCCTTACTGTATTTTGTGAAGACTTTTCCCTGCTTCTGTTGAGATGGTGCTATGCTTTTATCATTTTGTGAATTGAGTGTTTCACATTGATTGATGTATTGACCCACCCTTGCATCTCTGGAGTAAATTGCATGTGGTTATGGTGAATGACTTGTTTAAATGTATTGGTGAATTTGGCCTGCTAATATTTTGTTGAAAATTTTTGCTTCTATGTTCGACAGACACATTCACCAATACTTTTTTTTTTTTTTTTTTTTTTGTAGTGTATTTTCTGGTTTTACTATTGGGGTCATGTCTGCCTCATAGAATGAATTTGGAAGTTTAAAAGGATATTCAATCTAATTAGCAACTAGGGTAATGGATAGTAAAACTAAATGAGATGGCATTACATGCTTAGCAGATGCACAATGGTTTTTTATGGGTGCAGATCTGACAAAGCCATGTGCTGGTGAGGATTACCAAGAGTAGGGCTTCTCAGAGCCTGCTTACATGAACATAATTTTGTTAAGCCCCTCTGAAAAACAACTGTATATTGTTTACTGTAGTTAAACATTTACATATCCTAATATCTAGCAGTTCCAAATCCTAGAATATACTCTGCTGAAACTCTTGCACATAGGCACCAGGGACTTACGCAAGGAAATGTATGGCAGCATTATTCTCAGCAGTGAAACTCTCAGTGCAACCCAAAAAGCTAACAGTGGACTGGATAAATAATTGATGTTATTTGCAAACGCTGGAATATCATGTCTGTGGTATTTAGCTTCGAGAGTTGAATGTTTTCTTTGACTAAAATTTTACAGTTTGAATGCTCTGAGCATAGCTTCTGGTTTTCCTCTTATCCCAGAGTAACTGACTCTTTTTTTTCTCTCCATTATTCTTAGATTTTATTTATATTTAAGTTAATATGGTGTGTTATTAGTCTGAGGTAGAATGTAGTAACTCGTCTGTTGCATTTAACCCTCAGTGTTCATTCCATCGAGTGCCCTCTTCAATGCCTGTCACCCAGTGACCCCATCCGTCCCCCCACCTCCCCTCCAGCAGCCCTCAGTTTGTTCCCTGTAGTTAAGAGTCTCTTCTGCTTTACCTCCTTCTCTGATTTTTATTTTTCCTTCCCTTCCCCTGTGTTAATCAGTTTTTTTTTAATCCAAGTGTGGAATTGCCTTCCTCACTGAAATAACCCAAGTGTATTTTTATGAGCTCTTCAGTACTAACTTTTGTGTAGTTCTGTAGTATGTATAAAGTTCAGGAAAAGTCTTTTGCAAGTTTTCTTGCCTGTTGCCAAAATGTTGGTGTCCATCAATTTTTTCTTTCTGTTTCATCATCTCTCTGTTCTCCATATCACTCACGGTTAATCTAATCCATGCCCGGAGCTCTAGCATTTATGTTCCGCTACGTACAGAACTGATACTTCTCTGCACAGAGATTCCTGTAGCTTCATGTTATTACATCATTTAATTTGTCATCTACATCGACGCTTGAGAGAATGACTGAAAAGCAAATACAAGCCACAGCTTTTAGGGCAGACAGAGATTCCTATCATTCTACTAATATTCAGCTACCTTTTGATAGTTCTATTTTAATGTCTCACAGCCCCTGAAAATCTATGTGTCTTTTTGCTGAACTTACCTTCTTTTGAGTCAAGCCAGCTTTTTAAATTTTTCCATTCACACTGCTTTATCTCTCAAGTCAGAAAGCCAACACCATCCCCACTTTCTTCTTCCTCTCTCTTCACATTATCTCCAATACTGAGCATTTATAGAAAACTTTAAAAATATCTCCTAATTTTTTTTATTCCTCTCCATCCCTATTGTAACTAGTTCCAATTTTTCTTACCCTCTTGTATCAGAGCAGACCTACCAGACTCTTTTCTGTTCTTCATCTTATATTCCAAGCCCATCTCCCTGTTGCCTGGGAAGTAACTTCTAAACACAAACTTTGTCCTGTGATGCCCTTTATTCACTGCACTTTGACTTTTTAAAAAAATTTGATCCCATAGTACTTTTAATTAAATTAATTAATTAGTTAATTATTTGTAGTTTCAGGAGTAGAATTGAGTGATCATCATGCCCGCTGACTGTAAAATGAAATTTTTGAAGTCTTTTTATTCTCATTGCTAGTCTGTTTAGGGGTCTCTCTCTCTTTCTGTGTCTCTGTCTCTGACCCCACATTCAGCATTAAAGGGAAATACACATAACCCAATTCACCATGCCTCCTTCATGTTTTTTGAGTTTATGGTTTTCTGAAATGTTTCACAGTGTATTTGATTGCAGTTAAGTTGAAAGATTCAGGAGCCAGGCGCCTGGGTGGCTCAGTGGGTTAAGCCGCTGCCTTCGGCTCAGGTCATGATCTCAGGGTCCTGGGATCGAGTCCCGCATTGGGCTCTCTGCTCAGCGGGGAGCCTGCTTCCCTCTCTCTCTCTCTCTGCCTGTCTTTCTGCCTACTTGTGATCTCTCTCTGTCAAATAAATAAATAAAATCTTAAAAAAAAAAAGATTCAGGAGCCAAACACCTTTATTGTTTTCCTCATTTCCTCTCATACTTGAGACAAAGCCAAGGTATATCCCAAGTCAAAGGCTAATACATTTTGCTAGGTTTTGCTTTATTTTATAATATTTATGTCCTCCAAATTCTTACACTATACTATGCTATTCCTAGGTATTTTTATTGTTATTAGCATATAAAAATCTTAATTTTATTCTCTATTTCTATTGCAAAATGAATGAGAAATTGCTATTTGGATCCAAGCTAATATATTTTATTTTTAATGTTACTAAATGTTATAATTAGAGCAAATTACAGGTGAAGGGTTATTATTGTTCAAGATTTGTATATATTTCAACTTAAAGCATATAACTCCTGAGATAGAGAGTGTATCCCATATAAGAAAAAAAGAAATATGGGGTGTCTGGGTGGCTTACTCAGTTGTGTATCTGACTCTTCATCTCAGCTCTGGTCTTGATCTCAGGGTCATGAGTTCAAACCCTCTGTTGGGCTCTATACCGAGTGTGGAGTCTAGGGGAATTTAAAAAAGGAAAAGAAAAAAATAGCAAACAGCCAATGTTAACTTCATTTATATTTGAGGCAGAAAGTCACAAAAATGTGACATTCTAGGATATATAAGAGAGGATATCAACATGATATATGAATAGACAATATTGGTTATGGTATAAATCTGGATAAAGAACTAACTGCCTATAATTAAAGTATAATCAATGAAACTAGGATTAAGTGATGGTACAAATAAATGTGATTGATATGAAGGACTGGGAGAAGTAAATGTAATAAAAATTTGAATACATGAGAGACTGTGGACTCTGAAAAACAATCTGAGGGGTTTGAAGTGGCGGGGGGTGGGAGGTTGGGGGAACCAGGTGGTGGGTATTAGAGAGGGCACGGATTGCAGGGAGCATTGGGTGTGGTGCAAAAATAATGAATACTGTTATGCTGAAAATAAAAAAAAAATTGAATACAAAGTACAAAAAAATAATTTTGAGAAGATTCCTCCTAAAAGTGAATGTAAAATGCAGTTTTCTTATTTTTAGTGGTGGTAAATTCAATGAAGAATGAAAATGGGGAAAAACCTACTAGCATTAATTAATTAATCAAGGTAGATTTATTCCTGCGTTGCAAGGGTGATTGAATATTTGCAAATCAATGTGATACATAAATAAGAGAAAGGATAAGAACCATATGATTATTACAATAGACGGTAGGAAAAGTATTTGACAAATACCACATCCATTCATGATGAATAACATCATGAATAAGCATAACATCATCATCCTTAATGGGGAATAACCGACACCCTTTCCCCTAAGATCAGGAACAAGACAAGGATGCCCACTCTCATCACTTTTCACTCAACATAGTATTGGAAGTCCTAGCCACAGCAATCAGACAACAAAAGGAAATAAAAGGCATCTAAATCGGCAAGGAAGGAGTAAAAATTTCACTTCTTGGGATGGTGGGATTCTATATATAGAAAACTCTAAAGAGTCCACCAGAAAACTACTAGAACTGATAAATGAATTTGGTAAAGTTGCAGGATACAAAATCAATGTACCAAAATCTGTTGTATTTCTATACATTAATAATGAAGCAGCAGAAAGAAATCAAGAAAACAATCCCATTTACAATTACAAAGAAAAGAATAAGATAACTAGGAATAAATCTAGCCAGAGAGGTGAAAGACCTGTATTCTGAAAACTATAAAACACCAGTGAAAGAAATTTGAAGATGACAAAAAGAAATGGAAAGACATTCTGTACTCCTAGATTAGAAGAACAAGTACTGTTAAAACGTCTATACTACGAAAAACAACGTACACAGTCAATGCAGTCACTATCAAAATATCAGCACCATTTTTTACAGAACTAGAACAAACAAGTTTAAAAATTTATATGGAATGGGGACGCCACCCAGGTGGCCCAGTTAAGCATCTGCCTTTGGCTCAGGTCATGATCCCAGGGTCCTTGGATCGAGTCCTGCATTGGGCTCTTTGTTTGGTGGGGAGGCTGCTTCTCCCTCTGCCTGCCGCTCCCCCTGCTTGTGCTTGTGCTCTCTCTTTCTCTCTCACACACAAATAAATATATAAATAAAATCTTAAAAAAGTAAAATAAAATTTGTATGGAACCAGAAAAGATCATGAATAGTTAAAGCAATCTTGAAAAGGAAAAGCAAAGCTAAAGGTGTCACAATTCTAGACTTTAAGTCATATTATAAAGCTAAAGTAAACAAACGCTATGGTACTGGTACAAAGATAGACACAAAGATCAATAGAACAAAATAGAAAATCCAGACATAAACTCACAGCCGCATGGTCAATTAGTCTTTGACCAAGCAGGAAAGAACATCCAATGGGAAAAATTCTCTTCAACAAACGGTGTTGAGAAAACACAACAGTAACATGCAAAAAGAAAAAAAGAAAGAAAGAAATTGGACCACTTTCTTACACCATACACAAAAATAAATTCAAAATGGCTTTAAGACCTAAATGTAAGACCTGAAACTATAACAATGCTGGAGGAGAACATGGGCAGTAACATGTTAGACATCAGCTACAGCAAGTGTGTTCTAGATAGGTCTCCTGAGGCCAAGGAAACCATAGTAAAAACAAACTATTGAAACCACATAAAAAAAAAAAAAAAGAAAGAAAGAAACCACATCAAAGCAAAAGGTTGTTTTTTGGATTTTGAGTTGGATAAGTTCTTCATAGATTTTGCATAGTAGCCCTTTACCTGATAAAACATTTGCAAATACCTTCTCCCATTTTGTAGGTTGTCTTTTGGTTTTGTCAGCTGACAAAATACAGCATCCTTTCCTGATGAAAACTCTCCACAGAGTATGGATAGAGGGCAACATACCTCAATATCATAAAAGCCCCATGTGAAAAGCTCACAGCAAGTATCATTCTGAGTGGGGGAAAAACTGAGAGCTTTTCCCCTAAGGTCAGGAACACAACAGGGATGTCCACTATCACCAGTGTTCAACATAGCACTCAAGGTCCTAGCCTCAGCAATGAGACAACAAAATGAAATAAAAGGCATCGAGGACACCCGGGTGGCTCAGTCATTAAATGTCTGCCTTGGGCTCAGGTCATGATCTCAGGGTCCTGGGACTGAGCCCAGCATCAGCCTCCCTGCTCAGCGGGGAGTCTGCTTCTCCCCTCCCCCTGCTCATGCTTGTTTTTTTTTCTCTCTCTCTCTGAAATAAGTACATCTGAAAAAAGAATAATGGTCCTGGGTTGCTACTACTTGAAAACTTGTTTTATAAAATTTGTTTTTTAATCCATTTTGGACAGAAGGCTAAATTTGTTTCTTTTATGCCACTGCCCTAAGGGATAGTTGACAGTTGTTTTTATACTCGATAGCAACATAATTTTTGTACTAAATTCCAATTATTTTACCATCTTTTAAAAATAAAATTCAGTTATTTTTGCTTTTTTATTCCACTGGCTCTAACCATATCATCATAGTTTTTAGGAAAGTTATCCTTTGTCCAAGCTACATCTCTCAGGCCCAATGTTTTTCTTAGATTTTGGGTTATGTTTAAGATCCAGAAATTTGACATACCCTTTGTATGCAGCTGAAAGCCTAGCCTTTTTAGTGACTCAGCAAAATACAATTTAAAGTTGAGAATAAACATGTTGTCATGTAATTCTTTTATTCGAGAACTTTTTTTAAACTCCTCCTAGGTGTCAGGTTTTGCTCTAAATATTAACTCATTTAATCCTCATAACTATTCAGTAAAGGAACTATTATCATCCACAGTTTATCAGTGAGAAAATAGAGCCACAGAAAAGCATAGTGAATTGCTTCCTAATCGTATAACTAGTCAATACAATAAATAGGATTTGTACCCAGACATTTCAGATCCAGGGTTGGGGTTCTTAATTATTCTATGGTATTGCCCTAGATACAGGGCATAGATAAAGCAGCATTTAGATAAACATTTATCTTCTGAAATGCCCATATTGGTAAACAAAATAAAATGAAAATAAGTGAACTGAGCAACCAACTGTAGTTAGAACAATAAAAGCAATCCAAAGGAAGGATAACAAAGCATATTAAGGGTAGAAACAAATAAAACCTAGAAACCCAAAAAAAAGCAGCGCTAATAAAATAATGCAAGACCTTGATCTTTGGTCAGAGCAGAGGAATGCTAAACCCTCAGATAAGAGAGTACACAAATAAAAAGAAAGCATATAGCGTAATAAGTCAATCAGAGACAGACAATTATCATAGGATCTCCCTGATATGAGGAAGTGGAGAGGCAACATGGGGGGTTTGGGGGGCAGAAAAAGAATAAGTGAAACAAGATGAGATCCAGAGGGAGACAAACCATAACAGACTCTTAATCTCACAAAACAAACTGAGGGTTGCTGGGGGGAGTTGGGTAGGGAGAGGGTGATGGGGTTATGGACATTGGGGAAGGTATGTGCTATGAAGTTTGTAAACCCAATGATTCACAGACCTGTGCCCCTGGGGCTAATAATAAATTATATGTTAATAAAAAAATAAAAAATTATTTAAAAAAAGAAAAGCATAAATCACAAAACGAGAAATGTTAATCAAATAACCACATGCACACACACACAAAAGCTGGTTAAAATGATCCTATTGATCAACTACAGAAATAGATTTTAGAATATGAATAGAATATATAACTTTGTTGGTACATAGAATTATCAAAACTGACCTCAGAAGACAAAATACAAACTCACCAATCACCATAAATAAAACAGAAAATTGTTGAAAAGCTACTCTGTGGGAGAGCAACAATCCCAGTTGTTTTAATGACAATTCTATTAAACTTCTAAGAAATAAAAATTTCAGTGGCATTTAAATTATTTGCAAGGAAAGTTTTATAAAATTTTTGATGATGCCCTCATGACATTGACATCCAAACCCAACAAAAAGAGCACAAAGCAGACAACTACAAATGGTTTTACCAATTTTTAGAACGCTTTTTAATGAAGTGTGGCTTCTTCTAAGAATTTGAGAATTATTCAAATAATTCTCTGCATTAATTTAAAAAAAAAGATTTCTATCTCTATAGATGTTAAAAAGGCACTTTGTAAATTTAACATCAGCCATTGGTTGAAAACTTGTAAAAATGAAACAGTGTATTATGAAAAATTTCTGTCCTAACCTGGGAGAGTACCTTGGACTGCTCATGTGGTGCTTGTGGGGCATCCAGACTCATCTGCTTGCAGAAGAGTTCTCTCTCCTTGTTGGCTGTCCCTCAAGTTATGCTTCTCTCCTCTGTTCTTCTGGAACACTCACTCATGTCCTTCACAATGGGTTTAAATTTTGATAAAACCCAGGAATAGACATTGACCAAGAAGCTATGACTCTGTGCCCCTGGAAAATATTATTGAATCGAGGCATGAGGAGCAAAACTCTAAAGAAAGACAGGATAAACCATCAAGGTCTGCTGTCTTCTCAGTAAGTTACCCTGCTTCAGTACTTGGAACAGGAGCCCCCACACCTCCGCCTGGTTTTTGAGCTTTCTGTGATGCGCCCCACATCATTCTTTCCAAGCTTGCCACATTCCTTACTGTTGCTGTGGGTCTGTTCCTATTCCTTCACTTCTCTTTATTCAGCTTTTAACCACACAACTTCTAAATGCTGTGCATAACGCAGCATTTGCAGTACTAACTGTACTGTAACTAACTGTAACATTTCGCCAATGAAACCAACACACATCCTTCATTTTCTTCCTTGATTGCTTGGTGGTTCTGTGTTGTCAACTCCCACTTGGGAAGTATATATTTTTTTAAGATTTTATTTATTTATTTACAGACATAGATCACAAGTAGGCAGTGAGGCAGGCAGAGAGAGAGAGGGGAAGCAGGCTCCCTGCTGAGCAGAGAGCCCGATGCAGGGCTCGAACACAGGACCCTGAGATCATGACCTGAGCCGAAGGCAGAGGCTTTAACCCACTGAGCCACCAGGTGCCCCGGGAAGTATATTTTAAAACTATTGAATGAAATCTTGTATTTCCTACACAAAGGCTTAAAGAAAACATACCGTGTTAAATATTCTGGTTTTCCCCAGTGTATAGTAGCATTCATTTACTATGATTTATCTCTGTATCTTTGTGATTTTGAAGATCTATCATTAAACGTTGTTTATGCTTTTTAATGTTTATATCCATAATCTCAGGATTAAGGAAGTTGAGGCATATCATAGGTACATTTATGAAGAAATCTGTGCATACGTGCTTTTTCACTACATGGCTTGTGTCATCTTCTGGGCACTTGGTCCTGAGGGCACTTTTTCATTTCAGGTCCCATGTCACCATTTGGGTATGTGGGTGATCCGTCTGTGGTCTGCTGGCAAAACCCTTTACATATTGGGCTTAAGTGTATGTTATTTATATTTCTGCATATTTGTTCATTTTGGTGATGTTTACCCCTGATTCTGTTAAATCAGTACAGTGCTTTCTTAGATGATTACAACTTCCCTTCTGCAGCTAGAACGTGCTGAGAAAAGGTTCTCCTGGGCTAAGGATGCTAGACCTCACTCTCCTACTAAGGGAACTTTGTAAAAGCTTCTCCATGTTCTCAACTTCTGTGCCTTGTGCACACCAGGTGATCTGTATCTGCTGGATTTTCCCTTTATTTGGCCCAATTTTCCTTGTGTTAATCAGTTACTCTGTTTCTTGTGGTTTGTCACGTGGCTTTCCTAATTTTTTCTCTTTATTCTTTTTATTATTTGGACTGATGTCTTAAAAGACAGTGTCCTAGAGGTATGTGGGTGGCTCAGTGGGTTAAAGCCTCTGCCTTCAGCTCAGGTCATGATCCCAGGGTCCTGGAATCAAGCCCCATATCAGGCTCTCTGCTCAGCAGGGAGCCTGCTTCCTCCTCTCTCTCTGCCTGCCTCCCTGCCTACTTGTGATCTCTCTCTATATCAAATAAATAAATAAAATATTTTTAAAAAACTAAATAAAAAAATAAAAGACAGTGTCCTATATAGGGCTTTATTCTAGTTTTTTTTCCCCATCATCTCATTCATTTATTATAGTGCATCTTCTGTTTCATTGTGATTTATTATCGTCTCAGATTTCTCCAAAGCCTTGAGTTTGAGCTCTTATCCTCAACTGTGATAACTTATGGACAGAAACGTGAACACTAGATGAGTGGAGAACATTAATCTATGACTACAACATATTAATTTGTGTATTCGGTTTTTCACATACGACAGATACATTATGAATCATTCTCATTTTGATGTTTAATGTGTTACCATTTTTCACTGAATAATAAATGATACATAATTACACACATTATTAATTACCTCCAATTGTTTAATTTATTTCTTAGCAAGTGAGAACAAGTGCAAAATAGAAGCTCATTGTTTAGAATAATAAGTGCCTATCTACGAAACTCTATCGATTTCCGATCTGTCCATCTCTTTCTCTCCTAATAGATACCATATTTTTTTAATTTTTTTTATTTTTTCAGCAAAACAGTATTCATTATTTTTGCACAACACCCAGTGCTCCATGCAATCCGTGCCCTCTACAATACCCACCACCTGGTGCCCCCAACCTCCCACCCCCCCACCCCTTCAAAATTCTCAGATCCTTTTTCACAGTCCATAGTCTCTCATGGTTCACCTCCCCTTCCAATTTCCCTCAACTCCCTTCTCCTCTCCATCTCCCCTTGTCCTCTATGCTATTTGTTATGCTCCACAAATAAGTGAAACCATATGATAATTGACTCTCTCTGCTTGACTTATTTCACTCAGCATAATCTCTTCCAGTCCCGTCCATGTTCCTACAAACTTGGGTATTCATCCTTTCTTTTTTGGTTTTTTTTTTTTTTTTTTTACAGCTTTATAAACATATATTTTTATCCCCAGGGGTACAGGTCTGCGAATCGCCAGGTTTACACACTTCACAGCACTCACCATAGCACATACCCTCCCCAATATCCATAACCCCACCCCCCTCTCCCAACCCCCTCCCCCCATCAACCCTCAGTTTGTTTTGTGAGATTAAGAGTCACTTATGGTTTGTCTCCCTCCCAATCCCATCTTGTTTCATTTACTCTTCTCCTACCCCCTCAACCCCCCATGTTGCATCTCCTCTCCCTCATATCAGGGAGATCATATGATAGTTGTCTTTCTCCGATTGACTTATTTCGCTAAGCATGATACCCTCTAGTTCCATCCACGTCGTCGCAAATGGCAAGATTTCATTTCTTTTGATGGCTGCATAGTATTCCATTGTGTATATATACCACATCTTCTTTATCCATTCGTCTGTTGATGGACATCTATGTTCTTTCCATACTTTGGCTATTGTAGACATTGCTGCTATAAACATTTGGGTGCACGTGCCCCTTCGGATCACTACGTTTGTATCTTTAGGGTAAATACCCAGTAGTGCAATTGCTGGGTCATAGGCTACCTCTATTTTCAACATTTTGAGGAACCTCCATGCTGTTTTCCAGAGTGGTTGCAACAGCCTGCATTCCCACCAACAGTGTAGGAGGGTTCCCCTTTCTCCGCATCCTCGCCAGCATCTGTCATTTCCTGACTTGTTAATTTTAGCCATTCTGACTGGTGTGAGGTGATATCTCATGGTGGTTTTGATTTGTATTTCCCTGATGCCGAGTGATATGGAGCACTTTTTCATGTGTCTGTTGGCCATCTGGATGTTTTCTTTGCAGAAATGTCTGTTCATGTCCTCTGCCCATTTCTTGATTGGATTATTTGTTCTTTGGGTGTTGAGTTTGCTAAGTTCTTTATAGATTTTGGACACTAGCCCTTTATCTGACACATTAATAAAAGAAAGAACAAGAACAATATGATACTCTCCATAGATGCTGAAAAAGCATTTGACAAAGTACAGCATCCCTTCCTGATCAAAACTCTTCAAAGTGTAGGATAGATGGCACATACCTCAATATTATCAAAGCCATCTATGAAAAACCCACGGCAAATATCATTCTCAATGGAGAAAAACTGAAAGCTTTTCCGCTAAGGTCAGGAACACGGCAGGGATGTCCGTTATCACCACTGCTATTCAACATAGTACTAGAAGTCCTAGCCTCAGCAATCAGACAACAAAAGGAAATTAAAGGCATCCAAATCGGCAAAGAAGAAGTCAAACTATCACTCTTTGCAGATGATATGATACTATATGTGGAAAACCCAAAAGACTCCACTCCAAAACTGCTAGAACTTGTCCAGGAATTCAGTAAAGTGTCAGGATATAAAATCAATGCACAGAAATCAGTTGCATTTCTCTACACCAACAACAAGACAGAAGAAAGAGAAATTCAGGAGTCCATCCCATTTACAATTGCACCCAAAACTATAAGATACCTAGGAATAAACCTAACCAAAGAGACTAAGAATCTATACTCAGAAAACTATAAAGTACTCATGAAAGAAATTGAAGAAGACACAAAGAAATGGAAAAATGTTCCATGCTCCTGGATTGGAAGAATAAATATTGTGAAAATGTCTATGCTACCTAAAGCAATCTACACATTTAATGCAATTCCTATCAAAGTACCATCCATTTTTTTCAAAGAAATGGAACAAATAATCCTAAAATTTATATGGAACCAGAAAAGACCTCGAATAGCCAAAGGAATATTGAAAAAGAAAGCCAAAGTTGGTGGCATCACAATTCCGGACTTCAAGCTCTATTACAAAGCTGTCATCATCAAGACAGCATGGTACTGGCACAAAAACAGACACATAGATCAATGGAACAGAATAGAGAGCCCAGAAATGGACCCTCAACTCTATGGTCAACTCATCTTCGACAAAGCAGGAAAGAATGTCCACTGGAACAAAGACAGCCTCTTCAATAAATGGTGTTGGGAAAATTGGACAGCCACATGCAGAAAAATGAAATTGGATCATTTCCTTACACCACACACGAAAATAGACTCAAAATGGATGAAGGATCTCAATGTGAGAAAGGAATCCACCAAAATCCTCGAGAAGAACACAGGCAGCAACCTCTTCAACCTTAGCCGCAGCAACATCTTCCTAGGAACATCACCAAAGGCAAGGGAAGCAAGGGCAAAAATGAACTCTTGGGATTTTATCAAGATCAAAAGCTTTTGCACAGCAAAGGAAACCATTAACAAAACCCAAAGACAACTGACAGAATGGGAGAAGATATTTGCAAATGACATATCAAATAGATACCATTTTACGAGAACAGCCTAAAGATCTGTTACCATTTTGCAGCTTTGTATACGTATCACTTCTCACCCATTGTTTGATCACATTTGTATGGATTTTTACAATAATACATTTCTTAAGAGGGAAAACCAGTATGTTGCTTCTGTTTATGAACAGAATGTAATATGATCTTTAGCTTGTAAAATTGTGATACATTTTCATTTTTGTCCCCATAAACATGAGCATTTCTTACACTACTTCAGCCAAGGGCCCCACCAACAGTGAGTTCTGATAAATTCTGGTTTTAGCAACAGCCATAAGCTTTCCGAAGCAGTATTTTTAACTGTAAGCCCAATACACAAAGGATAGCTAGAATTTGCTCATCATGTGAACATAAACTTTATATCCATTAGAAAGCTGCTCTTGACTTCTTTCTACTCCCCAGCTCCTGGTGACCACCATTCTGTTTTCTGCTTCTGTACATGTACCTCAGATAAGTGGAATCTTGAGTATTTTTCTGTATGTGTCTGACTTCCTTCACTTAGCATAATGTTCCCAAGATTCATCCCTGTTGCACATTTAAGGATTTCCTGCTTTTTATGGCTGAATAACATTCCATTGTGTGAATATACCACATGTCGTCCTTCCTTCCCTTCCCTCCGTCCCTCCTTTCTTTCTTCCTTTTCCTTCCTCCCTCCCTCCCTTTCTCACTTTTTCTTTCCCTCCTTCATTCCATCCATTCTCACTTCCTCCTCCCTTCCTTTTTTCCATCATTTTCTTTTTCTTTCCTTCTTTCTCCCTTCTCTCCATTCCTTCTTTTCCTCCACTCCTCCTTTAGTTGACTTGTCTTTCCTTCTTTTTGACAACATTGAAGATCTACCCTCCAAGATCTACCATCTAAGCAGATTTGTATGTAAATCTGTATGTGAATTACAAATATGTAATACATGGTTGTTAACTAGCATCACATTGCTATTGATGACCTCTCCAGAACTTGTCAAACTGCAGCCTTGGATCCTTTAGCCAGTATCAGTCGATGTCCTCTTCTGGTCCCTGGCAACTGCCATTATACTCTCTGGTTCTATGAATTTGACTGGTTTTGATTTCACATATATGTGAGGTGATGCAGTACTCATCTTTCTCTGTCTGGCATATTTCACTAAGCACAGTGTCCTCCAGGTTCATCCACTTTCTTGTGCATGGAAGGATTTCCTTTAAGGCTGAGTAATATCCCTCTGTGTGTGTGTAATCATTTTTTTTTTATCCTCTCATCCACTGATGAATATTTGGGTCATGTTTATACTTTGACTACTGTGAATAATGCTGCAGTGAACATGGGTGTGCAGATTTCTCCTAGATACTCATTTCATTTCCTTTATATGTATACCTAGAAGTAGGACTACCAGATCACAAGGTAGTTCTATTTTCAATTCTTTGTAAGAACTTCCATACCAATATACCTCATGGTTGTAACAGTTTTCATCCCCACCAAAAGTGTACAAGAGGTTCCTTTAATTCCACAAACTCACCAATATTTGTTATCTTGGTCATTTTTATAGTAGCTGTCTTTACTGGTGTATGGTGATATCTCGCTGTGGTTTTGATTGGCATTTCCCAGATGATTTTTGATGCTGAACAGCTTCTTAAATATCGGTTGGCCATTTCTGTGGCTTCTTTGCAGAAAAGTCTATTCAAATCTTTTGGCCATTTTTAAAGAAGGTTATTTGGTTTCTGCTTTTGAGTTGTAGGAATTCCTTAAATGTTTTTGGAAATTAACTTCTTATCAGAGAGGTGGTTTGCAGATACTTTCTCCCATTTTGTTGGATGTCTTTTCACTCTGTTGAGTACTGTTATTTGCATAAATATGCTTTGATAAAATCCTATTTTCTAGCCCTGATACACACTTAAGTTACTGTATTCGTACTTCTGGTCTCACAAAACTATGACTATTCATTCAAGTTTGCTAATCTTTGTTGTTGGTACCTGTGTTTCTCTTGTAAATTCAGTGTAAGTTTGTTTTTTTGTTTTGTTTTATTTTACTTTTTTTTTAGTACTTAGTCATTCCTCCAGCTCCTGCTGAAATACTACATTCTTCAGAAATCCTTCCATAACTTAGTCATTATTCTTGCTCTTTAAACATCCTGTAATATATTGATTTTTTTTGTCTCTGTGTTTGGTCTTCGCAGCTCAATTGCAAGACCTTGTATTGGCAGGTCCATAAATTACACATTTTTATATTCTACCAGGTCCTCCAAAGAGTAAACACTGTAATAATATTAATCACAATAACTAGCTTTTATTACCTTCTTATTACATGCCAGAGAATAGTGAAAAATTTCTGGTGGATTGTTACAAATGAGTAACATGAAAGGGCACTTACTTTCTGAATTGGACAATAAAAATTAAATGCTTGGACAGCTTCCAGGAGTTGCCAGTTAGAATTCTATGAATACCGCATGGCTGTTTATACGGACTAATGGACAGATTACACTTCATGGAAAACAGTATCATTCTCATCCCTGTGCTGCTGTTGTGGGCGAGGTAGCTGGCTTTCATAGATCTTGCAGCCTCTACCTCTTCATATCCATCAGCTGTATGCTGTCTCCCCAGACCCTGGATAAGGAAAGTTATACTCCATGCATAACAGAGAATCTCTCTTCTTCTTTTCTATATTCTGGTACAGCTGTGCCAACAATGCTGACTAGGAGAAATCTGTACACAGCTTCCACTCAGAAGATACCATGATCCTTACATCTGCACATATGTGTAAGGTGTAAGGACTTTGTCTTTACTTAGCTGACAGCAGTGCTCATGTATGCAGAGGCAAATGTGAATCCTACCTCTATGCCACAGGAAGGTAATCAGAGGCTGAACTTATGCTAATACTGCATGAATCTGAGCTCAGGCCTATTGGAGCCAAGGCAGTGTGGGTACTGGGCAGATATAAAGAATGTACAGAAGCTGCTGGACTCTGTCTGGTGGGTCTCATCTCACTGAAGGCATCTTATATCAGTCAGATCAACTGAGTAAGAGGAAGCAATTAGAAATTGTCTCCATTAATTCAAAATATGTTTCATTGCTCACAAAAGATCAGTTTCCTTAGTAGGTGATGCTGTGTTTTGAGAACGTGAAGCAAAATTACCTTCTTCCCATACTGAAATGGTGTGGAAATCCGATGATTTCTGAGTGCTCAGACCAGTGCCAGAAGCACACTGTCAAAAACAAGAAAATTACAGAAAATATCCTGTAGGAAACATTACTTTTGTTTTGACATCTGTTAATATAGATACATAAAAAATGTAACACAGATTTTGGGGGGTTTGGTTTTGGTTTATTTTGCTGGGGAGAGGAAGTTACTTATTTTTTTTTCAAAGATTTTATTTTTTTTTATTTGACAGAGATCACAAGTAGGCAGAGAGGCAGGCAGAGAAAGAGGAGGAAGCAGGCTCCCCGCTAAGCAGAGAGCCGGATGTGGGGCTCGATCCCAGGACCCTGAGATCATGACCTGAGCCGAAGGCAGAGGCTTTAACCCACTGAGCCACCCAGGCACCCTGAGGAAGTCACTTATTTATTAAAACTTTTTATTGAAACATTTTGGGAAAAACACTTCCTCTTTCTTCATAAAGCTCTTTTTATAGCAGCTTGTGTTGCCATCGTAAAGCAATGGGAAATATGTTTGGTATTCAGATCACACGAAGGCTACTGGGAGAGAAGGCCGTTGGCTCTAACTATGAATTACTGAGTGACAGCCTACCCCAAAACACGACAGCTGACCATAACCAACCGTCTGTTCTGTCTGACACGTTGGTGGGTCAGGAATTGAGGCAAGGCTCAGCCGGGTGGTAGTTCTGTTCCGTGTGTCATCAGAGGTCCTGGAATGCTGTATGTCTCCTTTCTTTGTCTTGCTTTCTAAAAGTCGTAAGGTTTGCATTAAATGGACTAAGTTACACATAAATTAATAACTTGGTGCTTGTTTTATATCAGACACAGCTATAGGTCCTAGAGAACATAGAAGAATCAAACCAAATTTGTGTGCTCAAAACCTTGAACAGTGTGGAGGTTGGGGATGCTGACCCTCTAGGCTGTCGGAAGTTCACATATAACTTGCGCTCCCCCCTCCCCAGAAACTTAACTAGTAATAGCCTACTGTTCTGATAACATAAATAGTTGACAAGAACATTTTACATATTACATGTATTATATACTGTATTCCTACAATAAGTTGAAGAAAATGTTAAAAACATGATATGGCTGAGAAAATAAATTGACAGCACTATACCGTATTTACCGTAAAATAAAACTGTGTACGCATGGACTTGGGTAGCTGAAATGCGTTTCATGCAGCGTCATCTGTATAATGAACAAGACAGATATATAATTTGTTAATAATATAACATAGTGACAGATTTTTTTTAACTCTTAGGCCTTACTTGTTTATTGAATTAAGCTATAGGGGAAAAAATAAAATGTTAATGGAAACATCAAACGTGAAAGATTTCAATTTTTGTTAATAAATAATCTTTTATATGTCTTTATTTAGAAAAAATAATGTGGCCAGTGGTAGTTGGTCTGAATTTCACGATTTGTAGAATTGAGCACTGAACCTGCTTATTTTTTTCTGTGTCAGCAGCAAAGTCTAATGTTAGACCTTTCTTGATACTTTGCTATCAAAAGTAATGATGAGAGAAATTTAGAGCAATTAACTCTTTGATAATTATTTCCAAAGTTATACTCATTGATTTTTTTTTAATGATTTACTTATTTATTTGACAGAGAGGGAGAGACAGAGAGCATATGTAGGTAGCATGGCTGGCAGAGGGAGAGGGAGAAGCAGGCTCTCCACTGAGCAGGAAGCCCAATGTGGGGCTTGATCCCAGGGCCCTGGACCGGAGCCGAAAGCAGCTGCTTAACCAACTTGAGCCACCCAGGTGCCCCTCATTGATATTTTTAATTTTTAAATTTTAAATTAATTTTAAATTAAAAATTTTAATTTTAAAACTATTTAATACCCTCTGTCATAATATTAAATAAACCATAAAATTTAAATATTAATATTTAAATATTAATATTAAATCAATATTAAATAAAAATCAATAATAAATGTAACAAATACAAAGACTTTCAGAGTATTTCCAGGTCCTAAGACATGTTATTAGGCTATAGCCATTATTAATTCAACTTCTAAATCATATGTATTGTTAAATGTTTCAATATTACTCTTTCTTTGGGACACTGGGAAATTATATTCAAAAATAACTGGGTACTGTCCCAACATACTTCAGAAACAACATTATAATTAAAATAATCACCATGGCAACTTGGATAATTAATGCTTAGTACCAAATTTCCTAGCAGGTACCTGTTTTCAGATGCTTTTCATTGTCGAGCCCCTAGTTTTCTCATGATTGGAACTCTCCCTATATCATGCAACCTAACTTGCCTAGTCTGCAAGATAACAATAGCACCTTTGGGAGAGAGAGCCATTTTGACCCTATTGAATTTATTGGCTGACGATGATGGACACTATATGAAATCGTGGCCTAAGTTACCTTTCGGCTACAGGGGAATGTCCTTCCCAGGTGTCCCCCTAGCAAAGAGTACAGACTAGGGATGTGAACGAATCCCCAAACATCAACACTCTGAGCTCCTGCTTCCTTAAGTGTTCATCTTAAATTACATTCTTTGCTTTATCCTCTTCGCATAAAATTTCCCTTCATCCTCTAAGATATGAATCACTTCCCCCTTCTCTTGCCACGGCCACTAGTCTGTGTAGAAATACAAGCACATTCTGTCTGCATCTTCTTGCTCTGTATCCGTGGCCTGTTGGATTCTTGGATGGGAAGCCTATCCTTCCAGCTGAGATGGGGGAAAAGGTCTTAAAGACCACATCCTTTTTTTTTTTTTAAGATTTTATTTATTTATTTGACAGAGAGAGAGATCACAAGTAGGCAGAGAGGCAGGCAGAGAGAGAGAGGAGGAAGAAGGCTCCCCTTGGAGCAGAGAGCCCAATGTGGGGCTCGATCCCAGGACCCTGGGATCATGACCTGAGCCGAAGGCAGAGGCTTAACCCACTGAGCCACCCAGGCGCCCCAAGACCACATCTTTTTATATGATAAAGGTTAAAAGAAAAACTGCAGTTTTCTTTAAATTTATTTTAGTAAATGCCATATTTCATACATTTTAATAGTTGAAGGTTAAAATCCTAGCTCCAACACTTTTATAACCTTGAGCAAATCACTTAACCTCTGAGTTTGTTTCTTGTTTGAGAAATCTGGGCTAATAAAAATCCTTACTTAACTGAGTTGACATAAAGGTTAACTGATCAGTGTACAAACAAGTGGTACCTGATACAGAGAAGAAATACAGCATGTGTTCCCTCCCAGTAGTAGTAATGTATTAAGGATAACAAATGGCTAGTAAATACTCCTTTACTCCTACGTATGAAATTGAGCCTTTAAGGATACATGACATTTGGGTGCCTGGGTGGCTCAGTCAATTAAGCATCTGCCTTCAGCTCAAGTCATGATCCTGGGGTCCTGGGATCAAATCCCACATGGGGCTCCCTGTTTAGCAGGGAGTCTGCTTCTCCTTCTCCCTCTTCCACTGCCTCTCCCCTCTGCTCAGGCTCACTCTTTCTCTGAATAAATAAAAATTTTTTTAAAGGATACATGATATTTACATGTAAGAATGAAAGAAAATATTTTAGTTTTCATAAATGGATATCTAGCCAACAGTCCTTACGGTCCACCATTAGGTCATGTACCAGTTGGTGAGAGTGACTACTCTAGGCTTGCCGCTCATGACTTAGAATCTTGAGATGCTACAAGAGTTCTAGGGGTAACCCTGGAGGTTTGCTGATGAACTGCGGAAGCTGAAAATCCCACCGAGGTGGTGTGTGCTATAGCCAGCCAATCAGAGACTGACTAGTGCAGACCCTGCACTTCTGTAAGAACTTAGTCACTACTGAGATTTCTGCATGTAGTTCAGGCCAAGGACAGTCATCTCTAGTTCCCCCCAGGAAGTCAAGCCTGCAAAGTCAGCAGAAGTGTATCTTGCTCCTCTGTGATAGATTGAGTACAAGTGTCTGGAGGACAATGTTTCTACTTTTCCACTTTTCCCCCTGCATTGCCACCATAGTTCCAGAGTAACTACGTGGTTTTAGGTTTAAAGGATTATACTCACATTTTGGGCCAGCATCTATGCCTTTTGTCTAACACCAACTCTTTAGTGCTAAATCCAGCCCCAGTGACCCATATCCAAATTTTTGGTAGAGGATTTCGTCCTGTGTGATCTGAAGTCCTTTCCTCTGTGGGACTTCAGATATATCCTGCTTATATCCTTGAAATATCAGTAGTGGTAACTGAAGTAGTCTTTTGTTTCTTTGGGGACAATTAAGTCCCCGTTCTATATTTTAGTCATAACAGTAGTAAAGTGCATGTTATATATTTTTTTAAGATTTTATTTATTTATTTGACAGACAGAGATCACAAGTAGGCAGAAAGGCAGGCAGAGAGAGAGAGAGAGGGAGAAGCAGGCTCCCCGCTGAGCAGAGAGCCCAATGTGGGGCTCAATCCCAGGACCCTGGGATCATGACCTGAGCCGAAGGCAGAGGCTTAACCCCCTGAGCCACCCAGGTGCCCAGTGCATGCTATCATTTTAACTTGCTCTGGTTCAAACATGTGGTATTCTTTTATATCTACGGTTTATCAGTCTGGTACCCTTTAAAACAAAGATTGAAACAATATTCAATGATGGAGATGATGAGAGAAAACCTTTGCGTGTTCCCAAAATGGATACCATAGAGTAATAAAGTTAAATTTACACTGGCTAATGTGAAGGTGTTACCATGACAGATCAGTTGAAAAGAGTGTGGCACTGAAAGGCAGAAACAGATAACCCCAATTATTGCAACTTCACAGAATTTTCTATGTGTGAGTTTAAATATGAACAGTGACACCACTAACAACAACATTTATTGAACATCGCTATGCCTGGCTATGCAGGAAGCATTTTACATTGTTTATCTTAATCAGTCTTGACGCTAACCTTATGAAGTCATATGTGAGAAAAACAAACCCTAAAATTTAATAAGGCTAAAATACATGCACAAGTACTCCAAGCTATTGAGTGGTAGAACTAAGACTTAATGAGGTAGTAAGATCTCAGGGCTTATATTTTTTTTTAAGATTTTATTTATTTACTTGACAGAGAGAGAGAGAGATCACAAGTAGGCAGAGAGGCAGGCAGAGAGAGAGAGGGAGGGAAGCAGGCTCCCTGCCCAGCAGAAAGCCTGATGTGGTGCTTGATCCCAGGACCCTGAGATCATGACCTGAGCCAAAGGCAGAGCCACTGAGCCACCCAGGTGCCCCAAGGGCTTATACTTTCAAATTCCAGTGGAGACTGAAACTTTCAGGGGTTATATCACTGAAGGATAGGGTTATCCATGAATTTACATTAACTATTATTTTCCTTAATTGTTTTTCTCATATGTTTGATGAGAATGTGTCATAACATGACATGCTTTCTTCAGGAATCTAGAAGTCCTAAGAATCACTACTTTGTTCTTTTGTTCACAAATTATCCAATTATTCATGCATTTTCGAAAAAGAGCCAGGATTAAGATGAAGCTGATCAGGCTACCATTTCACCATACCTTGTTTCACTTCTCCTACTTAACATGACAAAATGGCTGCTGATGGTACATGTGTGCATTCATGCATACATTCTTTAACTAGATGTATTTATTGTGCACCCATTCATGTTGGGTAGTGTTCCAGGCAGTGGGGATAAAGAAATTTATACAAGAGGTTAGATGTGTTTTCTTGTGAAGCTTATACTCTGGTGGAAGGAAGCGGACAATAACAGAGTCATGGGAATGAAGTCTGTATTTCTTGATCATTAAGGTAAACAAAGCAGAATTCTATGACAAAGATTAAGTAAGGAGTAGTGACTGGATGGCTGAGCAAAGCTTTTCTGGAGATGTGATGATGTTGCACGATGAAGTGAATGTTTAGAAACAGTCCACAGTGCCTGGGTAGCTCACTCGGTCAAGCTTCTGCCTTCTTCTGCTCAGGTCAAGATCCTAGGGTGATCTTGAGCCCTGAGTCAAACTCCCTGCTACTTCTCCCTCTGCCTGCTGCTCCCCCTGCTTGTGTTCTCTCTCTCTTTCTCTCTGTCAAATAAGTAGATAAAATCTTAAAAAAAAAAAAAAAATAGAGCCAGCCCTGCAAAGGTGTGCTGGATGAGCATTTCAGAGAGAACACAGAGCAAAACATAAAATCCCTTAATTACAAATGGATTTAGCAATTTTGACTTAATCTCTCGCCTTCGGTTTTGTCCTGCAGGGCTGTGAAGAGATAGGAAAGATGGCAAGAAAGGCCTTAAACATGATCAGGAGTACCTCTTTGTTAGAAGTTTAAGGTTAAACCAAACACGGTGCTGCCGACGACTCGCTTCTTGGAGGAACTTAGGTCGTTCTTGCCGTAATCAAAGGAGAAAGAATTTCAACATGCGGAGCACTCCACATTGGCATAAAAACCAAAATTCCGGCAATGCGTCAAGAATGTGATAAAAATTAAAGGGAAGCATGTAAAAGCTGTCCTCGTTATTGTTGTGCATTAATTCTTTTGTTCAGTTATATTGGCAAAAAGACTTTAAAAACCAAGCAGATTAATGATTCTAAAAGTTTAAGCTCTTTTATCTTCAAACTACAGAATGATGTGCGCTCTGCCTCCATCTGGTCTTACTGCTTTTTATCTTACGTATTTGTCATCATGTATTCGGTATTCAGTGATTTCAGCGAGGAGCAATTCTTTAGCAAAAAACTTCACTGTTTCCAGCATAACGAATGAATATACCACAGTTCAATACAGGCTTTGATGTTTGCTTTTTACACAAGTGGAATTGCATGGAGAGTCTCACCTGTTTCACATGTGGCTTGGTTTTGACCCTCCTCTCAATATGGTCTGGTTGATCTTGCAGAAAGGATTACGGTTTCTAACTTGAAACTTGAGAATTTCTCATTGACAAAGCTTGATGCAAATCATTTCTGCCCATCAGTGACCTAGAGTATATGGATTCCTTCTTGGTTATTTTAGCCTCAAGCACTGAATTTTGTTTTTCTTACTCTATGGATTATATGTTGCTCATGTTTGTTGTTTTTGTTTGTTTGTTTGTTTGTTTTTAAATGCCAGTACACCATACGTTTCTCTTTTTTGTGTTATTTTTTCTTCTTCTACTGAAGAATAATGGAGGTACATCACTGTGTATGTTTAAGGTGTACAGCATGGTGGTTTGGTTTACTTATATTATGAAATGATTGCCACAATGGGTTTAGCTCACATTCATTATCTCATATAGATACACTGAAAGGGAAAGAAAAAAAAATGTGTTTGCATGATGAAATCTCTTAGATCTGTTGTTTTAAAAACATTGCTATAGGGATGCCTGCCTTTGGCTCAGGTCATAATCCCAGGGTCCTGGGGTTGAGCCCAGCATCTTTCTCCATGCTCAGCGGGGAACTTGCTCCTCCCTCTTTCTCTGCCCCTCTCCCTGCTTGTGCACACACTCTCTCTCTCTCATATAAATAATTTTTTAAAAAGCAAAAATTAAAACATTCCTGTATGTCATAGAGCAGTGTTACCCCTAGTGACCATGTACATTACACCTCCATTACTCTTTTATCTTATTATTGGAAGCTGGGACTTTCTGAAGACATTTTTCCAGTTCCTCCTCCCCATATACCCCTCTGCTGGGAATAGCAAATCTGTTATCTTCTACTATGAGTGTGGTGTTTGCTTTTATTTATTTATTTAGTTAGTTAGTTAGTTTTAGATTCCCCATTTAAGAGAGATCCTACAGGTAATGCCTTTCTCTGGCTTATTTCACTTAGCATGATGTTTTCAAGGTCCATCATGTTGTAAATGGGAGGATTTCCTTATTTTTCTATAGTTGAAGAATATTCCACTGTATAAACACATGGCAGCTTCCTTATATATTCAGCTATTAATGGACATTTAGGTTGTTTCCATGTTTTGGCTCTTGTAAGATAAGGCTTCTGTGAACATGGAGGTGCAGATATCTTTTGGAGTTAGTGTTTTTCAATCCCAGAAATGGAATTCCTGGGCCATATGGTGCTTCTGTACTTAATTTTGAGCAACATCATTACAATTTTCCACAGTGGTTATACCTTTTCACTCCCACCAATAATGCACATGGGTTTCCTTTCTCTATATTCACACCAGCTTTTTTATTGCTTATTTTTTGATGGTGTCCATTCTAACAAATGTGAGGTGATATTTTATGGTGGTTTTAATGTGAATTTCCCTGATGACTAGTGATATAGACCATCTTTTCTTGCACCTCTTGGTCATTCATATCTTTTTTTTGGAAAAATATCAATCATGTCTTTTTCCCAATTTTAATTGGAGGTGGAATTCTTTTGGTTTTCGTTTTTTTGCTTTTGAGTTGTTTGAATTAATTGTATATTTTGAATATAAAACCCTTAGTAGGTAGATGATTATAAATATTTTTCCCAGTTCCATAGGTTTTTTCATTTGTTGATGGTTTCTTTTGCTGTGCAGAAGCTTTTTAGTTTGATGTAGTCCCACCTCCTTTATTATTGCTTTTGCTGATTTTGCTTTTCAAATGCTTTCTAAAACACTATTACCAGGACTCAAGTCAAGGATCTTTATTTCTGTGTTTTCTTCTATGAGTCTTACGTTTTCAGGTCTTAACTTGGTGTTGTGGTATGAGATAGGGGTCAAGTTTCTTTTGTGTGCATTGAAGTTTCTACTGCATGTAAATATCCAGTTTTTCTCCATTGAGTATTTTATTTTTATTTTTTAATAATTTTTATTAACATATATTATTTGCTTCTGGGATACAGGTCTGTGAATTATCTTTCACAATTCACAACACTCACCATAGCAATACCCTCCCCAGTGTCCATCACCCACCCACCCACTTCATCCCTCCCATACCCCTCCCCTCCAGCAACCATCAGATGTTTCATGAGATTAAGAGTCTCATATGGTTTGTCTCCCTCCATTGAGTAATTTTGACTCCCTTATCAGTATCAGTTGATTATATATACATGAATTTATTTTTGGGTTCTCAAATCAGTTCCATTGGTCTACTTGTTTGTTTTTATGCGAGTACTATATTGTTTTCATTATTACAGCTTTATATGTAGCTTGAATGTATGTGTAGTACTTCCTGCTTTTTTTTTTTTCTTTCTTAAAATATGCATGGCTATTTAGGGTCTTCTATGGTCCTATACAAATCGGAGGCCAGATTTTTTCTACTTCTGTAAAAAAATGTCCTTATACTCATGTCAGGGATTGCACTGAATCTGTAGATAGCATTTGGCTGTAGAGACATTTTACCAATATTAATTCTTCTGATTAATGAGCATGGATATCTTTCCTTTTTATTTACACTGCCTTCTATTTCTTTTAGCAGTGTCTTCTAGTTTTCAGAGTAGAAATCTTTCATATCCCTGATTAAATGTATTTCTAAGTATATTTAAGTACGCTATTATAAATGGGATTTTTAAAAAATTCTTTTTGAAATAATTAGTTGTTAGTGTGTAGAAATGCTACTGATTTGGGTATGTTAATTTTCTTTCTTCAATATAACTGAATTTGCTGACTAGTTATAATAGTTTTTTGGTGGAGTTTTGAGGATTTATTTTTAATTTTTTTTTAATTTTATTTTTTATAAACATATATTTTTTAAACCAGGGGTACAGGTCTGCGAATCGCCAGGTTTATACACTTCACAGCACTCACCATAGCACATACCCTCCCCAATGTCCATAACCCCACCCCACCCCCCAACCCCCTCCCCCAATCAACCCTCAGATTGTTTTGTGAGATTAAGAGTCACTCATGGTTTGTCTCCCTCCCAATCCCATCTTGTTTCATTTACTCTTCTCCTACCCCCTTAACCCCCCCATGTTGCATCTCCTCTCTCTCATATCAGGGAGATCATATGATAGTTGTCTTTCTCCGATTGACTTATTTCGCTAAGCATGATACCCTCTAGTTCCATCCACGTCATCGCAAATGGCAAGATTTCATTTCTTTTGATGGCTGATTAGTATTCCATTGTGTATATATACCACATCTTCTTTATCCATTCGTATGTTGATGGACATCTACGTTCTTTCCATACTTTGGCTATTGTAGACATTGCTGCTATAAACATTTGGGTGCACATGCCCCTTCGGATCACTACGTTTGTATCTTTAGGGTAAATACCCAGTAGTGCAATTGCTGGGTCATAGGCTACCTCTATTTTCAACATTTTGAGGAACCTCCATGCTGTTTTCCAGAGTGGTTGCACCAGCTTGCATTTCCACCAAGAGTGTAGGAGGGTTCCCCTTTCTCCACATCCTCTCCAGCATCTGTCATTTCCTGACTTGTTAATTTTAGTCATTCTGATGGGTGTGAGGTGATATCTCATTGTGGTTTTGATTTGTATTTCCCTGATGCCGAGTGATGTGGAGCACTTTTTCATGTGTCTGTTGGCCATCTGGATGTTTTCTTTGCAGAAATGTCTGTTCATGACTTCTGCCCATTTCTGGATTGGATTATTTGTTCTTTGGGTGTTGAGTTTGCTAAGTTCTTTATAGATTTTGGACACTAGCCCTTTATCTGATATGTCGTTTGCAAATATCTTCTCCCATTCTGTCAGTTGTCTTTTGGTTTTGTTAATGGTTTCCTTTGCTGTGCAAAAGCTTTTGATCTTGATAAAATCCCAATAGTTCATTTTTGCCTTTGCTTCCCTTGCCTTTGGCGATGTTTCTAGGAAGATGTTGCTGCGGCCGAGGTCGAAGAGGTTGCTGCCTGTGTTCTCCTCAAGGATTTTGCAGGATTCCTTTCTCACATTGAGGTCCTTCATCCATTTTGAGTCTATTTTCGTGTGTGGTGTAAGGAAATGATCCAATTTCATTTTTCTGCATGTGGCTGTCCAATTTTCCCAACACCATTTATTGAAGAGGCTGTCTTTGTTCCAGTGGACATTCTTTCCTGCTTTGTCGAAGATGAGTTGACCATAGAGTTGAGGGTCTATTTCTGGGCTCTCTATTCTGTTCCATTGATCTATGTGTCTGTTTTTGTGCCAGTACCATGCTGTCTTGATGATGACAGCTTTGTAATAGAGCTTGAAGTCCGGAATTGTGATGCCACCAACTTTGGCTTTCTTTTTCAATATTCCTTTGGCTATTCGAGGTCTTTTCTGGTTCCATATAAATTTTAGGATTATTTGTTCCATTTCTTTGAAAAAAATGGATGGTACTTTGATAGGAATTGCATTAAATGTGTAGATTGCTTTAGGTAGCATAGACATTTTCACAATATTTATTCTTCCAATCCAGGAGCATGGAACATTTTTCCATTTCTTTGTGTCTTCCTCAATTTCTTTCATGAGTACTTTATAGTTTTCTGTGTATAGATTCTTAGTCTCTTTGGGTAGGTTTATTCCTAGGTATCTTATAGTTTTGGGTGCAATTATAAATGGGATGGACTCCTTAATTTTTCTTTCTTCTGTCTTGTTGTTGGTGTAGAGAAATGCAACTGATTTCTGTGCATTGATTTTATATCTGGACACTTTACTGAATTCCTGGACAAGATCTAGCAGTTTTGGAGTGGAGTCTTTTGGGTTTTCCACATATAGTATCATATCATCTGTGAAGAGTGATAGTTTAACTTCTTTGCCGATTTAGATGCCCTTAATTTCCTTTTGTTATCTGATTGCTGAGGCTAGGACTTCTAGTACTAAGTTGAATAGCAGTGGTGATAACGGACATCCCTGCCGTGTTCCTGACCTTAGCAGAAAGGTTTCCATTCTTCTCCATTGAGAATGATATTTGCGGTGGGTTTTTCATAGATGGCTTTGATAATATTGAGGTATGTGCTCACTATCCCTACCCTTTAAAGAGTTTTGATCAGGAAGGGATGCTGTAATTTATCAAATGCTTTTTCAGCATCTATGGAGAGTATCATATGGTTCTTGTTCTTTCTTTTATTAATGTGTTGTATCACATTGATTGATTTGTGGATGTTGAACCAATCTTGCAGCCCTGGAATAAATCCCACTTGGTCATGGTGAATAATCCTTATACTGTACTGTTGAATCCTATTGGCTAGTATTTTGGTGAGCATTTTTGCATCTGTGTTCATCAAGGATATTGGTCTGTAGTTCTTTTTTTTGATGGGGTCCTGGTCTGGTTTTGGGATCAAGGTGATGCTGGCCTCATAAAATGAGTTTGGAAGTTTTCCTTCCATTTCTATTTTTTGGAACAGTGTCAGGAGAATAGGAATTAGTTCTTCTTTAAATGTTTGGTAGAATTATCCCGGGAAGCCGTCTGGCCCTGGGCTTTTGTTTGTTTGGAGATTTTTGATGACTGTTTCAATCTCCTTACTGGTTATGGGTCTGTTCAGGCTTCCTATTTCTTCCTGGTTCAGTCATGGTAGTTTATATGTCTCTAGGAATGCATCCATTTCTTCCAGATTGTCCAATTTGTTGGCGTAGAGTTGCTCATAGTATGTTCTTATAATTGTCTGTATATCTTTGTTGTTAGTTGTGATCTCTCCTCTTTCATTCATGATTTTATTTATTTTGGTCCTTTCTCTTTTCTTTTTGATAAGTCTGGCCAGGGGTTTAAAATCTTATTAATTCTTTCAAAGAAACAGCTCCTAGTTTCGTTGATTCGTTCTGTTGTTTTTTGGTTACTATTTCATTGTTTTCTGCTCTGATCTTTATGATTTCCCTTCTCCTGTTGGGTTTAGGGTTTCTTTCTTGTTCTTTCTCCAGCTCCTTTAGGTGTAGGGTTAGGTTGTGTACCTGAGACCTTTCTTGTTTCTTGAGAAAGGCTTGTACCACTGTATGTTTTCCTCTCAGGACTGATTTGTTGTGTCCCACAGATTTTGAACCATTCTGTTTTCATTATCATTTGTTTCTATGGATTTTTTCAATTCTTCTTTAATTTCCTGGTTGACCCATTCATTCTTTAGAAGGATGCTGTTTAGTCTCCATGTATTTGGGTTCTTTCCAAATTTCCTCTTGTGATTGAGTTCTAGCTTCAGAGCATCGTGGTCTGAAAATATGCAGGGAATGATCCCAATCTTTTGATACTGGTTGAGACCTGATTTAGGACTGAGGATGTGATCTATTCTGGAGAATGTTCCATGTGCACTAGAGAAGAATGTGTATTCTGTTGCTTTGGGATGAAATGTTCTGAATATATCTGTGATGTCCATCTGGTCCAGTGTGTCATTTAAGGCCTTTATTTCCTTGTTGATCTTTTGCTTGGATGATCTGTCCATTTCAGTGAGGGGAGTGTTAAAGTCCTCTAGTATTATTGTATTATTGTCGATGTGTTTCTTTGATTTTGTTATTAATTGGTTTATATAGTTGGCTGCTCCCACGTTAGGGGCATAGATATTTAAAATTGTTAGATTTTCTTGTTGGACAGTTCCTTTGAGTATGATATAGTGTCCTTCCTCATCTCTTAGTCTTTGGCTTAAAATCTAATTGATCTGATATAAGGATTGCCACTCCTGCTTTCTTCTGATGTCCATTAGCATGGTAAATTCTTTTCTACCCCCTCACTTTAAATCTGGAGGTGTCTTCGGGTTTAAAATGAGTTTCTTGTAGGCAACATATAGATGGGTTTTGTTCTTTTATCCATTCTGATACCCTGTGTCTTTTGATTGGGGCATTTAGCCCATTAACATTCAGTGTATCTATTGAGAGATATGAATTTAGTGCCATTGTATTGCCTGTAAGGTGACTGTTATTGTATATTGTCTCTGTTCCTTTCTGATCTACTACTTTTAGGCTCTCTCTTTGCTTAGAGGACCCCTTTCAATATTTCCTGTAGAGCTGGTTTGGTGTTTGCAAATTCTTTCAGTTTTTGTTTGTCCTGGAAGCTTTTAATCTCTCCTTCTATTTTCAATGATAGCCTAGCTGGATATAGTATTCTTGGCTGCATGTTTTTCTCGTTTAGTGCCCTCAATATATCATGCCAGCTCTTTCTGGCCTGCCCGGTCTCTGTGGATAAGTCTGCTGCCAATCTAATATTTTTACCATTGTATGTTACAGACTTCTTTTCCCGGGCTGCTTTCAGGATCTTCTCTTTGTTACTAAGATTGTAAATTTTACTATTAGGTGACGGAGTGTGGACCTATTTTTATTGATTTTGAGGGGGCATCTCTGAACCTCCTGGATTTTGATGCTTGTTCCCTTTGCCATATTGGGGAAATTCTCTCCAATAATTCTCTCCAATATACCTTCTGCTCCCCTCTCTCTTTCTTCTTCTTCTGGAATCCCAATATTTTAATGTTGTTTCATCTTATGGTGTCACTTATCTCTCAAATTCTCCCCTCGTTGTCCAGTAGCTCTTTGTCCCTCTTTTGCTCAGCTTCTTTATTCTCTGTCATTTGGTCTTCTATATCACTAATTCTTTCTTCTTCCTCATTTATCCTAGCAGTGAGAGCCTCCATTTTTATTGCACCTCATTAATAGCTTTTTTTATTTCAACTTGGTTAGATTTTAGTTCTTTTATTTCTCCAGAAAGGACTTTTATATCTCCCAAGAGGGTTTCTCTAATATCTTCCATGCCTTTTTCAAGCCCGGCTAGAACCTTGAGAATCGTCATTCTGAACTCTAGATCTGATATATTACCAATGTCTGTATTGATTAGCCTTTGGTACTGCCTCTTGTTCTTTTTTTTGTGGTGAATTTTTCTGCCTTGTCATTTTGTCCAGATAAGAGTATATGAAGGAGCAAGTAAAATACTAAAAGGGTGGCAACAACCCCAGGAAAATATGCTTTAACCGAATCAGAAGAGATCCCAAATCGTGAGGGGGGAGAAAGGGGATAAAAAGAGGTTCAGAAAGAAAAAAAAATGAAACAATTTAAAAAAACGAATAAAGAAAAAAATATAAAAAGGAAAAATATATATATATATATTAGATCAACTAGTTAAAAAATGTTAAAAAAGAAAGGGTAAAAGTTAAAAATAATTAGCAGAAGAAGAAAAAAAATTGAAAAAAAAATTAAAATAACTGCAAGGCTAAAGAATCATGTGGAGAAAGCCGTGAGTTCCGTGCTTTGCTTTCTTCTCCTCTGGAATTCCGCTACTCTCCTTGGTATTGAAACTGCACTCCTTGGTAGGTGAACTTGGTCCTGGCTGGGTTTCTTGATCTTCTGGGGGAGGGGCCTGTTGTAGTGATTCTCAAGTGTCTTTGCCCCCAGCGGAGTTGCAGTGCCCTTACCAGGGGCCGGGCTGAGTAATTCGCTCGGGTTTGCTTTTGGGAGCTTTTGTCCCTGAGCGCTTTCAGTAGAGTTCTGTAGGACTGGAATGAAGATGGCGGCCTCCCAGTCTACGGCCCAGAGGAGCCGAGAGCCCGGGGCCCCACTCCTCCGTGCGCCCTCAGAGAACAGCGCCCAATTACTTCCGTCACCCTGGCCTCTGACCGTGCTCTGAGCTGACCGAGCCTGTGACCAGTTCAAGGTAACCCCGAGCTTAGAGCTCACTCCTTGGCTCTGTCTCTGTAGTCAGCTTCCCTGTTCTAATACCTGCAAGCTCTGCAACACTCAGACACCCCCGATCCTTCTGTGACCCTGCGGGACCTGAGGCCACACTGACCCTGTGTGGGCTTCACCCCGGTTAAGCCTCTGGAGTGATGTCCCTCAGTGGAACAGACTTTTAAAAGTCCTGATTTTGTGCTCCGTTGCTCTGCTGCTTGCTGTGATCTGCCCCCTCCCCCCACGGTCTATCTTCCCATTGCTTTGGATTCACTTCTCTGCCAGTCCTACCTTGCAGAAAGTGGTTGATTTTCTGTTTCTAGAATTGCTCTTCTTCTTCTCTTCGATCTCCCCTTGGATTTGTAGGTGTTTGCAATCTTTAGATAAGCTATCTAGCTGATCTCCTGCTACCTGAAGTAGTCTCAGCCTGCTACTTCTCCGCCATCTTGACTCCTCCTCCCTTTTTAAAGATTTTTTAAGGATTTTCTAGGTGTAAAATCATATCATCTGAAAATAAAAATAATTTTTTCTTTCCAGTTCCCATGCCTCTCATTTCTTTTTCTTGACTGACTGCTCTATCTAAAACATATTGTACTTTGTTGAATAGGAGTGGAGAGAGTGAGATGCCTTTCCTTGTTCCCGATCGTAAAGGAAAAACTTTCATTCTTTTACCATTGAAGATGATATTACTTGTGGGCTTATCATAGGACTTGTATTATGTTCTTATATATTCATTCTATGCCTTTTTTGTTAGGATTACTTTATTATGAATAAGTGTTGAATATTTTCAGATGTTTCTTTGTGTCTTTTGAGATGATCATATGATCCTTTTTCTCTTAATATGAAATAATACATTGGTTGATTTGCTTATGTCTAGCCATTCTTGTATTCCAGGATAAATCCATTTGATCATGGTGAATGGTCTTTTAACTGTACTACTGAATTCATGTGCCTAGTACTTTGCTGAGAATTTCTTCATTCATATTCATCAGGAATATTAGCCCATGGTATTCTTTTCTGACATCATCCTTAACTGGACTTGGTATCAGGGTAATCTTGGCCTTGTGAAATGAGTTTGTGGGTACTCCCTCCTCTTTAAATTTTGGAAGGGTCTAAGAAGGATTGGGGCTAATTCTTCAAGTGCTTGATAAAATACATCAGTGCAGCCATCTGGTGATGGCCTTTTCTTTGTCAGGAGGGTTTTGGTTACTGATGCACTCCTTTCCCTAGTAATTGGTCTATTCTGATTTTCTATTTCTTTCAAAACTTCAGTCTTTGTAGGTTGTATATTTATAATAATTTTATCATTTGTTCTTTGTTGTCCAGTCTGTCAGCATGTGGCTGGTCAAAGTAGCCTCTTATGATCCTTTCTATGTCAATGCTATCAGTTGTCACGTCTCCTTTTTCATTTATAATTTTATAATTTGGGTTCTTTCTCTGCTTCCTTTGATTAGTCTACCTTAGTCTATTTAAGGTTTTGTCAATTTTGTTAAGTTCTTCCCAGAACCAATGGTGAATTTGGTTCATCTTTTATATGGGTTTTTTTGCTTGTTCTCTATTTCATTTATTTCTGCTCTGGTCTCCATTACTTGTTCAGCTAAGCTTGGCTTACTTAGTTATTTCTCCATTGCAGTGTAACCTTAGGTTGCTTACTTGAAATATTCCTGGCTTCTTAAATTCTTCCTAAGCATTTACTGTTTACATACTTCCCTCTTAGAAATACTTTTGCGGGGGGGGGGGGCAGCTATGTGGCTTAGTTGGAAGCATCTGCCTTCAGCTCAGGTCACGATTCCAGGGTCCTGGAATTGAGACCCACATTGGGCTCCCTGCTCAGCAGGAACCTCCTTCTCCCTCTGCTCTCCCCCTGCTTGTATTCCCTCTCTTGCTCTCTGTCAAATAAATAAAATCTTAAAAAAAAAAAAAGGAAAGAAAGAAATGCTTTTGCAACATTCCATAAGTTTGGAACATTCCATGTATTCATTTTACTTTTTTTTTTAAAGATTTTATTTTTTTGACAGAGATCACAAGTAGGCAGAGAGACAGGCACAGAGAGAGGCGGAAGCAGGTTCCTTGAGGAGCAGAGAGCCCGATGTGGGGCTTGATCCCCGGTCCCTGAGATCATGACCTGAGCTGAAGGCAGAGGCTTTAACCCACTGAGCCACCCAGGCGCCCCAGCCATTATTGCTCTAAATGTGCATTCTGACCCTTCTCCTCTTCTGGAATTCCCATGAATCAAATATGGGCATACCTCATTTTGTGGCACTTTACTTTCTTGTGATTTACAGATAATGCATTTCTTTAAAATTGAAGGAATGGGGTAACGTGCATCAAGCAAATCTCCTGGTACCTCTTTTTTCCAACAACATTTATTCCCTTGGTGTCTCTGTCGCAAAATATTTCACACTTTTTCATTATCATTATATTTGTAATGGTTGTCTGTGATGAGTGGTTTTTGATGTTATTATTCTAAATATTATATGCACATGGTCTGTGGCACCCTAAAAAATGGTGAACGTAATCATAAATCTCATATGTGTTCTGACTGCTGCATCATCCACTATCAGTCCACTCCGCCCCACCCCCTGGTCTCTCTTCTCCTTGGCCTTCCTAGTCCATGAAGGATTACAAGTGAAATTAGGGTAATTTATAACCCTAGATTGGTCTCTAAGTGCTCAAGTGAAAGGAATAGTCCTATATTGCTTGCTTTAAATAAAAAATTAGAAATGACTAAGCTTAGTGAGGAAGGCATGTTAAGAGCCCAGAGAGGCCCAAAGTTAGGCCTTTTGAGCCATTTCTGAGGTAGGCCTATGCATAGTTATATCCATGGAAAGAAGAAAGGAAGAAGGAAGGAAGGAAAAGGAAAGGAAGAGAGAAGGCATGAAGGAAAGAGAAAGAAAGAAAAGAAAGAAGGAAAGGAAGATAGGCAGCACTGTAACAAGTTTAAGGATAACTGCACATAACACCTGTATTTAGCTGGCTAGGATATTTTGACATGGGTATGTGGGAAACAGGGCTACCATCTGTCCCATCATAGCAGCTTCTCTCCTATTTTCTCATCAGATACTAGAAGACAATAGACTTCTGAAGGACATTAACAATCTATAAAAATAAGGGACAAAAAAATGATAAGTACTGCCATGAGGTTGCTTACTCATTGGCTGTGTATATAAATACTTGGGTTCATTTGGACAGTCCAAACTAAGTTTGACAATGAACTACTGCTAAACACTTTTTGAAAAAGAAAATGTTATATTAACTCAGCACCCTTAATGAGGAATTGTGCCTATTATATGGCAGAAAGAACAACCCCTGGTAATCTTTTATTCATGTAATAGTGGATCCTTTCTAAGAGTGCTTCTTAGTTATTATTCTATAAACATCTACCCCACAGTGCTTCTCCCATGTATGATGCCTTACAGTGCACAAACAGCTTCCACTCATGCTTTAAGTTTTAACTTGGAGTATCTTCGCAGTGACCCAGAGACCATGTTAGCCTGCTTATTCTAAAGTTGGTGGACTGGAAAATGAAGTGAGCAGCCTCTTCACACTCAGCTTCTAGGGAATAATGGGTGCAGGCTGGCCAGGAGGGATTCGATACTCGAACCATTCCAGTATCCCAGGCAGGCGAGCCTCTAGATTGTGCTGACCTGATAGACGCAGGCTCCACATTCCAAGGGAGTTTGGCTCCAGATGCTTACTTGTGATCTAGTCATTAGGAACACCAAGAATTTTCCTACATAAACAACATTATACAAACTATATTGTAGGGAATTATAATTTGACTATCCCTGTCTGTACAACTTCATTGCATTGGTAAATTACATTTCAAATTCTGGCTTTGGAACAGGGTTCTTCCCCACAGAGGAGCATTTAATGACTTAGAATTTTTGAAACATCAAATGGGGATGAAAATGGAAACTCATCCAGCCGGACAATCTTATTGTTCTGGTTTGCGACACCAAGTCATAGAAAGGATAAAGAACTTGACTTGTTTACTTTGAGTTTGCAATGCACAAAGAATGTTGGCCACGGGGGCAGAAAAGAGCTGCGGTTCAGCCTGATTCCACTGGGCCAACTGTGTGGCTTGGCCCAGGGCCAGCCATCTGAAAAGGGGTGTTTTGTTTTTTCTGTTTTTCGTTTTTGTTTTGTTTTGTTTTGGAGGTACCAAGTTCTGTGCCTGTGGAGAGGAGTTTGCTCAGAGTTGAGGTTGAGCTGTTTTCCTAATGTGTGTGAAGGAACTGTTTGATGTATATATGTATTCACACTGTATTGGTCCTGCCCCTTTCCTTGCTAGTAGGTCTGTGAGGGTCCTGCGCCACTGAACGTAGCTTTATGTGCTCACTGTTACGGTGCTGTAGCATTCCAGGGAACAAAGGCGGTGAAATGTGTTCATTGTTAGCTTACAGACATCTGGGGCCGTTCCAGGTTCAGGTTATTATAGCTCATGCTGTGAACAATCTCACATTCATTTGGTCATTTGATCAGTATCTGCTGATGATACAAATTATCACAAGTTTTCAGTTTGCCAACACATGGAATTTGAAAATGAGCTCACATGGCCCCGTCTCTAGAGTTTTTGATTCCGTAAATGTGGGATAGGGCCCCACAGTGTACATGGGATGACAGTTCTTAGGTCCTGCAGCTGCTCTACAACAATCACGCCATTGGTGTTCTCACTGAGTGAATGTGATGGTTTCTTGCTGGCAGTGGGGATTCCTGTGGAATAGGCATCTTTAAGTTGTAAACCAACCATGAAGACTGGTCTTAGCTAGTTTGATTGATTTTGGAACTAAAGAAAAATCAGTATGTGCCATAAATGTATTTTAATATTTATTTAACTTCTAAGATATTCTAGATATTCTAAATATTTATTTAACTTCTAAGAGTTGAAAGTGTATGTCACAGTCTATTGTCTTGGGATGTCTTAGCACATCTTGGTTTAAGTCACTGTAGCCCAGGACTGGATTGTTTGTACGTACTTAATAGGGATGGAAAGGGGGAAAAGCAGGAAGGAGGAAGGGAGAACTGGCAGTTTTAGGACCTCTTTTTGTTTGTTTGTTTGTTTGTTTGTTTTTAAGAAAGTTCACATTTTGGGGCACCTGGGTGGCTCAGTGGGTTAAGCCGCTGCCTTCGGCTCAGGTCATGATCCCAGGTCCTGGGTTCAAGCCCCACATCAGGCTTTCTGCTCAGCAGGGAGCCTGCTTCCTCCTCTCTCTCTCTGCCTGCCTCTCTGCCTACTTGTGATTTCTCTCTGTCAAATAAATAAATAAAATCTTAAAAAAAAAAAAGAAAGTTCACATTTTTTTTTTAAGATTTTATTTATTTGACAGAGATCACAAGTAGGCAGAGAGGCAGGCAGAGAGAGAGCGGGGAAACAGGCTCCCTGCGGAGCAGAGAGCCTGATGCGGAGATCAATCCCAGGACCCTGAGATCATGACCTGAGCCAAAGGCAGAGGCTTTAACCCACTGAGCCACCCAGGTGCCCCAGTTTTAGGACCACTTCAGCTCACCTCTCACTATTAAACATGGGACACGGGAAAATCACCAGCCCCTCTTGTCCAAAGACCCCTCCCTCCTCTCTCTGCATGCCCCCTGACTTTACTCTGAAAACCTGCTCAGAGTGAATCTAGCAGAAAATGAGGTTAGTCATCAATACTTTTTGGTTATTAATGCAATTTCCATACTATCAATGGAAAAAAGTTTGTACTTAGATCTTTTTGTTTTATGCACTCAAAACAGTATTAACCTTTTTTTTAAAGGGTAGATGAAGGTTTCAATAACTAACAACTCAAAGAAGTTTTCTGTGGTTTCCATTTAGTAGTTCTGAAAATAAAGCAAAACTACAAAGAGCTTAGCTTTCAAAAGCGAGGGTCATGGTTAAGGTTATCTAATGGGAAAAGATTATGATGAATATGGCAAGGAATCCTCCATTATTCAGAACTGCTGGGTGTTGAGAGAATGCTCCTAAGTCGGAGTACTTCATGTAAACTTTGTTCTCTTACCAAAGCAGACCAGTAAAACTTTAAACCCACAAAGAAAATGAAAATGGTTTACAAAGTACTGTACATGAGGCTGTAATTTGTGGACAGGTGGTGGAGAAGCTCCTTCTTGCTGTGGAGAAGCTCCTTCTTGCTAAACCCTGCCCTTTCCCTGCTCTGCACACCATTTTGAAAGCCAGAAATGGGCATTGAAGCCTACAGGTGTGAGTATCAGGGCTTCCAGAGTATCTGGCAGGGAAATAATCCTCATAGTCCTCTCTGCCTCATTTACTACTAACCAGGAAATGGACCACATGTGAAAATGAGAAAAGCAGGCCACATGTGAAAGTTTAAGCAAAAAGAATGGACGTTAGAAAAGATGTCTTTCATATACTCTACAATGAAAACAATCCACAAATGAGAGAAAGTATCCGCAAATAGAACCATGTAAAGGTCTTAGGCTCTAATGTTACAATGCGTCACTGATTCCCTTGACTACTGTTAAGAAAATGACTGGGCTACGACCTGCTATTTCCAAATTTCAAACTATTGAGATAGGAAAGGTACAGCTTAAGTCATGGAGAACCAGGTAGGCGTAATACTCTTCTAAACATACATTTTCATGTCTAGAGTGATAGTTCAGTTTTTGTTAATTATAGATAATAATCCACATGGAAAAGAACTCCCAATGAGCATTAAAACCCTGGATTATTCTTTTATTACATCTTTTCTGTGTGCAGCTCATATATTAATGTATGTTCATATAATTCAGAAGATAAATGAACTATAATAAAATGAAGTAGATTATATTCATGTTTTATTTTCTACTCCAGTCTTTTATAAATGAATGGCTAATGTTCTGAGATATTACTCTAACAAAGCACCTTTAAAACAAGAGAGGGTTGAGAAGGCATCATTCCCTGATTCCCAAGCTTTACAACGCAGGCCTGAGGCAACCATATCCTTGTTGGTTACCTTGGAGACCCTTTTCTCCATCTGGAACAGTTAACCATTCCCTAGTACAGAATGGGAAGAACAGAAGAGAGATGGGAAGGGGGGGAAAGCCATTGGACATTGTGCCTGTAATGATTGTGTGTTGGGAATGCTGTTGATATCATAACAAACAAAGCAAAACACACTTGATCATCTTGGGGCATTCAACATAAATTTCTGTTGAAGTTCTCAAAACAAAACAAAAACAAACCTTAGGTTTGCCAATTATCATGTGATATAACACAGTATGATAATTTATTAACTATATTGCAAATTAAAATGATGGTTCCCATCTAGGATCAGAGAACCCATTATATTCTATCTAGCCACATTGTGTTATCAACATCAATGATGGTAACTAAAAAACCATCTTTTGAGCTACTGAAGGTCATGGGGGAAACTATCTTATCCAGAGAATCAATTCTACTAGATAGAAATGAGTTCCAAAAATATTTTGTCATCTCTAGCTGAATGTCAACTTAAAAATATTCCTTGTCTGGGGTGCCTGGGTGGCTCAGTGGGTTAAAGCTGCTGCCTCGGCTCAGGTTATGATCCCAGGGTCTGGGATCAAGCCCTGCATCAGGCTCTCTGCTCAGCAGGGAGCCTTCTTCCCCCCTCTCTCTCTGCCTGCCTCTCTGCCAACTTGTGATTTCTGCCTGTCAAATAAATAAGTTCTTTAAAAAAAAAATCCCTTGTCTGAATTATCTAACAGCTAGTGCAAGGGTTATTTCATATAAGGAAACTGAGTCATTGCTGGTGCAATATACCCTTCCAAGAAATTAGGTTGAGCTAAAAATTGGTCTTTGTTCCTCGGCAAGAGGTCTTCTGGTGAAAGAAATTTTATTTTACTTTGTTTTATTTTATTTATTTTTTGGAGAGAGTAAGAGTGGGCATGTGCAGGAGTGGGGGGGTGGAAGGAGAGGGAGAGAGAGAATCTCAAGCAGCCTCCATGGTCAGTGAGGAACCTGACTCTGGGCTGGTCTCAGGACCCGGACACCATGATGTGAACCGAAGTCAAGAGTCTTTGACCAACTGAGCTACCAGGCGCCCCAAGAAATTACTGTAATGACAGAAAATGTCAGGAAGGATACCTTGAAAATGCTATTTAATTACATCTTTATTTTTCTTAATAACTTATTTCGTATTACAGTAAAATTTCTTTAGCTCAATGGATGAACAAGCCAGTTACTCTTCTGTTCCACCAAAGAGTAATACCTTCTCAAAGAAGAGAGCTTAGAAAGGGGGGGGCACCACATTCTCCATACTCCCCATATCCACCAGAACTGTCCCCTAGAAACAGCCACTGTCAATACCGTGGTATTTATCTTCCTAGTCTCTTCTCTGTACAAACGTATCTATATTAACACAAAGATTCAAACTATATGATTAGGTTTTTCTCTTTTGGCAATATATTGTTAATGTTTTTCCTTAACAACAAATACTCATTCATAACCTTTTTAGTTATTATAAAGGATTCATCATAGAAATGTACATTGTCTTTATGTTATATGTAACTGATGAATCACTAAATTACTTCTGAAACTAGTAATACACTATATGGTAATAAAATCAAATTCAAATAAAAATAAGTAGTAAGGGATGCTTTGTGTATTTCAACTTGGGATTTTTCAAAAAGCACCTAATTCTAAGGATATTAATAAAAAGTTATGACCTGGGGCGCCTGGGTGGCTCAGTGGGTTAAAGCCTCTGCCTTCGGCTCAGGTCATGATCCCAGGGTCCTGGGATCGAGCCCCGCATCGGGTTCTCTGCTCGGCAGGGAGCCTGCCTCACTCTCTCTCTGTGCCTGCCTCTCTGCCTACTTGTGATTTCTGTCTGTGAAATGAATGGATAAAATCTTTAAAAAAAAAAAAAAGTTATGACCTATTTCTACCTCAGTTAAAACCCTTTGGAAGGGGTGCCTGGGTGGCTCAGTGGGTTAAAGCCACTGCCTTCGGCTCAGGTCATGATCCCAGGGTCCTGGGATTGAGCCTCGCATCGGGCTCTCTGCTCAGCAGGGAACCTGCTTCCCTTCCTCTCTCTCTGCCTGCCTCTCTGCCTACTTGTGATCTCTGTCTGTCAAATAAATAAATAAAATCTAAAAAAAAAAACCCTTTGGAAGATCAGTAGTGATGAATGTTAAATTCAAGCAGAAAAAGGAGAAACATCATATTGAGATTGTAGTGAGTCATCTCAGAAGAGGACAGAACAGGGTAGACTCTTCAACATAAAATGATACCAGCACGACTGGTGGATTGATTCTATGACACTGGCTCCAGAAAGCAGGGAGCTGTGTTCTGAGACTAAACACTACCTCAAGTATAACTCGCAGAAAGCATGTCTAGGGTCTCCCGTTCCTAGCCTTAAAGATAACCAGGTGCTTTTCTTAGTGAACTGTATTCTAGCACCTATAGTAAAAAGCAACAAAGCAGACTTATTATGAATGGATTTTGCCTTACTAGAGGTTGTTCCTGAAGAAACAGTTGCATTCTTCAGTCTTAAAGAACAATAAACAACATAGCATTTTTTTTTTTTTTTCCTGTCGAGCAAGAAAGGCATGAAATTATTTGGGGAATGGGTATATTGTATTAGATGGGCAATAAAACAATCTTGTTTCTCTTTCATTTAGAGTGTTATGCAAAGTGTCCTTGAAAATCCTACAAGCAGTCAAATATGAGGGAACACAGTGCTGAACATTAGGAGGTGAATTTACTAGACCATCTACTAAGTGATCTAAATTAGGAATGAGATAGAGATACTGGGGGCAGAGGGGAAGAAAGTAAATTAAAAAGATAAGCATACATTTTATTGATTTACTATTCACTCTGTTAAGACCATGTAATTCCAATTTTAACTTAAATCTCATATATACCCTAAAGGAACTCAAAACTCTTGTGACGTCTGTCTTCTCAAATACGTAAATATTTTTAAAGCATAGAAGTCTATTACCAGTTGATTTGGTTTCATTATGATATCAACTTGTACATGCAACTCTGTGAACATTTACATACAACCCACTGTGCGCCAAGTGTCAGACTTGGTTCCAGCCAGAAAGGCAACGGCTCCATCTGATTGCACTTGAAGGCCACTTGTTAGCATTTTTTTAGCCTTAAAGCATTTTTTCATTAAGGTATGTGCACGGTATTTCTAGACATAATGCTATTATAGTTAGTAGTCGACAGCATAGGTAAACACAATTTTGTATGCACTGAGAAACTGTGGTCACCTCAGCAGCACATTCGCTGGAATCATAGGCACTGAGAAGCCAAAAGCTTTGATTGGCTTTATTGTGATATTTTTTTAATTGTGGTGTCTGGAGCCAAATCCATGGTACCTCCAAGGTAGGCATGTACTTTTGTTTCTCTGTACTGTGAGTATAGGGCCCGTAGGATATTTCATTTTTTTTCCCTACTCTAATTGAATGATTAGAAATATCTAATCCTCTATGTCAGTGATTCTTGTCTGTGTGAGTGCGTGTGTGTGTGTATTTTATCCTTCTCTCTCTTTTTTTTTAATTAACATATAGTGCATTATTTGCTTTAGGGGTAGAGGTCTGTAAATCATCAGTCTTACACAATTCACAGCACTCACCATAACACATACTATTCCCAATGTCCATCACCCAGCCAGGTCACTGATTCTTTTGGATGGTCAAATCTGCTTCTAAAATTATGTAGGGAATTACTAAATTCAGTTATTAAATCTTTCTGGTTTTCCTTTTAGTGGTTGCTGTTTTTTGCCCAAACTTGTTTTAGTCATGCCTTGTTTTCCTAACTGTGCAGTGGTCTGTGTGTTTTCCTTGTTTGCCAAACTTCCTTCAGAGGATTATCCTGAATTCTTTGTCTGACAGTTCATATATCTTCATTTCTTTAGGGACAGTTGTTGGAGCTTTATTTATTGTGTTTGGTGATGTCATATTTACCTGATTTTCTGTTTTCCTTCTTATTTGGTATCTAGATGCCCAGAAACATCTTCCCAAGTTTGTTCAGTTGGGTGTCTGGGCACATACACTAATAATGTCCTGGATCTGCTCTTGTGGTCTATTTTTGGGTGAGGCATCTGAGCTCTGATGTTGGGGATGGGAGGGTATGCAGTTGGCTGAGAACAGTAGGATAGTACTGCTGGCTTGAGTCCTTACCCAAGTGAGGCTGTAGGATGGGGTCTTGGGTTGTCTGAATTCTCTGGTCGGCCTCACTAAATAATCAGGACTGGGTACTATATTGAATAATAGAGGGAGCTATGAATTTGCTTCCCTGTCCTCACAAGGCAGCAGAACCAGACCCAAAGCTTGTACAGCTCATTGTTTGAAGGTTTGAATCAGTTCAGTGGGTACTGAGTTACTCAGTCTGGTGAGGCCACTGGTTTTGTACTGCATCTAGCAAAAGCCAGGGGCCGTGCTCTCTACTCAAATGCCACCATAAGTAGGGCTAGTGGGTGAGCTACCCAGCTTCTTGTGTGCCCTGTGGTTGTGCAGGCTGAAGGCTGTATTCATCAGTGGATCAGGCTACAAATTAGTTTCTCTGTCTGGAAGCAGCAGAAGTATCTATAGAGTCAGTAAAGCTATTGGTTTGTTGCCTTAATCCATCCTGCATCCCAAACTCTCTAGATAAATAGGGCTTTTCTCTGCAGACTATAGGCTCTGCCTGTCAGACATCGATGTCAAGAAGGGCTGGTTGGGTTTTTGCAGTTTCCTGATGTCCTTGCCAGTCCTACTGGTCAGATGGAGATGGGAGACATTCTCCAGAGAGGGTAAAGCTATGTCTCTGTTCTCTTGCCTGGATGGGATGGGGATGGGCCTCTCCAAGTATATTTAAATTTCTCCCGAAAGGCCTGGTCCATCAAAAGGGGCCAGAGACTCCCTCAGGCTTGGCTATGAATTAATCACCCTGCCTGGGCATTCCAGGGGAGTCCTCCAAGCCCTGTACTAGCTTTGCTCCAGGGGCAGTGATCTCTGCTTTCCTACCTCTCAGCTCATGCACTCCTGGCTACACACCTTCCAGGTGTTCTTTTGAGCCCCTCAGGCCAGATGGGGCCCAGAAGCCATAGCAGGTTGGGTCGGGTTTCAATTCACTTTCACTCGTCTGGGTGGAATGGAGGGGCCACTGTAGGCAACTCCCTTTTTTTCTAAGTAGGCTTTCCCATGAAGAGGGGTTTGGGAGCTGCCCTCAGTCATGGGTATGAATTACTCTCCCTGTCTACAGAGCAGGGACACACTCTATGCCTGGTACTGGTTTTGTCTTGAGTGCAATTAGCACTACCAACCTGCCTCTCTGCCTGAACGGGGTTTCCAGGTGCTGCTGCCAGCCCCTCTGGCCAGATGTGGTTAGGAGACACTCTGCCCAGAGGGTGGGACTGGGATTGCACCTTCCCTGGGCCTGAGCAAACCAGGTCCTAAGACCAGCAGAACCTCTCATTTGAGAATCTGAGTAAGGCAGGTTTGCCCCCTGCCAAGTTTCCTACCCTGAGTACACCTGTGACTTGCTTCTGCAGATGAACAGCAGGTGGTTAGGGTTCTTTCCTGGGCACTGCAGGGGGAACTTTGTATGCCCAGATCTGAGTGTTGGGTGTTATAAGCCCCTCTCTCTTCTCCATGGCAGTGGCACTGGGGAAGTGCTTGAGCTCCACAGATGACCCCGCAGCCCCCCCATGAGACTAGAGTATGGTCACTTAAAAAGTGATGTACAATGCTGAAGCAAACTAGTTGTCCCTGTGGGCTGTTCCCCCCTCCCCACCACCACCACTGGAGGTAGGAGTGTCTCAGGAGAGACCTCTCCAGGTGGTGCTGCACTGCCCTGGGAGAGGGACAGTGCCCTCAGCATGTAGCCACTTCTCCTAACCTCCTAATTCAGTTGGCCTTGGACTCAGTGGTGCAAAGGAATGTTTCAGCTTCACCTCCTGTGTTCTAGAATTCTCTCAGTGATGTCTTGTTCTTAAAGAGATGACAGCTGTTCTTGTGAGTGGGGGTAAAGTCAGGAATGACCTCGTCATCATCTTGGTGATGTCATTTAACCGGAAGCATATTAACCCACTGTCTCTTTGATAAGCTCAAAATTGGTGCGAATATGGAAAACACTAGAAGATACTGGGTGACTAAAATGGGAAGAGATAGTGATTGGATTTAAGGAAAGTGACACACGTTTGCATGAATTTGTACTGACAATAATCACTAGAGTCCTTTGGCTAATTTTACTTAGATGTTACCATATCGATCATATGTAAGGTATATGTCAACTTACAAACAAATAGGACTGTATAGAACCTACCCAATATATAGGGATAGGAAATTAGCATTCTCTATTTCATTGGGAACTAAATAGCATTTAGTAAAGGTGGTGGCTTTGTTACAGCTTACTTTTTCAAATGGCTAGCTCTGTCATTCACTTAGTAAATACTTACTGAGAATCTACTATGTACCAGGCTCAGGGTTGTAGGGATACTCTGGTGGCCAAAATAAATTCCTCCCTAAATACCTTCAGTTGTAAGGAGAGCACAGACCAGTAAACAGGCTAGTAGAAAATGGCATTCGTGATAAAACTGAATAGGTACTTGGTACAGAAAAAGGAGGTTTACTCTTTCTTGCAATCAGATATTATTAAAATGAGTTTGAGGGGTGCCTGGGTGGTTCAGTCAGTTAGGCATCTGACTCTTGATTTCAGCTCGGGTCATGATCTCAGAATCCTGACAGCAAGCCCTTTCTTGGGCTCCATGCTCAGTAAGGAGACCGCTCATCTCTCCCTTGCTCTTTCTCTCTCTCTCTCTCTCTCTCTCTCTCTCACACACACACAAATAAAATCTTTCTAAAAAATGAGTTTGAAAGAAAAGTCAAAGGTAGGAAAAAAAAAAAAAGATCAGATCTCAGATCCCTGTAGCTTTTTGTGTAGCTGGAGTGTGACAACAGAAGGTGGGAAGCAGTGTGTGATATTAAAGAGGAAACGCTGGGTTATGTTGAAAGGGTACACTTAATGGTAGGAGTTACTCTGAGGGTATTGGTGGACAGGTTGTCAAGTTACTGAGCAGCGTCTCTCCACTTTGAAGAGAAGATCAAGCCCTATCCAGCTTTGGACCCTTATTTTCATCAAAGCCCAAGGCGTGTAACGTTTCCTGGCTACTGATGAAGGTTATCTTTATCTTGCTAAATCTGTTACTCCTTTTCACCTAGGTAGTTCTACAACTCTTCCTAACTCTTAAGGTCCTCCTACAGTTACATAGGATATTTTACAGTAAAGAAACTTCAAGATGTATTTGTTTTAGAGGGAGAGAAAGCACATGCATGAGTGGGGGGAGGGGCAGAGTGAGACAGAGAATCTGAGGCAGACTCCCTGGTTAGCGCAGAGCCCCGGGTCCCCTTGATCTCTGGATGCTGAGATCAGGACCTACGCCAAGACTGAGAGCTGGCCGCTTAACAGAGTCACCCAGGCGCCCCTTAAATAAAGAAACTTCTATCATGCCACTGATTAATGGCATCCTGACTCTCGATGACTCCTTTTCCTTTTCTCTCTTTAAATCTGTGTCTTTCTTTTTCATTACATACTATGTCTTTTGTTACCAAGAGAAAATCTCATTCCTTTTTTTCTTTCCGTTGTAACTTCCTAAAAGTTAACCACTCCATTGTGGAAACACAAAGATAGTCACAAATACCAGGATCCTCTGAGATTCAGACCTGTAGTCATCTACCTTTCCCCTCTCTCACTGCTGCTCTGTCACATTGATCTTACTGGCAATTGTTTGTCTCTTCCACTACAACCCAAAATTGAATATATTTTTCTTGGTCTTGGACCTACAGGGAAAAGTTAACTGTCCTATTTTTTTTATTGTACTGCAGAAAAATATTTCATTTGCTTTATTTATTGAAAACATTGGTCCTGGATGAGGGAGTTACCTTCTATTCATGAAGAGTTTGCTCATAAGTAAGCCTGAATTATATCACAGATTTTCCCCAAATCAACTAAAAGGAATATTCTGATTTTTTCCTGTGCATATTTCCTTTTAACCGCTCTCATCTTCATAAAATATGAATCTCTCAGTGTACTTCCACAGTCAACTGCTGAATTCATTCTGAATATGTATTTATAAATGTCATAGTTGTTTGAATGTTCTGTTTTTCACTGTCTTCCTTGTTTTACCTGGAATTCATGCTTCATCACTCTAAAAAGATTTTGCCATACTCACACTCTACTGCTCTTACATCTTTTCAACTCATTCAACTTGCCAAATTCTAACATAAATAGGCTCTCCATTCACTCTCTCTTAAAGTCCCACAGCAAAAAGTTGTTTAACAGATAGATTGCTCTTACCATAAGTAGATAATCTTCAAATCCAGCTGAACTCAAGGGACCACGCTTACCCATCATACAAAAGAGTACTAGTCAACTCATATTCCCATACATGACCATATTTGCTTGAAACTTTCTCTTTTTGTCTGTGAAAGAAAAACTGTACTGGACACTTGTTAAAATGGCAAGAGAATTTATTCAAGACTATCACAATAGGAGTAAGAGATTGAACTCAACTCTGCCGAAACACAAGAGAGATTATAAGGACCAGTGAAATCTAGGGGAAAAGTACTGGAGAACAGTGGGAAAGAAATTAGTCCATATGACTAGGCATCTATGTTTCCATTTAAAAAAATATATATTGGGGCACCTAGTTGGCTCAGTGGTACCTGAGCTTTCAGCTCAGATCATGACTTCAGGGTCCTGGGATTAAGCCCTGCATCGGGCTCTCTGCTCGGCAGGGAGCCTGCTTCCCCCTCTCTCTCTGCCTACTTGTGATATCTCTCTGTGACAAATAAATGAATAAAATCTTAAAATATATATATATATATATAATTAGTATATAATTATAAAATAATCATAAAAGTATATAATTACATGTAAATTGCAAAATTATAAAATACATTATAAATAATAGAAATACATTTCTATATAATTTGTATATGATTATAGAAAATACATAATTTATATTTATATATAATTTATGATTTTTATATTATGTATAAATAATAGCTTTAGAATATATAATATAAATGTATATATTATATAATATGTATAACATTTTTTTCCCACGTACATACACACACCCTCCCCTCCTGTTGGTTTTGTTCCTCTGGGGAACCCGGAGTTGGTTATGCTAACATATGTATACATACAAATGTAGAGACACAGACAAACTTAAAAGTATCTACTATACTCAGTGCAGCCATGGACATGAGTGAGCTTTATGGCCCACAGTTGGAGTTAAAACCAGCCCGCTGACCAAGTGAACAGAACGGTCGTTCAAGAAGATGCCAACTACACTCCAGCTGTCTCTAGGTTGGAGGTCGAGGATGGAAGAGAGAAGCCAATCATGTTGGTTGAACTTGAGAGTTTCTTTCTTCTCTCTGCAGGAGACAAAAATGGGAGGGTTTCAGTTTCCCTTTCCCCATCCTCTAGGAAACCATTTATATTTGCCTGAAAAATGTGGAGCATGATGTTCTCAGATGTGCTCTTCTTGAGATTGCTTTGGCCTTCCAAAATCTTAAATGGTTACATACAGATTTTAGGATTTTTGGTTCTATTTCTGTGAGAAAAGACATGGGAAGTTTGATAGGGATTGTTTAGAATTTATAGACTTCTTCGGGTGGTATGGATGTTTCAATCATTTTAATTATTCTAATTTCTTTCCCTGTATTTGTGCCTTATTCAATGTGATCAGTGTCTTACAGCTTTCTTTGTGCATATCTTTCACATCTTTATGTTAAACATACGTAATTTACTGTCTTGGCGATTCTAGCTCAAGTTTTGTCAGTTTTGTTACTTTTTGAAGAACCAGCTTAGTTTCATTGATCTTTTTGTCTTTTTACTCATCAGGCACCAAGTGTCTATTGATTTCACTCTGGCCTTTGTTCTTTCCTTATATCTATTAAATTCAGGCTCTGTTTGTTCTTTCTATAGTTCCTTGATGTATAAAGTTAAGTTGCTGGAGGCTCTTCTTGACAATGGTTGTAGGCATTCATTACGGTGTACTTCCCCATTAGAACTGCAGTTGCCGTATCTGTCAAATTTGCTAAGTTGTATTTCCCTTTTCATTCATCTCAGGTATTTTGATTTCTCTTTGGATTTCTTCATTTAGCCACTGGTCATTGCAGCATGTTGTTTTGTTGCCTAACATCAGATCTATCCTGGAGAGTATTTTGCGTACAGTTAAATATGCATATCTGTTCCTTTTGAATGGACTGTTCTCTACAGAACTGTAAAGTCCATCTGGTCTCACATGCCCTTTTAAGGCCAGTGTTTTCTTATTGATATTGTGTCTGGATGACCTATCCATTGATATAAGAGGGGTATAAAAGTCCCCTCCTATTATTATATTGCTGTCCATTTCTCCTCTTAAGTATGTAAATATTTGCTATATAAAATTCAGAGCCCCTATGTTTGGCACATAGATACTCACAACTGTGTGTGGTGTATTTAGAAGGAACCTGGAGAGAGCCTGTCATTCATTACCATCAGGCGCCAAGTATTTCTTGCCAAGGACATTTTTATCTTTGGTGGTTGTCTGTTCACCTTGGAAAAGAGACATTAACTACCTCAAACTGCCCAAACTCAGGCTAGAACATATTACACATGCAAAAACAAAGACTAGGATCTCTGTCTCCATAATAGAAGTCAAGGAACTTCATGGGATTAGGTCTCAGTGGCTCAGATCAAAGTTTATAGGCAGGTAAAGTTATTTTTGGCCTCAAAGGAGGACTCCTAAATCAGGAGGGAGGAGATCAAGCTGGGGATTTAGACTCTAGAAAGCAGACTGTGAGTCTGGTTTTCTTCTGGCTCAGTATGTGAATGAACCTTCCAAGGTGTTGGGCTTGGACACCCTGATACAGACCATGGCTTGATGGAGAGTGGTTGAGCCTGTGAGTCTAAGATAAGGAAGGGGTGTGGATCATATTACCTGTGCAAGAGTCTAAACCAGGAGAACATCCCAAGAACAGTTGCCCGTCAGGCCTCTGAAAATGTGAATGCTATGTGGCAGTGAAGCCTGCACCGCAGTAATGAATAACATATTGGCCATATTGTGAATCAACAGCTTGAAGTTCACAGCTGTCTTTTTTGACGTTGGAAGTTTTGAAGTAAGATTCTAAAAGTGACTAAAAGTCCCTGTGTTTTAGATCATTCAGATCAAAGCAGAGTTACTAAACCACATGCCAGTTAGGGACAACAGCCATTAATTACGAGTTAAGAAAAAAAAAAATTTTTTTAAATTAACATATAATGTATTATTTGCTTCAGGGGTACAGGTCTGTGATTCATCAGTCTTACACAATTCAGAGCACTCCCCATACCACATACCCTCCCCAGTGTTCATCACCCAGCCACCCCATCCCTCCCATCCCCCTCCCCTTCAGAAACCCTCAGTTTGTTTCCTGAGATTAGGAGCCTCTAATGGTTTGTCTCCCTCCCTGGTCCCATCTTCATTTTTCCCTCCCTTCCCCCCACAAACCCCCACCCTGCCTTTCAGATTCCTCATATCAGAGAGGTCATATGATAACTATCTTTCTCTGATTGATTTATTTCACTCAGCATAATACCCTCTAGTTCCATCCATAACATTGCAAATGACGAGATTCGATTTTTAATGGCTGCATAGTATTCCACTATATATATAGGTCACATTTTCTTTATCCATCCGTTGATGGAAATCTAGGCTCTCTCTGTAGTTTGGTTATTGTGGACATTGCTGCTATAGACATTAAAAAAAACTATTTTTGTTCCCAAGTTTATGAAATATATCTTTGTAAATATCTATACTGAAAATATTAGGTCTCTTCTACAGGTTTCTTACCATTTATTACTTTTCATTCCTCTGTATATCAAAATATTTTTGACTTTTGATTATTTGTTCTTCAGAATCTGATACCATGTTTAAACTTCCGCACATCTTAAAATTAGTTATTTTATTAATACTTAAGTGGGAGGGGAGGAGGGAGAGGGAGAAAGTCTTCTTAGCAAGGAGACTCCATGCTGAATATGGAGTCCCATATGGGTCTTGACCTCATGCCCCTTCGATCACAACCTGAGTCAAAATCAACAGTTATATGCTTAACCAACTGTGCCACCCCTTCACCCTATCAATTATCTCTTTTTTTGCTAAATAATCTTTATTTAGTAAAGTCATGTTCTCTTAACATGACCTTTCTGTAGAATTGCATAATGTTGGGTTTCTTAAATCTTACTGGAAATACCAATTATTTTAATGTTCCTCTTGTTCCTTACTACATCTATGTCAAAGAAGGAAAAAATGTTATTCCTCTAATTCATCTTTATAAAATACATTGTGGATGTGCGGTCTGTAATTGTTTTAGATGGATTCTCAAAGATCATGGTGTCCCTACATAAGTCTTTCAGATACAAACAAATGGAGAACATTTTAGAGTAATTTTACTTTCTTATCTCAGGTGCCAATACAAGGGGAAGGAATTAAGAGGGGACAGTAGACAGGGCAAGAACCTTTCTTGCACTGTCAAGACATTTCTTCCCTGTAGCAGCTTCAGGTGGTTTCAGTCAGCACCACTCTTACCCTGCACAGTGAGCCCAGGATTGGTAGCTGTGTCCAGGCTACACCTTCTGATTCTCCAAAATCTGAAATAAACCCCAGATGCATGAAGGAGACAGTACCTCCAACATACTAACCCAGGCCTGTTTTCATTCTCTGGCCACAAACCCTGAGTGGAGAACTCAGCGTTTCTGCTGACAGTTTTATATTTTCCACCCCTAGGAAAGAAGGCTTTTTCCCTCACATGAGGGGAGGCACATTTCCCAAGCCTTCATTTATGCTCCTCACATACTCCTTCTTACTTATGTTATCTTCTGAGGTAATCTTTGAAGTGTCTTAAAAGTAAATAACATTTTTCCTTCTCAGAAGTGATTCACATTTTCCCCTATGTTGATGATTCTTAGGTTATTTCTTTGAGAAACTCTGAGTTAGTCACCATGAAAACACATATGCTTAAGAAAGTAACTTTATCAAGAGCTATTCACAGAATAGTGAATGAGAAATAAGAATGAGAAAAACTTGGTTCTGTAATCTAAGGGTAATGTAAAAATTTTGAATTTATGATTTGGAGGAGGGGGATGTTAAAGGATAGGCACAGCGAAGATATAAGATATAGGATAAGATGTTAAATATCAAAATATGTACAAACCCCAGTACCATGAACAATGAAAAAATGTTGTGCTCAGTTCTTCAGGAGTAGAATGGGCATACCTTTTCCACTGAGGACATCTAAACACTGTCTTGTGTGGTATGTCAGTATTTACAGCACAGTGATTTACTTTGTATCTTTTTTTATTAAGAATTTGGTATTTATATTTTAGATCAGCTCTAAATACAAGAAAAAAATCAGTTCAGACAAAAGCTGGAAAAGGCTTTTCCTATCCTCATTTATTTCTCTCTTGGTAGTTGACAAGCATGAACATACTTGATCAGTTGCCAGGGATATTGAATTAGACTTTAACACTCCTACCCTTCTCATTCTCTAGTTACTACATTTTTCCCCCCAAATTTCCAACTCTCTGCTTACATTACCCATCTGTTATGGCCTACTGTCTCATTTTTTCCCCCATAGATCCTTAGCATATTAATAATGGTGGCTTTAAAATCACACACTGGTGCATCTGGGTGGCTGAGTCAGTAGAGCATCCGACTCTGGGTTTTGGTCTCAGGATAGTGAGATCAAGCCCTGCTTTGGGTTCTGCTCTCAGTGGGGACTGCCGTCGATCTCACAGGCTCATCACACACTAAGCCTCCAGAAATTTGTCCATTAGAGTTCAGATTTTCCTACCCTCCGTACTGGTTGCCACAGACATTTAGGTTTATACGTAGGTAGGGTGTGATGGTCTATATTCCCCTTCCTGTCCCACTAATTTGGAGAGAAATTTGCTTTCTTACGCCTTTGACAGAACTAAGAAGAGCTATTAGTTTTTTAGTTCCTTCAAATTTTTCCTTGTTAGGACAGAGTGGAAACCAAATGTCCCTTCTTTGTTTATTACCATAACTATATCCAGTTTGTGAAAGTTGGCCCTGACACATTGGTGCTACACTGAATTGATATGTAAATATTATGGAAAGCCTGCCTGGAAATGCTACCCTGATAGTAAGTAAAAATTTATAACGTGAATGAAAATAGAGAAGATGAATTTGGTTCATAATTAGACATATGAATGACAGTTAAAAATAGGACAGTGTACTTACTGTTAAAGCAAAACAATGTATTTATTCTTTTCATTTCATTCTAAAGGTATCTACATAACTGAGGCCAAGGAAATGACTAACGATTTTTTAGACTGATTTTAAGAAAAAATAACTTTGCATATTATAATTTTCTCATATGTCCTTGTTTTTATAATGCAGAGATTAATGCTTTTCTAGATGCTTATGCCAATGTAAGAACTGTGTTTTAAATCTGACATCTTAGTGTAGACAGCTTTCAAAACTGTTTTTAACTTACATAGAATTAACATGTAACATTATGCTATACAACAAAAGCTCATATGATTGAATATTTGTATATTTAGAGAAATGATGACCATAATAATTCTAGTTATGAGGTAGGTTCTAGATTCTACCTGATTCTCCATGTATTTAATTTTTTTCCTCTGATGAAAACTTTTAAAATCGACTCTCCTAGGAACTTTCAAATATCCAATATAGTTTTAACTATACTCCCCCTGAAGTATATTCCATTTCCATCATTTATTTGATAAGTCCAATTCTGTGTATTTTAACCCTATTATTCCATTTCCCTCACCCCCACCTCTGGCAACTACCAGTCTGTTCTGTGTATGTTTTAAGATTTTATTTATTTACTTGAAAGAGAGCACAAGAAGGGAGAGGGTCAGAGGGAGAAGCAGGCTCCCCACTGAGCAAGGAGCCCAATGCGGGACTTGATCCCAGGACTCCTGGATCATGACCGGAGCCGAAGGCGGTCACTTAACCAACTGAGCCACTCAGGTCCCCTAGCTTGGGTATTTTGTTGGATTCTACAGATAAGTGTGATCATTCAGTATTTATCTTTCTTTGTCTGACCTACCTCATTTAGCAGGACGCCCTCAGAGTTCATCCATGTGGTCACTAATGGCAAAATATTCAGTTTTTCTGGCTGAATAGTAGTCCATTTCATATATTATACCTATATATTTTACAATATATATGTCTATATATAGGTATATACATATATGGTATGCACACATATGTATATATCTGTATGTACACACACACACAGATACATAGCTAAAGAAAATGTGAAATATATTTATACTATTTCTCCAGTGTTAGAAATTTAGGCTGTTTCTAGATCATGGTTATTATATAAAATGCTGTGATAAACATGGGGGGTGCATATTGTTTTTACAGTGATGGTTTTTGGTGTGTGTGTTTTACCACCCACGTGGCATTTATTGATCAATTCCTATATATCAGGCATACAACTGTAAGATATTGACCCTGCTCACAAAAGCTCTGGGACACGTAAACCATCAAATGAGTTGGGGTATTTGCTGCTGTAGCTGCCAGGCAGAAGAACCAAGGGGTACAGGGGAAAAAACAGGCAATGTCTAAGCTGACTGCAGACCTCAGAGGATGCCCAGAGGACAGGGTGGGCAGACATCTTGGGCAGGGATGCCAAGGAGTCAGAGGCCCTGCTCTGGGGCCAACACATGCCCAGGGAACAGAGGGCATGGCCCAGGGGGCACAGCTGCAAAGCAGGGCGGCTCTGTGGCCCTCCCCACAGGTACCTCTCCTGCTCTGCCAGCCTGACCTCTCTGCCCAGATGTCTGTGCTCCCACCTGAGGCCCCAAGCTGCAGCTGTGAGAGAATCCTCTGCTTTCATTTTCTTAAGGCAAGTCCACAGAGGTGCAATTCCTGGATCGTAGGGTAGGTTCCATTTTTAATTGTTGGAGGAACCTCCATTCTGTCTTTCACACTGGCTTCACCAGTTTGCATTCCCACCGACAATGCACTAGAGTTTCCTTTTCTGCTCAGCCTTGCTATTTCTTGTCTTTTCGGTAACACCTTTTCTCAGAGGTGCAAGGTGGTAACACTGCGGTTAAGATTTGCCATTCTCGGGTGCCTAGGTGGCTCAGTGGGTTAAGCCTCTGCCTTCAGCTCAGGTCATGGTCCCAGGGTCCTGGGATCAAGCCCTGCATCTGGCTCTCTGCTCTGCGGGGAGCCTGCTTCCCCGCTCTCTGTCTGCCTGTCTCTATGCCTACTTGTGATCTCTAGCTGTCAAATACATAACTAAAATCTTTAAATTAAAAAAGAAAAAAAAGATTTGCAATTCTCCCCTGATGATTAGTGATGTAGATCACCCTTTAGGTACTTGCTGACCATCTCTGTCTGCCCTGAAAAAAGATCAGCTCAGATCCTTTGCTCATTTTTCATTCAAAGGCCCCTTGTTTGCTATAGTCTTGTAGGATTTCTTTATATATTTTGGGTATTAACCCATTATCAGGAATGTAGTTCACAAGACTTCTCCCCAGCTGGTAGGCTGCTTTGTTTCGTGGAGTATTTGCTTTGGCGTACAGAACTTTCTAGTTTGATATAGTCGTACTTGTTTAAGTCTGCTACTTTTGCCTTTCCTTTTGGTGTCCCATCCAAAATATTGTTGCCGACAACAGCTGCAGGCCTATGTTGTCTTCTAGAAGTACTATTTCAGGTCTTACCTTCAAGCCTTCATCCACTTTTAATTCTGTGGCAGGTAACTGGCCAGTTTCCCCAACACCATTTGTTGAACAGACTCTCCTTTCCCCCAGTGTGTCTTCTTGCCTTTGGCATAAATGAATTGACCATAAAGGTGTGGGTTTCTTTGTAAGCTCTCCACTCTGTTCCTTGGATCCATGTGTCTCTTTCCATGCCGCTTCCACACTATTTTGATTAGCATAGCTTTCTGCTATATTTGAAATCAAGGCATGTGAGGCCTCCAGCTTTGTTATTTTTCTAGATTGCCAATTTGATGCCTTCTCTAATTCCTTCCAGGGCTTAGGGCTGCTTACTTCTATAAGAAATGTCACTTGAATCTTTGCATTGCTTTGGGAACTATGTACATTTTTACCATATTAAGTCTTCTAATCCATGAGCACAAAACATCTTTCCATTTGTTTGTGTTATCTTCAGTTCTTTCGCTGGTGTCTTAAAGCTGCCGTTGTATATGTCTTCTACCTCCTTGACTAAATGTGTTCCTTGACATTCTATTCTTCTTGAGAGAGTAGAAAATGGGATTATTTTCTTAACTTTTTAAACTTATTTTCTTAACTTTTTTTCCTCTAATAGTGCTTTATGAGTGTACAGAAATGCAACAGATTTTTGTGCCTTGATTTTATATCCTTTGAACTATTTGTCTTGTTATTTTTAACAGTTTTGGTGGAGTATTTAAGGTTTCATAGATGTGGTATTACATCGTATTCAAGAAGTAATAGTTTTACTTATTCCTTGCCAATTTTGGGTATCTTTTATTTCTTCGTTGCCTAAATGCTGCTGTTAAGAATTAGAAAACAGGCCTATCTCAGAGATATTGTGAGTTTAGTTTCAGACCATCACAATAACCAAGTTCACAGCAAAGCAAGTCAAATGAAGTGTGGTTTCCTAGCGCATGTAAAGGTTAGGTTTAGAGGTCCCTGGGAGGCTCAGTCTATCAAATAGCTGTTTCTAATCTCAGGGTCCTGGCACCAAGCCCTGCGTTAGGCTCCGTGCTCAGTGGGGAGTCTGCCTGAGGATTCTCTCTCTCTGAGGCTCCCCCTGCTCACACACTCTTTCTGTCTCAAATAAATCTTTTTTTCAAAGTTAGATTGACAATATACTGATGTCTATTAAATGTGCAGTAGCATTATGCATAAAAAGTATACACGGTGATTTGGAAAAAAAAAAAAGCAGTTTATGCTAAATAATGCTAATAATCTTAATCTGAGTTTCCAGCAAGTTAGTCACTGATCACCATGACAAAAATAATGAAAAAGTTTGAAATATTGTGAAGATTACCAAAATGTGACACAGAAACACGAAGCGAGCACATGCAGTTGGAAAAATGGCACCAATAGACTTGTTTAGTGCAGGGTTGCAAGAAAACATCAATTTGTAAAAATTGCATTTTATCTGCAAAGCACAATTAATTGCAGTGACAGCAGGTGTGCCTAGGTCATATCAAAGTGGCAAGAGTGGACATCATTTTATCTTTTCCCTATTGAGTATCATGTTAACTGTGTGTGCTGCACATGGCTTTTGTTATGTTGAGATACATATTTTCTATGTATAATTTTTAAACGTCTTTCATGAGCAAATGTTCCACATTGTCAAGTACTTGGTCTACTGAGAGATCATACACTTCTTTCATTCTTTTAATGTGATGTAGCATAGTGATTTGCAAATGCTAAGCCATCCTTGTATTTGAGATGATTGTTCCTTTTAATGTGCTGCTGAATTCTGTTTGTCATCATTTTGTTTCTTTTTTTTATTTTTTCTATTTTGCATTTATACTCATCAAGGAGATTGGCTTACAGTTTTCATTTCCAGTAGTGTGCCACCCTGGATTTGATACCAAAGCAATGCTGGCTTTGTAAAATGAGTTCAGAGCATTGACTTCTCCTCAGTTTTTTTTAAAGAGTTTCAGAAATGCTAGTGTTAATTCTTGAAATGTTTGGTAAAATTTCACCTGAGAGGCCATTTTTCTTTTGGGAGGGTTTTGCTTGCAGATTCATTTTCTTTACCAGTAACTGGTATATTTAGATTTTCTTTTCCTTTCTATTCGTTCTTGGTATTTTGTATGTTTGAAAGAATTATTTTCATTTGTTCTTGGCTGTCCAGTTTGTTGGCCAATAGTTGTTCATAGCAGTCCATTATAATCATTTATATTTTCATGGTATCAGTTGTCTTACATATAATTTAGTTGATTTGGATATTCTAATTTTCCTTGGGAGTCTGGCTAAAGGTATGTCCATTTTGTTTAACTCTTAATTTCATACATCTTTGCTGCTTTCATGTTCTCTATTTCACTTATATCTGCTTTAGTTTTCTTTCCTCCCTTACTTGTACTTCCTTTGGGTTGGATTTGGGCCTCCTCTTCTGTTTCCTTAAGGCATAAGAGTTAGGTTCTGCAGGGGTCTTCCCTCCTAATATAGGCATTTGTTGCTGTAAACTTCCATCTTAGGAAAGCCTTTGCTGCTTGTTCTAAGTTGCTGTATGTTGTGTGGCCTCAGATACATCCTATCCTAGAAAACGTTCCTTATGGGTACAGATTTCACCCACTATCCAGAAGTTTGCTTCATGCCACTGCATTTTTTTGAGAGACCTGCTTTGGTACCTGTTGGCACTATTACTATCTCATAAAAGTGGTAATTCTGTTTGCACTAACCACAAGAAATCCAAACAGAATTACCACTTTTATGAAATAGTAATGACCTCTCCCTCTTTTGCCATTTCTACTAGTAAAGGTTTCTGACTTCAGGACAGGGGGACTGTATTTGCTGGGTCTGTGCGGTCTACAGTGTTACTCACATCTCTTCCATTACTCATTCTCTATCTGGATGGTCTCTCCATGGCTGAGAGGGGGCTGTGAAGCAGCAATATGGTCACAGTAGGGGACTTTAGTTCTCCTTTTAGCTCTGTTAGTTGTCCTGTATAGATTTAGGCTGTTCTGATTTGGGGAGCACAGACATGTACAATTGTTACATCTTTGTGGGCGGAACCCTTTATCACTGTATAATGATATTCTTTGTCTTTATCATTTTTAGTTGGTATTCTACTTTGTGTCAGTGTAGCTACCCCTGCTCTGTTGTTTTTTCCCAACTTGCAGTAGTTTTTTTTTTTAAATTTTTTTTAAAGATTTTATTTATTTATTAGACAGAGATCACAAGTAGGCAGAGAGGCAGGCAGAGAGAGAGGAAGGGAAGCAGGCTCCCTGCTGAGCAGAGAGCCCGATGCAGGACTCGATCCCAGGACCCTGAGATCATGACCTGAGCCGAAGGCAGCGGCTTAACCCACTGAGCCACCCAGGCGCCCTTAAATTTTATTTTTATTTATTTATTTATTTATTTATTTGTCAGAGAGAGAAAGCATGAGAGGGGAGAAGGTCAGAGCTTCTGAGCAGGGAGCTGATGCAGGACTCAATCCCGGGACTCCGGAATCATGATCTGAGCTGAAGGCAGCCGCCCAACCAGCTGAGCCACCGAGGTGCCCCCCCAACTTGCAGTATTTTGTTGTTCCCATTTGCTTGAAATACCTTTTTCTGTCTTTTCACTCTCTGTCCTTGTGTATCTTTAAGGCTACACTGAGTTTCTTTAGGCAGAATATCATTGCATGTTGTTTTCTTATCCATTCAATCATTCTGTCTTTTGACTGAAAATTTCATCTGTGTAGTAATTATTGTTTTATACATCCATTAAGGCAGCAGATAAAAAGGAACATCTTGTGTTTTGTTGTCTTTTCACATCAGCATACTTCCATTACTTTACCATGTTCTTTCGTGAAATTGCTACCAGATTTTCCCTTGTGTTTATCAGGAGGTTTACATAAAATAAAATCATATTGCTCTATTTTAAAGTGATAACTTCAATATAGTTCTTAAACTTTGACTCCTTTAGCCCCACATATTTTAGGTGACTGATGTCACAATTTCCCCATTTGTTGTTGGTTGCATAACTAACAACAACTTACCATCCGCCTTTTTTTTTTTTTTTAAGATTTCTTTATATTAGCATGAGAGAAGCAAGTGAGGGGAGGGGTCGAGGGAGAGAATCTTCAGACTGAGAGCAGAGTCCAACACAATCCCAAGACCCATAACATTAGGACCTGTGCAAAAACTGAAAGCCACCTAACACATGTTTTCTTTAAATATCTGAATTTGTTGTTCCATTCTCTCGCTGGCCTGAAAAATCCACCAATTCTTGTAGGCTGTTACCTTGTTTGTTACTTCTCTCTTTCGCTACTTTATTTCTTGTTCTTTGATTTTATGGCAATGTAATAAAATATGTCTTACTATAGCCCTGTTGATCGCAACTTTTCAGCTACTTCAAACCCTCCGATCTGTGTTTACTTCTCCCCTTAGGTCTGCCAAGTTTTAAACTGTTATTCTTTCTATATACCTTCTATCCTTTCCCCTGCATTATGCTTCATATTTCCCTCAGGCTTCCTTCATATTATTGTTCTTCTGGATTAGATCATTTCAAATGTCCTACCTTCTAGTCGCTGATTCTTTTGCATGGCTGTGTCTACCTGAGAAGGTTTTTATTGAACTCTACAGTTCAATCACTGCATTTATTGACTCTAAGATTTCTGTTTTCTTGTTGTTCTTAGGGTTTCTCTGATCTTGTTGTAGTCATGCAATTTTCCTAATTTCATTTTAGTTGTCTGTGTGCTCTTGGAGCTAGACAAGCCCTGGGTATGTGTTCTTAAGTCGGGCTAACCCACAACCGCAGTACTGTCTGCACCACAGATGGTCAGTACTGCCTGCTCACGTCTTGGCCTGAGTGTTACTGGGGGATACAGCTTCCAGGTGCTGTTGTTTGCTCTCTGCTCCGATGGGGCCCAGAGCCAGGCTATTCTGCATGGGGCTACGTTTTAATTCCCTGTTTGGACAAGACAGGGAGGGGCCGCTCAAGGGAACTCCCAGGTTTTCTAAGCAGGCTTTACATTAGGATGACCAGTAGCTACTCTTCTTGTTGCTATGGATTAATGCCCTTCCCGAAGCCTAGCATGGGAACACTCCTCTAGTGGTATTGGGAATGATCAGCTCTGCCCAGCTCTCAGTATGCATCCTCCTTGTGTTCTTGCCAATCCTTCTGGACAGATGGGGCCTGGAGCTACTCTCCTTATGAGTAAGGGCTTTGATTTGCCTCTTGCCTGGGCAAATAAGGTCTCAGCATAGAAAAATTACTCGTTTGAAAGCCCAAGTCAGGTCAACCTACACCTCCTCTAGTTCCCTGGTCAGAGTATGCCACCCATTGGTTCTGTAGATAAACAAAACTGCTGGTTAAGACTGCTACTTCGGCTTTGCATATATAAACCCAGTTTCCCAGTGAGTGTTGTTGCAAGCCTTTACCCCTCCACTGTCACAATCATGTCCCAAGTAGTTGAGTTCCATGAATTCCCCTACAGTCCGTAAGAGGCAAGATCAGAGTACTTGCACCCATGAAGTGACCTACAACACTAAGGGAGGGTGCTGAATGCCCCCCCCCCCATGCTCTCTTTTCTAATGAAAGAACCATAAGCTCAGGGGAGACCACTCAGGGGGGTTCTACACCAGTCGCGTGCAGGGGCAATAGCATCAGTGTGTAGTGGCTTCTCAGACCCTTCTAATGCACGCTGTCCTTGCAATGATGTTGAAGTGACGACTTTGAGCTCAAATGAAAAGCCACTAATGAACAGGAAAGCTTTTGAAAGCCTAAGTGTCACTCGGAAAGGTAAATATATAGTAAAATTCAGCATAATTTAATATTGTAGAGGTTCTGGATTACTCTCACACAAGCCTGATAAAAGTTAAAAGACCAAAGATGTGAAAGTGACTGTAGCTACAATACTTAAAATGTATTCAGACTTCAGCTGTTACCAACTTAAAGGTAAGCCACATGTTAACCACAAAGCAAAAATCTATAGATCAACAGAAGATGATATAAGCATACAGTATAGAAAATAATGAGATAACAAGAGAGAGCAAGAGAAGAAGCAACAGAGAACTACAAAAAGAGAATAAGTAAATGGCATCAAGAACATCCCTATCAATAAATACACAGACTACATTCTTTGGTCAGATCCATAGTACCTGAGTGGATATAAGAATGAGATCCATCTACTGTACCCCTGGGGCTAATAATACATTATATGTTAATTTAAAAAATGAGATCCATCTAAATGCTACTCATAAGAGATTGACCTCAGATCTAGCTAGACTCGGAGTAAAGGGATGGAAACAAATGTGCCACCCACATGAAAAACAAAAGAAATACGGGGTAGTTATACCAGACAAACTTGAAAACAGAGACCGGAATCAGAGACCATTACATCATAATGAAGGGGGAAAATCTAAGAAGTTGTAAGTATTTCTGCACCCAAAATAAGCGCAAATGACTATACGTAGTAAATATTAACAGATCTCAAGAGAAAAGCAGAATGAAATACAATAGCAGCAGGAGACTTTTACACTACATTTTCATTCATGGAGTGATCATTCAGAAAGAAAATCAGTAATGAAACATCAGCCTCATGGGACACGTTAGACCAAATGTACTTAATAGACACATCCAGCATTCCATCCAAAAGCAACAGAAGATACATCTTTTTCAAGAGCATATGGATCATTGTCCAGATAGATCATGTGAGGCCACAAGTATTCATTAAAATCATCAAACACTTTTTAAGAACAAAAGTATGAAATAGAAATTACAAAGAAAAAAGGGGAAAACTTACAAATATATGGAGATGAAAACACATGCTACTATATCACAAATAAGTCCAAAGAGAAATTTTAAAAATACCTTGAAACAAATAGGACTTGGGAAAGCACTTCAAAGAGGGAAATTTATAGTGGTAAACACCTATATCAAGACATAAGGGAGATCTCACATAACCGAACTGTAGGCCTCAGGGAACTAGAAAAAGAAGAAATTGACTTCAAAGTTAGTTGAAGGAAAGAAATAACATAAATCAGAGTGAAAATGAATGGACAAAAGCTCATAAGAGCTAAGATACTAAATTGGCAAAACTTTAGCTAGACTCACCAAGACCAAAAGGGGTAAGATTCGAAATGAGGCATGAAAGAGAAAATCTCCGAATCCTTTATATTTCTGGGCTATCACTTTTAAGAGCCCACTATAAACAGTTATATGACAACAAATTGACAGAAAAAGGAAATGAATAATATCCCAGAAAGATGCAATCTACATAAACTAAATCATGAAAGTAGAAAATATAAACAGACCAGTTTTTAGTAAGGGGATTCAATCAGGCATCAGAAACCTAGCAACAAACCAATGCCCAGGAAGAGAGGGCTTCTCTGGTGAATTTTACAGAATGCTGAAGAAGAATACTAATCCCTCTCCAACTTTGCCTAAATTCCAAACTCTTACAACCCAGAGAGGATTGACCCCAGAAAAGAACATTTCAGTCCAAATTCCTCATTAATATAGATATAAAAATGATGAATAACAGCAAACCAAATTCAGGAATACATTAAAAGGCTTATAAACCATGATCAAATGGGATTTGTTCCAGGGATACAAGGATTAGTCCACATGTGCCGATCCCTGATTGTGATAGACCACATTAACAAAATGAAGGATAAAAATCATGGGATTATTCTAACAGATGCAGGAAAAAACATTTCACAAAATTCAACAGAAATTTATCATGAAAGCCCTACACAAAATGGGTATAGAGGGGATGTACCTCTACATAATCAAGGCAACAGAGGACAAGCCAATAGGTTAACATGATCCTCAGTGATGAAATGCTAAAAACAAGTATGCTTATTCTCACTGCTTTTATTCATCATTGCTTTGGAAGTCCTACCCAGAGCAATTAGGCAAGAAAAATGAATAAAAGGTATTTAAATTGGAAAAAAAAAAGTTGGTCACTATTTGCAGACGACATGTATTACATACAGAAAACCCTAGAGACTCCACCAAAAAACTATTAGAATAAACAAATTATGTAAAGTTGCAGGTACAAAATCAATCCACAAAAACCTGTTACCTTTCTATACACTTATGCTATCCATAAAGTGAAAGTAATAAAACAACTTCAGTTATAAATGCATCATAAAGAACACAATACCAAGGAATAAATCAGTAAGAGCTTTAAAAAAGTGGTGAAAAAAACTGAAGCAAGAAATAATGAAATATTCTGTGTTCAGAGATCAGAAGATTTAATGTTTAAATGTCCCTACTCCCCCCAGGCAACTATAGATTCAACAATCTGCAATCCCCACCAAAATACCAATGACAGGGCCCCTGGGTGACTCAGTCGGTTAAGTGTCTCCCTTTGGCTCAGGTCATGATCCCAGAGTCCTGGGATCAAGCCCTGCAACAGGCTCCCTGCTCGGCAGGAGGTCTGCTTCTCTCTCTCCCACTCCCCCTGCTTGTGTTCCCTCTCGCTTTGTCTCTGTCTTATTAGAAATAAAAATTAAATTAAAATTTTTTTATTTAGAAATAAAATCTTAAAAAAAAAAACACCAATGGCATCCTTTACAGAAATAGAAATAAAACCCTAAAATTTATACAAAAGACCCTGAATAGCCAAAGAAATCTTGAGATAAAAGAATCAAGTTGAAGGTATCACACTCACCAGTTTTAAACTATATTGAAAAGCTGTAATAATCAAAGCAGACACAGAATAATGGAACAGAATAGAGTCCAGAAATAAAACCTATGAACTTATAGTCAATTCATTTATGACAAAGGAGGTAAGAATATACAATGCTAAAATGACAGTCTCTTCCTCAAATGATGGTTAAAAAATACTTGACAGCCACATGCAAAAGAATTAAAGTGGAACACTGCCTTGGACCTTACATAAAAATCAACTCAAAATGGATAAGACTTCAAGCAATAATACTCCTAAAAGACAACATAGGTAGCCTGTTCTCTGACACAGTTCTTGGTGTTGGCTCCAACAGGAAAAGTCAACCAACCCTGTGAAAGCACAATAAATGACTACATCAAACTGAAACCCTTCTACACTGCCACAGGAATAAATGTAGATTAATATCAAAAGCAGCAGAGGGAGATATGCAATGTGTCTATATAAGGTTTTCAAGAAACTCATGTAACTGAACCATGTGTTCTTTGGGTAAATGCATATACGTGAAATGTGCCAGGTACAACAAGCACAGTTTTTGGAATATTAGAGTTATAGGCAAGAATGCACATAAGGTTAAATAGGAGAGAGACTCAGATTTCCAATAGTATTGAGGAAGTTAGAATTTTCTCATTTTTTCATTTTTAGATGCTACACATATTTTAAAGATCTTCTACTTTTAACTATAATATGTCTATTTTTTAAATTTAGCTTTTGGTTTCATTAAATACTTCTGAGATAATATATCTGTATATTCACACAGGAAAATCAAGCACCTACTTTATTGTACTCAAAACCTAACAAACCCATTCAAACTTTCAGTATCCAGTATTTACTTCCTGCTTTCCTAATCCATGTCATTTCTCTGTCCCATTCCACACACATTATTTTACATCCAGGCTGAATGTCTACTAGTCTCAGGAGCGCACCATAACACCTTTTGTATTTAGGTTGTTAGAAATGGAATTTCCATCCTGAAAACTCTTTCCTATCCCCATGTCACCCTCAACTTTTCTGTTGCTCCCCTTCATCATGGACCTTCATACAATGCTGGTAGGTATTCTTCCAAATACACTGACAGCACTCTGTACTTATTTATATCATTGTACACTTGACTATTACCTCACTGTCAGATAACCTTGAGTAGCAAAAGGAGACAAAGACACGATAAGGAAAGAAAACTGCAGGCCAACACTCCTCATGAAGACAGCTGCAGTATCAGTAACAAACTATTAGCAATGACGTGCTGCAGTAATTCCACAATAATTCACCAAGATCAAGGAGGGTTTTTTCCTAGGGATGCAAGGAAATCTCATTATTTGCAAATCAATGAATGTGATGCATCACGTTAACAAAATAAAAGCTATTAAGCAAAAACAAACTTGAGGACCCAGGCTGGGTTTACTGTGACATATAAAACCTTGCATTCCATCCACAAGTACTATGTGGTTCATGTATATTGGGTAATTAACATATGTATATAGATTGTTAATATTTTTTCTTAGCTCTTGAATTTTCAATTTTTTTTCTTTTTATTACTCAGTAAGATCATTTACTTCATCCTTTTGGGGAGTTTTGCAAATTCTATTATGTTTTCAAGTAGGCATTTCTCCAGAAATCCATATAGCCTTATAGCTGTGTTCTTCATTTTTATTACATGAAATGTATAAAATCACCAAGTAATGAAATTAAACTGAAGCCCCAGCAATTGAAAGTAAAAATAATAACTAATGTAAGCCTAACAGAGTAACAGATTTTCCACTGATGAGTTTTCTAGATTTCCACATTGCTGATGAGTCAGGTACTATGGCATTCACACTTCGGCCCAATGGAATCCGTAGCTGTCAATTTCAATAGAGATTCATTGACCGGAGCAGTGGGAAAATCCTCCTGATGTTAGTTCCCTTTTAAAGATCTTCTCAATTTGTTTCTATCATTTTTCACTACATTGTTCAGCATTTTAAGCCCTTCTGTGTTCTTTATGCCTTAGATTAGTGTGGGAAAGCTGTTATCTTGTTCCTCTTTTTGTCCTTTGACAGACTATACATAATGAACACTCTCATCTTGCCACAAAAATCATTTTTCAAGGTTCTTTAATCATTTCTGTCTAAATCTTCATTCAACTTTCTCCACTTAGCTCACGAATTTTTGATTATACAGTGCTCAAATTAAATGCAGCATTGAAAACATCATTTTATAAGAGTACTAGAGACTATAGTTTCTTAACATGGGTATATATCAAACATTTTCAAAGTTTCTCTAATATATGAGGACTTAGGGAAGGTAAATTAAAGAAAAAATTAAATTGTACCTCTCACTTCTCTTTTTACTAAATGCAGTTTAAAAGCATGGTTTGTCACACAAGTTGTGTCTTCAAAAAATGAAACAGATAATAAAGGAAATCTGTTGACCTATCATCAACCCACCACTCAATTACGGTGAATGAGGTTCAATATCTAGAAAGCAATGCTTAAAAATTTGAAGAAGTATTAAAAAGTAATGCCAATGGAGAGCTCCAGGGTCACACACTGCAAGGAATACAGAACCTACAGGATTATACCTGAAAGTATGCTAAACAACTAAGCAGCAATTAAATAACAGAAGAAAGAAAGAAAAACTGGCCATAACCAACTTGGGAATGGACAGATGTATTAACAACTTGTTACAATATCTAAGATGTCTAGTTTTACCAACCACCAAAAAATACATGCAAAATAACAGTTAAGTGTGCCATTCCACACATAGCCAAAGACATCCGATATAAATGTTTTTTTTTAAAAGATTTTATTTATTTGACAGATCACAAGCAGGCAGAGAGAGAGGGGGAAGCAGGCTCCCTGCTGAGCAGAGAGCCCAATGCGGGACTCGATCCCAGGACCCTGAGATCATGACCTGAGCCGAAGGCAGCGGCTTAACCCACTGAGCCACCCAGGTGCCCCAAATGTTGAAGGGAACCAGATTTTGCATTTAGTGAATAAGTATTTTTAAGCTATTTTAGACATTTTCAAAGAGCTGCAGGACAGTTTACAGTGATGTCTCAAATAGAGACTATCGATAATGAAATCTTAATTATAAAAAAAAGAAATTCTGCATATGACACATTAAGTGATTGGAATCAAAAAGTCACTAGAGAGATTCAAATAGATTTGGGCTGGCACAAGAGACAATCTGTGAATGTGAAAAGAAGTCATTAAGATTATCCTGTCTAAAGAACAGAGGGGGAAAACGGGAAAGCGAAAAACAAACAAGGACTCAAGCCTAATGGAATACCATGAGATTTACCAAGAAATGTCTAATTAAGTCCCAAAAGAAGAGAGGAAGGGAAAAAAACAGAAACAAAAACCCATTTTTAAAATTAATGGCATAGGGGCGCCTGGGTGGCTCAGTGGGTTAAAGCCTCCGCCTTCGGCTCAGGTCATATCTCACGGTCCTGGGATCGAGTCCCGCATCGGGCTCTCTGCTAGGCGGGGAGCCTGCTTCCTCCTCTCTCTCTCTTTACTTGTGATCTCTCTGTCAAATAAATCTTTAAAAAAAATAATAATAATAATAAAATACTAATTTATTCTAGATAAAAAAAATTAAAGAGATTTAAGAAAAGTTGAAGAGCAAGTAAAAAAGATTTATTAAATACAAGTGGTCCTCCATCAGATTAACAGCTGACTTCTCATCAAAAACCATAGAAGCCAGATGACAATGAGAAGACCTTTTTGAAGAGCAAATAAAAAAGCTGTCAATGAAGAACTCTCCCTCAGCTTAACTATCCTTTAAACACAGTGTAGACATTAAGATAACTCTGATAAAAAAAAAAAATCACTAGCAGACTTGCCTTACAAAGACACCAAAGGAAATTCTTAAAGCTGAAAGAAAATACCAGATAGCAACTTGAATCCACATGAAGAAATAAAGAGCACCAACAAACCTAACACATATTATGATAGAGTATTAGTAAATATGTTTGTAACACTTCACCTTTGTATCTTTTAAGAGGCATCTGCATAAAGCGTTAATTATAAAACTGAGTTGAGTGGCTACAACATATAAAGTTGTAATTTATAGGGCAATAACACTACAGAGGAGGGGTAAGACAGCAGAGGCTTTTTCTCAAGCAATGTTTTTATATAATGTTGGCATCGATTAGAATTAATTTGAATTTAGATTGTTTCAAATTAAGATGCTAATTGTAGTTTCCAGGAACAGCAATAGGATAACAAGCCGAACGTGTAGTAGCATTGCCATCAGCATGATGACAGTGTCAGTCATTCTTTTCCGTCCCCTTTTATTTACAACTAAGGAGCCATTTATAACCAAACAAAAGTGCCTCTGCAAAAAGTACCCTAGAGCACTGAGGAGATTTCTTCCCTCCCTGTGGATAGGACCTTGATGGCACTGCAGATTCAAGGGAGTCACTAAGCCTGGCCAGCTCCCAATTATTGCAGCTGGAGAAAAAGCCAAACCGTCAAGTGCAACACAGGGTGAGCACACAAGTCAAAGGAATTCGTGGGTGCCCATCTGGCCTGACGTGAGAACCACAGGTTACTGGAATGCAATGACTGGAAAGATCTCAAAGAGTCTGTCCCCCTCCCAAGGTGGCACTGTAGTGGGCTGGGCTTTCCCATGGGGGTTAGTGTGTTAACCGTGGTAACCAACGGTAACAGAGGAAGGAGAAAGCCTAGTGGAGAAGGACTGATTGGAGATTGGCACATGGAGCATGATTTTCTAGGGAAGGATCTCATGACTGGTGGGGGGATGGAGAAGAAAGGAAAGAAAAGACATAAGAATAACAAAGGGCTAAGAAGGAACATGTTCCCTACTGCCTGCTTCCCGCAGGAGTTCTGCCTGTGGAAATCTGGGAGTACTCCCACGTAAGGGTCCTCATTCCATGGAGGAGTATTCACAAAAGTTTAGATATTAGATCCATACCTTCCCTGCCAATCACATTTTTTTATTGTTACATTCACTTAGCCAACATATAGTACATCATTATTTTGTGATGTAGTGTTCAGTGATTCATTAGTTGCTTACAACAACCAGTGCTCATCACCACACAGGTCCTCCTTAATACCCATCACCTAGTCCCTTCTGTAACCCTCAGTTTGGTTCCAGAGTCTCTCATGGTTTGTCTCCCTCTCTGATTTCTTCCCATTCAGTTTTCCCTCCCTTCCCCTATGGTCCTCTGTACAATTATGTTCTACCTATGAGTGAAACCATATGATAGTTGTCTTTCTCTGCCTGACTTGCTTCACTGGGCATAGTTCCATCCATGTCGATGCAAATGGTAGGTATTCATCCTTTCTGGTGGCTCAGTAATATTCCATTGTATATATGGACCACATCCTCTTTATCCATTTAACTGGTGAAGGACAGCTGGGCTCCTTCCACAGATTGGGGGTACATGTGCTCCTCCTTTTCATTTATCTGTATTTTGGGGTTAAATACCTCCTAGTGCAATTTCTGGGTCATAGGGTAACTCTAGTTTTAACAACTTAGGGAACCTCCATCCTGTTTCCCAGAGTGGTTGTATCACCTTGCATTCCCACCAACAGTGTGAAAGGGTTCCCTTTCTCCATATCCTCACCAACATTTGTTGTTTTCTGTCTTGTTAATTTTTGTCATTCTAACTGGTGTAAGATGTTATCTCAGTGTGGTTTTGATTTGTATTTCCCTGATGGCTAGTGATGTTGAACATTTTTTCATGTGTCTGTTAGCCATTTGTATGTCGTCTTTAGAGAAGTGTCTATAAGTGTCTGTTCATGCCCTCTGCCCATTTCTTGCCTGGATTATTTGTTTTTTGGGTGTTGATTTTGGGAAGTTCTTTTTAGATCTTGGATACCAGCCCTTTATCTCTAATGTCATTTGCAACCATCTTTAAACACCTTTAAACCTCCTTTAAACACTTTAGACCCAGAACCAACTCAGGTAAAGAGAAACCATCAATGTGAGTTATAATGCCATCTTGTGGAAAATGGAAGAAGGGTTTTTTGTTTTTTGTTTATTTTTTTTTGTTTTCTGTTTGTTTTTTCATTTTTTTTTCTTTTGCTAGTCTGTGGAACTATAATGAAATAACTAATAAAGGTTTCTACACTTATAAAGTAATGGCAGAAAAACATCTCATCAAACAATATAATGCCACAGTAATATGATGTCATAATTCTCCAGCAACCAAAACCAAAGGCATGGAATATTGTGATCTGATGGAGATTTCAAAATAATTGTCATGTAGACATTCAGTGAGCTTCAAGAATACTCAGAAAGGAACTTTGGTGAATCCATTAATGTAATGAACAGAAGGAGTTCTCTAACAAAGAAATTAATTATTTTTAAAAAATGGAACCAGAGAAAATCTGGAGCTTATGGATTTAATTAATTAGATGAAGAATGCATTAGAGAGTTTAAGAAATTAGGCAGATCAGATCAAAGGAAGAATTATCAATCTGGAAGGTAAGAATTCAGAAATGAGAGCATGAACTAAGATTTCAAAGAAGTCAAGAAACCCTAAAACAGTTAGCAACATTGATGAGAAAAGTATCTATTTAAGAATTACTGTTATGGGGGCACCTGGGTGGCTCAGTGGGTTAAAGCCCTGCCTTTGGTTCAGGTCATGATCCCAGGGTCCTGGGATCAAGCCCCACATTGGGCTCTCTGCTCTGCAGGGAGCCTGCTTCCTTCTCTCTCTCTGCCTGTCTCTCTGACTACTTGTGATCTCGGTCTGTCCAATAAAAAAATCAATTCTTTTTAAAAAAATTACTGTTATGCCAGGAGAAGAGAAGAAGAATGGAGAAGAGAGTTTATTTAGAAAAATAAAAGCTGGGAACTTCCCAAACCTGGGGATAGTAGTAGACATACAAGTTCATATAACTAACACAACACTCTATGAGTTCAATGCAAAAAGACCTTCTCCAGGATATGCTAGAATCAAACTGCCATCCGTGATAAAGACTTTTAAAGTGATAAAGACAGCTAACAAGAGACTAACTTACAAGAGAACCTCCATTAGACTATAAGCAGATTTCTCGGCAGAAATGCAGTAGGAGAGGACAGGAGAATGACAAAGTAGTACATGATAAAAACTGCCAGCCAAGATACTATACCTGGCAAAGTTTTCCTTCAGATATGAAACAGAGAGGCTTTCCCAGACTAACAGCCAACAACAACAAAAAAAGTTCACCATCACTACACCTGCCTTATAAGAAATGCTGAAAGCAGTGCCTCAAGCTGAAATGAAAAGATGAATTGCTTATGTAATAGTAAATGAAAGTGCACGTGGTCCCTGAATAACAGTGGTGTGAAAACAATACATATACAGTAGAAACTGTATATTGAATTCTGATTTTTAGTCTTTTCCCAGTCTACTATTTCATGGTATGATTTTCTCTCATAATGTCGGGAAGCAGCAGTGAGCCGTACCTCCCACTCAGCCATGCAATCATGAGGGTAAACAGCCAATGCATTTAAAACCATTCTATACCCATACAATCATTCAGTTTTCTACTTTCAGTATAGTATTCAATAAACTGCCCAAGATATTCGACACTTGATTATAAAATAGGCTTTGTGTTAGATTAGCCTACAGTCAGGCAAAATCATCTAACTATTCTGCGCATGTTGAATGTTAAGTTACGATGTCTGGTCCATTAGCTGTATTAAGTACATTTTCTATTTATGATCTTTTCAACTTTAAAGGATACTGTGTGCCAAGAAGCCTATTCTAAGTAGAAGGAGCTCTGTGCTCAGTATTCCAGCAAAGGCAAAGAATTTGTGATCCAGGTTAAATTATAATTCTGTAATAGAATGATGTGTTCACCACATTACTATAATATCTTCACAGATTCACAATATAAAAACAGAGTGTGATATAAAAAACATAAAAGTTGAACAGTATATGAATGGAAACTGTATAAATGAAGATAAATCTAGAGGCATACACAGAAAGGGAGACAGAGCAAAACTATGAAAAACCACCATTCTACAGGGGTAGACAGAAACAGTGAGAATAAGAAACCAACGAGGTACAAAACAGCCAGAAAACAAACAGTAAGATAACAATAGTTAAGTCTTTATGTATTAATAATCCCTCTCATCAAAAATGAATTGCATTCACTAACCAAAAAGCACTAAGTGGCTGAAAGGATTAAAAAAAAAAAAAAGACCCAACTATATATTGCCTTTTAGAAACTCATTTTACAACTAAAGGACACATAGACTCAATCTGAAGGGTGAAAGATGATATTCCCAAAGAAAGAGGCATAGCTCTACTTAAATCAGACAAAGTACACTTTAAGCCAAATACCTATCAAGATATTATAATGAATAGATCAATGCATCCAAAAGATACCATAATTTTAAATATATATATATGTATTATGTATGTATGTGTATATATATATATGTATATATATATATATATATATATATATTCATTCCCCACACTGGAGCATCAAAATACACAACAAAGCAACAGTAGAGGATTTCAGTGCCCCACTGCCCACAATGGATATTGTCCAGGCAGAAAACCAACAAGGAAACATTGGAATTGAACTATGCTTTAGATAAAATGGACTAACTAGCCACATATAGAATGTAACCAAATCCATGTTCCTATAAAGGGAACAGGGAACATTTTTCAAAACAGATCATATGATAGGGCATGAAACACCTGTCAGGAAATTAAAAAATTACAATCCTACCACCTATCTTTGCAACCACAAGATGAAAGCTGAATGATATGCAAATACAGAGAAAAGAAGAATACAATTCTGGACAACCAATGGGTCAAAGAAAAAGTCAAAAGGGAAAAAACTACTTTAAAACAAATAAAAATATAAACACAACATATCGAATCTAATGGGATACAGCAAAAGCAGTTCTGAAAGGAAAAAAGTTTATGGTGATAAATGCATGCACTGAGATATTAGAGATCTCAATAACCTCGCTTTATATCCCAACTATTAAAAAAGAACAAATTAGGTCCTATGGTAGCAGAAAAATGGAAATAATAAAGATCAGAGCATAAAGAAATGAAATAGAAAACACACAATCAGTAACTTGATCCATTCTGGTTTTTCAAGAGGATAAAATTGGCAAATTGAGTCTTCTTAGCTATTTAGTCAGACTAAGAAGACTCAAATCACAAATTAAAAAGCAGACTTTGCCATTGATACTATAGAAAGTCATAGCATGTAATTGTTCACAATAGTCTCTTATGGTCCTAACAAATGAGATGACCCAGAAAAAAATGAAGAAATTTCTAGAAACACAAAAGCTACCAATATCGCTACCAAGAAATACAAAATCTGAATAGACCAGTAACAAGCAAGATTAAATCAGTGGTCAAAAACTTCCCAACATGGAACAACACAGGATCAGATGGCTTCATTGGTGAATTCTACCAAACATTAAAAGAAAAATTAACACCCATCTTTCTCAAACTCTTCCAAGAATTAACAATGAGGAAGTACATACAGACTCCATCCTGATACCAGATAAGGGTACTAGAAGAAAAGCACAGACCAATATTCCCAGTGAATGTAGATGAAAAATTCTGAACAAAAGATTAGCAAGCCAAATTCAAATACATATAACAAGGATTATATACAAGACCACATAAAATTTATCCCTATGATGCAAGGGTATTTCAACATACACTGATTAATGTAATATATCATATTAATAAAATGAAAGATAAAAATCCCATGATCATTTCAATAGCTACAGAAAAACACTGGCTGTATACAGTAAGTTTTTATTTATTAATTTTACAGAAAGTGAGTGAGAAGGGGGAGGATCAGAGGGTGAGAAGCAATTCTCAAGAAGACTCCCACCCAGCACGTAGCCCAACATGGGGCTCTATCCCCAGACCCTGAGATCATGACCTGAGCAGAAATGCAGATTCTTTGGCTTAGCTGACTGAGACACCCATACATCCCTACATCATCTTTGAATGGTAAAATCTCTCAGCATATTGGATATAGAAGGAATATACATCAATATAATAATGACCATATATAAGACTCCCACAGTGAACACTATACTCAATGGAAAAATACTGAAAACTTTACCTCTAAAAACTAGAATAAGAAGGATGCTCATTATCTACTTTTATTCAGTATAATACTGGAACCTCTAGCTGGAGCCACTGAGCAAGACAAAAAACAAAATGCGTACTTATCAGCAAGGAGGAATTAAAACGCATTATTTGCAGATGATGAGATGCTATATATAGAAAATCCAGAAGACGCAACCAAATCAACTGTTGGAACTAAACATATGTAAAGCAATTTTATTTATATATAGTAAGGCTGAAACATCTTAAGAAGAAATAAAAACTATTGCATTCACAATAGAATCAAAAACAACAAATACTTAGAAGTAAATTTAACCAAAAAAATGAAAGACTTGTACAGTATATAGTGTTAAGACTTCAGTGAAAGAAACTGAAGACAAAAACACATCCCATGTTCATGGATAGGAAGAACTAATATGGTTAAAATATATGTAATACCCACAACCATCAATATAGATTTTAACATAATCTGCCTCAAGATACCAAGGGCATTCTTTCTATTTCTGTAAAAAGCAATCCTGAAATTTGTACAGAAGCCCAGAAGACCCCAAATAGCCAAAACAATATTGAGGAAAAAGCTGGAGATACCAATACCACACTTACTGATTTCAAACTATACTACAAAGCTACATTATAGAATCATATGGAACTGGCACAAAAATAAACACACAGACCAGAGAGGCCGTATTTAATCTCCTGCTTATGTGGTGAACTAATACTCGACAAGGGATCCAAGAGCACCCAGTGGGAAGTCAACAAATGGCATTAGGAAAACCAGATAAGCACATGCAGAGCAAATGCTTTGGACCCCATCTTACAGCACTCACAAAAATTAACTGGATATGAATGTAAGATTTAAACATGAGACCTGGTATTACAAAGCTCCTACAAGAAAATGTAGGAAAGATGCTCCTTGACATAGGTCTTGGCAATAATTGTTTGGATAGTACATCAAAAAGCACCAACAATAGAAGCAAAAACTGGCAAATGACACTACATCAAATGAAAGCTTTTGTACAACATAAGTAACAAATAGGAAAATGCAAACTACAGAACAGTAGGAAAGTTTTGCAAGCCATGTAATCAGAAAGGGGATTAATACACGAAATATATAAAGATCTCATACAATTCAATAACAAAAAATGTGATTTTAAAAATCAGCATAAGAACTAAATGGACAGGGTTGCCTGGGTGGCTCAGTGGATTAAATCTTCTGCCTTCGGCTCAGGTCATGATCCCAGGGTCCTGGGATGGAGCCCTGCATTGGGCTCTCTGCTCAGCAGGGTGCCTGCTTCCTCCCTTCTCTCTGCCTCTCTGCCTACTTGTGACCTCTGTCAAATAAATAAATAAAATCTTAAAAAAAAAAAACAAAAAAACTAAATGGACATTTTCCCAAAGACCTCCAAAAGGACAACAGACACCTGAAAACAGGCTCAACATCACTAATTGCCAGGGAAATGCAAATTAAAATCATACTGAGTTGTCACCTCACACCTGTTAGTATGGTTATCAAGGAGACATGAGATAACAAGAGGGAAGGAAATGTTGTGTACCATTGATGGGAATGTCAGTTGGTGCAGCCACTAGGAAAACAGTACGGATTTCCTCAGAAACTTAAAAACAGAATTACCATGTGATCCAGCAATTCCATTTCTGGGTATTTATCTTACAAATAGAAAATGCCAACTTGAAAAGTTAAAAGGACCTCCACACAGCATTGTTTATAGGAACCAAGACAGGGAATAACTGAAGTGTCCCACAAGAGATGAAAGAATTAAAAAAAATGTGTGTGTGTGTGTGTGTGTGTGTAGAGAGAGAGAAAGAGACAGATATTATTTGGACATGAGAAGGGAAAACATCCTGCCATGTCCAACAACATAGATGGAACTTCAGCACATTTTTCTAAGTGAAATAAGTCAGAGAAAAATAAACACTATGATGTCACTTACATATGGAAGTTTAAACAATGAAATTTATAAAAAGAATAAGGGATGGTTACTAGGGGGTGAAGTGTAGGGAGACAAGATACATGTCTAATGTAAAAATGTGGAACAAGTAATAAATAAGCCCAAGAGACCTAATGCACCCTATAATGCATATAGTCAACCAGTATTACACTCCAATCATCAAACTTTCTAAGAAACCATGACTTAATTATTCCTAGTACTAAAGAGAATTATATAGTATAATAGAGTTACTGATTAATTTTATAATGGTAACAATTATAATATATAAATGTATCAAATTAACATGTTCTATACCTTAAATATACACAATGTTATATGTCAAATATATTTCAATTAAAACCCACTTATAAAACAAAAATCAAAATATAGGAAAAGAAACAAGGGTATTTAAAAAGTGCTCTAGAAAACATCTAACACAAATTTTGAATCACTAACTAAAGGAACAGAAAAAGACCTAAAATATAAAATAGTAAAATAGCAGATGTAAATCCTATATTATTAATAATATATACCAGTGTCTGAGAGTGGCAGCACTAATTACACAAAAACTATGCTATCTACAAGGTAAACCAATTCTATACTTAGAATCAGAATCACAAAAAGGTTTCAAAGTAAAGGGTGAAAAAGTGCTACAGTATGACACAGTAAGCAAAATAAGGTTAGAGTGTCTAATAATATTAAACAATTACATATCAACACAAATTGTTACTAGAAACAAAGAAGGATATTTTATAGTAAGTCAGAGCATCAGTAAAAAGCAATGCTGTATTGTAGATTTGGAAGTTGCTAAGATAGTAGATCCTAAAATGTTATCACACACACAAAAATTGTATAGTGAAGATTTACTGAATTTATAGAGAGGATTATTATGGTGCCCACCTGAAACTAATGTCCTATTCACTGCATCTCAGGAAAAACAGACATTTTAAAAATACAAATGTGAGACTTAAATACCTCACTTTCAGTAATTTATAGAACAGGTAGTAGGACAGCAGGGAAGTTAAACTCTTGAACAACAGTATAAACCAAGTAGACTTAATATCATTTGAGTACTCAACACAAAAGCAGAATATTTTCTCATGCACATGGAACATTGTTTAGATTATACAATATGCAAGGAGTCAGGATGGCAGAGAAGTAGCAGGCTGAGACTACTTCAGGTAGAGGGAGATCAGCTAGATAGCTTATCTAAAGATTGCAAACACCTACAAATCCAACGGGAGATCGAAGAGAAGAACAGCAATTCTAGAAACAGAAAATCAACCACTTTCTGAAAGGTAGGACTGGTGGAGAAGTGAATCCAAAGCGATGAAAAGATAGACCACAGAGGGAGGGGCCAGCTCCCAGCAAGCAGCAGAGCGGCAGAGCAGAAAAGCGGGACTTTAAAAGTCTGTTCCGCTGAAGGACATCGCTCTAGAGGCTTAACCGGGGTGAAGCCCACACGGGGTCAGCGTGGCCTCAGGTCCCGCAGGGTCACAGAAGGATTGGGGGTCTCCGAGTGTTGCAGAGCTTACAGGTATTAGAATGGGGAAGCTGGCTACAGAGACAGGGCCGAGGAGTGAGCTCTAAGCTCGGGGTTACCTTGAACTGGTTGCAGGCTCGGTCAGCTCAGAGCGCGGCCAGAGGCCAGGATGACGGGAGTAATTGGGCACTGTTCTCTGAGGGTGCACTGAGGAGTGGGGCCGCAGGCTCTCAGCTCCTCTGGGCCGGAGACCGGGAGGCCGACATCTTCATTCCCGTCCTACGGAACTCTACGGAAAGCACTCAGGGAACAAAAGCTCCCGAAGCAAACCCGAGCAGATTACTCAGCCCAGCCCCTGAAAAGGGCCCTGCAATTCCGCCTGGGGCAAAGACACTTGAGAATCACTACAACAGGCCCCTCCCCCAGAAGATCAACAAGAAATCCAGCCAGGACCAAGTTCACCTACCAAAGAGTGCAGTTTCAATACCAAGGAGAGCAGAGGAATTCCAGAGGAGGAGAAAGCAAAGCACTGAACTCATGGCTTTCTCACCATGATTCTTTAGCCTTGCAGTTAATTTAATTTTTTTTTCTTTTTCATTTTTTTTTCTCTTCTGCCATATTTTTATAACTTTTACCCTTTTCTTTTTTGACGTTTTTTAAATAGTTTATCTAATATATATATATATATTTTTTTTTCTTTTTTATATTTTTTTCTTTATTCGTTTTCTTTTTTTTTAATTGTTTCTTTTTTTTTTTCTTTCTTTCTTTCTGAACCTCTTTTTATCCCCTTTCTCCCCCCTCACGATTTGGGATCTCTTCTGATTTGGTTAAGGCATATTTTCCTGGGGTTGTTACTACCCTTTTAGTATTTTACTTGCTCCTTCATATACTCTTATCTGGACAAAATGACAAGGCGGAAAAATTCACCACAAAAAAAAAAGAACAAGAGGCAGTACCAAAGGCTAGGGACCTAATCAATACAGACATTGGTAATATATCAGATCTAGAGTTCAGAATGACGATTCTCAAGGTTCTAGCTGGGCTCGAAAATGTCATGGAAGATATTAGAGAAACCCTCCCGGGAGATATAAAAGTCCCTTCTGGAGAAATAAAAGAACTAAAATCTAACCAAGTTGAAATTAAAAAAGCTATTATTGAGGTGCAATCAAAAATGGAGGCTCTCACTGCTAGGATAAATGAGGCAGAAGAAAGAATTAGTGATATAGAAGACCAAATGACAGAGAATAAAGAAGCTGAGCAAAAGAGGGACAAACAGCTACTGGAACACGAGGGCAGAATTTGAGAGATGAGTGACACTATAAGATGAAACAACATTAGAATAATTGGGATTCCAGAAGAAGAAGAAGAGAGAGAGAGGAACAGATGGTATATTGGATAGAATTTCCCCAATATGGCAAAGGGAACAAGCATCAAAATCCAGGAGGTTCAAAGAACTCCCCTCAAAATCAGCAAGAATAGGTCCACACCCTGTCAACTAATAGTAAAATTTACAAGTCTTAGTGACAAAGAGAAAATCCTGAAAGCAGCCCGGGAAAAGAAGTCTGTAACATACAATGGTAAAAATATTCGATTGGCAGCAGACTTATCCACAGCGACCTGGCAGGCCAGAAAGAGCTGGCATGATATATTCAGAGAACTAAACGAGAAAAACATGCAGCCAAGAATACTATATCCAGCTAGGCTATCATTGAAAATAGAAGGAGAGATTAAAAGCTTCCAGGCCAAACAAAAACTGAAAGAATTTACAAACACCAAACCAGCGCTACAGGAAATATTGAAAGGGGTCCCCTAAGCAAAGAGAGACCCTAAAAGTAGTAGATCAGAAAGGAACAGAGACAATATACAATAACAGTCAACTTACAGGCAATTCAATGGCACTAAATTCATATCTCTCAATAGTTACCCTGAATGTTAATGGGCTAAAAGCCCCAATCAAAAGACACAGGGTATCAGAATGGATAAAAAAAACAAAACCCATCTATGTGTTGCCTACAAGAAACTCCTTTTAACCCCGAAGACATCTCCAGATTTAAAGTGAGGGGGTGGAAAAGAATTTACCATGCTAATGGACATCAGAAGAAAGCAGGAGTGGCAATCCTTATATCAGATCAATTAGATTTTAAGCCAAAGACTATAATAAGAGATGAGGAAGGACACTATAACATACTCAAAGGATCTGTCCAACAAGAAGATCTAACAATTTTAAATATCTATGCCCCTAACGTGGGAGCAGCCAACTATATAAACCAATTAATAACAAAATCAAAGAAACACATCAACAATAATACAAAAATAGTACGTGACTTTAACACTCCCCTCACTGAAATGGACAGATCATCCAAGCAAAAGATCAACAAGGAAATAAAGGTCTTAAATAACACACTGGACCAGATGGACATCACAGATATATTCAGAACATTTCATCCCAAAGCAACAGAATACACATTCTTCTCTAGTGCACATGGAACATTCTCCAGAATAGATCACATCCTCGGTCATAAATCAGGTCTCAACCGGTATCAAAAGATTGGGATCATTCCCTGCATATTTTCAGACCACAATGCTCTGAAGCTAGAACTCAATCACAAGAGGAAATTTGGAAAGAACCCAAATACATGGAGACTAAATAGCATCCTTCCAAAGAATGAATGGATCAACCAGGAAATTAAAGAAGAATTGAAAATATTCATGGAAACAAATGATAATGAAAACGCAATGGTTCAAAATCTGTGGGACACAACAAAGGCAGTCCTGAGAGGAAAATATATAGCGGTACAAGCCTTTCTCAAGACACAAGAAAGGTCTCAGGTACACAACTTAACCCTACACCTAAAGGAGCTGGAGAAAGAACAAGAAAGAAACCCTAAACCCAGCAGGAGAAGAGAAATCATAAAGATCAGAGCAGAAATCAATGAAATAGAAACCAAAAAAACAATAGAACAAATCAACGAAACTAGGAGCTAGTTCCTTGAAAGAATTAATAAGATCTACAAACCCCTGGCCAGACTTATCAAAAAGAAAAGAAAAAGGACCCAAATAAATAAAATCATGAATGAAAGAGGAGAGATCACAACTAACAACAAAGAAATACAGACAATTATAAGAACATACTATAAGCAACTCTACGCCAGTAAATTTGACACTCTGGAAGAAATGGATGCATTCCTAGAGACATATAAACTACCACAACTGAACCAGGAAGAAATAGAAAGCCTGAGCAGACCCATAACCAGTAAGGAGTTTGAAACAGTCATCAAAAATCTACAAATAAACAAAAGCCCAGGGCCAGACAGCTTCCCGGGTAATTCTACCAAACATTTAAAGAAGAACTAATTCCTATTCTCCTGAAACTGTTCCAAAAAATAGAAATGGAAGGAAAACTTCCAAACTCATTTTATGAGGCCAGCATCACCTTGATCCTAAAACCAGACAAGGATCCCATCAAAAAAGAGAACTACAGACCAATATCCTTGATGAACACAGATGCAAAAATTCTCACCAAAATACTAGCCAATAGGATTCAACAGTACATTAAAAGGATTATTCACCACGACCAATTGGGATTGATTCCAAGGCTGCAAGGTTGGTTCAACATCCGCAAATCAATCAATGTGATACAGCACATTAATAAAAGAAAGAACAAGAACCATATGACCCTCTCAATAGATGCTGAAAAAGCATTTGACAAAGTACAGCATCCCTTCCTGATCAAAACTCTTCAAAGTGTAGGGATAGACGGCACATACCTCAATATTATCAAAGCCATCTATGAAAAACCCACCGCAAATATCATTCTCCATGGAGAAAAACTGAAAGCTTTTCTGCTAAGGTCAGAACACAGCAGGGATGCCCATTATCAACACTGCTATTCAACATAGTACTAGAAGTCCTAGCCTCAGCAATCAGATAACAAAAGGAAATTAAAGGCATCCAAATCGGCAAAGAAGAAGTCAAACTATCACTCTTCGCAGATGATATGATACTATATGTGGAAAACCCAAAAGACTCCACTCCAAAACTGCTAGAACTTGTACAGGAATTCAGTAAGTGTCAGGATATAAAATCAATGCACAGAAATCAGTTGCATTTCTCTACACCAACAACAAGACAGAAGAAAGAGAAATTAAGGAGTCCATCCCATTTACAATTGCACCCAAAACTATAAGATACCTAGGAATAAACCTAACCAAAGAGACTAAGAATCTATACACAGAAAACTATAAAGTACTCATGAAAGAAATTGAGGAAGACACAAAGAAATGGAAAAATGTTCCATGCTCCTGGATTGGAAGAATAAATATTGTGAAAATGTCTATGCTACCTAAAGCAATCTACACATTTAATGCAATTCCTATCAAAGTACCATCCATTTTTTTCAAAGAAATGGAACAAATAATCCTAAAATTTATATGGAACGAGAAAAAACCTTGAATAGCCAAAGGAATATTGAAAAAGAAAGCCAAAGTTGGTGGCATCACAATTCCGGACTTCAAGCTCTATTACAAAGCTGTCATCATCAAGACAGCATGGTACTGGCACAAGAACAGACACATAGATCAATGGAACAGAATAGAGAGCCCAGAAATAGACCCTCAACTCTATGGTCAACTAATCTTCGACAAAGCAAGAAAGAATGTCCAATGGAAAAAAGACAGCCTCTTCAATAAATGGTGTTGGGAATATTGGACAGCCACATGCAGAAAAATGAAATTGGATCATTTCCTTACACCACACACGAAAATAGACTCAAAATGGATGAAGGACCTCAATGTGAGAAAGGAATCCATCAAAATCCTTGAGGAGAACACAGGCAGCAACCTCTTCGACCTCAGCCGCAGCAACATCTTCCTAGGAATATCACCAAAGGCAAGGGAAGCAAGGGCAAAAATGAACTATTGGGATTTTATCAAGATCAAAAGCTTTTGCACAGCAAAGGAAACAGTGAACAAAACCAAAAGACAACTGACAGAATGGGAGAAGATATTTGCAAATGACATATCAGATAAAGGGCTAGTGTCCAAAACCTATAAAGAACTTAGCAAACTCAACACCCAAAGAACAAATAATCCAATCAAGAAATGGGCAGAGGACATGAACGGACATTTCTGCAAGGAAGACATCCAGATGGCCAACAGACACATGAAAAAGTGCTCCATATCACTCGGCATCAGGGAAATACAAATCAAAACCACAATGAGATATCACCTCACACCATTCAGAATGGCTAAAATTAACAAGTCGGGAAATGACAGATGCTGGCGAGGATGCGGAGAAAGGGGAACCCTCCTACACTGTTGGTGGGAATGCAAGCTTGTGCAACCACTCTGGAAAACAGCATGGAGCTTCCTCAAAATGTTGAAAATAAAACTACCCTATGACCCAACAATTGCACTACTGGGTATTGACACTAAAGATACAAACGTAGTGATCCGAAGGGGCATGTGCACCCGAATGTTTATAGCAGCAATGTCCACAATAGCCAAACTATGGACTGAACCTAGATGTCCATCAACATACGAATGGATAAAGAAGAGGTGGTATATATACACAATGGAATACTATGCAGCCATCAAATAAATGAAATCTTGCCATTTGCGACGACGTGGATGGAACTAGAGGGTATCATGCTTAGCGAAATAAGTCAATCGGAGAAAGACAACTATCATATGATCTCCCTGATATGAGGGAAAGGAGATGCAACATGGGGGGTTAAGGGGTTAGGAGAAGAGTAAATGAAACAAGATGGGATTGGGAGGGAGACAAACCATCAGTGACTCTTAATCTCACAAAACAAACTGAGGGTTGATGTGGGGAGGGGGGTTGGGAGAGGGAGGGTGGGGTTATGGACATTGGTGAGGGTAAGTGCTATGGTGAGTGCTGTGAAATATGTAAACCTGGCGATTCACAGACCTGTACCCCTGGGGATAAAAATATATGTTTAAAAAAATAATAAAATTTAAATTAAAAAAAAAAGTGCTGATTTCTTTTGGCCCCTGAGTGGGGACACCCATGCCATTGGTAAGACACTCCATGATGTATCTGGATTACCATCACAGGTGTGATGGAACAGTCTAAGCTAAAAGAAAATCAAACCTGGCTAGGTCCAGCAACATACATATTGCTCTCACTGGGAAATGGCACAGTGTGGTTTCGGAAAGCCTTCATTATCCTTATTAGAGTCATTTCAGTTATCCTTTTTGTTTTACAGTTGTCCGGATATTTCCTCCAGAGTACTAAGTGCTTCTTTCCATTCGTTGTCCTGACAGGTGATTCAGACTTCAGGTCAATCAACATTAAAACTGAAACGGAGACCTAACCAAGCAAGTCAAAGTTTATCTTCAAACAATTTGGCAAGAACGGTGGACACATGACAGTCCTTGAACGGCTCTCCAGGACACTGAGCACTAAAAATAAAAGAAGTTCCCACACTTCCAGGAAGTGGCTGACTGTTTTATAACCATGGTAAAAAGTATCCATCGGCACCAGTTTTAACCTGATTAAACAATAAATGACAGTTCTCTACAGCTTGGGGAACAAGCATTATGAGAACTGGATTTTAACAGCTAACCGTATTCCAGTGCATAAACCATTGGAAATTCCATGCAGTGATAGCTCCTTACTTCTAATTTTTTGCCGATCAAAAAAAAAAAAATTTCACTCCAGTGCACAGTCACCTTCATGAGCATGTAATCAGTGAAGGACTCTGCTCTCAGAAAAGATCCAGTGCTTGGAGTTTAGTGAGTTATGGTTATTACCTTAAAATTATTATTTCTAACTTTGAGTGTGTGTTTTAAAAATGCAATCCAATGGATCAATGAAGGCTAAGTTAGCTTGGGTCCTTGGTTCATGTGCAATCCCACTGCTCAACACCATTCTGCATTCTTAGGGAAGAGGGTTGCTGAGAACCTTCCTACTCCCACTCAGCCACCACTGCCAAACTCTGCTTCTCTAATGAGAGCTTGGGAACGGTTATGAGGAGGGTCCAAATATCAGGCCTAATCCTGTAAGGGTCTATATTTATTCTGTCCAAGAAAATGTGACATTATATGGCAAAACAAAAATGCCAGGACAGATCACTTGACACACCACAGAAAAAAGGAAAATGGGATTCTCCCCCTGCTTTTTGGAGAAAAAAAAAAAAAGGGATCTTGCATTTTTATTTTGTACTGGAACTTTCAAATTATGGACCTGGCTCTGTTCCAGCGAACACATTTCTCAATGCCAACCAATCAACCACCTCATGGTTCTACAAGGGACATCAATTCACTCATGTCAATGAAAGCCAGCCAATTCCTGACCACTATGCTCCCTAAAATCCCTGTATAAAATCAACAGCCTGCTCATCCAGGAGTGATTGTACTTGACAAAGATATTTAAGTTTCAAAAAATATTCAGTTTGGTGCACTTGCTGTTGTCTGTTATCCATTTCCAATACTGTGTGATGGTTTTCTAATTTGACAGAATCAACAATCGGCTGTGTAAGGATGTCAGAGATCTGGTATGTTTCCAGTTCTTTGGATACTGAAAAGGATGCTTTGAAAGAGAGGGTTGTATTTAGAATTGATAAGATGTGGTACAAAATAGCATTGATCCTGTTCTCCAAATAAAACTTTCCCTGTAATCCAGGAAAGAACTTCATTGCTGACTAAGAATTTGGCTTTCATAACTTAATCATTCAATCAGAAGGGAACTTAATCAATCAATCAGAAGGAAAACTAAGAAAAATTTTTTCCAACCTGATTCTACCTATGTAATGGCCAAATAGCAACTGTTTAATAAATATTCAATTGAATAAATTTATTCAAGGATACATTAATGAATAATTGAATGTTCCTCTCAACCTCTAAGTGAAATCACATTCAAAATGGAAACAAATGAAATGCAAAGTCTAGAAAACTGAACACTTAGAATCAGAGCACTGTGGTACTAGCAAAATGAAAATGTACTGGAAGTTCCTAAATACATAGATCATGAAGCTTCTAGACCACACAGAAAACATCATAAAAGTGCATACATATAAGAAAGCTGAGCAATAGGGCTTACTAGGAATCTAAGACAAAGTCAAGAAGCAAAAGCAACTGTGGCCCAAATCTACTGTCTACTTTGTTTTATCTGCTTGAGCTGGCTGATTTAGGTGACCAAAACAGGTCTGGAAATGTATTTTCACATGTATGCTATACAATGAAAATGCTTTATATATAATAGTTTGGGGGGAAGGTAATAAAAGAAACTTTTACATGACTCTGTATAGAAAGTCAACTCTTATTTACTTGACTCTTCCCATACTCTGAAAGCAAGTAAATTGGTAATACATGTAAAAATTTATCTTACCCTATCATTATTTAAAAAACATTGAGATATTTGTAATACCCAAATTATGACAAGAATTCATTAGTCTCCACTTTATTATTAACCAAATTCTCAGGGTGATATAAAATCCAAGAGTCTATCTCCAATAAAACTAGTCAGAATCATATTAACAACTCTGTGGTGGTATTTTATTGCTATTTCTCATCTAATATTTCCCATAATGCACCTGATTGACTATAAGACATTATGACTGTTATAACCGCACAGTCTGTTAGTTTAACAGGTTTACAGTCATTGGCATTTATTTTTCCTAGTAGGGGGAGCATTTTGGCACATTATAAAGTACAAATAAGTGAAACGATAGAATTATAGATTCTTCTGTTGTTTTGCAACTCTTTTGTTTGGCTGTGGTTTGATTTCTTTTATAGTTTGGTGAAATAAACAGAAAAGAAGAAAGCTGAGGAAGGGATTATCATGCAGCAAAAGGTGAAAAGAACCTGTCTTTATCTAGTACCACATGTAGTCCAGTTGTGCTTTATATGGTTGTTCTAGTACTTTTATTACCCTCCTCATTGAATCCAGGCTTCCAGTTTTCAGGGCTTTATATCACTGATCATGTATTAATATCATTTTATCCTACATATGCATGTAAGTAGGTGTCCTAGCTTTAGAAGTATATTTTCATCTACTCTTCCAAAAATGAACTTAAAAAATAGAAGTTTGTAGGCTAAAAAGTAAATAATGGAAAGGGAATTTTTTAGTATAAAAAATGAAAAAATAATATTTACTGAGGGCAAACAGTCTTTTCAACACAAAAATTAAAAAAAAAAAAAAAAGAAGTATTGAGATGCCTGGGTGATTCAGTCAGTTAAGCATCTGCCTTCGGCTCAGGTCATGATCCCAGGGTCTTGGGATCAAGTCCTGCACTGGGCTCCTTGCTCATCAGAGACCTTGCTTTTCCCTCTGCCTGCTGCTCCCCCTGCTTGTACTCTATCTCTCAGAAATAAGTAAATAAAATCTTTAAAAAAATTAAAATTAAAATGGAAGTATTTCTAATTTGAGTAAGAAATGTGTTGAAACAGGGGCACCTAGGTGGCTCAGTGGGTTAAAGCCTCTGCTTTCGGCTCAGGTCATGATCCCAGAATCCTGGGATCAAGCCCCACATCGGGCTCTCTGCTCTGCGGGGAACCTGCTTCCTCCTCTCTCTCTCTCTCTGCTTACTTGTGATCTCTGTCTGTCAAGTAAATAAATAAAATCTTAAAAAAAAAAAAAAGAAATGTGTTAAAACATTATCGTATATCTTATCTATGGTTCTTTTATTCTAAGGTATAATGTTGATTTGTCGGAAATAAACATGGAACGCTTTTATTCTTCCTCTATGAAATCAAACAAAATATACCTGTGAGCAATTATATCTGGAAGGAGAGAACTTTTCAAGATAATTGTGTACATCAAGAATGATGAAAATATACAAATCATGGACTTGAGAACAATTAAAATTTCTCAACATGAGTTTTAAAAATTTATACTTTACATGGAAAGACAAAAAATACAGGGAACCTTCCCATGAATTTCTATGTGTTTGAAAATAAGAAATACAGTTACTAATACACCTCGGGTGAAACAAAGTATCATGATGGAAAACAGAAAATAACTAGTATTAAATAATTTAAACTCAATGAAAAAAAGGGGGATCTGACTACAGATCCTACAGGCATTGAAATACCTTAAGATATTGCAGTATTTATTGCAATGATTCTTAAAATATAGATGATTATGACAAAATTCCTAGAAAAATACAAACTACCAATACCCACAGAAGAAACAAAGTCTGCATAGCTCTACAACAAGCAAAGAAATTAAATCAATAATCGTTTTACTTCACACAAAGAAAATGCAGTATCACAAGTGAATTTTACTAATTTTATAAGTACGTCACAAAAAAGAACAAATCTCAAAGTATGCCTTCAATACCATACATTATTTTTATCCTGGTAAATTCCAGTTTTATTCAGTTCTCTTATCAGAATCCCATGCATATCATTATCCATATGGGAACAGTGGTTTTTTAAGCCAGGAAGACAGACGTGGAAACATCATTTCCCGTGATGTGATCAGTATCCAATATGCTGAGCAAAAACTGTATGCTTCAGTCCTAGAAATTTAGCATGCTACTATGTTCTCAGTGCACTCATTCTTTCCAAGATATTAATAATGTCACCTTCCAACCCCTCTTCTTCCAATAAACCTTGACATGATAAGAACTTTGACAGTAAATCTGGATGAGATAGCATAAAATTGCTTGAATTGAGCTTCAAAATTCTAGAGAAAAAATAATTTAAAAACTGAGTTCTAGGGGCACCTGGGTGGCTCAGTGGATTAAGCTGCTGCCTTCGGCTCAGGTCATGATCTCAGGGTCCTGGGATTGAGCCCCACATCTGGCTCTCTGCTCAGCAGGGAGCCTGCTTCCCCCCCTCTCTCTGCCTGACTCTCTGCCTACTTGTGATCTCTCTCTCTGTCAAATAAATAAAATCTTAAAAATCTTAAAAATCTTAAAATCTTAAAAATCTTAAAAATCTTCTATACTAAAAAACAAATTCTTTTTTTCTGCCAAAAAAATGTGATGCCAATTTTAGTATGTTACTGAGAGTATTACTTCAAATTTAAAATGAGATTTTACGAACACCAATGCAATCAAATACAGGCCCTCTCATTTATTAAAAAAAAAAAAAAGTTTCTCTGTAAGTGAAAAAAAATGTTTATCTTGATCCTCTATCTTTGAGTAACTTCAGAAAACCATCAAGGGAGAAAAATTTGTAGAGAAAATTTCTCAAAATGCTTATACTTACACCTGAGTGGTTTATCCTACCTTCACACTTAAGAAAAACTTTTTAAAAAAGGACAAATGTTCAGCTCAGCTATGAATCAACTTCAGCACGGTAAATGGGCTAGTATTACCATTGCTAACAAAACTACTTGGGACCACCAACCAAAACTGAGAAAAGATCGAACCATTTCAATATAGCATATTACCTATGCTGTACATGACCTGTGTGATAGCATTTTTCACCTCCACAGAATGGTTTGCTGGAAAAGCAAAGAGAATAACCAGCATGGGAGCGGGACAGCAGGAAATGATGGTCATGAGTGTGGGATTCTTTCAGGTTAGTAATAGATTTCCAGGTTTTCCCAGCCAATAGGGAATGCCAAAGGCCATGGCCAGAGGGCAGAGCCTGGTGGCTAACTTAATTAAAATCCCAGAAATATAAACAATCAAGAGAAAGAAATAAAGTATAACACTAATAAAATCATTAGTGCAATGAAAAAGTCAATATAAGACCTATTTATTTGAAAATCCAAAATTGATAAACTTGTAGCAAGACTGACCAAAAACATATTGAACTTAACTAAAATAAGAAATGAAAGAGAAGTTTCAACCAACACTACAGAAATCAAAGAATTATAAGAAATTACTATGAAAAATTATATGCCAACAGATTGGACAACCTAGAAGAGAGAAATACCTAGAGAGATACCATCTTCCATGACTTAACAAGGAAAGCATAGAAAATCCAAACAGACTGATTACAAGCAATAAATATAATCAGTAATAAGAAGCCTCCCAGCAAACAAACTCCCAGGATGATATGGTTTCTCAGGTAAATTCTATTGAACATTCACAGAATGTTCAGAATACCAGTTCTGCTCAATTATTCCATTCTATACAAAAACATTCCTTTACAAGGAAAAAAAAAAAAAGAGGGAAGGAAGCAAGCAAGCAAAAAAGAAAAGAAAATGATGAGTCAATATCCCTGATGAACCTAAATGACAAAAATGTAAATAAAATAGAAACAAACCAAATTCAACCAAATAAATAAGGATCATTCACCAACATCAAGTGGGATTTATTCTAGAGATTTAAGTATGTTTCAGTTTTCACAAATCCACATGATACACATTAACAAAGATAAAAATCAATGTATCATCTCAATAAAGAATAGTGTCTAGGGGCACCTGGGTGGCTCAGTGGGTGAGGCCTCTGCCTTTGGGTCAGGTCATGATCTCAGGGTCCTGGAATCGAGTCCCGCACTGGGCTCTCTGCTTGGAAGGGAGCCTGCTTCCTCCTCTCTCTGCCTACTTGTGATCTCTCTCTCTGTCAAACAAATAAAGAATAGTGTCTAACATAATTCAACATCTGTTCATGATAAAAACTCTACAAAGTGGGTGTAGACAGAACATACTTCAACATAATAAAGACCCTATAAGGCAAACCCACAGCTAATATTCTACTAAACTGCAAAAAGCTCAAAGCTTTCTCTCTATGATAAGGAGTAAGACAAGGATGTCCAGTTGCATCACTTTTATTCACCATACTGCTGGAAGTGCTAGCCACAGCAATCAGAAAAGACAAAGAAGTTAAAGATATCCATCCTGGTAAGGAAAAAATAATATTGTCACTATTTGCAGATGACAAACTACCATGTACAGAAAACCCCGAAGATTCCAACAAAACAAAAGAAAACAAAACAAAAAAACCTCTCAGAACAATTTCAGTTTTGGGGAACAAATAATGGGAGCAAATAATGTAATTTATAAGGGATTAATATCCAAAATATATAAAATAATTCCTACAACCTGACACTAAAAAATGGGTACCCATTTAATATATAAAAATCTGTTGAAATTCTAGACTAATAATGAACTAGCACAAAGAGAGGTTAAAAAATCCATTTACATTAATATAAAAACAATAAAATACCTAGGAATTTCACAAGGAGGTGAAAGACTATACTCTGAAAACTATAGATATGGATGAGAGAAACTGAAGATGACACTAGTAAGTACAAATATATACTATGCTGATGGACTAGAAGAATCAGTACTGTTAAGATGGCTACACTCCCCAAAGCAATCTATAGATTCAGTGTGATCCCTACCAAAATGCCAATGGAATTTTTCACAGAGCTACAACAAATAATCCTAAAATTTGTAGGCTACCACAAAGGACCTCTAATGCCAAAGCAATCTAGAGAAAGAACAAAGCTGGATGTATCGCAATCCCAGAATTAAAACTACACTGCAAACCTAGAGTAATCGAGGGGGCGCCTGGGTGGCTCAGTGGGTTAAAGCCTCTGCCTTTGGCTCAGGTCATGATCTCAGAGTCCTGGGATTGAGCCCCGCATAAGGCTCTCTGCTCAGCGGGGAGCCTGCTTCCCCCTTTCTCTCTGCCTGCCTCTCTGCCTACTTGTGATCTCTGTCAAATAAACCTAGAGTAATCGAAACAGTTATGTTACTGGCACAAAAACAGGCAAATAGATCAGTAGAAAAGAACAGAGAGCCCAGAAATCAACCCATGATGATATGGTCTATCTATGAAAGAAGACAAGAATATATAATGGGGAAAAGGTCTCTATAAATGGTGCTGGGAACACTAAACACCTACATGCAAGAGAATGAACCTGGACCACTTTCTCATACCATATATAGAAACAAACTCAAAATGGATTCGAGACCTAAATGTGAAACCTGCAACCATAAATATCCTAGAAGATAACATAGGCAGTAAAATCATGGACATCGACCTTAGCAATATTTTGGGGGGATCTGTCTCCTGAGGCAAGGGCAACAAAAGCAAAAATAAACTATTGGAACTACATCAAATTAGAAAGCTTTTGCACAGCTAAGGAAGATTGTCAACAAAAATGCTACATTATGAATGGCAGCAAATAATGCAACTGATAAGGGATTAATATCCAAGATATATAAAATAATTCCTACCACCTGACTCCAAAAAAGCAATCTGATTAAAAATGACAGAGAACTTAGACATTTTTTCCAAAGAAGATATATATATGGTCAACAGATATAAGAAAAGATGTTCAGCCAAACAAATCATCACAGAAATGCAAACCAAAGCCACAATGGGACGTCACCTCACACCAGTCAGACTGACTAGTATCATAAATACAAGAAATAACAACTATGAGTGAGAATGAAGAATAAAGGTGACTCTCATGGACTGCTGATGGGTATGCAGATATGGGCAGCCACTGTAGAAAACAGTATGCATGTTTCTCAAAATTAAAAAAATAGCACTACTATACAATCCATGGGTTCCAGTTCTGAATACTTCCACAAAGAAGTAAAAACACTAACTCAAAAAGATAAAAGTACTTCTGTGTTTATTGCAACATTATTTACAATAGCCTAGATATAGACACAACCTAAGTGCCCATCAAGACATAAATGGATACAGAAGATGTGGTGTGTATATCCACATCCATGAAATATTACTTGCCCATAACGAAGAAGAAGATGCTGCCATTTGTGACAACATGAACGGACCCTAAAGGGTATAATGCTAACTGAAAGAAGCAAACAACAAAACAAAACAAAACCACAAAACACAAAAACACCATATCATTTCATTTGTATGTGGAATCTAAAAAAGAAAACAAATTAACAACAACAAAAAAACAAATAGACTCACAGGAAACTGGCGGTTGTTGGGGTCAGGGGAAGGGAGGAGTAGGGGGTGGGCGAAATAGGTTATTTAGAATGAGAATACAAACTTCTACTTATAAAATAAGTTACAGTAAAAGGGTGCCTGGGTGGCTGTCGGTTATGTGTCTGCCTTTGATTCAGGTCATGATCCCAGGGTCCTGGAATCGAGCCCCACATCAGGCTCCCTGCTCAGCAGGAAGTCTGCTTCTCCCTCTGTCTCTCCTCCCTGCTCATGCTCACTTTTTCTCTGTCTAGCCTGCATGCACGCTCACACATTTTCTCTCTCTCTCATGATAAAAAAATAAACTAAAAAAAATTAAGTTACAGTAAGACTGTACTAACATTGTATGGTGACAGACGGTAACAACACATCATGGTGACCATTTCTTGATGTATGTAAATATGCAGGATCACTACGTTCTATGCTTCAAACTAATACTACCTGTCAACTACAACTCAATTAAAAACAAATACAAGAAGACATAAAAAGAATTCAATAAAAGTAAGAAGACTTTCTGGATCTAAAAGTATTATTTTCCAGTCAGCAATATATTAAATAGAATGGAGTAAAGCCTGGTGAGTGCTACAAGCCAGTTTAATGGTCTAAAAAAATAATAATAATAAGAACTACTTTAAAGTCAGATGAAAAATATAAAGAAATGGAACTCAGAAGGAAAAATAATAAAAGGAAAAATATTGATCCGTGATAACTAACATGAGCATATTATAATGCACTGATGCACTAAGCACATACTTGGCCTGAACACTGGTTAATTAATCTCTTGAATATGGATTAATGGGGCATCTCATTCTTCAGCTTGTATAAATCTTTCAATTTCCTAAGTTAATCTGAATGTTCCACTCTTCATTTGTCCTCTATTACACATTAGGTATCTTTCTCAGGACAATACTACAACAATGAAGTAATTCATTCATAGATGATGACATCAATCCAGGACATCACATTCCTGAACTTTTAACAACTCTAGCTTTTGTTCCTTTGATTTTCCTCCTCCCTATGGCTGCCAAGAAGGACTGAGCTCTCTTGAAGGCATTAGGATTTGTAAAGGCCTGATGGGGATGAAAGTCATAATAATTCCAAGAACAAGAAGTTTTCACCAAATGGTACTGAATACTTCATATGAATTGTTTCATGGAGCCCTCAAAACAATTATGATATCCATACATTATTTGCTTTGGAAAATGGATAAACCAAGGCTCTAAAATGTTAAAAAGCATGCCCTACATCACATAGTGAGCAATTAGTGGAGGTTTAAAAGTAACACGAATTAGGGGTGCCTGGGTGGCTCAGTTGGTTGGGCGACTGCCTTCAGCTCAGGTCATGATCCTGGAGTCCCAGGATCGAGTCCCACATCAGGCTCCCAGCTCCAAGGGGATTCTGCTTCTCCCTCTGACCTTCTCCCCTCTCATGCTCTCTCTCACTGTCTCTCTCTCAAAGAAATAAATAAAATCTTTAAAAAAAAAAGTAACACAAATCAGAATTTGTGTATTTCACTTAAATTTAAGTAGCAATAACAAGGAGTCTATATTTCATAATGGGAGATAGAGGGACACTTTCCTTGTAACACCCAATACACAACTATGCAAGTAGTACCGTTTTCGGTCTAAATTGCTGGGTTTCAGCTAGACCTACGCTGAATCTATGACAGCATACAAAGGCAGTTGAAAAAAAAAAAAAAAACCCACAAATTTCTCTATACATACCACAAAATAATGCCTGGGTTTCTTGTAAATAATCCACTATATCTGGATCACATGTTTGCAATTGTCTCATATTTGCACATACCAAGCTGTGCACTCATGGCACAGACATGGCCTCAGGCTTTCAAGAGCTTCCCAGGGTTGAAAAGTCCTTGGTCTCTCCTAGAGTGTATTTGTAAATGTTTCAGTTTGTGTACATAAACAAATACTCACTTGCCCATCTGTTTGGTCTATCATTTATCATTCCCAGTTTGGGGGGTTTGGAAGTCGGGCCAACATGAGCTTAGAATCATGTAGAATCACCGTGGACCTATTGGAGTTCTACCCTCATTACAAAATCAGTAAGGGAGAAAATGAGAATTTGGCTTACAAACAACAATGCATTTGGGATTTTGATCAGTGTGCTAGAGAGATGAATTATCACCACAGGAAAACCCAGCATTTTAAAAAGCATGCTTCTTAAAATTTGCTCAAATTTAATGAGAGTCACATTTATTGTACTGGATAATTCCATAGTTAGAGCTTATCATTTTATAAATACTTCTGGCAGGATTCTGGGACATCTACCAAAGGAGTTCAATTATACAGGGATTAAACCAAACCATAAAGCAAGATATTTTGCTTGTTCTTAGAATTTGTTTGTGTTTTTTTCTTCTCAGTTTCCAGTTATATAATGCCTAGAAAATGTCCTCGACTTGGTTAGTTTAAAAATCAAAGTATCTGGGAAAAGAGCTCAGAATTTATTTAAATATTGTTTTTTTTCCTCACTATTACTATTACCTTCCTTTAGAAAACTGAATCAAAGAAACACGTTTCAATATAGTTGGTTTTAAAGGAGACAGTTTTCTGAGGGAAAAAAATCAGTAATAGAAAAATTCTGTTTTTACACAAATTAAGAGTACACTGTCCTTGATGAGCACCAAAAAATGCAGATAATTTCTGAATCATTATATTGCATGCCTGAAACTAATATAATATAAACTATACTAATAAAATACTGCATGTTAACTAAACTTTAAACTTTAGTAATAAAGAGAGAAATCAAGGGATAAGAATCCTTAGGTGGCTCCAAACTCTGGGAGAAAGGGAAAGTTTTCTTTTTAAGATAAATATGAAAGCACTGTTGTCTCAAAGACAAGAAAGGACAATATTCACCCACATTACCTTGTTTCTTTTAACAGTTCTGGGAATTAGAGTACAAATGACCATTTCCAATGCAGTGAAGTGTCCAACTAGGTTATCAACCGTCTGTCTATAAAACCACAATGGGTTCTTAGAGTCCTTGTGGACAGAGTAGTTGACTATAGAGGAGACTTGAAGAACAGATAAACAAAGGGCTCAAGAGGAAGCAGAATTTAATAAAAACTGAAGTGAGTAGCATCAGAAAATGGAGCCCAATGTACACTATGAAAATAAAAATTTCTCCTTCAGGGAGGAGTCTATTTCGTCGCTTAACTCAGCAGCATATGACTGGGCTCATATGTTTAAAAAAAACAAAAACAAAAAAACAAACAAACAAAAAAACCTATCTTCACTTCTTCTCATGACATACGCCTTTTGAGGGAATATCAACTACTCTTTCTCTTCTCACACCTCCAGCATGACCTCTCTTCCTGTGCACATTTGCAGGAAGTTTTAGGAATCTGGCATCACTAGGAGAAAAGAAGATGAGTAAGAGTGAATTTTTATCCTGAGAGGTGATGAATGTAAATTAGGATGGAATAAAAAGGAAAAAAACAATGAGAAAGGGTATATTCTGGGCATTATACATTTTCTGAGCAAAGTATGACAGGTTCTTTCAAATTATTAAAAAAAAAAGACTTTTCCTCTTAAGACATGATAGTAGATAATGAGAAAAAGGAGAACACTGCTCAGACTAGCAGATTCACTAGAAATATCCACTAGATTTGTACATTAAGCTAGATGTGGTACAAGTGAAATTATCTTAGGTGTAACATTTGAAATGTAATCAAAGAATTATTTCTTCATCATCCTCTCACCCAGATAAAAGAGCCATAACACTACAACCAATTTTTTTTAACTTCAAAACAAAGATCAAAGCTTTCCTACTCATTTAATAAATCTTGAATCACCCCAATACGACAAAGAAAGCACTAATATAAAAATATAAAATATATAAAATATGAAATATAAAAGTAACACCTGAGATGTCTCTCTTTTAAGAGGTCCTGAGTGAGAAAGTATACAGTGTTCATGAAAACTTACATAATTAAAGTCTTAAATAACTATATAAATAAAAAATAAAGTTATTATACCCTTAACTATAAATTGATGGTTTCACATTTTTCCATGATTTGGGCAGTGCTCTATAAAGATATCCTTAAATAACTTGTTATCAAGTAGAAATATCTAGGCTTTTACATCAAATTTGCTTGTATTCTATTTTCTTCATTGAAAAATAGAACTTCAGAGATCACATTGGCAAACTTCTAGAAAAATTACACATGTGAATATGTGATTGTGCTGAATATGTATCTCTGTATATGAATACTTATATACGTACGAAAAATTACACATTGTTTTCTACTGAGAATGCAAATGGGCTTTGTAGTTACTACATGGTAGTCTATACCCTGAGCTCACCTCTTTTTCTTGTGCTCTTTCTAATAATGGCATTTTTGTAATCACTTCCATGTATATCTCAATGCCTGGAGGTAAGATAGGTGGCCCTTATTGTAGAATAATTTTCATCTCACTTTTCAAAGTATCCAGATTTCCTTAAAATTCTTGCCAAAAGACCTCTCCTCTCCATCCCCCTAATACCATGTTTACTTCATCTCTTGACTCTCACTCTGCCTCATGCCTTTATTGCTCAGACAGTGGTATTTCCACACCCACTTCTGTCAACAGAAACTGGTAGAACTTCAAGAACAAATACACAAATATAATCAAAGGTTTTGACCCCACCTCTGCTGACAGATGAATGAACAACTAAGCATAAAATCATTAAAAATATAGTAGGTTTAAACAATATCAACCAACTAGATCCAACTAGCATTTATAGAACACTCAGTGGAATACAATTTTTTCAAGTGCAAAAACACAAAATTAATAACAGAACACTTATCAATATATTTGAAGGAACTGATGTCAGTTGAAATACATTTTCTGACCACAGTGGAATAAGTAAGCAATTACAGAAAGATACCTGGAGAACTGTAAGAGATAGAATATCAAGGAAATCATACCCATAAACTACCTATCTCAAATATTTTGATCAGAATATAAATAATAACACCATATATTAAATTTTGGGTAATGTAAGTGAATTTGTATTTATAGAGTAAATCATGGTTCTAAATGTATGTAATAGAGAAGACTAAAAGCCTCAAATCCATCGTTCTAGCTTTTATAATACTAAGGCAACAAACAAACAACACAATAGAGAGTTCATAAAAGATCCACACATGAACAGACTACTAATACTTGACAAAGATCCAAAGGCAATCCAGTGATGAACAGGTACTTTTTGCAGCAAATTGTGCTGGAATAATTGGTATCCATTAGCACAAAGAGTGACTGGAATGCAGACTCCACAACATATTCAAAAAGTATATTCACAAGAAATCTTGGGACTAAAGGTAAAACTGAAAACTATCAAACTTTTAGAAGGCAACTTTGTGTTATGCAAGCATTTCTTGGAGAGGATGCCAATATCACAGGCCATGAAAGTAAACTAGGTGAGGTATTTAAGCAATGTGACAGGTCCCATGACCCAGCATTACACTCCCACACTAGTGTTCTCAGAAACTTTACTTTCAGTAGCCAAAACTGGCAACAAAGCATCTGTCCTTCATCAACTGAATGAATAAACAATTGTATAATATTCCTATGATGAGTTAGTGATAAGCAAGAAGAGCACATGAGATGTTGATATGACAGACGAATCTCATGTGACATCTAGAGGTCAGAAAAAAGTGCAATTTCATTTATATTAAATTCTAGAAGATCAAACTAATACATACCAATAGAGGTATGCCCTCAAAAAAGGTCCAGTGCTTGGGGTTTAATGATAGATGGTTATTAACTTAAAATTATTATTTTCTATAATTAGAATATATGCTTGATTTCAACTCAGGTCATGATCTCAGGGTCCTGAGATCAAGTCCTGGTCAGCACTCATCAGCAAGTCCGCTTGGATTCTCTCTCTCTCTCCCTCGCTCTCTGCTCTGACCCTGCTTGTCCTATCTCTATTTCTATCTCTATCTCTGTCTAAAACATTGCCACAGAGGGGGAAAGAACTCGTGGGGTTGATGGATAGGTTAAATGTTTGATCATAGGGATGGCTTCATAGTTGTAGACCTATGTCAAAACTTTTCAAATAGTGCATTACATTTTGAATATGAGACATTTATTATATGTTGATTTACCACCATTAATTGAAAATAGATACAACATATATTACTTAATGTCTTGTCACCAGATGCTTTCGCCATGTCTATGCCTTCACTTTAATTGACAAATCAGGAGTGTTTGTCACACCTCACTATTCCTTCTTTCTTGAAAGGCTTACTTCCATTTAAACTCTACTTTTTCTCTCTCCTCTCTGATTGCTCTTATCAATCTCTTTTTTAAGTTGTACCATTTCTGCTCGGAGTATCTCTGCTCAACCTTTCTATATTGGAACACTCTTTGCATTTAATCTTCCATAGCCCAGTGACTTAAAATGCCCTCACAGTGCTAACTACCCCCAAGTACAAACCTCCATGCTCAATTTCTTCCAAACACTCTAGATGCATCCATTTTCTTTTAAGATCTTATGTATTTATTTGACCCAAAGAGAGAGAGAGAGAGAGAGAACAGAAGCAGGGGGAGTGGGAGAGAGAGAGGGAGAAGTGGGCTCCCTGCAGGGCTAGATCCCAAGACCCTGGGATCATGACCTGAGCCAAAGGCAGACATTTAACATATCACGTTCAAATGAAACTACTGACTCTAACACTTTTTTCCCATTTTCACCATTTTAGTAAATGGTAGCAGTGCTGATCCCTTCTGCTTAAAGCGAAAATCTTAGTTATTCTCCTTCCTGTGATCTTCTCTCCCAACTTCTATCCAATCTAACAAAAAGTCTTAATGTCTCTATCCTCAGCATATAAATGAATCCAAAATCCAATCATCTCTGTCAATTTTTTTTTTCTACCACAAACTTTTATCTAAACTATTATCTCTTACTTGGGCTACTGCAATAGTTGTCTTATTTTCATATAATCCTTTTGCCATGCAAAATGATACTTAAAAATCATTAATGAGATTTCTGTTCCTAAATCACTTAAAACCCACCTATAATTTCTTTTTTGAATTTTATTTATTTATTTATTTATTTGAGAGAGAGAGGTAGCAGAATGTGTGACAGAGAACAGGAGTAGGGGGTCAGGGGCAGAGGGAGAGAGAGAAGCAAGCTGACTTCCCGCTGAGCAGAGAGCTTGATGCAGGGCTTGATCCCAGGACCCTGGGAACATGACCTTAGCCGAAGGCAGATGCTCAACTGACTAAGCCACTCGGGTACCCCAAAACCTACCTATAGTTTTTTTTAATCACTCTTTTAATACAATCCCAAACTTTTTATGCTCCCAACTTCATCTCCCATCATCCTCTCAATTGTGTCCTGGGACCCAGGCATACTGGTCTACTGTCAATGCCTAATCACACTGTACTTCGTAAGGGCTAGAATTAGAATTGGCTGGTTAAGGAAAAGAAACAAAAACCAGAATACTTGGCTTCATTTCTTAGTTTTACCACTATATCTTATGGGATCATGGTCAGAACTGAGACAACTATAGTAACTGAAAGACAAATTTGGAAATATGGTCTCTATGACCAAAAGCAGAGAAGAAAGACAGATACTGATAGGAATTAGCAATGTTTGTCCCATCTTTTCTCCTTGCCCAGATTGTTCCCAAGTAACTTTAATTTTTTAAGTGGTATAATCCCTTAATGTTAATTTTATTAAAATTACATAAGGTATAATATCTTTAACTGAGTTTTCAAAAGAACTATAGTCTTCATATTAAGTTGTCCTTGAATTCCCATCCTGATTTATTCCAGTTCCCAGAAGAATTGCATTGACAAACTGAGTGCCTGAGTGTGATGTATGTCATGTTTTAGGTCTGAATGATCATGAGTACAGTTCTGTCAACATAACAACAGCCCAGAAACATAAGATAAGCCTGAAGAAATGCTTGTAAGCAAAACCTGTCATGCTATGCTGACTAGAATTGCCTTGTTCAGGCGGCAGTAAGCTTAGCTTTCAAGAGTTTACAAGAAGTCATCAGCTCTGAAACATCCAAGTAGATTTAGCCAATGTTTCTTCTAGGTTTCCACAGAAATTTATAATTCATGCCTTGAAAATAATCACCCATTAAAAAAATTAAATGTCGGGCGCCTGGGTGGCTCAGTGGGTTAAGCCGCTGCCTTCGGCTCAGGTCATGATCCCAGGTCCTGGGTTCGAGCCCCACATCGGGCTCTCTGCTCAGCAGGGAGCCTGCTTCCTCCTCTCTCTCTGCTTGCCTCTTTGCCTGCTTGTGATTTCTCTCTGTCAAATAAATAAATAAAATCTTTAAAAAAAAAATTAAATGTCTTTCTGGCCTCCTAGACTGCGAGTTACTCAAGAATAGGAACACTAATTCTGTAAAATGAAGGACACCTTCTCTTCAACTTCAAGTCACTTCACTTGTGTTATTAACTCTAAGTAGCATGCCTCCTGCTTTCTTTGACCGACTTAATGTTTTTTAGAGAGAGCATGCATATGCATGAGCAGGAGGAGGGGCACAGGGAGAGAGAATCTTAAGGAGTCTCCACATATAATGTAAAGCCAGTCAAGGGGGTCAATCTCACAACCCTGAGATCATGACCTGAGTTGAACTCAAGAGTCAGATGCTTAACCAACTGAGCCACCCAGGCTCAAGTTAACCCTCAACCAAGTTATTCTTAATCACTGTTTAATAATCTTCTTTTAACAATGATGCTTGATACATACAAAGCATTTGATATATTTGCTGATTATTTACATTAAAATATTGGTGGTAATTTCTTTCAGTGTTAAGAGTTAGGGTTTAAAAGCCCAGGAGATGGAATTAGACACACACACACACACACACACACACACACACACACACACACACAGAATGTCTCTGCTAGCTCCAGGTGCCTTGAGCAGCAGACCCCAAAGAGAAGTATGATTTTCAAGAATGGGCAAGAGATAAAATTATATTCAGGATGCGTTCTCTAGTCAGATGAGTTTATCTTATTTCCAAACTCATGTGCATTTAATGTTGAGGCACACTCCTCAGTGTTCCTACAAAGAAGGAGTATATGACAAAACAGAAATCCTCTCTAAAGAGAAAGTGGTAGAAATCCCATTCTTTTGGCTTGAAGGTGTGCAGAAAGAACAGGGGACAGACTGGAGAAGAGCAGGTCAGCAATTAGAGGGATTACAAGGGGCAACTAAGAACATCAGGGCAAGTGACACAATTCCCAAGGTGTATACTGCATGAAACTTTAAGATCTTGGGAGAAACTTGAATGTGATCTATTCTGTAATCCAGTATGAAGTATGAGTACTGGGATGACACAGACAGAAGGTGCTTAGAAGGTTAAGAATGAGACAAGTCCCATGGCTTCCTATGGGCTGTATTTAATGTTAGGGCATCCAGAAGGTTCTACATGCCCCAGGGAATTAACAGAGAAGTGCTAAGAGATCTAGTAGGACAGAGACATTTTGGGACTGAGAAGAAACATATCAGGAGTGATATTTTTACAACAGGACACAAGCAGTGTGGACTACAAGCTTCAACCATTAAAGCCTGACAAATGCCAGTGAAGAGTAGGGCTGTCTTTTTGGGCAGCAGTACATTGTAGAGGCAAGACCAACCAGCATGGATCAGACGACACTAAGAACCAGAAAAGAGTTTGCCCATCCAAAGGCCCAACTCCATCTCCTGGTAGTCAAGCTCCTTCCAGCAGAAGAAACAGAGTGAGGGAATCTGCAAGACATAGCATTTGCCCCCCGCCCCAAGACTGCATCTAACCACAGGTACTAAAGAAACAGAAAATGAAGTTTTAAGTGCACTTTTACTTTCTCACACATTTTCTAGCAACCATATTGGGTACTAAACCAGTTCTAGAAAGTGAAATACATGTAAGAGCTTCTCTGGGATTCTTTAAAATCCCTGTGTAGCATTTATTCCCACCTTGGATTAAAGTAGGAGAGCTAAGGATCCCAAGACTCCAGATGTGATGCTATGACACCAAATGTTCAGAGGCAAAGAGAAAATAAGAGGAAAGTAAGAGAGAGAGAGACAGAGAAAGAGAGGAAGAGAGAAATAGAGACAGACAGAAAGGGAGAGAGAAAGATAAATAGGGACATTTACTGTCTGGTTCCCTTTAGAGACTCTGAATTTCAAAGTCCTCAATTCAACTCCAGTTACAAAAGCTCAGTCCATTAAAGGGATTCTTTATGCTGCGTTTAAGTGTACTTGTATCTTGTAGGGCAAGAAAAATTCCACAAGCAGGCAAGAAAGAGAGCCCATTGCCAAAAATGCAAACACTAAGACAGGCTGAAAACTTTCTGTCAAACCAGAAAATAGACCATGTGAGTTGCGCACAACAAACCCAGCTCATACTCATTGCCCCTGAAGCCAGAAGCTAAGAGACTGGAAAAGAACTTTACAATCTTCATACGCAAAAGATTCACCTGGTGAGCTATTACCAAAAAAAAAAAAAAAAAAAAAAAGTCAACCCCAGAGACATTATGATTCAACTGATCAGTAAGCATCCATGTCACGTCTTTTGTTGTTGTTGTTGTTGTTAGTCACTATAAAGCACATCATTAGTTTTTGATGTATAACACCCAGTGCTCCATGTAATACTACATGCCCTCCTTCCTAATACTCATCACCAGGCTAACCTATCCCCCCACCCTCCTGGAGATTGATTAGTGCCCCCTGGTGGTAATTTCCAGGCTTAACCAAGACACCTCTTTAAAGCTACAGATTTGGAATAGAGACAAACCTGTAGAAATTAGTTTCATTCTTAGAAGTAAGAGAATATCTAGATGACCAATAATCTCCAAAAGCACAAGGCATTTCTCTAAGCTATATATATAATATACCTATAAACATATATTTATATATTTCTTATATATATATTCTTATGTATCTTCTTATTCTTATATATTTCCTCTATATATATATAGAAGAAATTTTAAAAATTTATTTTAAATATTATTTTAAACATTTTAAAAATAAAAAATTATTTCTTTAAACATTATTTAAATTTAAATTTTTTAAATTATTTCTTTAAAAATTATTTCTTTCCTACAGTGCTCTCTTATTAGCTGACCAATATTTTGTTCCTGTTCTGGTAAGGCATTAAGGTAAAGCTAAGAAACTCTGTGTCATTGGAAAGAAAGAGGGTATGACATAGAGGAAGTTCTTGCAAAGAATAAGAAGCTGAATTCATGACCTTATGGGTATGGAAAGGTAATGAGATGCGAAAGAAAAATTGATGTAGTTAATTGCCACAGTGTTTTCTGTAATTCTGTGCTCTCCATCTGCCTGAGGGCTAAACCTTGAAGTGTGGGCTATAGAAGCAAGCAGGTAAGTGTAAGACAGATCAGGGTAAAGAGGTTGCAGTGTCCAAGGATTTCCTGAGTGGAATTACATGGATGGCTACAGGCTTCGGCATGCAGCCCTGGTAAAATGTTCCCAAAGATTAGATGAGACCACCTGCCACTTAATGGCAATCAATTAAAATCAGCCACTAACATCAGAAGCAGCAAACACCATAGGTCAGTGTGTCAATTTAATAGCCTTCTCCTAGCGCAAAATGCAATCCATCTCATCTCATTCTAGATGCCCTCTTAGGTAGGAATAAATAGAGGAAGATTATAGAAAGACATCTGAAAGACAAGCTTTTTCCTTAAAAAGATGGAGTAATCCAAAAAAGACCATATAATGGGAGAGACTGAGGTATCATTAATTGGTCAACATAAAACTGTTTCTGATATTACATCCTTTATCTCAAACACTGAAAGCTTATGAGGAAGACTACATAAAAATTTAAAAGCTACAATTTATTTATCTAAGACACTGTTTTAGTCAATTTTGACTTATTTACATAATTAAAAGTCTAATCTCAAATAAAGCTTAACAACTTAAAAGGATCTCATCATGTGACAGGTTTCTCTCTGCTTTTAAACATAGCTGCTGTCCACCCAGATTCTGTAGGTCTGGGGCAATGCTGTTTCTTTGTCAGCATGAATGCCCTATAACAAAAATAGTCAAAGGATAGAAAAGTTAGATGATCCATTTACATATAACTATACCATTAAGGAAAATTTCACAGTCTTATATACACAGATATGTAATTATCAATTTTGGTCTAGTCATCATTGTTTTAAGTTACCTCTATACTAAATTGCTCATTTACTTAATAAAATCATGTAGAACCTCTGCAAAGTAGATGGAATTTTTGCAAAAAGAAAACACTTCTCATTCTCATCAACAAAAGGTAAATGGGTCCTCCAGACAGTTACAAAAACCCTACAAGGCAGGAACTTTCAACACAAAACATCAGAAAGCCAGGACCAATGTCATTGATCCTGTCACTTCAGGAACGGGTAACTTGATGTGTTGGTGCTCCAGTAATTCTAAAAATACACACTTGTCAGATATCACATCTGTCAATTCAGTTCCCCATGCCTTGAGAGTAACCCTGACGAGATTGAGGACAATCTATTATTTTTTTCCAACATCCCATCTCCCATGATAGATACTCTGAAGAAAATCTTCCTTTCAGGGGCGCCTGGGTGGCTCAGTGGGTTAAAGCCTCTGCCTTCGGCTCAGGTCTTGATCCCAGGGTCCTGGGATCGAGCCCCACATCGGGCTCTCTGCTCAGCGGGGAGCCTGCTTCCTCCTCTCTCTCTGCCTACCTCTCTGCCTCCTTGTGATTTCTGTCTGTCAAATAAATAAATAATCTTAAAAAAAAAAAAAGAAAAGAAAATCTTCCTTTCATACCTGAAAACCCATTTACTTGTATTTTTCATATACCTTTATAGGAAAGGCAGATGTCTTTATTAATTCTGTATAACTCTTAACAGAAGTAAGTAAAATAATATTTAATGAGTTGAAAAATTCCTCATCAGATCTTTTGGGTTTTATTTTGTTTTGAAGAATCATAATTTCTCGCTGTGGACAAAACCTGTATGGATGCAGTTCCACCCCAATAACTACCTGATAAGCTCTATGAGCATAGGGACTAAGCTTAAAAGTCTTTTCTCTGGTAAATAGCAAAAAGAGTGTGGGAAGAATTGCAAAAGAAATAAAGGTAGAGAAAATCTAGTTATTGACTCTATGCAAACGAAACCTCAAAGAATCATCTATTCGAGAGAGAAGATGCATCCTCACTTTTGTAAATGCATTTGAATTTATCTTAAAATATTTTTTAAAATTATCTACTAAAGATACAAGGAAGCATGCCCAAAATTGAGAGATTCTATGTCAAACAGGACCAGTTAGATGCAAACATACAGTTACTTGTGCACAGGAATTATTTTAGTGTCCTCCAAAGAAACAGAACCAAAGAAACAGGATGTGTTTGTATAATATATATGCCTACATATACACAAATATCTATATCTATATCGATATATCTATATAGATATATCGATATAGATATATACACATACACATATGCACAGAGATTTATTATAGAAATGGGCCCACAATTTTGGAAGTTGGCAATTCCAAGACCTAAGATCTGCAGGGTGAGTTGGCAAGCTGTAAACCTAAGAGAACCCAAGGGCCAGCTTCCTTGAGATCTAGGAAGAGCCAATGTTCCAGTGTGAGTCTGAAGGCAGAGGAAAATAAAAACAAAGTCCCTCTTCAAAAGCAGTCAGGCATTACTTAGAGGAGGATCAGCCTTTCTGTTCCATCTAGGCCTTTAACTGATTGTATAAGACCGACCCACAGTCAGGAGAACAGCTGCTTTAGTCAACTGATTTTAATGTTGTTCTTATCTAAAAACAGCCAGGTTGATGTTAGACCAAATATCTGTGCATCCAATGGCCCAGTCAATTTGACACATAAAGTGAGCTACTTAATTAATCAAATAACAATTCAGTAAATTCAGTAAATGTTTAATGAATAGATGAAAAATTAACCACTTAACAGAAGTTAAATAGATTTCTTTCAAGAAATACATATATAAATAGGTTGTAACCTGAAAACCCTTAAGTAGTTAATTCTAAATTACAAGGATAGTATTTTAAAATATATATTAAGATATTATAGGAGCTCAGGTTCAAGACAGCAATGTAGAAAAATCCTGAACTTTCCTATTCCCATGAGCACACTGAGTCTGCAGCTACCTAGAGAAAAATGTCCTCTGAACAAAATCTAAAGGCCGGCTGAGCAATGACCACACAGGGTAAATGAGAAGAAAACCACATTAAAGTGGGTAGGAGGCTGGAAAATACAATCCCACCATAAACCTCACCGTCAGCGTGATAAACCATAAGCAGGAGAGCTCTAAATGGAGGGTTTCTTCCTGGGGAGGGAAGGGTTTGAACTCCACATGTGTAACCCCAGATTTTAACACCTGTAACTGGAAGATAAGCCCCTAAAACATATACCTTTGAAAACCAATGGGACTCGTGTCTGCAAGACCCACAATACAGCAGTGGTCTGAGAAGTGATTCACAGAAGGCTTCTGCACTCATGACTACCCAATGCTGGCCTAGCTCAAAGGAATCTGACTGCAGCTGGACTTTAAGTGAGATGCTCATTTGAATATATAACAACACTGACTTGGGGGGGGCGGTAGGCATCTAACAAGGGGCACCTGGGTGGCTCAGTGGGTTAAGCCTCTGCCTTCGACTCAGGTCATGATCCCAGAGTGCTGAGATCGAGCCCCGTATCGGGCTCTCTGCTCAGCAGGGAGCCTGCTTCCCCCTCTCTCTCTGCCTGCCTCTCTGCCTACTTGTGATCTCTGTCTGTCAAATAAATAAAAAATCTTTAAAAAAATAATCACTTTAAATGCAAATGGACTAAATTCTCTAGCCAAAACACATAGACTGACTGAATAGATTAAAAAAAAAAACAAAAAAACAAAAAACCTATCTACGTTTCTTACAAGAGACTCTCTTCAGATGTAAGGACACGGAATAAAAGTGAAGGATGGAAAAATAGTCCAATAATATGGAAAACAAAAGGAAATGTATAGCTATACCTGGGTCAGAAAAAAAGAGACTTTACAACAAAGACTATAATCACAGATAAAAAAGGACACTGCATAATGATAAAGGGTGTCAATCCAACAAGAGAATATAATAACAATTCTAAATATTTGCACACTCGACATAGGAGCACCTAAATATGTAAAGTGAATATTAACAGAACTAAAGGAAGAAATACACAGCCATAAAATAACAGTAGAGGACTTTAATAGTTCATCTACATCAGTGAATAGAATATCCAGACAGAAAATCAAGAAGGAAACATCAGTGTTAAATGAGATGTTAGCCCAGAGAGACTTAACATATATAGTACATTTCATACAAAAATCAACAGAATCTACATTCTTCTCAGAGGTGCAAGAAAATGGTCCAGGATACTTAATATTTTAGGCCATTTATTAAGTCTTAATAGATTTTACAAGATTATAATGCTATCAAGCATCTGTTCCCACATAAAGCTATGAAAGCACTATGAAAAAAAATCAGTAACAAGTAGAAAACTGGTAATTTTGGAACTATATGAAGATTAAACAACATGCTACCAAACAAGTGAAGGGTCAAGGAAGCAATCAAACCAGTAATCAAAAAAAATACCTTGAAACCAATGAAAATGGAAATAAAACATACCAAAATTTATGAGATATGGCAAAAACAGTTCTAAAAGTAAAGTTTAAAGTGAACAAATACCTAACTGAGAAATAAGAAACAACTCAAACAAACAGAACTCTACACCTCAAAAAAGAACAAAGCCCAAAGTTAATGGAAAAAAGGAAATAACAAAGATTAGAGCAGAATTAAATGAAAAAGAGTAGAAACACAACAGAAAAGACTAAAGCAACTAAGAGCTTCTTCTTTGAAAAGGTAAGTTGACAAAACTTTGGCTGGAATCACAAAGAAAAAAAAGAGGACTCAAATAAATATTACCAGAAATTAAAGAGCAAATAATATAAGTGATATGACAAAAATACCAAGGATCCCAAGAGACAACTATGAACCATTATATCTCAAAAAATCGGCAACCTTGAAGAAATAGATGAATTCCTAGAAACACAGAGCCTACCAACACTTTATCATGTAGAAATAGCAAATCTGAACAGACCAATAATGAACAGACCAGTAATGAGATTCGATTAGTAATCAGAAATCTCCCAACCAATAAAGTCCAGGACCAGACGGCTTCACTGGTAAGTTCTATGAAATATTTAACAAAGTAATATCAATCTTCACACACTCTCCCAAAAATAAGACAAAGAGGGAGCCCTTCTAAACTCATTTTATAAAGCCTGAATTACCCTGATAGCAAAACCAGATAAGGATGCCATAAAAAAAAAAAAAAAATACAGGTCAATATCTCTGATCAACATAGATGCAAAGTCTTCAACAAATATTAGCAAACCTTATCAGCAATACATTAAAGAGACCATACAACATGATTGAGATTTATTCCAGTTTAAAAATGTGATTCACAGAGTCCCTGGGTGGATCAGTTGGTTAAGCAACTGCCTTTGGCTCTAGTCATGATTCCAGAGTCCCAGGATTGAGTCCTGCATCAGGCTCCCAGCTCCACAGGGAGTCTGCTTCTCCCTCTGACTTTCTCCCCTCTCATGCTCTCTCTCACTCTCTCTTTCTCAAATAAATAAATAAAATCTTTTTTAAAAATGTGTTTAAACAGTCACAAAATAAATGTGAAATACTAGGTTAAAACAAAGGATTAAAGTCCTATGATCACTCGATAGGTGCAAAAGAAGTATTTCACAAAATTAAAACTCTCAACAAACTGTCTATAAGGAGCATATGCCTCAACATAATAAAGGCCATATATAACCCATACCCATAGCTAATAGCCTCAATGATGAAAAACGGAAAGCTTTTCCTCTAAGAAACAAAATAATGATGCCACTTTTATTCAACAGAGTATTAAAGGTCCTTAGCCAGAGGTTTTATGCAAGAAAAAAAGAAAAGGCATCCAAATTGGTAAGGGAAAAGCAAAAATGTCACTCACTATTTGCAGATGACATCTATGTACAGAAAACCCTAAATAATCCCCCCCCAAAATTGTTACAACTAATCCAACAATTTTAGTAATATAGCAGGACACAACTCAATACACACAAATCTACAGAGATTCTATACACTAATAACTATCTAAAAGAAAAATAAAAAAATAAACCCATTTACAACTGCATCAAAAAAAAAACAAAATACTTAGGGGGTGCCTGGGTGGCTCAGTGGGTTAAAGCCTCTGCCTTTGGCTCAGGTCATGATCCCAGGGTCCTGTGATTGAGTCCATGTTGGGCTCTCTGCTCAGTGGGGAGCCTGCTTCTATTCCTCTCTCTCTGCCTGCTTCTCTGCCTACTTGTGATTTCTGTCTGTCAAATAAATAAATATATATATATATATATATATATATATATATATACATACATACATATATATATGTATATATACACACACACACACATATACACTTAGTAATACATTTAACTATGAATGTAAAAGACAGGTACCCTGAAAAACTACAAGACACTGAAGAGAGAAACTAAAGAAGATACAAATGGAAAGGTACTCTGTGCCTTAGAAGAATTGATATGGTTAAAATGTCCATATTACCAAAAAGCAATCTACAGACTCAATAAAATCCCTATAAAACTTACGATGACATTTTTCACAGAATTGAAGTAACTCTAAAATTTGTATGGAATCCCGAAATACCTAAAGAGCCATAGCAATCTTGAAAGAACAAAGCTGGATGTATATAATCCTCCTTTATTTCAAACTGTATAGCTGTAGTAATCAAAACACATGGTATTGTCCTAAAATAAGAGGTACATATCGACAAAACTGAATAGAGAACACAGACATAAACTGATACTTGTTTGGTCAATTTATATATGACAAAAGAACTAGGAATGTACAAAGCGGAAAGGACCATGTCTCCAATGAATGATGTTGGGAAACCCGGACGGCCATAAGAAAAGAATAAGCTGTACTGTTATCTTATACTACACAGAAAATATTAACTAAAAATGTATTAAAGACTTGAATATAAGAACTGAAACCATAAAACTCCTAGATTCAAACTCTGGGACACTGGTCTTAGTGATGATTTTTTTAAATCTAACAACAAAAGCAAAGGCAACAAAAGAAAAAATAAACAACTGGGGCTACATCAAACTAGAAAGCTTCCATAGAATAAAAACTACCAACAAAACGAAAAGGCAGGCTACAGAACGGGAGAAAATATTTGCATATATATGATAAGGCACTAATATCCAAAATATGTAAGTTACTCATATAACTCAGTAGCAAAAAGACAACCAATCCAATTAGAAAATGAGCAGAAGATCTGAAAAGACATTTTTCCAAGGAAGACATATAGATGGCCAGCAGGTACACAAAAATATGTTTGACATCACTACGCATCCACAAAATGCAAATCAAAACCTCAATATGTCAGCATCTCACACCTGGAAGAATGGCTATTATCAGAAAGAAACAAGAAGTATGGATGAGACTTGCAGAAAAGGGAACCCTTGTGCATTGTTGACAGGAATCTAGTGGCATAAATTTTCCTCAAAAAATTTAAAGTAAAATCATCATATGAGCCAGTAGTCTACTTCTGGGTATTCATAGGAACAAAATGATAACATTAAATCAAAAAGTTATATCCAGTCCTATGGTCACTATGGCATGATTTACAATAGCCACAACATGGAGGCAGTCTTAGTGCCCATCAATGGACGAAAGGATAAAGAATATGTGAGACACACACACACACATATATATGTGTATATACATATGTATGTGTGTATATATGTGTGTATATATACACGTGTATATATACACATGTATGTGTATACACACATACACATACATGTGTGTATATATATACACACACACAATAGAATATTCAACCATAAAAAAGAGTGAAATCTTGCCCTTTGTGACAATACGGATGGACCTTGAGCATGTTATGCTAAGTGAAATAAATAAAAAGAGAGATGATACCATATGATCTGACTTATACACAGAATCTTAAAAAAAAAGGCAACAAACAAATACACAAAACAATCTTACAAAAATTGAGAACAGGGTGAACAGAGTCAAAGGTACAAACTTCCAATTATAAAATAAATAAGTTATGGGAATATAATGTACATCATGGTCACTCTAATTAATATAGTACTGGATATTTTAAGTTGCTAACAACACAAATCTTACAAGTTCTCATCAAAAGAAAAAAATTTTAGTAACTATATAAGGTGACAAACATTAACTGGACTTATTGTGGTGCTCCTTTCACAATGTACACAAATATCTAATTATCTTGTACACCTAAAACTATATAGTGTTTTATTTTAATCATACTTCAATAAAAAGGATGTCCCTTTGCAATTTAATCCTTATGAAGTGTTCTTAATGTTTGTACACACACCATTAGTGATATGTGATATGATTTTACATAGTACACCTAAATTTGTAATTTTAACAATTTTCTGATTATAATGTATATCAGAAAAAGAATAATTAGCCCATCAACCCCATGATTTCTAACTTAATGTTGTTTAGGTTAAAACAAACTAGATTTTGGGCTGAAACTCAAAAAAGTCACTTAGATGATCATTTACTTATAAAAAATACTGACTAGAAAAGTATTAATATCCATTATTGTCAAATTTTTATCTACAATAAGTGCCAAATCAAATATGAACATTCAGCTTATTTATGTATATATTTTTACAACTTCAGCTTCTTTTTTCTACCATTTTACAATTACATAGGGAACAATTTTTAGATATTGGAGAAGAACAAAAGGAGGGGGATAAACATCTAGCTTACCATCTAAGGATTGATTTTCCCCACTTTAAAGATAGAAAGAGTAACAGATGTTGGCAGCTACCTTTTATTTATTTTCCACATCAAAGGTGATGTGGGCTCTTATACAAATAACCTAGTCTAGACTTGTGTAATAAAAAATTTGCTTGACCTTTGTTCCTGGGTTTCTTGGAAGTAACTTCAAAACACTTGGAATTTTCCTAGGCTTAGGGCTATTTGTGTTATTCAAAGTGACCCCATTAGACCACACCTGATAGTTCATGCTAATGGAAGTTCACTGAACAGTTTATATTAAGATGACTTGAAATGGGAGTTGGTCCTATCAGAGAGAACAACCAAGTGATTACAGAGTTGTGACTCTGAGCCATGTGACATCAGCCCAACCTCCATGGTGGGGAATGGAGCTAGAGATTAAGTTCAACCACATGGACAACGATGTACTTTTTCAGGTCTTCATAATGAAATCCCAATAAAAACTGGACATAAAGTTCAGGTGAGCTTCTTGATTGGCCATACTCTCTGATATTTGTCACACTTTGATGCTGGGAGAATAACACATCTCTGAGGATGACAGAAGCTTTACATCTGGAAACCTTTGTCTATGCCTCTCTCCATTTAGTCAATTCTAATTTGCATAATTTTGTTACTATAAAACTGTAATTTTAAACATAGTACTTACTTTAGTTCTGTGAGCCATTCTAGTGAACTATCAAATCTGAGGGTAGTTGTGAAATTCCCCAAATTTGTAATCAGCTAGTCATAAATACGGGTGGGCCCAGAAACCCCTGACCTTGTGGCTACTGTCTGAATGGAAGCTAGTCTTGGGGAGGAATAAATCCATAACCTTGACTTTGCAACTTAGAGACTCACATCTCAATTCCCTGTTTAGAGGATGCTCCCCTGGATTTGGACACAAAACTAAATTCTGAATACCTTTCTTAGGCATTCAGAGGCAAATATTCCACTCTTTGATAAAAGAACCCAAGTATATGTCTGAAAGAATAATGAAAGTTACATAATTGGCTGTGCACCAAACTGACCATTTACTCCATAATGAATATTTAATGTACATTTTGTCACTGATGATAAATACTTAACAATGGTTGTTTTCAATATGATAAATTAAGTACACATAACCTAAGAATATAAAGTCATTTTGCTGATAGGAAAAAAATGAATGATTCTAATAAAGCAGAATTCAGAGGACTAACCAAGGGTCACATATAGCATATTTGGCACAGACAGTGATAGAGTAAAAATAACAAGTCACCTCAATAACATAAATGCAGCCATACGCAAAAATCTATAAGCTAGTATTCTAATTCCTTCTACCTCAAGATTATATACGTGTCGAAGTTGAATACTAGTGTGATCTGTCACATTCTGAGATAAAGATACTAGTGGTTTTCACTGTGCAGAATCGTATCCATCCATCATCAGGACTTAATATCTGAGGAATTTTGGGGGCTGCTTGCTTATGCAGTTTTTATACTTTAACCTATAACCATGTGTCTCAGCTGGCAAAGCTTGCGATGTAGTTTTCAGCAACTGTCAGATGATATATAATGGTCCTCTTGGCAAGAAAGGTTCATATCTCTGTGAACGTTTTGGATACCACTTAATAGTGTCTATTCATAGCATTGCAAAAGAAATGGTGACATGTGTTAATACTCAGATTGGTTCAGGCTATTTTCTCCAAATAATAAAACAAAAAAAGGTTAGGCAAACAAAAAAGCATTTTCTACTTCCAAATAATAATATACTGGCATTATTTTTAATTTTCCTTTCTTATTTAATTCTGGGAGGAAAAACAAACCTAATCACATTCTCTTCAAAAGTTAGCACCTTTTCTTCTCTAGAACATTTAATTTAAAAACAGATTTTTGCACATTAATGCCTAATAATCTTAAATTACCAAAATTTTCATAAATCCTTTTTCATGGTGGTTTTTTTTTCCTTTGAAAAAGTTATTGAGAAATTGAAGGCCAGTGCCAATTTCTAGAGTAGCAGAGTAAGGAACTTGGTGGAATTCTCTAATGAAAATAACAATGTCGTAAGTCAAGGCAAGATTTAAGGAGTGGGGAAATAGACTCTACAATTGCTGGGAGGAATTACAAAGTGATGCTACGAAGCAGTATGGATCTTCTCAACAAAGAGTATTATGAAACTAGACATCTACATGCTGAATAATGAACTTAGACTTATTCCTTACAACATACACAGAAATTAACAAAGTGGATGATAGGCTTAAATATAAGTCCTAAAAGTGCAAAATTCCTAGGAGGAAAAAAAATAGAGGGCAATCCCCATGACATTAGGTTAGACAATAGTTTCATAAATAAAATGCCAAAAGCACAGCATCAAAAGAAAAAGATAAACACAAGTTCATCAATATTAGAATGATGTTTGCTTCAAAGGACACCATTGAGAAAGTGAAATGGCAACTCATAAACAACCCACCCAGATTAAAAATGGACGAAAGAGGGTGTGGTACAAAAAACAATGAATACTGTTATGCTGAAAAGAAATTAAAAAAATGGACAAAAGATCTTAATAGATAATTCTACAAAATATGTATACATATATACATATATTATAGTCAATAAGAAAAAGAAAAGATAGTCAACATCATTAGTGACAATGACATATCATTTAACATTCATTAGCATGTTTAAAATTAAAAAGCAGTAGCAAGTGCTGCAGAGTATATGGATAACTGAACGTCTCATACACTGCTAGTGGGGAAATAAGATGGTATAGCTCTTTGGAAAACAGTTTGGCAGCTCCTCAAATCCTAAGTACAGAATTAGCACAGGACTCTGAAATTTTATTCCTAAGGATATACTCCATGAAATTAAAAATATTTATCCACACAAAAACTTGTACATGATTATTCGTAGCAACATTATTCATAGTAATCAGAGTGGGAACACCCAAAATATATATTGATTGATTAGTGGATATATAAAATACAGCATATTCATATAATGAAATATTAAAAAGACAAGCACCCATTAAAAATATGTCATTGGGGCACCTGGGTGGCTCAGTGGGTTAAAGCTTCTGCCTTTGGCTCAGGTCCTGAGTCTCAAGGTCCTGGGATCCACACCGCATAGGGCTCTCTGCTCAGCAGGGAGCCTGCTTCCCCCTCTCTCTCTGCCTGCCTCTCTGCTACTTGTGATCTCTGTCTGTCAATTAATAAATACAATCTTTAAAAAAAATATGACATTGGAGAAGAGTTTGGGAAGATGGCAGAGTAGAAAGACCCTTGACTTCCCTCATCCCATGGATACAACTAGGTAACACACACAAAATGACCCAAAGACTGGCAGAACAAACTCTGCAACTAAAGGTAGAGAACACTGAAAAAGGTAGGACAGAGAAAGACTCCGTTTGGAAGTGAAACATACAATGGCCACCTGTGGTCTGAAGGAAGCCACAGGTGTGGAGATGGGCAAAAACAAACTACTACACTGGGCAGCCCACACAGGGAACAGAAATCCTCCTAACATTTTCCTGTGAAAACAGGAGTGACCAAATTTCATGAGTTCTTCAAACCAACAGTTCTTAAAGCCTGGAATTTAAAAAATCAGTGGGCTCAGCTCTGGGAAAGCCTGGAGAGTGTTAAGAAGCTGAGTCCCCGTCCTTAAAGAAACAACACAAGAAATAGCCTATGCATATACAGCATAGAAAAAGCAGTTTGAAAAATGCCAGGGGCAGATGAGAGTGAAAGGCTCATCTCAGAGCCTGTCCCAAAGAGGTAGGGATCACAGAAAGAACGCTCCAGGAATGAAGGAGATGGCAGGCACCATTTCCCTCCCTTGCTCCCGCATAAACACATGGCTACCTATGGGAGCCAGCACTGTGCCAACACTTGCTACTTAATTTCCCTACACCAAGCCCTGCTCCCTTGTGCTTCAGTGGATCGACCTTTTCCAGTCACTCTTGCTTCAGTCCCTCTGTCATGGATCCCCTCCCCCAGAAGAACTGTATAAATCCTGGCAATACCAGGTCTCCCAACCTGTGCATTTAGTAGGGCCTCAATTCCTGCAGTGGTGACAAGTTCCATTTTGCAAGCAGACCAGCACAACCTTGTTAAAATGGATACCTCCCCTCTCCAGACCCCAGCCTGGACCAAACACTGCTCACAAGACTCAAGGAGAGCCTCTGCGGACAACTGTACTGAAAGAGAAGTGGCCAGGACACAATAGGTGGGCATACACAAAACACATAGGAGAGGCTTTCCCAAAGCACCAGGTCCTGGGGAACAGAGGACACTGCACTACAAGGCACTACAGTTCCTCTTCTTCATAAGGTCATTGTCTTCAAGAGCAGAGACAGACACAGAAAGTTAGACAAAATGAAGAGACAGAGGAATATATCCCAAATCAAATAGGACCAAATCACAGGAAGAGACCTAAATGAAATGGATATAAATAATATGTCTTATAGAAAATTTAAAACAGCAATCATAAAGATACCCCCTGGACTTGAGAAAAGAGTGGAAGACACCAGAGAGATCTTTAATAAAGAGATACAAATGAACCAATCAGAGATGAAGAACACAATAAATAAAATTAAAAATACACTTGATTGAAGAAATAGCAGGCTAGAGGAACCAGAAGAACAAACTAACAACCTGGAAGACAAAGCAAAGCAAAGAAATTACACTGAAGAAGTGAGAGGGAAAAAAAAAGTAATCAAATTGAAAATGGGTTTAGGGAACCCAGTGACCATCAAGCATAACAGCATTCCCATTACAGGGATTCCAGAAGAAGAAAAAAGGGGGTAGAAAATTTATATGAAGAAATGATAACTAAAAACTTCCCTAATCTGGGAAAGGATAAAGACATCCAGATGCAAGAGGCACAGATAACCCCCAACAAAATCAATTCAAGGAGATACACATTAAGACATATAGTAATTAAAATGGCAAAAAGGAATGATAAAGAAAAACAATTTTAAAGAAGTCAGAGAAAAGAAGACAATTAAATACAAGAGAAACCCAGTAAAGCAATCAGAGGATTTTTCAGCAGAATCTTTGCAGGCCAGAAGGCAATGGCATGATATATTCAAAGTGCTGAAAGGGAAAACCCTGTAGCCAGTAATACTCTTATCTGGCAAGACTATCGTTCCAAATAAAAGGATAGATGGAGTTTCTCAGACAAACAAAAATTAAAGGACTAACTGACCACGAAACCAGTCCTACGAGAAATATTAAAGGGGACTCTGAATGGAAAGGAAAGACCATAAGTTAGTGTCTGAAAAGTAGGAAATGAAAAAGAAGTAAATATAGATATATATGTAAAAATTAATCAAGAGATTCACAAAATTAAAGGATGTAAAATAAGACACCATATACCTAAAATATGATCAGAGAGAGTAGTAAATAATGGGTTCAATCTGAAATGACCGTCACATAATACAGACTGCTATATGCAGATGTTACATACAAACCTAATAGTAACCACAAATCAAAAACCAGTAATAGATATGCAAAAAATGAAGAGAAAGGAATTCTAGCATATCATTGAAGAGAGCTACAAAACCATGAAAGAGGCTCAGAGAAAAATTACAAAAACAACCACAAAACAAGTAACAATTTGGCAATAAATATGTATCTATCAGCAGTTAGTCTGAATGTAAATGGACTAAACATTACAATCCAAAGACACTGGGTGACAAAGTGGATAAAAAACCAAGACACATCTATATGATGCCTACAAGACACTCATTTCAGACCTAAAAACACCTACAGAATCAAAGTGAGCAGATGGAGGAAAAACTTCTCATGCAAATTAATGACAAAAGAATTCTGGGGTAGCTGTATTTATGCTGGACAAAATACACTTTAAAACAAGAGATAATTACACTATATAATAATAAGGGCGACAGCCCAACAAGAATGCACCCAATATTCAAATACACAAAACACTTAACAAAAAACATAAAGGACCTAATCAATACTAACAATAATAGTAGGGGAATTTAATACTCTAATTACACTGATGGACAGATCATCCAAACAGAAAATCAACAATGAAACTGTAGTTTTGACTAACAGGCTAGACCAGATGGATCTAAAAGATATATTCAGAATATTCTATTTTAAAAGAGCAGAATATACATTCTTTTCAAATGCACAGGGAACATTCTCCAGAATAGATCACATATTAGGCCATGAAACAAGGTTCCACAAACCAAAAACAAACACACAAACAAATAAAAACGAAGTCATACCACGCGTGCATCTTTTCTCACTACAATGCAATGAAACTAGAAATCAACCACCAGAAAAAAACCTGGAAGAGAGGTTAAGTAACATGGGGTTAAACAATGAATGGATGAACTAAGAAATCAAAGAAGAAATAAAAAAAAATACATACAAATAAATGAAAATGAAAACATAATGGTCCATGTGTCTGTTAGTCATTTGTGTGTCTTCTTTGGAGAATTGTAGCCATCAGGGAGATTCAAATCAAAACCACATTGAGACACCACCTTGCACTAGTTAGAATGGACAAATTCAATAAGACAGTAAACAACAAGTTTTGGAGAAGATGTGGAGAAAGGGGAACCCTCTTACACTGTTGGTGGGAATGCAAGTTGGTGCAGCCACTTTGGAAAACAGTGTGGAGATTCCTTAAGAAATTAAAACTAGAGCTACCCTGTGACCCTGCAATTGCACTACTGGGTATTCACACCAAAGATACAGATGTAGTGAAAAGAAGGACCATCTGTACCCCAATGTTCATAGCAGCAATGGCCAGAGTTGCCAAACTGTGGAAAGGACCAAGATGTCCTTCAATAGATGAATGGATAAAGAAGATGTGGTCCATATATACAATGGAGTATTATGCCTCCATCAGAAAGGATGAATACCCAACTTTTATATCAACATGGACAGGACTGGAGGAGATTATGCTGAGTGAAATAAGCCAAGCAGAGAAAGTCAATTATCATATGGTTTCACTTACTTGTGGAGCATAAGAAATAACATGGAGGACATTGGGAGAAGGAGAGAAGGGAGTTTGGGGAAATTGGAGGGGGAGATGAACCATGAGAGACTGTGGACTCTGAGAAACTGAGGGTTTTGGAGGGGCGGGGGGTAGGGGGTTGGGTTAGCCTGGTGGGGTATTATGGAGGACACGAATTGCATGGAACACTGGGTATGGTGCAGAAACAATGAATCTTAGAACACTGAAAAAATAAAACTAAATTTAAAAAAGAAAAGAAAACACAATGGTCCAGAATCTTTGGGATGCAACAAAAGTAGTTCCAAGATGGAGGTTTATATCAGGACAGGCCTACCTTCAGAAGCATGAAAAACAAACAAACAAACAAAAAAAAACAAACAAAAAAAGAAACCCTATGAGTAAGGACAAACTTAAATAATAAATGAGAACTTTAGAACAGTGCTATGCATATGGTAACAATTCATTAAAGGCTAGATGTTTTCAAGACATACAAGTTGAAGTTTTTATTATTTTGACAGTTTGAGTTTGCTTGTGTCTTTAATAAAGCTTAATGATCCCCCCCCCAAAAAAGCAAGAAAAAAATCTCAAATAAACAACCTAATCTTACACCTAAAAGAGCTAGAAAAAGAGAAAACAAGCAGAAGGAAAAAATAATAATAAAGTTAAGAACAGAAATAAATGATATAGAAACAAAAAATTAAAAACACAAAATAAGAGATCAATGAAAACAAGAGCTGGTTCTTTGGAAATATCAACAAAAGTGAAAACCTCTAGGCAGACCCCCAAAAGAGAGAAAGGGGACACAAAATCAATGACAAATGAAAAGAGGAGAAATAACAAACAACACCACAAAAATACCAAAAACTTCAAGAGAATATTATGGAAAAAATTATATGCTAAAAATTGGACAACCTAGAAGAAATGGATAAATACTTAGAAACATAAACTACCTAAACTGAAGCAGGAAGAAATAGAAAACAAGACAGATTACCAGCAATGAAATTGATCAGTAATAAAAAAAAAAAAAACTCTCAATGAACAGAAGTCCAGGACCATACAGATTCACAGGCAAATTCCACAAAACATTTAACGTGGTAATATCAATTCTAATAAAAGTATTCAAAAAAATAGGAGAGGAAGGAAAACTTATAAATTCATTCTATGGGGGTTGTCTGGGTGGCTCAGTGGGTTAAATCCTCTGCCTTCAGCTCGGTCATGATCCTAGGGTCCTGGGATCCAGCGCAGCATCCAGCTTTCTGCTCAGCAGGAAGTCTGCTTCCCTTTCTCTCTGCCTGCCTCTCTGCCTACTAGTGATCTCTGTCAAATAAATAAATAAAAACTTTAAAAAAAATTCATTCTATGAAGCCAACATTGCCCAGATATCAAAACCAGATAAAGACACTACAAAAGAAAAGAACTACAAACTAATAGCTCTGAAGAACACAGACACAAAAATTCTCAATAAAATACTAGCAAACCAAATCCCACAAACATTAAAAACATCATTCACCACAATTAACTGGGATTTATTACCAGGTTGCAGGGATGATTCAATATTCACAAATCAATCAACGTGATACACTACATCAGTAAAAGAAAGGAGAAAAACCATATGATCATTTCAATGGATGCAAAAAGGCATTTGACACACTACAACATCCATTTATGATTAAAAAAAAAAGAAGAAGAGAAAGAAGAAAACCCTCAACAAAGTAGGTTTGCAGGGAACATACCTCAACATAATAAAGGCCTTATATGAAAAACACACAGTGAATATCATACTCAATGGGGAAAACCTGCAAGCTATTTTTCCTAAAGTTAGGAACAAGACAAGGATGTCCACTCTCACCAGTTTTATTCAACATAGAACTGGGAGTGCTAGCCACAGTAATCAAACAATAAAAAGAAATAAAAGATACCCAAATTGATATGGAAGAAGTAAAATTTTCACATTTGTACATCATATGACAATGTATAAAACTCCACCAAAAAACTACTAGAACTGATAATTGAATTCAGCAAAGTCAGAGGACACAAAATCAACATAGAGAAATCTGTTGCATTTCTAAATACTAATAATAGAGCAGCACAATGAGAAATTAAGAAAATAAACCTATTTACAATTGCACCCAAAATAGTAAGATACCCAGGAATGGACTTAACTGAAGAGGTGAAAGACACTGATGAAAGAGAAAGACGCAAATAAATAGAAAGATATCCCATGCTTGTGGATTGGAAGAACAAATACTATTGAAATACCAAAATACACAAAGCAGTCTACAGACTTAATACAAATCCTATCAAAATACCAAGAGCATTTTTCACACACAACTAGAAAAAAACATCTTAAAATTTGTATGGGACCATGAAAGAACCCAAATAGCCAAAGCTATCTTGAAAAACAAAACTGGAGGTATCCTAACTCTGGATGTCAGGTTATATTACAAAGCTGTAATCATCAAGAAAGTATGCTACTCGTACAAAATAGACACATAGTTCAATAGAACAGAATAGAAAAATCAAAAGTAAACCCAAAACTATATGGTCAATTAATCTTTGACAAAGCTAGAAAGAATATCCAATGGGAAAAGGACCATATCTTCAACATATGGTGTGGAGAAAACATAACAGAAACATGCAACTGAATGAAACCAGACCACTTTCTTACACCATACACAAAAACAAACTCAAAATAAACTAAAGACCTAAAATTGAGACCGGAAACCACAAAAATCCTAGAAAAGAGCACAGGTAGTATTGTCTGTGACATGAGCTGTAGCAACATCTGTTTACCTATGTCTCGGAAGCAAGGGAAACAAAAGCAAAAATAAACTTTTGAAACTGTACCAAAATAGACAGTTTCTGCACAGTGACAAAAACAACCAAAAAACTAAAAGACAACCTACTGAATGGGAGAAGATATTTGCAAATGGCGTATCTGTGCAAGGCTCAGTATCCAAAAAATATAAAAGACTTACACAACTCAACACCAAAAAAAGAAAAGAAAAAAAAAGTAATCTAATTAAAAAGTAGGCAGAGGGCATGAGCAGACATTTCCCCAAAGAAGACACACAGCCAGCAGACATGTGAAAAGATGCTCAACATCACCCATCATCAGGGAAATGCAAAACAAAACCATAATGAGGTATCACCTCACACCTGTCAGAATAGCTAAAATCAACAACACAAGAAACAACAGGTGTTGTCAAGGATGTAGAGAAAAGGGAACCCTCTTTCACTGTTGGTGGGAATGTAAACTGGTGCAACCACCCTGGAAATCAATATGAAGGTTCCTCACAAAATTAAAAACAGAATTAAGGGAGCACCTGGGTGGCTCAGTGGGTTAAAGCCTCTGCCTTCGGCTCAGGTCATGATCTCAGGGTCCTGGGATCGAGCCCCACATTGGCCTCTCTGCCTACTTCTGATCTTTATCTCTCTCTCTGTCAAATAAACAAATAAAATCTTAAAAAAAAAAGAAAGGAAAAAACAAAAACAGAATTAAGTTATGATCCAGTAATCACACTATTGAATATTTACCCCACAAATACAAAGCCATTAATTCAAGGAGAAACATGCACCTCCATGTTTACTCTAATATTTTTTACAGAAGCCAAATTATGGAAGCAGCCCAGGTGTCCAATAACAGATGAATAAATAAAAGGTGATACATATATTCATATGTATGAATATTACTCAGCCATAACAAAATGAAGTCCTCCCATTTGTAATGACATAGATGGAGCTAGAAAGTATAATAGCAAAACACGTCAGTCAGAGAAAGGCAAATACTCTATGATTTCACTCATATGTGAAATTTAAGAAACAAGAAAAAAAAAAGAAACAACTGAGTAAAGAAAAAAAAATGACACACAAACCAAGAATTAGAATCTTAATTCTAGGGAACAAACAGGTGATGGGGATTAAGGAGTTCACAAATCATGATGAGCACTGAGTAATATACAGAATTGTTCAATCACTATATTGTATACCTGAAACTATGTAACTATATGTTAATATAATAGAATTAACATAACTGTATGTTAGATATACTGGAATTAAAGTGAAAAACAATTAAAAAGATAACATGGGAGAACATTGAAAACATTTATGCCAACTGAAAAAAGTCACAAAACCACATATTTTATGATTTCCCTTATGTGGAATTCCAGAAGAGGCAAATCTGTAGAGATAAAAAGTACATTAGTAGTTGCCTGGCCTGAGGCAGGAGGATGGATGGCAGCAAAGCAGAACTAAGGAATGACTCCTAATAGGCATGGGATTTTTAGGTAGGGGGATGATGAAAATATTCTAAACTTAGATAGGGATGGTTGCACCTTCAGTGACTACATTAAACAAAACTGAAATCTATAAATTTGATGAGTACTTATACATTGAGTATGTCTCAATGTTTTTTAAATGAAGGGCCAGAAGATAATAAATATTTTAGTATATTTCCTGGTATGAGAAGTTCACCTAGGGCTCCTCAAAAATCCAACTTCTCCTTTCCTAAAAACAAACAAACTACAGATATCTTGGAAATTATTTTGACAGCATGTCACAGAGACTCAAATTCTGTATTACATCTTTAAAAATATCTAAATGCGGGGCACCTGAGTGGTTCAGTTGTTAAGCATCTGCCTTTGACTCAGGTCATGATCCCGGGGTCCCCGGATCGGACACCACATCGGGCTCCCTGCTCATCTCCCTGCTCCCTGCTTCTCCCTCTCCGTCTCTGACTGCTTGTGTTCCCTCTCTTGCTTCTCTCACTGTGTCTCTCTCTGCCAAATAAATATAATATCAAAAAAAGAAAGAAAGGAAGGAAGGAAGGAAGAAAATATCTAAATGCTTCTACTGCCATCTATTCTACAAATTTCTAATAGGATAATCATTCTAAAACACCTGATTTCATTAAGTTTTCATTGTTTAGGATACTATTGTTGGTGTTCATCGTTAAAACTCTCTTAACTCTCAAGAATTTCAGTCATGTGGTTTTTCCAATGTCAGTTTTTTCACAAAAATGCACTGGCTTTTTTCCCTGGAATATCTTACTACCTATGGAATCATGATTTTTAATATGATACTGTTATAAAGTCTGTGGCTACAAACAACAGGTCAAGTTCAAAGGTTTTAACTGATAAGAGAATTCATGATCCTCTATAATGAGAAATATCAAAGAAGGCCAGTAATGCAGATTAATACTGTCTCAGTACTTTCATTAAAGACCCAAGTACCTTCCATTTTTCCAGTATAATCTTTAACATGTTCTGATCAATGTCACTTCGCTCATGGCCCTAGATAGTTGCTAAAATTCCATGTCCACATACTGATGTCAAAGAGAAGTTGAAAAACAGAAACTGTTTAAGAGTCTTTTTATAAAACTCGGATAAACCTCTCCTAGAGCCTTCTGGTAGACAATTGGTTTCACAATAACTGTCCAAAACTACATGACATGGCCATGCCAACCCAGCCACTTTTGCTCCCTAGGAACCTGTCCCAAGCAGAATATGGATTTCATCTCAGCGAAGTACAGAATCAGTTAGCTCAAGGAAGGTACAGAATGACTACTGATTAGATGGGGAACAATGGTCACCAGCTGTATGCAATCAATCCATTGTTATTTATATTCTATTAATGAACATGTGCCCTGTCTTGATCATCCGTTTCTCCAAGCCAGTATATTCACTTCATATAGAAAACAAATCTCTGGCGTGGCTCAGAGGTGAAACATCCACCTCTCGATTTCAGCTCAGGTCATGATCTCAGGGTGATGGGATGGAGCCCGTGATGGGTTTCATGCTCAGCATAGGTTCTGCTTGTCCCTCCTACTCTGCTCCTCCCCTCACTCATGCTCTCTCTCTGTCAAATAAATAAATAAAATCTTAAAAAAGAAAGAGAGAGAGAGGAGAACAAGAATGAAAAGGTAAAGGCTGACCCCAAATATGGACACTGGGGAAGGTATGTGCTATGAAGTGTGTAAACCTGACAATTCACAGACCTGTACCTAATTATATGTTAATTTAAAAATTAATGAAATTAATTTTAAAAATTAATGAAAAAATTAAAAAATTATATTTAAAAAAAGACTAACATAAGAAATATGGTGTTTGTTCACAATTTGTTTAAAGAGCCCATGGAATACATAACCATATGGTAACCCAGGCAGGCAGCAAACCACACAAATACTAACAGGTTAGTTATCTATGTGGTAGAAACCGCATTGTTATTCATGATTCAGACATCACCAACAGTCCTAAATAAAGGAAACTATAGATGGTGAATAGACTCTTGTAAAGAGATTCAGCCACCATGAAAACTAGAGACAGATAAGGAATGGTGAGAAGGTCACTGCTCTGATCTTAATGTGTATTTTATTGTGTGTGTTTCACAGACTCAGAAAACCGTATTATTTAAGCTTTCAGAACTTTCTGAAGGATCAACTTCTTAGCTACCATTGACTAGGCACTCATTCACTATTATTTACTGGGATGTTTATCAAAGTTATTTTAAGGGCTTTCTTAACTCTACCAATTACTTAAGGGTTTATACTGAAATAATTAGTGCATGATTACTGTTATGGGTATAAATCAAAGAGTAAAAGTTTATCATCATTATACTATTTAGGTGGCATTTCCTTAGGTCATCCTAATATACTGCACATACTGCTGTAGGATTATGGGAACAAATTACAGAACATGTTAGCATAGCAAATATGGCCCTAAGATACAAGATTTCTCAGCAAAACCATATTTCATCATTACTCATACAGGAAAAAATAAGCACACAGCAAGTAAGCATCTGTTTTCTTAAATTCTACATTTAAATCACAATTAGTCAACATACCAAATAAGTATGTGTGGAGGCATTTGGCTTTGAGTTACAAAATTAAGACATGTTTCTTGCAACAGTTACTATAAATTTATCTAAAATACAATTAAAATCTCCCTGTTGCAATCCAATTACACCAATTTTTTTCTTTGCTTGTGCAAGGTATGTTCACACACAATTATTTATTTCAAAAATGTGTACATACTCTAATTTGCCTCTTTCAATCTAAACAACATGTGGAACTTCATATAAATCAATATCAATCACTCTTGTTCTTTCCATGTTTATATTTTATTCCACAGGGCAGATGTACCATTATTTAACATTTGCTTAGTAAACAAGAAAAGCTTTAGACACATCAAGGCTTGGCTCCTTAAATGTGTGTGAATGCATATTTTTCAGTAGTTTTAAGACTATAACCTCTTTCATTACACCATTTATAGTAACACTACTGTTGTCCAAAGTAAGCAAATAATCTATCAACTGTCAAAAGTCCTAATTTCAATAACTGTCAAACCCTTGACATTTCACTAATCTAACTGTTAAGAAATATAATTGTTAACTACAACCTGAAGAGGTCTGCTTTCCTGCAGGGTGTAGAAATCCAGAACAGACATTCAGCAATCCCACTTCTAGGAATATATCCAAAGGTAATGAAAACACTTTGTCAAAACACTATGTCAAAGAGATGTAGGCACCGCAATGCTCATAGCAGCATTATTTATAGAACTCTGGCCATTTATAGGACTCAGGACAATCTAAGTGTCCACTGACAGATGGCTAAAAAATATTGTGGTGTGTAAAAATATAAATAAATATTATACACACACACACACACGCATTATATAGTACTATTATTCAGCCATAATAAATGAGGAAATCCTGTCATTGTGACAAACTGGGAAGTCCCTGATGGCATTAAGCTAAGTGAAATTGATCAAAGACAGGCAATGTATGATCTCACTTACATGTGGAATGTAAAAACAAAAAAACAAAACCAGAAAAAAGACTAGTTTCATGGTCACCCGAGATGGGGATGAGGGATAGGGAAGTGGTTAAAGGTAGATACAAATGTCCAGTTATAAGAAAAATAAGTACCAGATATATAATGAGCAACATGATAACTACAGTAAACACTGCTGTAGCATATACAGAAAAGTAGTTAAGGAAGTAGATCCTAGGATTTCTCATTATAAGGGAAAAAAATCCATTTTTTCTTTTTCTTTTAATAGGTATCTATATGACGTGATGAATGTTAATTTATCTTATTGCTGTAATCATTTCATGATATATATGTCAAATCATTATGTTGTATATCTTAAACTTATATAGGGTTGTGGGTCAATTATGTCATGATGAAATTAGAAGAAATATTTTAAATAAAGGCAGAGGAAAAAAATTCAAGTGAGAGTTTTACTCTCACATTATCAATGAAGAAAAGTCAAATAATCTAAATCCTAAAACTGTATTGGTTTCTATCAGAAAACTGAGGTCCTTAGACCAACTGGCGCATTTGAATTCCAAGTAGTAAAAGTCACCTCTGGGGAAGGACCAGACATGTGAACTGTTTCACCCAGGGACAGAGGAAGAGGATACCAAAAATAAAAACATGCAAAAAGTAAACTGAGGTTTCAATGAACTTTCAGGGGTTATGTGCCAATTAGTTTAAGACAGTTTAGATTCTCTGAGATACCAAGTAAAAAGGGATGCTTGCTTTTCACTACTCCCTAAGCTATTTTGCAAAGGTCTCAACTAGTTCTAACAAAAAAGAAAATGGACATGGCAGGAAACTGGAGGTGGCACAGATACGCAGGTGATGACATGCTCCTGACAGGCATGCATGAAACTGGGTCCTCTCCTACAAATTGCAACTTTCAGTCTTTGGAGGAAAGGCCAAAAGAAACTTCCTCCTCCAGCCTGATGCCAAGCAAAGTGGCCTTGTGGGTGAGTAGAAGTAAAAGCAGTCTCACACTGAGGGAGTGGCAAGAAATCCAGATGGTCTCACGATCATAGGCTGATATAAGGCCAAAGAATGCTGTGAAAGGGACAGGTGTTGGAAACGGGCTCTATTCAGTACTTCCAGCTAGTACAAGGACCCCATAAATAGAGAAACAAAAATGCTGAAAAACATGACCACTACACTTCAACAACACAGGTCATGACTAAGACTGACATTTTATGAGAAAACTGAGAACATCTGACCTTGTTGGGAACTTTGTACTCAGTATCCATCAAAAGTTGTGTGTGCCTACATTAGGGTGAGAAGTGTAGGGAGAAACTGGTGCTATATGACAGTCATACTGGCTCTTTAGAAACCTAAGATCCAAATTAAAAAACAAAAACAAAAACAGGAAAGACAAGCCACAGAATGAGACCAAGTATTTGCAAAACACATTTCTAATAAAGCAATCAAACCCAAAGTATACAAGGAATTCTTAAAACTGAACAGTAAGGAAAAAACAACCCAATTTAAAAAACTGGGCAAAATTTCTGAATAGATACATCACCAAAGACAATATACAGATGGTAAATAAGCATATGAAAAGATGTTCAACATCATGTGGCATTTGGGAATTGCAAATTAAAACAATGAGATACCTCATTTGTTAGAGTGGCTCAGATCCAAAAAATGGGCAACACTAAATGCTGGTGAGTAAGCAGAGCAAGAGGAATTTTACTCATTTTTAGTGGATATGCAAAATGGCGCAAGAATGTTGAAAGTGAGGTCTCTTGCAAAGTTTAATATACTTTTATCATACGACCCAACAATAATGCTTTAGGTATTTACCTAGCAGACTTGAAAAGTTTTATCTATACCAGAACCTCCATGTAAATATTTACAACATCTTTGTTAATAATTGCCCAAACACTGGAAGCAGAAAAGATGCCCTTCAATAGGTTAATAGATGACTGTAGTGCATCCATAGGATGGAATATTATTCAGTGATAAAAAGAAATGAGCTGTGAAATCATAAAAGAGATAGTGATATACATTTAAGTTCACCTAAGTGATAGCAGCCGTTTTGAAAAAGGCTACTTACTGTTGCATTCAAATCACATGGCAACGTGGAAAAAGATCAGTGGCTGCTGGGAACTTGGAAGAAGTGGTTGAAGACATGAAGTACAGGCAAACTTTACAGTCAAACTATTCTCTAGGAGACTTTAGTAGCAGACACACAACACAAAACTATCAAGACAGCACAAAGAAAATAAAATCTTTTAAAAAGGGGGGGGGGGCCTGGGTGGCTCAGTGGGTTAAGCCTCTGCCTCGGGCTCAGGTCATGATCCCAGAGTCCTGGGATCGAGCCCCGCATCGGGCTCTCTGCTCAGCAGGGAAGCCTGCTTCCTCCTCTCTCTCCGCCTGCCTCTCTGCCTACTTGCAATCCCTCTCCTCTCTCTCTGTCAAATGAACAAATAAAACCTTAAAAAAAAAAAAAAAAAAAAAAAAAAAAAAACAGCACAAAGAGTAAACCTCCACGTATACCAATTACAAAAAAAAAAAAAAAAAAAATCATTTCTAATTCACTGGACCCCAGAAGGGAATGCAGACTGTGGAAACACAGGAAACAATTTCACTGAAAAAAGTGATGGGGAAATGTGCTAAGTAACTTTGAAATAAGTGAAGTCCTTTAATTTCACTGAAAGAAACCAGATGAGCAATGTAGTCTAATTGATAAATTCCTGTCACGTGGGGGGTAGAACTTAATAATTCTGAAAAGGCTATATATGGATATTGCAAATGAACAATTACGTAAATGAACAGCAGATGGTGGACGCCAGGTGTCTGTCTCATTGTTGGAGTGTGAATTTACAAATAAGCCAAAGAAGGACACTAGAGTGATCTAGGTGGTGATGGATTACAGCCACAGACATTGGTATAAACTCACATTTACTTTAATATAGATACAGAGGATTACATCAAGAAATGTTTATAGAAACATATTTACACATGGGTTAGTACACACATTCCCTTGCACTGTCAGATGAGAGGCTTAAGAGCAAAGCCATGCAGGAACCATGGTTTCACCCAGGTCTTAAATCTTGTTTTCTAAAAAGATTCTGCTGTAAAAAAGACCTACTCTCTTGATGAAATGTCTAATAGGATTTGGGCAAGAAATATAACAGATGAGCTGGAAATACTCTGTAGTGCCAGGATTACAGAAATGCTCAAAACATGTACATGTACACATACCACCCACCCTCCACATACCCAAGTGGAGCTACATCAAAGAAACACAGGAATCAACTGAAAGATCCCCCAGTGGCTCATGCTGGAACACACTGAGAAAGGGGGTCTCTGAGAACAGTAGTCCTGGGTTATAATCAAAAGTATAAAATAAATATCCATGAGTCTATACTGATAAAAATGTAACTCCCCACTCCTTAACTATGGGTTGCATATAGTACTTATTTTAAAAGAATACAGTCTGGGAAGGGTGGGTAATTTACAGTGGAAAAAAAGTAATTTACAGCAAAGACTATATCAGTACAATGCTTAGGGTCAGTATCAACTTTTATGTATCATGTTGATAACAGGCAGCACTGATATGATGAAAGTGGCATATTAAGGAGGGCACGTATTGCATGGAGCACTGGGTGTGGTGCATAAACAATGAATCTGGGAACACTGAAAAAAATAAAATAGAATTAAATTAAAAAAAAGGAAAGTGGCATTTTAGGTCTGTGGTCTTCCTCCCCCAAAATAACAATGCCACTCTAATATGAGAAGAGCAGAAAAACTCCAATAAAGAGACATCTCACAAAATACCTGACCAGTAAGTAGTCTTTAAAACTCCAATAACATGAAAAACAAATGAAGTCTCTCATAGCCTTCATATAGCCATAACAAATGACAAACTCTCATAGCCAAAAGGAGTCCAAAGAAACTTAACAGCTCAATGTAATGCAGTTCTACATGGGATCCTGTACTAGAAAAAGGACAGTAGATAATAAGATAATAACTTAAAAAGGTGAATTATGTATGGATTTTTATTACTATTAACAATATTCGTTCCTTGCTTGTAGCAAATGAAAAATGATGGGACACCAAGTGGAAGTTTGTCTTCATACACTGAAAGGATAAAATGGCAATGGTGAAGTGTGGCTACAGAAATGTAGACTTTTTTCTTATTTACTTTTTGAAAATAAATAGAATCTCCAAAACATAAATAGTACCACTGCATTGTGGAACTTATAACATGTAATACAATAAAATGTGTGACCAAAAAAAAGCCTGAAGAATGGCAAGAGAAAATAGAAGTGTTTTAAGATTCTTATACTACATACCAAACAGAATAATCTTCTTTGAACACAAACTCTGATAACTAAAAATGCATAATATAAATTTTAAAGCAATTTTTAGAAATTAAAACCAAGAAGTATAGCTAATCAATCAACAGGGAAGAGATACTTTTGTCATAAAAATACTCAGTTTATCCAAAAAAAAGACATGAAAACAGTTTGAAAAACTGACAGATGAAACATAATAAAAAATAAAAACCAAGATGTTAAGTTTGAAGTGAACCATATTTCAATTATTAGGAAGAATACATATTAGGAATAAAATAGATATTAGGAGTAAATAGCCTAAATTTTTCTATTAAAGAAAGAGAGAGTCAGATCCTATTAAATGGCAAAACATAAAAAATAAAGGACAAATAAGCAAAGCTACTATCACCTTAGAGCCTTCCAAACTGCTCTCTTGATCTAGTTGACATTTAAAGAACACTGAGGGGGCACCTGGGTGGCTCAGTGGGTTAAAGCCTCTGCCTTAGGCTCGGGTCCTGGGATGGAGCCCTGCATCAGGCTCTCTGCTCAGCATGGAGCCTGCTTCCTCCCCTCTCTCTGCCTGCTTCTCTGCCTACTTGTGATCTCTGTCAAATAAATAAAATCTTTAAAAAAAAAAAAAAAAGGAACACTGAACCCAGCAAGACCATAATACATTCTCAAGCACAGAACAAATATTCATCAAGATAAACCATTTTTTAATAAATTCATAAAGAGAGAAGAATATGTTCTCTGACAACAATGAAAAAATTAGAAATAAACACCAGAATATTTCAGAATTTTTCAGTTATCACATATCAATTAAACAATGCACCATAAATAACTCATGGGTCAAAGAAGGAATCATAAAAGATATTAGAAACTATTTTAAAGAGAATAAAATAAAAACAGAATAATCAAAATTTATTAGATACAGCTAAAACTATAGAGGAATGTTTATATCATTGCTTATATTAAAAAGAATAAGAATTTTAATTTCCGAGGGGGAGACAAGATGGCGGGGAAGTAGGAGGAGGCACCGTTTCAACCTGTACCCTAAAGTGAGCTGATTACCTACCAAAGAACTCCGATCACCCATGAAATCAGCCCGAGATCAGAATTATACACGTCTGGATCTCTACAGGGGCAGAAGACGCCAGTGGGCAGGTAAAGCAAAGCGGGAATGTTGGACTGATATCGGAAGATAAACAAAAGGGGGAGGAAGCCACCAGAGGCGACCCACTGGAAAGTAATACCCCTAATACGAGAGTGCCCTGCTTCTGGGGACCAGCATTAACTTGGAGTCTGGTTGAAAGCACTCAAAAAGAGCAAAGGATTGCAGGGGGAAATTGTGGGAATCGGGGCGGCTAGGGATAGGGGCTTAAGTCCCCAGACCCAGAACAGCCACCCCTGACACAGAGTCAGAGAGAGTGCGGGCAGAGAAACCAGGTCTTGGTCCCTGAGCCACCAGCGCGCCTGAGATTGCGTGGGGTCCGGCTCCTGTGAGGGGCTGGGAGCCTCGCCAGATGGCAGAACGCCGACCATGCTAACAGAGCCTGAGATGCGCGCGCCCCTCACCCTCCCCTGAGAGAGGTGTGCTCAGGCCACAGCCCGGTGCTCTCGGACCCGGAAAAACCAGGCACTCCTAGCCCAGGCCAGCAGGAAAATCTCAGTGTGCAATCCCTGCTTGGAACCTCTCTGGCGGTCTGGAGCTATCCAGACAGCCACCGCTGCAGTGGTTTTGGGTACAAGCAGGAAATCCTGCATCCCCAGGGACCTCAACTCAGAACATGCTCTGCCAGCAGCCAAAGGGGAGCACTCACAGGGAGGCAGACTGAGGCTTCTCTCTGAGAGGGAGGTCAGGGTGCAGTTTGCTTTCCTCTAAACCTACAAAAAACCATCAAAAGCTGTAAGGCAAGAGAAAACAAATGAACAACATAAAAACCTCCAGAGAACAAAAGCCTGAAAAACCGGTTTCCTCAGAGCCCACCCCCTTGAGGGGGGCGGGAAGAATTAACTCAGGGAACATCACCGACTGAAAACCCAAGTGGCAGCCCCCTCCCCCAGAAAACCAACCAGGAAAGAAAAAAAAAAGAAAAAAGATGACAAGAGAACCACGACCACTACTTCATAGATACAACTTTTATTTTTAACTCATTCCCACTATTCTGGTTCATTTTTTTTTATATAGATAATTTTTTAACCTATTTACCCTCACAGTGAGATGTCCAGTACATCAAATTCCATAATAACCTTCTAACCTGAACTTTTTGATACATACACTCGTGTTTTTCTTTTGCCTTTCTATTTTTTAATTTTTTTAATTTTAGTTTAGTTTATTCTTTTTTTATTTTTATTTTCTAATGTTCATATAGAGTTAAACTTCAAGGTAATCCCCTTTCCCCAATCAATGGTACCCCTATAGGTAAACAATTTTTAATCACCCTTCATCTTAGGAAACTTGAGTCCTTTAACAAATATGTCAAGATACATCTAGGAAGAATCAAAATAACCTTCCTTGCCCACACTGAGAATTTATAACCACTCTCCCATCTTTTTCTTCCACCAGTGTTTCTATGTACTTGTGTTTGTCCTAATAGTATATAAATCTTATACTTGGGGTTCTTTTTGACGAGGTTCTTCCTTTTTTTGCTTTTATATATATATATATATTTTTTTTTCTCTTGTCATATACTTTTATCAGTCTTTTCGTTTGTCTGTTTTTGTTTGTATACTTCATAAAACTTACCTTGGGGCCCATTTGGGCTGAGCCTTCTCTTTTATCTTCCCCCTTTTCCCTGTCTCTCTCTCTCTCTCTCTCTTTTTCTTTTTCTTTTATCTCTCATTGGGTGAGGAATCCCGATTGCTCAGAAACATTCCAGGGTGCACCTTGACTGCACCATGGTTGGTATACTCAGCTACATCCGTTCAGGTCAACTCTCACCAAAATGACTAGGAGGAGGAATGCCCAACAGAAGAAAAATACAGAGGATGGGTCTTCTGCAACAGAGCTAATGGCTATCGACATGGACAATATGTCGGAAAGAGAATTCAGGCTAACAATTATCCAGGCAATAGCTAGGTTAGAGAAAGCCACGGATGACCAAATGGAATTGATTAGGGCAGAACTGAAAGCCACAAGGAATGATGTTCAAAATGCTCTCAATGAGTTCCAATCTAATCTAAATTCTCTCAAAACTAGGGTAACTGAGACAGAAGATAGAATTAGTGATCTGGAGAACAAACAGATAGAGAGAAAGGATCAGGAGGAAGCCTGGAACAAACAGCTTAGAAGCCACTAAAACAGAATCAGGGAAATAAATGATGCCATGAAACATTCCAACATCAGAATTATTGGAATCCCTGAAAGGGAGGAGAAAGAAAGAAGTCTAGAAGATATAGTGGAACAAGTTCTTCATGAAAATTTTCCCAATCTCACGAAAGGAATGAGCGTTCACGTACTAGAGGCTGAAGGATCTCCACCCAAGATTATAGATTCCAAAAAAACATCAAGGCACCTGATAGTCAAATTGAGGAATCATAATTGTAGATACAATCTCTTGAAAGCCACTAGGACAAAGAAGCTCCTAACTTACAGAGGAAAGCCCATCAGAATAATGCCAGACCTGTCCACAGAGACCTGGCAAGCCAGAAAGGGCTGGCAAGATATATTTATGGCATTAATGAGAAGAACATGCAGCCAAGAATACTTTATCCAGCAAGACTGACATTCAAAATGAATGGAGAGATAAAGAGTTTCCAAGACCAGCAAGGCTTAAATTGCAACTATGCAACCACCAAGCCGACACTGCAGGAAATATTAAGGGGGGTCCTATAAAAGAGGAAAAATCCTAAGAAAAGCACTGAACAGAAATATAGAGACAATCAACAGAAAGAAAGACTTCAAAGGCAACACGATGTCAATAAAAACGTATCTATCAATAATCACTCTCAATGTGAATGGCCTAAAAGCACCCATAAAATGACACAGGGTTGCAGATTGGATAAAACGACAGGACCCATCCATATGTTGTCTACAAGAGACCCATTTTGAACCTAAGGATACACCTAGACTGAAAGTGAAGGGATGGAGAAGCATCTTTCATGCCAATGGGCCTCTAAAGGAGGCTGGGGTAGCGATTCTCATATCAGATAAATTAGATTTTAAACTAAAGACTGTAGTCAGAGATACAGAAGGACACTACATAATTCTTAATGGGACTATCCAAGAAGATGATCTAACAATTGTAAATATCTATGCCCCCAATATGGCATAGATATAGTGGAACAAGTTCTTCATGAAAGCCAATTACATAAGAAAACTATTAATCAAGATAAAGTGTCATATTGATATGAATACATTAATAGTAGGAGATTGTAACACGCCTCTCTCAGCAATAGACAGATCATGGAAGCAGAAAATCAATAAAGAAACAAGAGCATTGAATGACACATTGGACCAGATGGACCTCATAGATTTATGAGAACATTCCACCCTAAAACAACAGAATACTCATTCTTTTCAAGTGCACATGGAACCTTCTCCAGAATAGACCACAAACTGGGTCACAAATCAGGACTCAACCGATACCAAAAGACTGAGATTATTCCCTGCATATTCTTAGATCACAATGCTTTGAAACTGGAGTTCAATCAAAAGGCAAAGTTCGGAAGGAATTCAAACACATGGAAGCTAAAGACCACCTTGCTTAAGAATGCTTGGATCAACCAGGAGATCAAAGAAGAACTTAAACAATTCATGGAAACCAATGAGAATGAAGACACTTTGGTCCAAAACCTATAGGATACAGCAAACACGGTCCTAAGGGGGAAATACATAGCCATCCAAGCCTCCCTCAAAAAAATTGAAAAATCCAGAATACACCAGCTGTCTCTACATCTTAAAGAACTAGAGAATCAACAACAAATCAAACCAACTCCACACATAATAAGGGAAATGAATCAAGATTAGAGCTGAGATCAATGAGATAGAAACCAGAGATACAGTAGAACATATCAATGAAACTAGAAGCTGGTTTTTTGAAAGAATCAGTAAGATCGATAAACCATTGGCCACGCTAATCCAAAAGAAAAGAGAGAAAGCCCAAATTAATAAAATTATAAATGAAAAGGGAGAGATCACAACTAACACCAAGGTAGTAGAAACAATCATCAGAAGTTATTATCAACAGTTATATGCCAATAAGCTAAGCAACCTAGATGAAATGGATGCATTCCTGGAAAACTATAAATTCCCAAAATTGAACCAGGAAGAAATTGACAACCTGAATAGACTGATATCTAGTAACGAGATTGAAGCAGTGATCTAAAACCTCCCCAAAAAGAAGAGCCCAGGACCTGACGGATTCCCTGGGGAATTCTACCAAACGTTCAAAGAAGAAATAACACCTATTCTCCTGAAGCTATTTCAAAAAATTGAAGCAGAAGGAAAACTTCCAGACTCTTTCTATGAAGGCAGCATTACCCTGATCCCCAAACCAGGCAAAGAACCTACCAAAAAGGAGAATTTCAGACCAATATCACTGATGAATATGGATGCTAAGATTCTCAACAAGATCCTAGCAAACAGGATCCAACAGCACATTAAAAAGATTATCCACCATGACCAGGTGGGATTCATCCCTGGGTTACAAGGATGGTTCCACATTTGCAAATCAATCAATGTGATAGAACAAATCAATAAGAGAAGAGAGAAGAACTACATGGTCCTCTCAATTGATGCAGAAAAAGCATTTGACAAAATCCAGCATCTGTTCCTGATTAAAACGCTTCAAAGTATAGGGATAGAGGGAACATTCCTGAACTTCATCAAATCTATCTAAGAAAAACCCACAGCAAATATCATCCTCAATGGGAAAAAGCTTGCAGCCTTCCTGTTGAGATCAGGAACACGACAAGGATGCCCATTCTCACCACTCTTGTTCAACACAGTATTAGAAGTCCTAGCAACAGCAATCAGACAACAAAGAGAAATAAAAGGTATCCAAATTGGCAATGAAGAAGTCAAATTCTCTCTCTTTGCAGATGACATGATTCTTTATATGGAAAACCCAAAAGACTCCACCCTAAACTACTAGAACTCATATAGCAATTCAGTAACGTGGCAGGATACAAAGTCAGTGTACAGAAATCAGTGGCTTTCTTATACACTAACAATGAAAATACAGAAAGGGAAATTAGAGAATCAATTCCTTTTACTATAGCACCAAGAACCATAAGATACCTGGGAATAAACCTAACCAAAGAGGTAAAGGATCTGTACTTGAGGAACTATAGAACACTCATGAAAGAAATTGAAGAAGACACAAAAAGATGGAAGACCATTCCATGCTCTTGGATCGGAAGAATAAACATTGTTAAAATGTCTATACTGCCTAGAGCAATCTATACTTTTAATGCCATTCTGATCAAAATTCCACCGGTATTTTTCAACAAGCTGGAGCAAATAATCCTAAAATTTGTATGGAATCAGAAGAGACCCCAAATCGCTAAGGAAATGTTGAAAAACAAATATAAAACTGGGGGCATCACATTACCTGATTTCAAGCTTTACTACAAAACTGTGATAATCAAGACAGCATGGTACTGGCATAAAAACAGACACATAGGCCAGTGGAACAGAGTAGAGAGCCCAGATATGTACCCTCAACTCTATGGGCAAATAATCTTTGACAAAACAGGAAAAAATATACAGTGGAAAAAAGACAATCTCTTCAATAAATGGTGCTGGGAAAACTGGATAGCTATATTTAAAAGAATGAAACTCGACCATTCTCTTACACCATACACAAAGATAAACTCAAAATGGATGAAAGACCTCAACGTGAGACAGCAATCCATCAGAATACTAGAAAAGAACATAGGCAGTAACCTCTTCGAAATCAGCCACAGCAACTTCTTTCAAGTTATGTCTCCAAAGGCAACGGAAACAAAAGCAAAAATGAACTTTTGGGACTTCATCAAGATCAAAAGCTTAAGCACAGCAAAGGAAACAGTCAACAAAACAAAGAGGCAACCCACGGAATGGGAGAAGATATTTGCAAATGACAGTACAGACAAAAGGCTGATATCCAGGATCTATAAAGAACTCCTCAAACTCAACATACACAAAATAGCTAATCATATCAAAAAATGGGCAGAAGATATGAACAGACACTTCTCCAATGAACACATACAAATGGCTATCAGACACATGAAAAAATGTTCATCATCACTAGCCATCAGGGAGATTCAAATTAAAACCACATTGAGATACCACCTTACACCAGTTAGAATGGCCAAAATTAGCAAGACAGGAAACAACATGTATTGGAGAGGATGTGGAGAAAGGGGAGCCCTCTTACACTGTTGGTGGGAATGCAATTTTTGAAGCCACTTTGGAAAACGGTGTGGAGATTCCTCAAGAAATTAAAAATAGAGCTTCCCTATGACCCTGCAACTGAACTACTGGGTATTTACCCCAAAGATACAGATGTAGTGAAAAGAAGGGCCATCTGTACCCCAGTGTTTATAGCAGCAATGGCCACGGTTGCCAAACTGTGGAAAGAACCAAGATGCCCTTCAACGGACGAATGGAAAGGAAGATGTGGTCCATATACAATATGGAGTATTATGCCTCCATCAGAAAGGATGAATACCCAACTTTTGTAGCAACATGGACGGGACTGGAGGAGATTATGCTGAGTGAAATAAGTCAAGCAGAGAGAGTCAATTATCATATGGTTTCACTTATTTGTGGAGCATAACAAATAGCATGGAGGACAAGGGGAGATGGAGAGGAGAAGGGAGTTGAGGGAAATTGGAAGGGGAGGTGAACCATGAGAGACTATGGACTCTGAAAAACGATCTGAGAATTTTGAAGGGGTGGGGGTGGGAGGTTGGGGGCACCAGGTGGTGGGTATTGTAGAGGGCACGGATTGCATGGAGCACTGGGTGTGGTGTAAAAATAATGAATACTGTTATGCTGAAAAAAATAAAAAAATTAAAAAAAAAAAGAAATCAATGAATGAAATGAAGAATGCAGCAGAGAACATAACTAATAGGGCAAACCAGAAAGGTAAAGAATAAGGGACTTGGAGATTAGAAAAAATAGGAAAATTCAGTTAAAAGAGAACAGAAAACTTCAATTTCTAAGAAATGAAAAAACCCTATAAGAGCTATCAGATTTTATCAGAAGGAAATAGAAGAATAACCAGTGTAACAGAAGAAGAGGAAAGGGGGAATGGAGCAGAGAGTTTACTTAACTGATAGCAAAACTTCTCTAATCTGGGGAGGCAGTTGGACATACAAATCCATAGGGCTAGTGGAATACCATATTACCTCAAAGCAAAACAAAAACTTTCTCTAAGACACATTATAATGAAACTCAAAAATCAATGATAAATTCTTAACATGGAGAAGAGGGCAAAAAGTAACATCCAAAGAAAACCCTGGTAGCCCATATGTACATTTCCCAGCAGAAATTCTACAGGTCAGGAAAGAGTGGAAGGTCATATACAAAATGTTTGAAGATAAAAATGTCAACCAAGAATACTTTATGTTGGAAAGGTGTCCTTCAGATAGGAAAGAGAAATAAAGGATCTCACAAACAAAAACTGAGGGAGTTCACCACCACTAGACTTGCCTTGCAAGAAGTGCTCAAAAGAGTTCTTCAAGAATAAATTTTTTTAAAAAATGGTAATCAATGACATGAAAAAACATGTAGAAGCATACAACACTATAGTAAAGGTGAAAAATAGAAAAAGAAAACCATAACTATATTATAATGGCATGTTAACCAATTGACTACAATATAAAGATTAAAGGAAAAGAGCATTCAAAACAACTACAATAAAAAAACTTTAACTACTATAATTTGTTAATGAAATTCACAGTATAAAAACTGGTTATTTGTTACATCACAAATCTACAAAGGGTAAAAATGTGAAGCATTTATAGGCAAAGATAAGTTGCATCACCATAAAAGGGACTATTTTATCTGTAAGAGGTTTTATGTAAGCATCATAGTAACCATAAGCAAAAATTGTAAAAATCTAGAGTAGATTCAGGAAACAACAACAAAATACTGACAAATATGAAGAGAGAAATAGACAGCAATATTAGTATAGGACTTAAATACCCCACTATCAGCAACGATAGACTAGTAAGACAGAAATAAATTTTAATATTGGCATTAAACCATACTCTAAACTAAATGGACTTAATCTAGAACTTTCCATTCAATAAAAATAGAGTTCACATTCTTCTTAAATCCTCATGGAATATTCTCCATGAAAGATTATATGATAGGACACCAAAAAATTAACAAATTTAAAAAAAACTGAAACCATACAACTATCTTTTCTGACCAAATGGTATAAAACCAGAAACAAACAAGAAAAAAAGCTAGAAAAATCTACAAATATGTTGAAACTAAATAAGATACTCCTGATCAATTGTCAAAAAAAAAAAAAAAAGAAAGAAAGAAATCAAAAGGGAAAACTTAAAAATACCACGAAACAAATAAAAACAAAAATACTTATATCACAACTTAGGGGGTGGAGCAGTAGCAGTTCTGAGAAGGACATTTATAGCAATAAATACATGTATTAGGAAATTTAAAAGGTCTCAAGTAAACAACCTAAGGAATATCTCAAGGAACTAGAAAATAAGGATAAATTAGCCCAAACTTAGCAAAAAAGAAAATAATAAAGATCAGAGCAAAAATAAATAAATCTAGAAAAGCAACAGACAAAAAAACTACAAGTTGTGTTTTCAGAAAGATAAAATTAGCTACATTAGATAGGAAAAAAATGATCAAAATAAGATACTAAAAATAAACTATATAATGATACCACAGAAATATGTAGGATAAGAATGCACTATGAACAATTAAGTGGTAATTAGATAACCCAGAAGAAACAGATACATTTCTAAAGACACAAAAGTTACCAAGATTGAATCAGAAAGAAATGAAAAATCTGAATAGACCAATAGTGAATAAAGAATAAAAATAATTAAAAAAATATATATATCTCACAATGTAGGAAAACCCAGAACTAGACAGCTTCACTGGTGAAATCTAACAAACATTCAAAGAAGAATTAATTCCAATTCTTCTTAAACTACTTCAAAATAGGGTGCCTGGGTGGTTCAGTTAGTAAAGTATGACTCTTGGTTTCAGCTCAGGTCATGATCTCAGGGTCATGAAATTGAGTCCCTTGTCAGGCTCCATGCTCAAAGGGGAGTCTGCCTGAAGATTCTCTTCTTATCCCTCTCCCTCTGCACCTCTCCCTGCTCAGGCTCTCTTGCTGTAAAACAAATAAATAAAATCTTTAAAAAAAAAAAAAAGTGTGTGTGGGGGAATGGCACCTCGGTGGCCCAGTTGGTTGAGCATCCAACTCTTGACTTTAGCTCAGCTCATGATCTCAGAGGTGTGAGATCAAGCCTCACGTTGGACTCTAAGTTCAGTACAGAGTCTGCTTGGAATTCTCTCCTTCCCTCTCCTTCTGTCCTCATCTCCACTCACACACACGCTCTCTCTCACTAAAATAAATAAATCTTAAAAAAAAAATTCTTCAAATAAAAAAATTGAATAGGGGTGAGTATTTCCCAACCCCTTCTATGAGGCAAGCATTACTGTGATACCAAGGCCAAAACAGAACACTAAAAAGAAAACTGTTAACAATATTCCTGATAAATACAGATGTAAAAATTCTCAACAAGGGGCACCTGGGTGGCTCAGTGGGTTAAGCCACTGCGTTCTGCTTGGGTCATGATCTCAGGGTCCTGGGATCGAGTCCCACATCGGGCTGTCTGCTCAGCAGGGGGCCTGCTTCCCCCTGCCTCTCTGCCTACTTGTGATCTCTCTCTCTCTGTCAAATAAATAAATAAAATCTTTAAAAAAAATTTCTCAACAAAATACTAGAAAACCAAATTAAAAAACATAATTAAAGGATTATTCACCATGACCAAATGGGATTTATCCTTGGGTTGCAAGCCTAGTTTGACATATGTAAATCAATAAATGTAATACATCACATTAATAGAACAAGGTAAAACACACATGATCATCTCAGTAGCTACAAAAAAGCTTTTAATAAGATTCAGTATCATTTTGTGATAAAAACCCTCAACAAAGGGCACATGGGTGGCTCAGTGGGTTAAGTGTCTGCCTGCAGCTCAGGTCATGATCCCATCATCCTGGGATCAGTCCTGCATCTGGCTGCCTGCTCAGCAAGGAGTCTGCTTCTCCTCCTCCCCTCTCTCTGCCCCTTCCCTGGCTTGGGCTCTCTCTCTCTCTCTCTCTCTCAAATAAATAAAATCCTTAAAAACCCTCAAAAAATTAGACATATAAAGAACATATTTCAACATAATAAAGACCTCCTAAGACAAACCCATAGCTAACATTATACTTAACAGAGAAAAAGGGAGAGCTTTTTCTGGAACTTCAAGAAAAAAAAACAAGAATGCCCACTCAATATTCTTATTCACTATAGCATTAGAAGTCCTGGCTAAAGCAATTAGGCAAAACAAAGAAATAAGAAGCATACAAATGAGAGGAAAAAGTAAAACTGTCACTATTTGCAGATGGTATGATTTGGTATGTAATAAATCCCAGATACTTAACCAAAAAAACTGCTGACACAAATAAACAATTTTAGTTAAGTTTCAGGATATGAAATCAACATACAGAAATCATTTGCATTTCTCTACCCTGAAAATCAAACATCTGAAAAAGAAACAAAGAGGACTATTCCTCTTTTTAAATTGAAAAGAAAAAAATGGAAAGACACTTCATATTCATGGATTAGAAAAATGAAAAATGTTAAAATGTCCATACTACTCAAAGCCATAGGTAGATTACATGCAATCCCCATCAAAACTATGACATTCTTCAAAGAAGTAGAAAAAAACAAAAATCTTCAGATTAGTATGGAATCAAAAAAGACCCCAAATAGCTAAAGCAATCCTGAGGAAAAAGAACTCATCAGGAGGTAGGATACTTCTCGGTTTCTAACTATACTACATATCTTTAGTAATAAAAATAATGTGGCACTGGCATAAAAATAATCACAGAGACCAAGGTTGAACAGAACGGAGCGCCCAGAATTAAGCCCCTGCTTATATCATCAACTAGGATTTGACAAAGGAACACAGAACACTGTATAGGAAAAGATAGCCTCTTCAACAAATAGTGTTGGGGAGAACTGGATAAATACCTCACAAAAATTAACTTAAAATGGATCGAGGACTTAAACATGAAACCCAATACCGCAAAACTCCTAGAAAAATCTTAGCTAAGTTCCTTAACACTGACCTTGGCCATGAGTTTCTGGATATGAAACCAAAAACACAATCAAAGCAAGTATGAACAAATGGGATTACATAAAACTTAAAAAATTTCTTCACAGCTCAAGAGATAAAAAAGGCAACCTATAAAATGGGAGAAAGTTTTCAAACACCATACACCAGACAAGAGGTTAATATCCACAATACAGAGAATTCATAAAATTCAGTTAACAAAAAAAAAAATCATTTGATTAAAAAATGGCCACATGAACTAAATAAAAAATTTACCAAAAAAAAAAAAAAAGATATCCAAGTGGCCAAAAGAAATCTAAAAAAAAATGCTCAACAAAACAATGACCTTTTTCATTGTTGTTGTTTTGTTTTCCCATAGCTCATTAAACTGGAAGGACACTCAAATAACATGGGGATCAAGGAGACAACTTGAATTATATTACTATATACTTCATTCAGAAATACACCATATTATGATCCTTTGCCAAATGTAGTCAAAAAATTTTTTTTCAATGTATATGATTTTATTTATTATATTATGCTAGTCACCATAGAGTATATCATTCATTTTTGACATAGTGTTCCAAGATTGCTTATATATAACACCCAGTGCTCCATGAAATACATGCTCTCCTTAATACCCATCACTAGACCAACCCATTGCTCCACCCCTTTTCCCTCTAAAACCCTCAGTTTGTTTCATGGAGTCCAGTCTCTCATGGTTCATCTCCCACTCCAATCCCCCCCTTCATTTTTCCCTTCCTTCTCCTAATGTCCTCCATGCTATTCCTTATGTTCCACAAGTAAGTGAAACCATATGATAATTGACCCTTTTTGCTTGACTTATTTCACTCAGCATAATCTCCAGTTCCATCCATGTTGATGCAAAAGTTGGGTATTCATCCTTTCTGATGGCTGAGTACTATTCCATTGTATATATGGACCACATCTTCCTTATCCATTCATCTGGTGAAGAGCATCTCGGTTCTTTCCACATTTTGGCTATTGTGGACATTGCTTCTATGAACATTGGGGTACATATGGCTCTTCTTTTAACTACATCTGTATCTTTGGGGTAAATACCCAGTAGTGCAATTGCCGGGTCATAGGATAGCTCTATTTCTAATTTTTTTTAGGAACCTCCACACTGTTTTCCTAAGTGGCTACACCAAATTGCATTCCCACCAACAGTGTAAGAGGGTGCTCCTTTCTCCACAGCCTTTTCATCATTTGTTTCTTGCCTTGGTAATTTTTGCCCCCCTTCTAACTGGTGTAAGATGGTATCTCAGTGTGGTTTTGATTTTAATTTCCCTGATGGCTAATGATAATGAACATTTTTTCATGTGTCTGTTAGACATTTTTATGTGTTCATTGGAGAAGTGTCTTCTGCCCATTTTTTTTTTTTTTACTTATTGTTTTTTTGGGTGTTGAGTTTGAGAAGTTCTTTACAGATCTTTGATATCAGCCCTTTGTCTGTAGTATCATTCGCAAATATCTTCTTCCATTCCGCGGGTTGTGTCTTTGTTTTGTTTACTGTTTCCTTTGCTGTGCAGAAGCTTTTCTTAATGAAGCCCCAGAAGTTCATTTTTTGTTTTGTCTCCTTTGCCTTTGGAGACAGGTCTTGAAAGAAGTTGCTTTGATGTCGAAGCAGTCAATGCCTATATGCTTTCTATCAATATTGTGTTTAGGTAAATGTCTTCTCTGTTTGTTATACTTTCTGAGTATTAATGAAGTTAATTATTTCCTGGTTTTCTAAAAATCTTTGTGGGGGCAAGGGGTGTTTTGGGGGAAAAGCAATAGTTTTTCAGTCAAAAATTGTTTTTCCTTCAGAGACTTTTGGACACTACTAACAATGAAAACCAATCTCTTTGTATTTGGAATGGCTTTTATGTTGTTATTTTTCCTTATCTTCCTATTTCTGTCAAACTTTGACATTATTAACAAACATATCATTACAGAACTTTTTAAATTATTTTTAATAAATTTCATTATTTTTAATAATAAGGCCTCAATACTTCACTACTATGGATGAAGAACAGATTCATTGTGTGGAATCCTTACATCTTATTAAGCTGACAATTTTAAGTGGGTCTACAAACATTATCTACTTATTCTATCCAGTTTTTCCTCTATTCATTATTCTTCAGATTTTATATTTGCTTACCAATTTCAAAATAGACCATAATCAATGATTTTTAAAGTGTGTTTCTGCTTTTTCATTTTATTAAACATATCTGACATATAGTATTGTGTAAACTTAAGGCGTAGCACATGTTGTTTTGATAATATATTTATTGTGATGATTGAGGTTGTAGCAGTATTCAGCACCTTACCATCTTGGATAATTATAATACAATATTTTTATCTATATTCATTATAACAAGCAGATCTCTATGGCTTATTTACTACTTGTTCCAAGTTCGTACCATTAAACATCAACTTTATTACCTCTGGTAATCACCACTTTGTTAGGTTTGTTTTATGAGTTCATCATTTTAGATTCCAAATGTAAGTGAGATCATCTAATATTTGCCTTTCTGGGTCTGACTTATCTCACTTAGCATAAATCCCTCAAGGCTCATCATGCATGTTCTCATAAATGGCAAGCTAGCCTCCCTTCTTATGGCTGAATAATATTCCAATGTATACAAATACCACATCATTTTGTTCCTTTATCCATTGATGGGCATTTTGACAGTTCTACTTTGGCTATTGCCAATAATGCTGCAAGAAGCATGGAAACCCATCTATCATTCTCAAAGTCTATTTTTCTTTCCTTATACCTGTGAGTGGAAATTGAGGGATCACATAGTAATTTTTTTTTAATTTATTGAGGAACTTCCATATTAATTTCCATAGTGGTTGGATTTGCATTTCCCTCATGATTAGTTGAGTATCTTTTCATTTTTTAAATAACACAAGGAAATGGAGAAGGCACTATCATTTTTTATGTCATATCATCTTTACTTGAATCTTTCCTAAGTATATCTAAAGCCATCATGGCTTCTTTATTCCCTGTCCAACCCTTCCTGTCAAATCTTTGAAGTATCTATTCTCTACCTCAATATTTAGCCATTATACATTCTTATATGGTTAATTAGTATTTTACATCGTCAATATTGTAAGTTGTTAGAGAGAAGAAAATAAATTTCACTCTGTATTTTTCATAGTATTCAGATTTCTGCTGAAGGGGAAGGCGCCTGGGTGCCTCAGTCCGTTGAGTGTCCAACTCTTGATTTTGGCTCAGGTCATCCTCTCAGGGTCCTAAGATCAAACCCTGCCTCAGACTCAGTGCTCACTCTGGAGTCTGCTTCAGATTCTCTCTCTCCCTCCCCCCGCTTGTATGCAGATTCTCTCTCTCTCTCTCTCTCTCCTCCTCCATCCCTCCAAAACAAATACATCTTTAAAAAATTTTTTGAATGAGGAGGAGTCAAGATGGCGGAGAAGTAGCAGGCTGAGACTACTTCGGGTAGCGGGAGATCAGCTAAATAGCTTATCTAAAGATTGCAAACACCTACAAATCCAACGGGAGATTGAAGAGAAGAAGAACAGCAATTCCAGAAACAGAAAATCAACCACTTTCTGCAAGGTAGGACTGGCGGAGAAGTGAATCCAAAGCGACGGGAAGATCGACCGCGGGGGGAGGGGCCGGCTCCCGGCGAGCGGCGGAGCAACGGAGCAAAATCAGGACTTTTAAAAGTCTGTTCCGCTGAGGGACATCGCTCCAGAGGCTTAACTGGGGTGAAGCCCAGGCGGGGTCAGCGCGGCCTCAGGTCCCGCAGGGTCGCAGAAGGATCGGGGGTGTCTCAGTGTCGCAGAGCTTACCGGTATTAGAACGGGGAAGCCGGCTGCAGAGACAGAGCCGAGGAGTGACTCTCAGCTCAGGGTTGCCTTGAACCGGTCGCAGGCTCGGTCAGCTCGGAGCGCGGCCGGAGGCCAAAGTGACGGGAGTCGTTTGGCGCTGTTCTCTGAGGGCGCGCTGGGGAGTGGGGCCCCGGGCTCTCGGCTCCTCCGGGCCGGAGACCGGGAGGCCGCCATCTTTATTCCCGTCCTCCGGACTCTACGGAAAGCGCTCGGGGAACAAAAGCTGCCGAAAGCGAACCCGAGCGGATGACTCAGCGCGGCCCCGGGTAGGGGCGGTGCAACTCCGCCTGGGGCAAAGACGCTTGAGAATCACTACAACAGGCCCCTCCCCCAGAAGATCAACGGGAAACCCAGCCAGGACCAAGTTCACCTACCAAGGAGAACAGCGGAATTCCAGAGGAGAAGAAAGCAAAGCACAGAACTCATGGCTTTCTCCCCATGATTTTTTAGCCTTGCAGTTAATTTAATTTTTTTTTCTTTTTCAATTTTTTTTTCTTTTTCTCTTCTTCTGCTAAATTTTTTTTTAACTTTTACCGTTTTCTTTTTTTTAACTTTTTTAAATAGTTTATCTAATATATATATATTTTTTCCTCTTTTTATATTTTTTCTTTATCGGCTTTCTTTTTTTTAATAGTTTTTTTTTTCTTTCTTTCTGAACCCCTTTTTATCCCCTTTCTCCCCCCTCACAATTCAGGATCTCTTCTGATTTGGCTAAAGTATATTTTCCTGGGGTTGTTGCCACCCTTTTAGTATTTTACTTGCTCCTTCATAAACTCTTATCTGGACAAAATGACAAGGCGGAAAAATTCACAACAAAAAAAAGAACAAGAGGCAATACCAAAGGCTAGGGACCTAATCAATACAGACATTGGTAATATGTCAGATATAGAGTTCAGAATGACGATTCTCAAGGTTCTAGCCGGGCTTGAAAAAGGCATGGAAGATATTAAAGCAACCCTCTCGGGAGATATAAAAGCCCTTTCTGGAGAAATAAAAGAACTAAAATCTAACCAAGTTGAAATCAAAAAAGCTATTAATGAGGTGCAATCAAAAATGGAGGCTCTCACTGCTAGGATAAATGAGGCAGAAGAAAGAATTAGCGATATAGAAGACCAAATGACAGAGAATAAAGAAGCTGAGCAAAAGAGGGACAAACAGCTACTGGACCACGAGGGGAGAATTCGAGAGATAAGTGACACCATAAGACGAAACAACATTAGAATAATTGGGATTCCAGAAGAAGAGGAAACAGAGAGGGGAGCAGAAGGGATATTGGAGAGAATTATTGGAGAGAATTTCCCCAATATGGCAAAGGGAACAAGCATCAAAATCCAGGAGGTTCAGAGAACCCCCCTCAAAATCAATAAGAATAGGTCTACACCCCGTCACCTAATAGTAAAATTGACAAGTCTTAGTGACAAAGAAAAGATCCTGAAAGCAGCCCGGGAAAAGAAGTCTGTAACGTACAATGGTAAAAATATTAGATTGGCAGCAGACTTATCCACAGAGACCTGGCAGGCCAGAAAGAGCTGGCATGATATATTCAGAGTACTAAATGAGAAAAACATGCAGCCAAGAATACTATATCCAGCTAGGCTATCATTGAAAATAGATGGAGAGATTAAAAGCTTCCAGGACAAACAAAAACTGAAAGAATTTGCAAATACCAAACCAGCTCTACAGGAAATATTGAAAGGGGTCCTCTAAGCAAAGAGAGACCCTAAAAGTAGTAGATCACAAAGAAACAGAGACAATATACAATAACAGTCACCTTACAGGCAATACAATGGCACTAAATTCATATCTCTCAATACTTACCCTGAATGTTAATGGGCTAAATGCCCCAATCAAAAGACACAGGGTATCAGAATGGATAAAAAAACAAAAACCATCTATATGTTGCCTACAAGAAACTCATCTTACACCCGAAGACACCTCCAGGTTTAAAGTGAGGGGGTGGAAAAGAATTTACCATGCTAATGGACATCAGAAGAAAGCAGGAGTGGCAATCCTTATATCAGATCAATTAGATTTTAAGCCAAAGATTATAATAAGAGATGAGGAAGGACACTATATCATACTCAAAGGAACTGTCCAACAAGAAGATCTAACAATTTTAAATATCTATGCCCCTAACGTGGGAGCAGCCAACTATATAAACCAATTAATAACAAAATCAAAGAAACACATCGACAAGAATACAATAATAGTAGGGGATTTTAACACTCCCCTCACTGAAATGGACAGATCATCCAAGCAAAAGATCAACAAGGAAATCAAGGCCTTAAATGACACACTGGACCAGATGGACATCACAGATTTATTCAGAACATTTCATCCCAAAGCAACAGAATACACATTCTTCTCTAGTGCACATGGAACATTCTCCAGAATAGATCACATTCTTGGTCCTAAATCAAGTCTCAACCGGTATCAAAAGATTGGGATCATTCCCTGCATATTTTCAGACCACAATGCTCTAAAGCTAGAACTCAATAACAAGAGGAAATTTGGAAAGAACCCAAATACATGGAGACTAAACAGCATCCTTCTAAAGAATGAATGGGTCAACCAGGAAATCAAAGAAGAATTGAAAAAATTTATGGAAACAAATGATAATGAAAACACAACAGTTCAGAATCTGTGGGACACAACAAAGGCAGTCCTGAGAGGAAAATATATAGCAGTACAAGCCTTTCTCAAGAAACAAGAAAGGTCTCAGGTACACAACCTAACCCTACACCTAAAGGAGCTGGAGAAAGAACAAGAAAGAAACCCTAAACCCAGCAGGAGAAGAGAAATCATAAAGATCAGAGCAGAAATCAATGAAATAGAAACCAAAAAAACAATAGAACAAATCAACGAAACTAGGAGCTGGTTCTTTGAAAGAATTAATAAGATTGATAAACCCCTGGCCAGACTTATCAAAAAGAAAAGAGAAAGGACCCAAATAAATAAAATCATGAATGAAAGAGGAGAGATCACAACGAACACCAAAGAAATACAGACAATTATAAGAACATACTATGAGCAACTCTACGCCAACAAATTTGACAATCTGGAAGAAATGGATGCATTCCTAGAGACATATAAACTACCACAACTGAACCAGGAAGAAATAGAAAGCCTGAACAGACCCATAACCAGTAAGGAGATTGAAACAGTCATCAAAAATCTCCAAACAAACAAAAGCCCAGGGCCAGACGGCTTCCCGGGGGAATTCTACCAAACATTTAAAGAAGAACTAATTCCTATTCTCCTGAAACTGTTCCAAAAAATAGCAATAGAAGGAAAACTTCCAAACTCATTTTATGAGGCCAGCATCACCTTGATCCCAAAACCAGACAAGGATCCCAACAAAAAAGAGAACTACAGACCAATATCCTTGATGAACACAGATGCAAAAATTCTCGCCAAAATACTAGCCAATAGGATTCAACAGTACGTTAAAAGGATTATTCACCACGACCAAGTGGGATTTATTCCAGGGCTGCAAGGCTGGTTCAACATCCGCAAATCAATCAATGTGATACAACACATTAATAAAAGAAAGAACAAGAACCATATGATACTCTCCATAGATGCTGAAAAAGCATTTGACAAAGTACAGCATCCCTTCCTGATCAAAACTCTTCAAAGTGTAGGGATAGATGGCACATACCTCAATATTATCAAAGCCATCTATGAAAAACCCACCGCAAATATCATTCTCAATGGAGAAAAACTGAAAGCTTTTCCGCTAAGGTCAGGAACACGGCAGGGATGTCCGTTATCACCACTGCTATTCAACATAGTACTAGAAGTCCTAGCCTCAGCAATCAGACAACAAAAGGAAATTAAAGGCATCCAAATCGGCAAAGAAGAAGTCAAACTATCACTCTTCGCAGATGATATGATACTCTATGTGGAAAACCCAAAAGACTCCACTCCAAAACTGCTAGAACTTGTACAGGAATTCAGTAAAGTGTCAGGATATAAAATCAATGCACAGAAATCAGTTGCATTTCTCTACACCAACAATAAGACAGAAGAAAGAGAAATTAAGGAGTCCATCCCATTTACAATTGCACCCAAAACTATAAGATACCTAGGAATAAACCTAACCAAAGAGACTAAGAATCTATACTCAGAAAACTATAAAGTACTCATGAAAGAAATTGAGGAAGACACAAAGAAATGGAAAAATGTTCCATGCTCCTGGATTGGAAGAATAAATATTGTGAAAATGTCTATGCTACCTAAAGCAATCTACACATTTAATGCAATTCCTATCAAAGTACCATCCATTTTTTTCAAAGAAATGGAACAAATAATCCTAAAATTTATATGGAACCAGAAAAGACCTCGAATAGCCAAAGGAATATTGAAAAAGAAAGCCAAAGTAGGTGGCATCACAATTCCGGACTTCAAGCTCTATTACAAAGCTGTCATCATCAAGACAGCATGGTACTGGCACAAAAACAGACACATAGATCAATGGAACAGAATAGAGAGCCCAGAAATGGACCCTCAACTCTATGGTCAACTCATCTTCGACAAAGCAGGAAAGAATGTCCAATGGAACAAAGACAGCCTCTTCAATAAATGGTGTTGGGAAAATTGGACAGCCACATGCAGAAAAATGAAATTGGATCATTTCCTTACACCACACACGAAAATAGACTCAAAATGGATGAAGGATCTCAACGTGAGAAAGGAATCCATCAAAATCCTCGAGGAGAACACAGGCAGCAACCTCTTCGACGTCAGTCGCAGCAACATCTTCCTAGGAACATCACCAAAGGCAAGGGAAGCAAGGGCAAAAATGAACTTTTGGGATTTTATCAAGATCAAAAGCTTTTGCACAGCAAAGGAAACAGTGAACAAAACCAAAAGACAACTGACAGAATGGGAGAAGATATTTGCAAATGACATATCAGATAAAGGGCTAGTGTCCAAAATCTATAAAGAACTTAGCAAACTCAACACCCAAAGAACAAATAATCCAATCAAGAAATGGGCAGAGGACATGAACAGACATTTCTGCAAAGAAGACATCCAGATGGCCAACAGACACATGAAAAAGTGCTCCATATCACTCGGCATCAGGGAAATACAAATCAAAACCACCATGAGATATCACCTCACACCAGTCAGAATGGCTAAAATTAACAAGTCAGGAAATGACAGATGCTGGCGAGGATGCGGAGAAAGGGGAACCCTCCTACACTGTTGGTGGGAATGCAAGCTGGTGCAACCACTCTGGAAAACAGCATGGAGGTTCCTCAAAATGTTGAAAATAGAACTACCCTATGACCCAGCAATTGCACTGCTGGGTATTTACCCTAAAGATACAAACATAGTGATCCGAAGGGGCACATGCACCCGAATGTTTATAGCAGCAATGTCTACAATAGCCAAACTATGGAAAGAACCTAGATGTCCATCAACAGACGAATGGATAAAGAAGATGTGGTATATATACACAATGGAATACTATGCAGCCATCAAAAGAAATGAAATCTTGCCATTTGCGACGACGTGGATGGAACTAGAGGGTATCATGCTTAGCGAAATAAGTCAATCGGAGAAAGACAACTATCATATGATCTCCCTGATATGAGGGAGAGGAGATGCAACATGGGGGGTCGAGGGGGTAGGAGAAGAGTAAATGAAACAAGATGGGATTGGGAGGGAGACAAACCATAAGTGACTCTTAATCTCACAAAACCAACTGAGGGTTGATGGGGGGAGGGGGTTGGGAGAGGGGGTGGGGTTATGGATATTGGGGAGGGTATGTGCTATGGTGAGTGTTGTTGTGAAGTGTGTAAACCTGGCGATTCGCAGACCTGTACCCCTGGGGATAAAAATATATGTTTATAAAGCTGTAAAAAAAAAAAAAAAAAAAAAAGAAAGAAAGGATGAATCCCCAAGTTTTGTAGCAACATGGACGGGACTGGAAGAGATTATGCTGAGTGAAATAAGTCAAGCAGAGAGAGTCAATTATCATATGGTTTCACTTATTTGTGGAGCATAACAAATAGCATGGAGGACAAGGGGAGATGGAGAGGAGAAGGGAGTTGAGGGAAATTGGAAGGGGAGGTGAACCATGAGAGACTATGGACTCTGAAAAACGATCTGAGAATTTTGAAGGGGTGGGGGGTGGGAGGTTGGGGGCACCAGGTGGTGGGTATTGTAGAGGGCACGGATTGCATGGAGCACTGGGTGTGGTGCAAAAATAATGAATACTGTTATGCTGAAAAAAATAAAAAATTAAAAAAAAAAAAAAAAAAAAAAAAAAAAAAAAAATTTTTTGAATGAACTGGAATAGAAGGAGGGTGTAGGTGGTAAATCTTGACTAACAGAAGTTCCAACTACTGCTTATTTTCCCAGTTAAATTTTACATCAGTTTCATGAAGTAGGTAATACAGCCTCCAAATGACAGATGTGGAATCTGACCTTTGCAGGGGCTACATTACTTTTCCAAGACGACTCAGGCAGTGGGAGGAATAGGAATGAAATTCATTTGAGTTTGCACCAAAGTCTGAGACTCTTCCATTACACAAAGCTGCATCCAGGCCTTTAGTAAATAAGTAGCATATATACAAACAAATACGAATTATTTGTTCCACGGGTATATTTTTCTAACTTGCCCTTGTTCTTACTTTCATTAAAGCCAAGTAGTATATATCATACCAATTTTATATGCTGTGCCTTATGGAACATCAGTATGGCTTCTGGCCATAGCAAATCAAAGAAGTCAGGTCATAATACACTATGAAACATCAAGATGAGGTTTGCATGTTAAAATCTTGTGATCCACAACTGAATAATGTTAATCCTATGCAAAACAGGACTTCAGACACGATGCAGGGTGACATGAGCTATGTAAATGACAAGCATTTGTGATTTTTATTACCCCTCAGTCAATGTAAAAATTATAAATATTAGTCAGGAAAGAAACAAAACACTAAAAACTGACTTTAAGAGAAATTTTCTCCAATTAATGGCCGATGTGTTCCTTGCACTGCTACAATTTTTCATGCAAGGAATCAATGCAGAAATCTATTTCAAATCTGTGTTGTATTTTGTAAAGTTCAATTATACAAATTCAAGCAAACTCTAGTTAAAAAAAAAGAAAGAAAGAAAGAAAAAGAAAAAGTCAAGTGAGTTTCAAAGGACAGGCAGCAAACTATTCTAATAAACATGCAGTGTTTTATAATTTTTAAGCAATAAATTTGATTATATAAAATGGCTTACTCCCAAAAACATGTAAAGTCACAAGACTCCTTAAAGTAATAAAGTATTGGGACTTAGAAAGTTATTTGCTAAAGATATTGAGGAAAAAAACCTTAAAAATTTATCTTAAGGTTTTAATGAATGCTAGCATCTTATCACAAAAATCATACTATTTATCTTTAGCCCACATTATGCGGAAAGAACTCAAAAAAGGATATGGAACTAGGGAAAGTTTATTTTAAGAAAATGCTTTAATAATTTGGAAATGGGAAACTAAACACTGTTTCTTTAGGAAAAAAAAAAAAAAAAATTCAAAGTCCATGAAAGATCTTAAAAGGATTTTAAAGTGTTTTTCTTCCCCAACTACATCAGGGCCAAAACAAGGGTTTTCACATGTTAAGACCTAAGATTCAGTCAGATTTCAGGAAACATTCAGAAAGTCTAATTGGTCACTTGTATGCATGTATAAACATGGCAAGACTTTTTTTAGGGAGCCTGGGTGACTCAGTTGGTTGTGCAACTGCCTTTGGCTCAGGTCATGATCCTGGAGTCCTGGGATAGAGTCCCCCATTGGGCTCCCTGCTTGGCAGGGAATCTGCTTCTCCTGCTGACCTCTCTCCTCTCATTCTCTCTCTCTCTCTGATAAATAACAAAATCTTAAAAAAAAAAAAAAAAAGACTTTATTTTAAATTCTAATATAAAGTGTTAGGATAAGCTCATCTTTTAAACTGAAGATAAAGTTTACTAAAGATAGGGAAGATCTCTTCTTTGTCAACTACAAAACATTGTTGAGCAAAAGTCAAGAACACAAAATATTCAGAGTTATACATTGTTCCTAGGTCAGAGGACTCAACAGTATTAACATGTCAATTTTCCCTCAAACTATTTTAAGAGTCAAAGCAAGTCCAGTCAAAATCCAAGCAGACATTTTAGTAGAAACTGACAAGCTGATTCTAAGTTTTACATAGAAATGTGAAGGAACCATACATACATTTTAAAAATATTGACAGAGAACAAAGTTGATGGATTTATACTACTTGACTGTAAGAATTGTTTTAAAATATTATTTTAAAGCAACTATACAATGTGGTATTGGCATCAAGACAGAAAAACAGAAAACAGAGTCCAAAAATGAAAGGACACATCTATAGTCAATTGGTTTCCAAAAATTTACAAAAGCAATTTAATGAACAAGTATTTTCAAAAATGTTCTGGAATCATTTGATATTTCTTTTTTTTTTTTTTAAAGATTTATTTATTTGACAGAGATCACAAGTAGGCAGAGAGGCAGGCAGAAAGAGAGAGGAGAAAGCAGGCTCCCTGCTGAGAAGAGAGCTTGATGTGGTACTCAATCCCAGGACCCTGAGATCATTACCTGAGCCAAAGACAGAGGCTTTAACCCACTGAGCCACCCAGGCGCCCCAGGAATCATTTGATATTTCTATAAACAAAAGTTCTCTGATACTATCTCCTACCATATAAAATAAACTCAAGATCAATCATAGGTTTAATATAAAAGCTGTGAACATTATACTATTTCTTGAACAATACATAAGTGTAATTTTTTCAGACTATGGATTGGTAAATATTTCCTGAATAAAACAGAAAAAGCATTATTTGTTAAAAAATATAAGTTTTCAACAACATGAACAGTATTTACTCTTTGAAAAACCACTTAACAAGAACCAAGTCCAGAATAAGAAAACATATCTGATGAAGTATTAGTAATGCAGAATATATATAGGAAAACTTTCCAAGTATAATAAGAACACAAACTAATAAAAAAATACACAATATATTTAAAAACTTACTTTACAAGAATAGGTATGCTAATAAAAAGTAACCCTAAGAAAAGTTGTTCATAATTATTCACTAGTGAAATGCAAATTGAATCACTGATGTACCAGCACATACCTTTTAGAATGTATGTAATTAGGAAGACAATGTACAATGAAAAGAATGTTTAACAAATTAAACATTCAAACATTATTACTGGGGAATGTAATATGGTAAAGCCACTTTTAGAAACAGTTTGTTTTTTGTTTTTGATGTTGCTGTTGTTTTTTCAAAAAGCTAAACATTGGGGCACCTGGGTGGCTCAGTGGGTTAAAGCCTCTGCCTTCGGCTTTCATCATGATCTCAGGTTCCTGGGATCGAGCCCCGCATCAAGCTCTCTGCTCAGCAGGGAACCTGCTTCCCCACCTTCTCTCTCTGCCTGCCTCTCTGCCTACTTGTGATCTCTGTCAAATAAATAAAAATCTTTAAAAAAAAAAAAAGCTAAACATTGATATAACCCAACCATTCCACTCCTAGTAATATGGTTAAAAGACTATGACCCTGCAATTGCACTATTGGGTATTTACCCCAAAGATACAGATGGAGTGAAAAGAAGGGCCATCTGTACCTCAATGTTTATAGCAGCAATGGCCACGGTCACCAAACTGTGGAAAGAACCAAGATGCCCTTCAATGGACGAATGGATAAGGAAGATGTGGTCCATATACACTATGGAGTATTATGCCTCCATCAGAAAGGATGAATACCCAACTTTTGTAGCAACATGGACGGGACTGGAAGAGATTACGCTGAGTGAAATAAGTCAAGCAGAGAGAGTCAATTATCATATGGTTTCACTTATTTGTGGAGCATAACAAACAACATGGAGGACATGGGGAGAAGGAGAGGAGAAGGGAGTTGAGGGAAATTGGAAGGGGAGATGAACCATGAGAAACTATGGACTCTGAAAAACAATCTGAGAGTTTTGAAGGGGCGGGGGAGTGGGAGGTTGGGGAAGCCGGTGGTGGGTATTAAGGAGGGCACATATTGCATGGAGCACTGGGTGTGGTGCATAAACAATGAGTTCTGTTACATTGAAGAGAAATAAATAAAATTTTTAAAAAAGACAAATCAAAATGTATGTTCCTACAAAGACTTATACACAAATGTTTATCACATTCCTAGCTGTAATAGGTCCAAGCTGGAAATGAGCCCAATGTCCATCAACAAGTGAACCATAAATAAATTGCAGAAAGTCTAGAAAAGGGTCTATGTCTCGGTAGTAAATGGAATGAACTAATGACACATGCAGCAATATGGGTAACTTGGAATAATAATGCTAAATGAAAAGGCAGACAGAAGAAGGTATGTACTGTAGGATCACATTTATATACAATGATAGAAACTACAAACTAATCTACAAGGACAGAAACGCTGATCCCTGAGTGTCTTGAGCAAGTTGAGTGGTTTGGGGGTTACAACGAAGCCCAAGTAAATTTTGTAGTAACAGATATGTTCATTATCTCAGTAAGAGTGATGGATTCCTGAGTACATATAAATGTATGTGTGTGTGTGTGTGAACACAAAATTATACATTTTAAATATATGTACTTCATCATATGCATCTATCCCTCAATTAAGTTGAAAAATCAGTCATGGAAACAAAAGGCATACTGTTGCATTTGCTTCTCAATGGTCACTGGAAATGAAGAAAAAAGGCCAGAGGATGTAAAATTGCCCACTCAGCAGACCTCTCCCTCTACTAAATAAAAATATCCCTTCCCTACAATTTCCCATTTCTGTTGCTCATCTGGTGTCAAGGCTTATGTGAAAACAACTAGGATGAATTCCAGACTGTGGAGTACATCCTTATATAGGAATGACGAGAATGTATTGGTAGAAATTGTAACTATAGCAAAACCTAGTGTCCAGTTGTTTTTTTTTTTTTCCTCTTAAGATAACCTAGGGAACTACTTAAGTATTTGTACATACTATCCAATCTGTTCTACAGTAATTAAATTCTTTTCAGGGAATTTTAAAAGAAGAGACAATTTTTTTTAAGTACATGAAGTACAGATTAACTTTTTTTTTTTTTTTTTTTACTTCTACAACTATTAGTAAGGATTAGCAAGGACAGCGACAGAAAATTCATTCAGCTATTTTCCACCGGGTCAATTCCTTGTCTAATCAAGTCAGTCATTCCCTCCAGAAAAGCAAGCTATGTATCAACTGTGCACAGCATTATTGAAAATAAAACAAACAGGAAAACATTTAACTGCTTGAGTATTGTTCTGACCTCTCCACAATGGGCACATGCAGGGAAAGATCACATTTCTAAGGCACATTGTGTTGAGGCCAATAATGCCTAGAGGATGTTCTATCAATATCTTCAGACTCTAAGACCCTGTCAAGGGCTACGGAAAATCAGAATCTCAAGCATATCTGTCACACGTCTGTAGCACACATATTATATGAGCTGACACTAGGAAGCTCTGGGCTGGAAGACGTTTATGCTCCTACACCTCATGGAAAATTGACATAAAAAGGAATACTAAATTTTCCATTCCTCTGTGTTAGACTAAGTAGGATTTGATTTCTCTAGACTTCCCCAACAGCTGCAATCCCTCCAATAGCATTTCTTCCAACAAAATGCAGATTTATGAAGAATTATATTTCTGAAAAGGCACGATGGATAATAAAATTTTGTTACTTTTTCCTATTATATATATTTCTTCAGAAACTTGTATCTTCTGTGAATAAGGTCAAAACCCCGAATACTTCAGTGAAATTACCACAACAGTCACTTTATTTGTTCTTTTTTTATATAAAAGACCTACCATCGTTGTATGTTTGTTAAGCTTTTAATCAATTAAATAATATAGCACACAATTTCACTATGAAATCATATGCAATATATATGTGCCTTGAATTCCTCTTATTTCTATGATTAGAAGTGCAATACATTATTCCCTTTGGGAAACCAAGAGTAAAAGGTTACCAAAATCATTCTTTGCATGGGGGAAAAAAAAAATAAAAGGAACACTAAACAATAGTTCAAGATTCAAAGTATTAGCAACCCCAGAGAAATGGTAAACAAAGAAATAATCCCTTTTACTGTTCCAGTTTACTGCCCAGTGAGCAGATCATAGGCACAGCATAAGGAAGAAGAAACCATGGTACAGAGAAAAGGCAGAACACAGTCATCTTCCCCAGCTGAGCAAATGGATCTGGAAGTCTGAAGAAGCCAAGGCAGCTAGAATTTATTGGATAGCCTACCAAAAAAGGAAGACTTGCTAAGAGAGAATAGGCTAGAAATCTACATAGAATCATCACAAACATGTGAGGAAATTACCTGACACTCAGAAGAGAACTACCTGAACGTATTAAAGAAAGCTCCAAATCAGTGTGGGAAAAACCTCTTAATTCAAGAGGCAGACAAACAGGATTCAGTAGAGTTTTGCCTCAGAACAGAGTAAAATTTTACCTCAATAAACCACTGTCCTATTCCCACCTAATAAATTTAGGAGAGACCCCCAACGAGTAGCTTCCAAGTAACTTAAGTGCATATCCTAACAGAACACCAAAATACGGAGAGGAAAACTAAAGTATCCAGCACCAAGAAAACAAAATCCATAAAGGCATCCTATTACAAAATCCCTATGGATACAAAGAAACAGCAAACTGTGATCCAAAAATAGAAAAAAAAAAAAATCAAGCAAGCAAAATCAGCTAAATTTATGCATTGACCTTAATCGAAATTATGAACTCGCTCTTCAAAACACATTTTCTACAAGAATGAAGAAGAACATACAGACGAATAAACATTTCCAAGTTCTGTATCAGATCAAGGATTTCTATGTAGACCATTTAAGAACTCAGAATACTTAGCCAAATATTTAAACACCTTAATAAACCAAAGTAGATACAGCATCACAAACATGAAAGTGAAAAAATGCTCAAAATCATTAGTAATTAAGAAAACGTGAATTACAATAAAGAGAAAATAATATGCACATGTTTAAGAGAGGAATCTTTTAAAAGCTTCATCATGCAAGTTTCATGCTGGTTTTGAGAGAAATGCAACTCTCAAACACTGTGGTATGAATAATGAGAAAAGGACTTTGTAAGACATTTTAGCAGCTCCTTAAAAGATCAAAGATAGACAGGATATACAATCCAGCAATTCCACTTCAAGGTATTTACTCCTGAGAAATGAAAGCATCTGCTCACACAAAAACTTATTCATGACTGTCAATACCCCTTCTATTCAGAACTGCCGAAACCTAGAAATAATCCAAATATCCAATAAAAAGAAATGGACAAATGCTGATATACTGTTACAACGAACTGCTTCTCCGGAAAAAGGAGTTGGTTACTGAGTAAAAAACAATGTAGGTGAGTCTCAAAACGATTTCATGAGAAAGTAGAAAAAAAAAAAAAAAAAAAAAACCAGCACATACTCTAGAATTCCCTCTACATACAATTCTAGAAATTCTAACTAATTTTGTGACATAACACAAATCAACAGTTGTTTGGAGACAAGGAGGAGCGGAGATGGATTAGAGGGAGTGGTCGCAAACAGACACAAGGCAGATTGTGGGGTAGCGGGGGGACATTTCATTATCTTGATGGTTTCCCAGTCGTGCATGTAGAATAAAACTTAAATTGTACACTTTATAGGCACTATGTTACATACATCAAATTCAAGTAGTTCTTAGAAGCATTTTTTTAAACACTTAAGAAAAATCTACTTCAGATTTGTGAATCCTATTATTTTAGGAATTGCAGTACAAGAAAAACCTTACCGTCCGAATTCCTTCGTCCATTTCTTACCAGAGCGAAGTGATGTATTTCGTTGAGGAACTCCAGGGAAGAAAATGAAACACCCGCACGAGCCCCTTCTCTGTCGCCTTTTCTCAGATCTGCTTTCCCGAGAGTAGAGAGAGCATTCATTCTGGTTTTCCCTCTGCTGTGCAGCAAGACACCGGGCCAATTTAAAAAACAAAACAGAAAACAAAACAAACTTGTACTTAAAATACAGGAATAACCTATATTATTTGTCATAAAACTAGCCTTCAGTTGTTTACCAAATATTTGTGAAAGCTCACTGCGTACCCGGCGCTGAGCCACGCTCCATGGGTAACAGAATCACCAAGAAATTCTGGGTTTCCGTCCTCATGAATCTGACTTTCTGGGGTCAGTATGGTAGATTTAATTACTGGATTCAGTACTTGACTGCCCCTTGTTTCCATACCCTTTTCCTCTTTCCTTCATCGCTAAAAACAAGACTCCAAGTAGGAATCGTACACACTGCCAGTTCTCCATTCCCCCCACCCATATCCTACATCTGTCCTCTGTGTTAGTGTTTGGAGAGTCATTCTTACACTTCAGTGAGAAACCAGCTCACCTGAGGGCTTGTTAACACAATGGATGACACCTATTCCTAGTGTTTATAATTCACATGACCTGCGGGGAGCACAAGAATTTGAGTTTCTAACGAGCTCCCATATAAAACTAATGCGGCTAATCATTAAACCACACATTGAGAACCACTGTGTTAGAAGGAGACTGGCAGGTGCTATTAAGAATTAAGACGGAGTGGGGCACCTGGGTGGCTCAGTGGATTAAGCCTCTGCCTTCAGCTCAGGTCATGATCCCAGGGTTCTGGGACTGAGCCCCACATCAGGCTCTCTGCTTGGCAGGGAGCCTGCTTCTCCCTCTTTCTCTGCCTGCCTCTCTGCCTACTTGTGATCTCTGTGTGTCAAATAAATAAATAAATAAATCTTGAAAAAAAAAAAAGAAAGAATTAAGGAGGGGCGCCTGGGTGGCTCAGTGACTTAAAGCCTCTGCCTTCGGCTCAGGTCATGATCTCAGGGTCCTGGGATAGAGCCCCACATCAGGCTTTCTGCTCAGCAGGGAGCCTGCTCCCCCTCCACCGCCTGCCTCTCTGCCTACTTGTGATCGCTCTCTCTGTGTCAAATAAATAAATAAAAATCTTTAAAAAAAAAAAAAAAGAATTAAGGAGGGGGAGACGAAGCATGAGAGACTATGGACTCTGAGAAACAAGCTAAGGTTTTTGGAAGGGAGGGGGGTAGGTGGATGGGTTAGCCTGGTGGTAGGTATTAAGGAGGGCATGTGTGGTGCAAAAACAATGAATCTTGGAACACTGGGGAAAAAAGTTAAAAAAAAAAAAAAAAGAATAAGGACAGGGTGACTCACAGGGGAAATATTTAGACTCCTCTAGAACTGGTCTTACGTTGACTAGAAATGGTGAGAGTGGGCATTGCTGTCTCGTTCCTGACCCTAGAGTTTTCAGTTTTTCACTTTCGAGTATGATGTTAGCTATGGGCTTGTCATATATGGCATTTGTTAAGCAACTTCCTATTTCAAAGGCTTTTTGAAAATAGGCATGTAATTAACATATAACATGATATTAGTTTCAGGTATGTAAAATAATTCCATCTTTGTATATACTGCAAAATGAGCACTACAGTAAGGCTGGTTAACAACTATCAACACACACAGTTCCATCATTTTTTTCATGTGATGAGAAACTTTAATATTTTCTCTCTTAGCAACTTTCAAATACACAATACAGTATTATCAGCTATAGTCACCATGCCTGTGACTTATTTTATAATTGCAAGTTTATACCTTTAGAACCCCTTTACCCATTTTGCCCAATCTGTTCTCTTTCTCTCCATATATATATAGATAGATATCTATCTATATATATAATCTTATATATATACATATTTATATATAAATATTTTATAAATATTTTAATATTTTAATATAATATTTAATATATAAATATATTTTATAAATATAAATATTTAAATATATTTTATATAAATATTATATATAAATATAAATATGTGTGTATATATATATATATATTTAAAGACTTTATTTATTTATTTGACAGAGAGAGAGATCACAAGTAGGCAGAGAGAGAAGGGGAAGCAGGCTCCTTGCTGAGCAGAGAGCCCGATGTGGGGTTTGATCCCAGGACCCTGAGATCATGACCCAAGCCAAAGGCAGAGGATTAACCCACTGAGCCACCCAGGTGTCCCTGTTCTCTATATATATTAATTCAGGTTTTGTTTTGTTTTGTTTTAGTTTCCACATATAAGATCCTAGGTATTTTTGCCTGACTTACTTAACATAATGCCCTCCAGGTCATCCATGTTATTATTGTACAAGGGATGATTTCCTTCCCTTTTTATGATTGGATAATGTTCCATTTTGCATATACAACCTAAGAAGGAGGTTGCTTCCACATCTTGGCTATTATAAATAATGCTGTAATGAACATGGGGATGCAGCTGTTCTTTCGAGTTATTGTTCTTATTTTCTTCAGATAAATGCCCAGTGTTGGAATTGCTGGGTTATTGGGTGGTTGTATTCCTAAATTTTTGAGGAAACTCCATACTGGTTTCCATAGCGGTGCACCAATGTACACACCCACCCACAGAGAACAATGATTGCACAACCTTCACGTGCTTGCCAGTACTTGTTTTTTTCTTTTTAATAATAGCCATTCCAACAGGTGTGAGGTAATACTCACTGTGGTTTTGATTTGCATTTCCCTGACGATTGGTGTCGAGCACCTTTCCATGTACCTGTTAGCCATCTGTACGTCGTTTTGGAAAATTGTCTATTAAGTTCCTTTGCCTGTTTTTATTTTTTTTTAATTTTTTAAAAATATTTTATTTATTTATTTGACAGACAGAGATCACAAGTAGACAGAGAGGCAGGCAGAGAGAGAGGGAAGCAGGCTCCCTGCTGAGCAGAGAGCCCGATGTGGGACTCGATCTCAGGACCCTGAGATCATGACCTGAGCCGAAGGCAGCGGCTTAACCCACTGAGCCACCCAGGCGCCCCTTTTGCCTGTTTTTAAATCAGATTATTGATATGTCCTTATTGCAATGGCATTGTAGGAGTTCTTTATATATTTTGAATACTAACCTCATATCAGATATAATTCTATCAAAAATCTCTTCAGGGGGCGCCTGGGTGGCTCAGTGGGTTAAGCTGCTGCCTTCGGCTCAGGTCATGATCTCAGAGTCCTAGGATCGAGCCCCGCATCGGGCTCTCTGCTCAGCAGGGAGCCTGCTTCCTCCTCTCTCTGCCTGCCTCTCTGCCTGCTTGTGATCTCTCTGTCAAATAAATAAATAAAATCTTAAAAAAAAAAAAAATCTCTTCAGGAAAATCTGAGGTTTTTTACTACCTGAAAATGCTTCCAGCCTCTACCCATTACCTAATTTAAAGCTACTTCTACATTTTTTGGTTATTTCTGACAGCAGCATCCCAAATTTCCAGTTACCAAAATCTGTATTGATTTCACAAGGCTACCATAAGAAAGTACCATACAAGGTGCCTGGGTGGCTCAGTGGGTTAAGCCTCTGCCTTTGGCTCAGGTCATGATCCCAGGGTCCTGGGATCAAATCCCACATCAGGCTCCCTGCTCTGCAGGGAGTTTGCTTTTTCTATCCCTCCACCCTGCTTGTGTGCTCTCTTTCTCTCTCTCAATGTGCTCTCTCTTTCTCACATAAATAAAATCTTTTAAAAAAGAAAAAGAAAGTACCACACAGTGGGTGGCTTAAAACAACAGAAATTGATTCTCTTACACTCCTGGAGGCTAGCAGTTCAATGTCATGTTATCAACATAGCCATCAACAAAGCCCTGTTATCAACACAGCCTTCCGAAATTCTTCCTTTTCTCTTCCCAGCTTCTGGTCGTGGCAACAATCCTTACTCTTTTCTTAGTATGCTGCTGTTTCTCTACACTCTCTGCCTCTGTCAGCCCTTGATGTTTTCCCTGTTTGTCTGTGTACCCAAATTCCTCCCTAGTTACTAGGATACCAGTCATATTGAGCTAGGGCCCATCTTAATGACTTCATATTAACTTGACCGTATCTGCAAATATCCTATTTACAAATAAAGTCACATTTCCAGGGACCGAGGGTTATGACTTTACATATCTTTGAGAAGGGGGACACAATTCAACACATAACAGAGATCAAGCTATCTCACGAAGTAAGATCTGTGAGCTATTTTGTGATCAAATCTCTTCTTTCTTTTTTCCTTTTTTCTCCCCTACTAAGGATTTGCGGGTCCTATAATTTAGGAGTCTTTTCCTTTCTTAGATACACAATTCTCTTTTTCTTCCCTTGGATTTTTTTAAATGTCCCTTTCCTTCAACAAGAAAAAATTACCAAACTGGCTTTCTTCCCAGGATTTCTATTTATATATTGATTAGTCATTACCATTTTTTTTTTCCTGGATAATTCAGTGCAACACTCCAATCAACGATAATTCACAAGAGGGAAAAGGGAAGGCACTTTTGCATGGTTTGGGTGATCTGAATAATTCGTGGGAGACTCTAAGAGATGTGGGGATCAGTTTGGGATGGGTTGTGGTTTCTGAGTTGATTTTTTTTTTCTTTTTTTTTTTTTTTAAGATTTTATTTATTTATTTGACAGAGAGAAATCACAAGTAGGCAGAGAGGCAGGCAGAGAGAGAGGAGGAAGCAGGCTCCCTGCTGAGCAGAAAGCCCGATGTGGGGCTTGAACCCAGGACCTGGGATCATGACCTGAGCCGAAGGCAGCGGCTTAACCCACTGAGCCACCCAGGCGCCCCCTGAGTTGATATTAAAGGAAGGGAACGAACCAGGGATTGAATACCATTATGTGGTGAGGGTAGCTTAGCAATATATACACTCAGATATAGATAGATATAGAAATATAGGTCTGGGGACGCCTGGGTGGCTCAGTTGGTTAAGCAGCTGCCTTCGGCTCAGGTCATGATCCCAGCGTCCTGGGATCGAGTCCCACATCGGGCTCCTTGTTTGGCGGGGAGCCTGCTTCTCCCTCTGCCTCTGCCTGCCATTCTGTCTGCCTGTGCTCGCTCGCTCTCCTCTCTCTCTGACAAATAAATAAAATCTTTAAAAAAAAAGAAATATAGGTCTGGGATCATCACTGATAACAAAACAGTCATCAGTCAAAGAGGGGGTTGTTTTAGCATTCTTCAGCTGCAACACAACTTGCCTTTGGGGAAAACGGTGTTTCCTGTTAACTTTGCAGCTGGCTTTATCTGTGTGTGTCCTCACAGACTGATTAATTACAGTGCTGCTCTTCTCTCCTTCCTCTCCAACGTGCTCTTTCTCTCTTTCAGTCTGGAGAGTTCTTGACTCTCTCATGACTAAAATTCTACATGGTGAGGACTGTTGCCAAATATCCTTAGTTCATGGTGCCCAACAATCACCGTAGATGTGTTTCTTCATGAATCATGTTCCTTTAAACTCCCCTTAAAGCAGTGTTTGTTTCTGCTTTTAATCCTCTGCTGCCTTTTGCTGCTGTTGGTTTGGGTTGGTTTGGGGAAGAGAATTAAGAAATACGATGCTCCTCCATACTTTACTCAAGTGAAAAAATTATTTTTATTTTAAGTCAAGTAAGTATATGAAGTGGAATCCTAGTATTTATTCAACACAGAATGAGTCTGATACCGATGCAACTATGCAATGATAATATGGTCATTTAGCAACTACACTGAAAAAATAAACTGCAGAATGGGTGCCTGAGTGGCTCAATGGGTTAAGCCGCTGCCTTCGGCTCAGGTCATGATCTCAGGGTCCTGGAATCAAGTCCCGCATCAGGCTCTCTGCTCAGCAGGGAGCCTGCTTCCCTCTGCCTACTTGTGATCTCTATCAAGTAAATAAAATCTTTAAAAAAATAATAAAAATAAATAAATAAACTGCAGAAAGGATAACCTAGGTTTTTGTTGATATGTGTATGCAATTTCTGATTAACCCATAAGATTATGTCTAACTACAAACAACACCTTTTTGGAAAATAATCACCTACTCAGTCAATTTTATACAAGTTATTTTCCCACAAGTAGGAAAGTTAGTATTATTCCATATATTGCCCTAAGAAGATTCCCCCCATTCAAAACTGGAATTTTAGGGCGCCTGGGTGGCTCAGTGGGTTAAGCCTCTGCCTTCGGCTCAGGTCATGGTCTCAGGGTCCTGGGATCGAGCCCCGCATCGGGCTCTCTGCTCAGCAGTGAGCCTGCTTCCCCCTCTCTCTGCCTGCCTCTCTGCCTACTTGTGATCTCTCTCTCTCTCTCTGTCAAATAAATGAATAAAATCTTTAAAAAAAAAAAAAAAAAAAAAAAAAAAAAAAAAAAAAAAAAAAAAAAAAAAAAAACTGGAATTTTAAAGAAAAATAAATATCAAAAATTATCAGTTGTAGAGGAATGGCAAGGAGATGGATATAGATCATTTTAAGATTTTGGTGGTACATAAAAATATGGAAACTGACTTTATGAAGTACATTTTAAGTACACAGCAGTATGATGCTTTAATAATAATTTTGAAACAATGATTTAAATATTTTTTAAAAAGGTCTTTAAAGCTAAGTGGAAATTATTAGTATTTGGAAAAATTGAATAATTTTAAAGGGGGGTACAAAAAACCCCACATACCTCTAAAACCATACCTGGCAAGTCAAAACATTTCACTTCATTTATATTTGTGAAATTCACTTTCTGGTACATACATAAAAGAATTTTTTTTTTTTTTTTTAATTTAATGTACTTCTTTGAACTGACATCTCGTTTCTGGGAAAGGCTGTGGTTGACACATACACTTGTCACAAAAGCAATTACTCTGAGTGCATTTTCAAGTAACAAATATTAAAGTACACAGTCATGATACGGTCTAAATGTTCACTCCCAAATTAAAACAGCAGTAGCAAGAAGTAAAACAATCCTGTCAATGAAATGAAATTAAAGCCAGTCTGGGGAAGATGCTTAGTGAAGAAACTAGAAAAAAAAAAAAAGTACTTAAAAATAGAGGGCCATGGGGCCCCTGGGTGGCTCAATGGGTTAAAGCCTCTGCCTTTGGCTCAGGTCATGGTCCCAGGGTCCTGGGATGGAGCCCCGCATCGGGCTCTCTGCTCAGGAGAGAGCCTGCTTCCTCCTCTCTCTGCCTGCCTCTCTGCCTACTTGTGATCTCTTTCACTCTCTATCAAATAAATAAAATCTTAAAAAAAAAAAAGCTGATGGAATATAATTAAGGACATTTTCAATAATTTTAACTGTAAAAAAATATTTTCCAGTTTTAAACTATTTTAGTTTATTTTTTATTTAAACTATTTATTTAAACTAATATTTATTTATATTTATTTATATTATTTATTTATACTAACAAAACATTATTTATTTAAACTATTGTAGCTCATTGTGTTACCAATATTTAAAACAAATTAAACTAAGGTATTTTACGAGGTATGGGTGTCTATTGGGAGAAAATCAGAAAGGTCTCATTACACCATTCGAGGTCAACCAAACATTATTACCTTTTTTCTCCCTTTCATGAAATAAATATTAAACCCCCTTTGGTTTAAAAATCAACAAATTTTTTCATTTTTATAACTTACATTTTAATACATTTGCAGTTCAGTTTTATGTACTTTGAGTGAGAGATCTGTCTTTTTTGAAAATGCAGAGTCGAGCAGTAAGGCGTATATATGACTAGAAATTTCAGACGCCATGTCCTCTGGCAAAATAAAATAAATCTCTAAAACCTTCTAATATGTAATTTAAGCCTGGCACAACTTTTCCTTCCATGGAATGATAAGTCACACAGGTTTTCTAAACTACAAATAAAGTGTCTCACCAGAGAACAGTTAATCTAAAGAAAATCATAGTTGCTTCAAAATATTTTTTTTTTCCCTGTCTTTATTCTCTCCATCGTTACTGGGCTTTTTAACCTTCAGCCTGTCAAGCAAGAACATCAAGAGAGGTAGATGGATCTTGGAGTACAGCTTCTTGAATCTATAAGGAGCATCCACAGGACTAATGAGGCTGTTTACATTCCCAGATCGACAGTAGCCTGGAAACAGTCCACAGATGCAGGATACAGCCTAGAACATTCCTCAGGCAAACTCCATTCTAAAACTCTTTTGTCGTTACTAACTCTCTTCAGAAATCAGCTTCATCTTGAATAATGTCAGACAATCTCCTTAATCTGGCCACAGGTTTAGGTAAGACTGAGAAACTACTCACTGCCTATAGAAGGTAAAGCCTAAGGACAGGCTCAGGAATAGGCAACTTTATAGTATTAATGAAGTGGACACTACACCGGTTTGGAGGGCTCTGGCCCACGAATGTTGGTTTACTTCAAGAATCTTGGATATTATGTACGGGTATCACTTCAATAATAAACTTTGTTAGTACAGCGACTTTGCGACTTCCACCACGAAATGTTTTCTAAACGTCATTAGAGTTGTCAATTAACATTACTATTAGTCTTTTAAATCTTTTTAACTTTTCTGCTTACTTCTCAGTTATTGAAAGAAGACTGCTGATATATCACCAACTATAATTACGAATGTATTTCTTTTTCCACTTTTGCCAATTTTTGCCTCACGTATTTGGAAGTTGAATTTTTGGCTGAAGATAGATACCTTTATGATGTATCTTTCTGATAAATGCATTCTTTGGTCATTATGAAATGTCCTTCCTCCTGTTAATTACTATTATTACTATAATTACTATATATTACTTTGTCCTGAATTTTATCACTATCATGTGCTGATAATCTTTTTTTTTTTTTAACATTTAACCAAAGTTGTATATTTAAGTGTGTCTCAGTCTGGAGCATCTGGGTGGTTTAGTCAGTTAAGCGTCTACCTTTGGTTCAGGTCATGTCCTCGGGGTTTTGGAATACAGTTGGGCTCCCTGCTCAGCGAGAAGTTTGCTTCTCCCTCTCTCCGCTCATGCTCTCTTTCTCTCTCTCTGAATCTCTTAAATAATGAATAAACAAACAAACAAATAAAATCTTTAAAAAAAAAACACAAAAATGACAATCTGAGGATTATCAGGGAGAACTTGGGACTCTGTGTTCTGAGCTGATACGTCATCACGGATCTTCTAGTAGAGTGAGCAGCTTTCAGAAAACTGAGCAACCTGCCCTATTTGTCAGTGAATTCAGTGAATAGCCCTGGATACAGCATAGCCTGTAGTCAGCCTAGTCTCTCAACGCAAACCATGCTTGTTTTTTTCAATCACCCTGGGAAAATAGACAAGTTCTGGACTCCATTTAAAATGGGACTAAAATCTCACTCTCACCCTTGGTGATTCCTTCCATCATTCCACATCTCCACATGGAACATTCTTTTTCATCATTTCTCCAAACAGGGAAGATGGCATAGAGAGACTAACTGATGTAACTGAGGTAAGAAGCCAGACACTGGTTGAATATCAGACTCCTGCTCTCTGTCCAGCGCACTTCCCTCCAAGACCGTTACTTTTCTTGTGTATCCCACCTGAAAAATGTTTCCAGTCTGTTACTAAAACATCCCATTGTCCCTCCCCAAACCATGAAAGACACAGAAAACACATCTTTACTCAATCTTACTCTTTTACTTATTCTAGTCTTATTTTGCAAGAAGTTCAACTAAGTCATTCCAGATATAATCACTCTTGGTGAAACTGATCTCCCAGAAACTGATCTCCCAGCTTGCCACTGGTCATGTTTGTTTAGGATGGAGATGAAACTCAGATTTTAATTTGCCTAATGGTTTCACATTAGAAAGTCACAGCTCTGAATTCTTGTGTCAGATAGATAGGGCTATGTGTGGGTGTGTGCACACAGATGCACATGTGTGTCTGTACGTGTATGAGAGAGAGACAGAGAGAGAAAGAGGGAGAGAGAGTTGATCGCCTTCTAATGTATTGGCAAACAGATGTGCATACACTCCTAAAGTGATATATAAGATTTTTTTTTTTTTGTCATCACTGTTGGACGGAAAGCATTCTGTTTGTTATTGTTGAAGATACAACATGAGCAATACGTAGTTTCCACAGAGTATAAAATTCAACATTGATATTTGCAGTAAAACTACCATGTAAAAATTATAATTCAAAGAAGGGTCTTCCACAGATAAGTGTAAAAAATGGGATGCGTGGGTGGCTCAGTTGGTTGGGCAACCGACTTTTGATTTCAGCTCAGGTCATGATCTCAGGGTCATGAGATCTAGTCCCCTAACTGGCTCTGCACTGAGAGGGGAACCTGCTAGGGATTCTCTTTCTCTCTGTCTCTCCCTCTGCCCCTCCCCCCCTTAAAATATTAAATATTAAAAAAAAAATTGGGGTGCCTGGGTGGCTCAGTCCTTAGGCATCTGCCTTTAGCTCAGATCATGATCATAGGATCCTGGAATCGAGCCCACATCGGGCTTCCTGCTAAGCGTGAAGCCAGCCTCTCCCTCTCCCACTCCCTTTGCTTGTTTTCCTTCTCTCACTGTGTCTCTCCCTGTCAAATAAATAAATAAAATCTTAAAAAAAAAAAAAAAAAGGGAAAACAATGTCAGAAACATGAAGAATGCCTCCGTGAAGAATCTTCATTGCTTGCTTTTCTCCATGCAATCTTGGAAGATCCACACTAGAAAGGTGAGTATTATCCTCACTTTACATATGCTCTCAACATCCATTTACTTAGTCCACATTCATCAGGCTAAGAGGTAATAGAATAACTATTCTAACTTAAGTCATCAAAATTCAAACATGGAGGGAACCATGAATTCTACTTTAGGGCACTGCCCTCTATTTCTAACTGGCGAAATGATCTAAACTAAATCATTTTTAAAAATACACTATGGTCACTGCACTGTGTGGTGTAAAGCCAGATATTTTAATATTGATGATCTTAAGTCAGTTTTCAAGTCCTTTAAAGTTGTGACCTATGTCATAAACCGAAATAATTTCAGAACTCTCGATTGCCAAATTATAGAGGAAGCAAATAGGAAGTGTAAGTTTCCAGAAAGAATATGTGAAACCCTATTTCCTAGGTAATCTATGACTCAGAAAAACATATCCAAATAAATCATTCTTGAAAGACCTATATTGGATAAATTATAGCCCACGTGGGAAGGAATCCAAGAGTGGATAAATGGCCATGTGATCTTTTTTTTTTTTTTCTTTTTCCTTCTTTTAATATAGTGCTTTATTTGGAACTCCCTCTTCCAGTTTGTAATAAGAACTTGATGCTTTGGCTTCATTCCTCCCATGTGTGGGTGATTATGGGGGAGGATGGCTGTCTGTCAAAAGCGGATGATTCCCACAGAATGTCTGAAGATATAAAACTGCTTATTGCAAAATGATTCCTTGGGTTTATCTGCCACGCACAGACTGTCTGGTCGGTAGACAATGTAATTTGAGGGAGACAGTTGTGTTGACATGTAGTATTGAAAACAACCCTTTGGGCGCCTGGGTGGCTCAGTGGGTTAAGCCGCTGCCTTTGGCTCAGGTCATGATCCCAGGTCCTGGGTTCAAGCCCCACATCGGGCTTTCCGCTCGGCGGGGAGCCTGCTTCCTCCTCTCTCTCTGCTTGCCTCTCTGCCTACTTGTGATTTCTCTCTGTCAAATAAATAAATAAAATCTTTAAAAAAAAAAAAAAGAAAACCCTTTAATTCTTAATTAGCAGCATTAACTGAATTTTCTTAATTTTTTGAAGGAGGCGCCTGAAAACCAATCACTAATTATATAACACTGCTTATATTTAACATTATGTCATTATTAGCAAATAAAGCACTTATCACTCACTTTGTCACTATCTTTAAATATCATAAAACTTCATCTGTGCTTCACTGTAAGACTTTTAAATTCTAAGATGTTAATATTCCCTTTCCTTAGTCGTTTATGCATACAGATGTTATTTACATTTATTTTTGAAAAATCTGTCCTTCAAAGGCTAGGAGTATTGTGGTAAAATTACATCTAATCACAAAAATTCTAAAATTAATCAATCAAATGTAAACGTTATAATTTAGAGGAACTGCAGAAGAAGATGGATGAATGTGATAAATATATATTCTGGCTAAACTCCATGTAGAATTGATAGGACTATCAAAATTTTCTTTGTAATTCAAATGGTATACAAAATGAACAGAGAAATATAATTAGCACTGACCACCCTCCCTGTATTCCTGTTTAAAAGAGCCTTTAGAAATATCAGTAAATGAAATGATTAGCTGAAAACGACGCAAAGCGTGCTCAATCGCTACAATCCACACTAAAATTTTTATTCCCCATTCTTTTCCTATGTTTTATTCTTTGGTTTAAAAAAAGAGCTCAATATTTTAGGGAAATTCTCCCAGCCATACGGATTTTTTTCACTTTTGGAAATATACAGGATTAAGGTAATTAATACATTATAGCTAGTTATGCCAGTATTTTCCTTGATAGGATGGATTTTTAAAAACTTGAATTCTTTGGGGGCATGTGGGTGGTGCAGTCAGTGAAGCTCCAACTCTTGGTTTGGGCTCAGGTTGTGATCTTGCTCTGAGCAGAGTCTGCTTGGGATCCTCTCCCTCCATCCTTCTCCCCGCCCCCACGTGCACCAGCTCGATCTCCCTCTCTCTCTAAAATAAATAAATAAATCTAACAAAACCCACAAAACTTGAACTCCTTCATCTATTCTTCTGCTGAAATGACTAAGAATGTTACTTAAGCTTGCTGGAAGGATCTACACTAACAATGCATTAATCACCTTTGTTCAACGGCTGAAAAGATTCACAGTACTAAAACATCAGGAAGAGCTCGGTTAGAAGCAGAAGATACAGTGTGACAACAACAGGAGAAACATGAAACCCAAGGCTTCCAAGGTCACAGGTGTAGCTCGGTCCTGGGCCCTATAGGACACACTTGGTCTCTTCCAGTAGAGAAGCACACCTATGTGATTGTAAACATGCTAATATCAAGAAGTGTAGCATCTGCTCATGGTGGAGAGAGGATCTGTTGTGGTGAGCTGGTCATGACAGCATATTCCAGGCACATTCAAGTAATGGTACCATCTGTGATATATTTTCCAACATCAACAACCAATTCTCTAATTCTCCAATACCAGGTAGCTGTCCAATAATTCAATTCTGACACTAACTATCCAGAGCCAGCATAGATGCCACATGTTAAAGGTACAGTCCCATGAGACTGCCTTAAGATATTAGCTGTATCTTAGGGTACTCAAGCGACCTGCCCATCTCCCTTGCTGACTACAAGTCTGGAGGTTCCCATGACCCCCTCCATTTAGGTTCCATAATTAGCTAGCACAATTTACAGAACTCAGAGATGTGCTATACTTACAATTTCAGGTTTATTATAAAGGATACAACTCTGGGCACCTGGGAGGCTCAGTTGCTTAGGCATTTGCCTCCAGCTCAGATCATAATCTCAGGGTCCTGGAACCCAGCCCTATATGGGACTTTGCTCAGCAGGGAGTCAGCTTCTCCCTCTCCTGTGGTCTCTCTCTCTCTCTCAGATAAAAAATAAAATCTTTTTAAAAACAAAAAAAGATACAACTCAGGAACATCTAAATAGAGGTGATGCATAGTGCAAGGTATGGAGGCAAAAGTGATACAGAACATCCCTGGTCTTTCCAGGCCACCATACCTGTATGTAGAGATGGTCAGCAATCTGGAAATTCTCCAAACCCAAATTGTTTTAGAGTTTGTTTTTTATCCAAGAGTTTTTATAACCCAATCGCCAGCCTCTTTCTCGTCCCCCACAATCAGGGAGTTGGGGAGCTGACGGATTCAATGCTCTCACTGTATGGTTGTTGCCCTTGGTGACCTGCACCCATCTTGAAGAGTCATCTCATTAGTAAAACGAAACAAAACAAAACAAAAAACCTCACTACTCAGGAAATTCCAAAGTTTTGACCAATATATAATACTATCCCTTCTCTAACCGCTGAAACCCTTCATACCCCCATGGAAACAAGGTACAAATCAAAAACCCAATCATTATTAGCAAATAATACTGATAGGCTGATACATGCTGTCCCTGAAATGAATTACAAAACCATGGTTATAAAGCATCATTTATCTCTAGTTACTTTATTTTATAATGGTGGCCAAACATCACCATCATGCTCCAGGTAACTTTGAAGACAAGAATGTGATCAACCCAGATGGGGGAGATTAACCTGTAATCTGCGGCATCTGCAATGAGAAGGCTAGCAACAGAAGTCCATTTACTCAGAATACATAGAGTCCTTGAACAAAGTTAAAAAGATTCCTCTTTCTATTAGAAGGTAGAAACTTTACTCAACAGATCAAAGCTAAAAGCACAATTCACAGTCCATGTCTGTGACAAAGAACAGTAAGTTAGAATGTATAGTTTCCATGGCCTGTCAGCTCATAGTGTGAATGGGAACTAGAAGCACCTCTGAGGTGAGAAATAGTAAGAAAGGCTATGCTTGCTTTCTCATTTAATTGAATGGAAATGTGCCCACACAAGGAACTCGGCATATATTGATTGTGTACAAATGAATGGCTGCAAAAAGAATAGTTATTTACATATGTAGGTCTTGTTTAGTCATATTAACTGAACAGCCACGAAGGGCAGAATACTAGGCTAGAGAATTCAATATTGTGAGAAAGCTTTACAAATTGATTTAACCTTATCAGAACTGTTTTATAATTGCAAAGCATTTATTTGTTGTGGGCTAAGAGTAAGCTTAGCTACATATGAAAGCCATGGTTTTGGGGCACCTGGGTGGCTCAGTGGGTTAAGCCTCTGCCTTCGGCTCTAGGTCATGATCTCAGGGTTCTGGGATCAAGCCCTGCATCGGGCTCTCTGCTCGGCCCGGAGCCTGCTTCCTCCTCTCTCTCTCTCTGCCTGCCTCTCTGCCTACTGTGACCTCTATCTGTCAAATAAATAAATAAAGTCTTAAAAAAAAAAAAAAGCCATGGTTTTAAGCAAAATCAGGGACTGTGGAAATTATTTGCAGAAGACTAGGAGACATCCTTTACTCAAAATATCTTCACCATCAGTCTGTTTTATGACCAACAGTTTCTACCATAATTCTCCTCCTCCCTGTCCTCCTCTTCCTCCTTATTTTTTCCCATTAATGTTAAATATGGTTCTTAAATTTCAAATATTATCTGAGAGAGGTACTTTATTAACCCAAATGAACTCCTTAAAGTACTTCAATACTCCCCTGTAGAAAGGATGGAAATAGTGGCTTGGTATGTTCAGTTACAGAAGAAAATCAAGAAGGTCAGTAATAGGACGTTGCAAAGCCAGAAGCTGGTGATGACAGGAGAGCTAGAGTAAGAAAAAGGGCAAGGGTGGGTGGTAGAGATGTAATTTAGCCACTTCATTTTATCACCCAAAGGTATATCATATATTTGAAAAATATGACTCTATCCCAATCAGAGGATTTTCATATGTGATGTAATGTTCCAAGTCAAGTGAAATCGTTGGTTTCCTCCTTGGATTCTTGTGTAGGAGACACTGTTGGTTGCTTCTCTGTCTACCCCTACGCCCTCTCTCCTTCTTTAAAGAACTATGATTTTTTCCATGGTTCCACTCTGATCCTGACATTTCTGGGAAGTCTAGAACAATCTGCAACCCAAAGAAATGGACCCTCAATTTTGTAAGCCAGTCTCAGTCATCGCATTACCCTTGACAACTGGCTTAGGGTATGATAAATATAAATAAAAAATTTACTGATAATAAATAAAAAAATACATAAGCTTAGATTTGTGATGTGATTCTGGCCAATGCAAGCTGAGTGCTAAGACTGGTGTGGGATTCTGGGAAAAGTGTTCTTGCAGAAGCGGAGGTCCTCTCTTTCTTTCCGCACTACTGTGTTTCAGTCTGAGCCCTGGAAGTGTGGCAGCTTGGAATCTGGCCTGAAGACAAAGCCCATATAACAAGAACTGGAGAGGGGAAAGCTGATTATTTCAGGGTGCCACTGTCTTACACAGCCTGAACTCAGCTCTGACTGCCCTGACCTTGTGGGGGGAAGAAACCCCACTAGTCTTTACGACCACTTGCAGCCAATTATTTCTCTGTTGTCAAAACCCAGGTACACCTTGCAGTTCTTCTCTTGACTAGAATTTATAGAAGATTTGACACATTTACCGATTTTTCTTCCTTCTTAAAATATTTCACTGAAACTAGAATCTCCTAATTTTTCTTTTCCTTCGGCATCACAAGATGCTTCCAGATCTCCCTCTCCTCTGTGTTAACTGCTAAAATTTGGAGTTGCTCAGGGCTTAGGCCTTGGGCCTCTTTTCTTTTTTCCTATACTTTCTCCATAGTTGATCTTCTTTTTCCTTGTCTTTTAATATGACCTATACCCTGATTATCCCCACATGTCCATCTCTGCTACAAACCTGCAGTATGTATTTCTGACTGCCTTCCTGAGATAGCCACTTCCATATTCCATTTCTCTCATGCTGAAAGAGTCCAAAATTGATTCGTAGATGATTCCAACTAAACTGTTCCCTCTAGAGAACCCCCAACATGCTGAAACAATGTTTTTAGTTATTGGTCCGTCAATTCAGAAATGGAGGAGTCAGCTGTGACCCATTTCTCACATCCAACCTACCAGCAATGTATCGTGAATCCATCTACCTCTGTCTCTCTAACAGCGTTACCTTCTCCTTCGTTGAGATCAGCAATACCTTTAGTCTACCAATACAACAGCCTCCTACCTGCGGTCCCCACTTTAGGTTTCCTATGATCTATTTCCTATGCAGCAGCTAGGGCATTCTATCACTATATATTTATTTATTTATTTATTTATTTATTTATCTATTTAGAGAAAGAGTGAGAGCTGAAGTGGGTGAGGGGGGCAGCAGGATAGGGAGAGAGAGACTCTTAAGGAGCCTCCACACCCAGCATGGAGCCTGACATGGGGCTTGATCTCATGACCCTGAGACCAGGACCAGAGGTGAAATCAAGAGTTGGAGGCTTAACTGACTGATCTACCCAGGTGCCCCTCAAGTGTTCTTTTAAAAATAATAAAAATTAATCCAGTGTGTGTGTGTGTGCGTGTGTGTGTATGTATCACCTTCTTTATCCTTAAAAAAGAATGAAATCTTGCCATTTGCAACAAAGTGGATGGATATAGAAGTTTTAATACTAAGCGAAATAAATCAGTCAGAGAAAAACAATACCATATGATTTTACTCATATGTCGAATTTAAGAAACAAAACAAATGAGCATGGGGGAAAAAAGAAAGAACTAGGTAAACCAAGGAATAGACTCTTCACTATAGAGAACAAACTAATGAATAGCAGAGGAGAGGTGGGTGGGAGGATGGGTGAAATAGGTGATGGAGATTAAAGAGATTAGATTAGATTAGATTAGATCAGATTAGATTAGATTAATGAGCACCTGGGGTTGTATGGAAGTGTTGAATCACTATATTGCCCTAAGACTAATATCACACTGTATGTTAACTAACTGGAATTTAAATAAAAACTGAAAAAAAGGAAGATTAAAAAAATGAAATTAGATCATCTGTTAAAAGCCTTTCTTTTCAATGCCACTCTAGTCTACTTACACCTAAATCTACAGTGTTTTTGTTTTGTTTTGTTTTGTTTTTTAAAGATTTTATTTTTTTATTTGTCAGAGAGAATGAGCACAGGCAGAGGCAGAGAGAGAAGCAGGCTCCCTGCTGAGCAAAGATGTGGGACTCGATCCCAGGATACTGGGATCATGACCTGAGCCGAAGGTAGCTGCTTAACCAACTGAGCCACCCAGGTGTCCCAAATCTCCAGTGTTTTAAGGAGCTGAGCCTAGCACATAATCTAGACCAGTTGATCCCCCCAATATCATGTCATGAGTCCTTGACACATTCACCACAGTCCAGACACAGTGGTTTCTTATAGTACTTTCAGAGGCCACTGACCTTTCTCCTCCTTTTTCACTGGGTTAATTTGTGTTCCTCTTTTCCTTTTTTTTTAAGATTTTATTTATTAATTTGACAGAGATCACGAGTAGGCAGAGAGGCAGGCAGAGTGGTGGGGGGGAGCAGGCTCCCTGCTGAGCAGAGAGCCTGATGCAGGGCTCGAATCCAGGACCCTGAGATGGTGACTTGAGACGAAGGCAGAGGCTTAACCCACTGAGCAACCCAGGCACCCTCGTGTTCCTCTTTTAAGTTTCACTCTAAATATTACTTCAAAGTGATGAGTGCCAGAACCACCCCATCTGAATTATATCCCCACCTTTTATTCTCTCCCATGGAACTATTTCATTTTAACTTTACTGCACCGATGAACACATCTATACATATATATATATATATATATATATATATATATATATGTATATATGTATACATATATATATATACACGCACGTGTGGGACATCTGGGTGGCTCAGTCGGTTATGTGTCTGACTCTTGGTTTCAGATCAAGTCATGAACTCAGGGTCATGAGAAGCACCCCTGGGGTTCGGCTTCCTGCTCACTGGGGAGCCTGCTTCCCCCTCTCCCTCTGCCCTGACTGTGCACTCTCTCTCTCTCATTAATAAATAAATAAATAAATAATAAACATTTTTTAAAATACATATATATGTGCATGTACACATGTACATATACATACACATCCATGTATGTGTGTATGTAAAGAATGCATATGTATACACACAAACAACATCAGTATATTTAAAATCTGCATCTCCCTCTAGGGAATAAACTTGAAGATGACAAGCCATTTTCGGTTTTGTCCGTCTAGTACCTAACACTGACTTTGGAACTCAGTCACGGAGAAGGAGCCCAGTTTTCAAAAAGTTCAAGGCAGGTGCGTGTGGTCACAGATAGGAAAATAAGCAGGTCCTATTAGCTACGGCGAGGCAAGCAGTACTTAGACTGTGAAAATGGTGTTAGTGAACAGGGCTGCCCTATGCTAAAGCTAAGGCAGAGCAAAAAGCTTTTCTATTATTTCTATATTGCTTTATTGATATGAATATCCCTCATTCTTCAGTTATAAGATATAATGAGTTACAAGATATAATTCAGTTAGATATCCCCAAACAAAATACATGTCATGTTTCTAATTTTTATTTCTGATGTCTTATAGCTACTATAACATTACAAGTAAGTGCATTTTTTAAAGATTTTATTTATATTTTGATTGAGAGAGAGAGAGCAGGAGTGCAGGAGATGGACAAAGAGAGAGGGAGAAGCAGGCTCCCGGCTGAGCTGGGAGCCCAACACGGGACTGGATCCCAGAACCCCGGGATCATGACCTGAGCAGAAGGCAGATGCTTAATTGACTGGGCCATCTAGGCGCCCCAAAATTAAGTGTGTTGTTACTAAATATTGATTTGGTATAAATCAATGGAATGATCGATTCCTATAGACTATTTAAATGATGCTGCTGGGAATAAAAAGTATAAAAACAATAGCATGACGCAGCCTTTCAGAGCTGCAATTGAAAATTCTGACAATAAGTAGTTACAGATTTGGGGGAAGCTTACTTATTTTTTAGTACTTGTTTTCTCATTTATCACAACTAGGCTGCATTTCCTTCTGGCAGGGATTCTTAGGGAGTTTATAAGAGAATATACATGATGGTAAACATCGCAAATCCCAGGACAGTATCAGGAGCTACAATGCTACAAATGATCAAAAGCTAATGATTTGTATTTTGTAACCTAATTTGTTAACGAAGAAGCCAATGTATGTAATGTTTTCAAGACAGAGCACAGCTAGATATATTGACTAATGAGCTATTTGTGTGGACATGAAATTGGGGCTAAAACAGTAGATGAAATCCATGAAAAAAAACAAAAGAAGGAAGAGAACTTCCAGGCTAATGACTAACTTTCAAATATGACTATATGATCCATTTGTTGAAAAAATATATTCCCCCCACATTTATGAATATCATTGAATCTATCAATAGCTTGTCCAAGTTTATATTGTGTTACATTCTCACTTTTTTTATATTGCAATATCCATGAAACAATGTTTTCCTTCCATTACTACAGTCTAATGAGACATCTAGATGCAAAGTCATGCTCAAATCTATTGGCAAGTTGCTTTACTACCAAAGAATAATGCTATCACTCATCTATGCATCAACAAGGATTACCATGCCCTGAAAATTTGTTTCAAAAACCAAGATTGAACATTAAGACTATGTTTCAGGCTGAAGAGTCACGTGGAAAGTGATCTCATCTCTTAGGCTTCTTTAAAGGCTTGTTCGATCTTTGGAGTCAAGCAGCAATAATCTACCCTTGCCATTTCTGATTATTTCCTTCAAAATGGCATAAAACTATCAGTATAAGAAATGCCATCCATGGTACCTATGTAAAAGGAAGTATGACAGTTTAAATACACGTGTTCACTTTCCCAACCATACTCTGGTGCATACATCATTCATGAGCCACTCTGATGCTTAGGGAATATGCTAGGGACAATGGAAAAACAAACCAAATATATCCACTTCTTAACCTACTCCCGGTTCAACTATGAAACCCTCAACTCCAAATCTCAAACCCAAACTATTGCAAATCTTCTTTTTCATTTGCCAAGCTCTGTGTCAATCGGGCTCGCCGTAAATTCTAGGCACCCCATTTTCTATAATACCACCTCTCCCAATCATACTCTCTGGAAAAGTAATTTTTAAAATTCTAAACTTCCTGTTTGCTGGGTTTTTTTGCTTCTTTATGAATTCTTAGCCTTGGAAAACAAATCTTTATATAGATAAACCACAGAAAACCCATTAGTCATAAATGGAAACAAACCTTCATTCCTTTTATCTTGCTCTGCTGCAACCATTTTATCCTTGGGAATATTTTCAGTAACACTCTCAATATAAAGTTTTTATTTTCCCCTATAAAATGTAATTAAAGATTTGACTCCCTCAAAAATGATTCATCAGATGAATTTTAACCTTTATATAATGGAACATGCAAACGTACACACCAGAAAAAAAATAGGAAAAGTAAAATATGCTTAATGGTATTTAGGCTAAATCCTTTTAGGCAAATCCTACCATGGCTGGATACAAATCCGTACTCTGCGTACTCGGTGGGGATTCAATAATTACGTAGATGATTTTAACTACTAAGCTGCTTAGACCAGCTACTATAAACTTTAAAACATCTGTTGCTCCTGCTAACCTACACAGAATATCCTTACTGTTTGCCTTTCTTAAACACAGTTTTAATCCGAACGTCATGCGCAATTTTCCTAAACCATTTTAGGTAAAAATTTTGTAAAAATATGCTGCCTCTCCCATTTTCACAAAGCTGCACAATCCCGCACCCAGATCACGTTCAAAACTCAATTGGATTTAAGTAGGAGTTAGCCACAGCTCACCAACCACTTCATCACATTATCTGATTGCATTTAAATTGTTTTTAGGTAATTTAAGGAGCAGATGATTTGAAGGGACTCTGGAAATAACAACACTTTCCCACAACAACAGTCAAATTCCCCTGATCATCTGTTTTTAAAAGTCAAATCCCTCTCATCCCAGTGGGAAATTTTTTTCAACAAAGTCTCATTTGCTGTTAAAGATTGTGCACAATGCTACAAAATTCCCCTTGACACCCAAGCCAGGAAGGAGAGTGGAATGCTAATCTCAGCCCTAGCCCTCCTAGCTCTTTCCAGTCCGTACACAGGAATTTCAGATACCAAAATAATTTCACAGTCTCCCTCCTCTCATCCTTTAAAATATTACCATTCATTATGCTCATAGCCTCAGGAGTAGATGGCTTCAATCAAACAAAGTGGGGAACGTCTGAGAAGAATTCTTACCCCCAAAGTAAAAGAAGTGCATATTCAACCATCAGCTTTAGTAGCTTTTATGGAAAGGCTGGGTGAAATTTGTCTTTGTTGCTTCATTAAACACCCTTTGGTCAATTGTGACACCATCTGCCATGAAGCACCATTTCACAACACATTCCACAGCATACGAAATTGACAAAAAGTTAATAGATTTTACAAGGGAAAGAGTCATGATGTGGTCAAGTACATTTGGGAAAGCTGAGTTGAGTACAAGGAAACAGGTGTCCTCCCACAATTTCCCTAAGCTTTCCATACATCCATTCGAATTAGGAACCCCCAAGAATGAGAGTGTAAACGCACAGTTTCTCCAAGCAGATGGAGGAGGAAGGAGGCCCACCATGGAAAGAGACAACCTTGGGCACAAATCCAGGTTTATCTGGTTGTCACTCTCCATGTTTAGGTAGTGAAAATCTCTCCAAGCCTGAGCTTCCTCATCTGCCATATGATACCAAGGATAAGAGACAATCTCTGGAGATGGACTCATGAATGCTCTGATCCCAGGACTGTCCCTTACTTGCCTGAGTTCTCAGGCAACTGAAATTTGGAGCTTCCCTTTTGAAAAATAAACATAAGGACTCAGAACCACTGTGTTGCCACCTGGTTACCATGTTCTTTCCCATTTTCCTTTTTTTTGGCCTGGTGGGACATCACAACATATACTTTTTATCTCCTCATTCAATTTGCAGGTTATTTCCTGAATTGGCCACCTTATTTTATCAACCGCTAGTATTCAGATAAACTGAACCTTATCGGATTTCACATGCAACCCCTCCAAGGTCACCTGCTGTTAAGAGAGACCTTAACTAATAATGTAAGAAAATTCAGACACCACACTAGCCAACAGAGTAAATGGTGTCCCCAGCAAACTACCAGCTCTGTTTGGTGAGGCTAACCTTGCCCTTGGCTGCTCCTCTGACATTGTGATTTCCTCTGGGAGCAGGTGACTTACATACACCAAGTGGCATCAGAGGAAACAGAATGGAATGAAACTAAGGCATAAAGCTCTGTTTTGGCTCCACGATGTCAGGCCTCCATCCTTACCTTTGCCAAAAATGAAAAGTTAAGCCAAATTTTCTCCGTGTCATAAAATGTCATCAATGTCTACATATGGTAGACTAAGTGGAAAGAAAGGGTTCTTTTAATGATAACACATTCGTTTTTTAGAAAGTATCTGGATAAGCTATATCACAACCATTTAAAATCTGCTGAAGCCCAACATCTCCATCACTTCATCTGTTTTATACCCTTGTTATCTGTATATCCCTCCTACATCAAACAGACATACTTTAGCTCTTAGGATTCTTGACCTCTCTGTAACTTTGACAGTTGGTTATTGATTGCTTCCTTGTGACATTCTCTTCTCCTTTAGCAAACATGCCATGCTCCTGGCCTAATTTACTTTTAACTCTCAAGTCATTCCTCTCTCGGTGCAGCCACATACTCTACCTAGCCTGTCCCACCTCTGCCTGCAGACTCAACCACGACCAATACATAGATTCATTCATGCATCCAATATCGTTTCAACGCCTGCATATATTTGATGCCCTATGATTGGCCCGGGAAGAAGAACTGAAAGAAATGGGCATAATCTGTGAAATCATAAAACACACACATACACACACACATGCTAAATTGCGGTAAATACCAGAAACAAATGGACATGGCATGTGTCAAAACTAAGTAGACTGGAATGAAATGGAGAGCTAGCTTACACTGATTAGAAAGGCTAATGGAGAAAAATGGGTCGAGGGAAGAATATCATACATCAAAAATTATGAGCCATAAAGCAAGTTTCAAAAGTTTCACATATATAAAATTATATAGACCATGTTCTCTTACTGCAGGATAATTCAGCTACAAATCGATAGCAATAAGTAATGGAAAATAGCCATATATTATTTACACCAAGTACTGAGTTGTCAACTACCCAATAGTCCATTAGTGAAAGAAAAAACCAAAATGGAAATCACAAAACAGTTTGGACCGAATGACACTGGGAAGATAGCATTAAATAATTTCTGGTATATAGCAAAAGCTAGGCTTCCAGGCAAATATACAGCATAGTCATTATTTGAGGAGGACATGTAGAAAATCCAAAATTTGGGGCACCTGGGTACCTCCGTTGGTTAAGCATCTGTTTTCAGCTCAGGTCATGATCTCAGGGTCCTGGGATCCAACCCCATGTCAGGCTCTCTGCTCAGCCAGGAGTCTATTTCTTCCCCTCCGTCTCACTCTTTGTGCACTCTCTCACTCTCTCTCAAATAAATTAAATTAAATTAAATTAAATTAAATTAAAAAGAAAATCCAAAATCTAGCTATACCTAAATTATTAGAATTGGGGAGCTAATTAAACTTTCTAAATATAAAAATCAATATAAATAATAAGTACATTTTTCTATGTCAGAACAAATTCTTAGGAAATAAATCTTTAAAAGTAATACCATTTGTGGGATGTCTGGGTGGCTCAGTCGGTTAAGTGTCTGACTCTTGGTTTCAGCTCAGGTCATGATCTCATGGGTCATGGGATTGAGCCCCCTACCAGCTCCTGGTTCAGTGGAGAATCTGCTTGAAGATTCTCTCTCTCTGTTTAAACATAAAATAAATCTTAAAAAAAAAAAAAAGATAGCATTTATAATAGCATCAAAAAACCAAAATACTAAAGAGTAGATCTGACAACACATAAGCAAAACCCTTTGCACTAGGAAAATGTAAAACTTAATTGAAAAATAAAGAATATCTTAGTAAAAAAATGAAAATTCCATGTCCAGGGATAGGAAGTCTGTCCAAATTGATGTATAGATTCAATGTCATCCCAATAAAAACCCAAGTAGCATTGTTGTGGAAATTGGCAAGCTGATTCTAAAATTAACACAGATATACAAAAGGCCAAAAATTGCCAGAAACAAAGTATGGAAAAACTTAACATACCAAGAATTGTTATAGAACTACAGTAACTGACACAGTGTGTATTGGTGCCAGGAGAGATAAGCAAGCCGATGAAACTAAAATTGTCCAGAACTACAGCCACATAGGAATGGAGGCCTGATTTTGACAAAATTTCACACTACAGAACAGTGATGAACAGGCAGTTTTTTCTATAAATGATGCTTGGTAAATTAACTAACAAATGGACTGAATAAGCGAATAACAAAAAGTATAATTCCTACTAGACAACATACACAATTATACAACCCCAAGTGGATGCTCTATATGCAAAAAGTTAAAAATAAAAATGCCAAAAATAAATAAATAAATAAAAATAAAAATAAAAATGCCAGAGTAAATATAAGTTTGACTTTGTGGCATGGGATGGTCCATTAAACAGAAAAAAAAAATGATCTAACACCAAGAAGTCATTCTTCTTCATAACTCTTTTTATTCATTAATATTCATAACTCTTTTTATCAAAAAATATACAGAAAGAATGAAAAAGCAGCCCCAAATGGGAGATTGTATTTGCAAGACATATAACTGACAATGGTTCTCATATTAAAGAAATAATAAAGACCTTTCATTAACTAAAAAGGCAATTCTTTAAGTAGGTAAGAAATTTGAACCAGCACTTTATAAAAGAAGGGAGCCAAATGGACCAAAAAAAAAAAAGAAAACAACTTTGATATTGCTCAAGGAACTATAGATTGAAACTTACAGGATACCACTGTATAACCCATCAACAAAGTTGAAATGTAAATACATACACCAGACAATATTAGATAATGGCAAAGTGCTGAACAACTGGAAGCTCATCCACAGTTAATTAAAGTATAAATGTAAATAGGGACAATCACTTTAAAATCTGTTTGACATAATACACTGACTTTGAACATGATATAACAGCCCCACTTCTAGATTTGTAACAAACAGAAATAGATTTACATGACTCAGAAATTATGTCCAATAATGTTCACAGCAGCATTCTATATTAGCTCCAGATTAGAAAAATGCTTAATGTTTATCAAGAGTTGAAAGGTTATATAAATTGTGGTATAGTATGGAGTGTCACTATATAATAGAATACCAGACAGAAATAAAATTAATGAACAACAGCTACCATACCAATTGGATAAATCTAAGAAGAAAAGGAAATTTTGAGTGAAAAAAAATCAAAGAGGAAGATGAATACTTGGATGATCCCATTTGTATAACATTTTAAAAATGTACAGCATTTGGGGCACCTGGGTGGCTCAGTGGGTTAAGCCTCTGCCTTTGGCTCAGGTCATGATCTCAGAGTCCTGGGATCGAGCCCCGCACTGGGCTCTGTGCTCAGCAGGAAACCTGCTTCCCCCTCTCTCTCTGCCTGCCTCTCTGCCTACTTGTGATCTCTCTCTGTGTGTCAAATAAATAAATAAAATCTTTAGAAAAAAAAAATGTATAGCATTTGAAGTTAAAGTAGTGGTTACCTTGGGGTTGGGGAACGGGGTAATGTTATAAAGGAAAATAAGAAGAGGTTCTAATTTTCAACTAATATTTTAATGCCTTGACCTGTGTAAAGTTCACTTTGAAGTAATTTACTCACTGAACTGCTCGGGTCATGATCCCGGGGTCCTGGGATCGAGCCCCACATCAGGCTCTCTGCTCCACGGAGAGCCTGCTTCCTCCTCTCTCTCTGCCTGCCTCCCTGCCTACTTGTGATCTCTGTCTGTCAAATAAATAAAATCTTGAAAAAAATAATTTAAATAATTTGAAGGAATTTACTGGGCTATGATCTTTTGGTACATATACTTCTGTGTCTAGTTTTTATACTTCAATAACAAAATATATCTTGCCTAGAAATTCCAATGCTATCGCATCTTCCCACAACATAAAACCTTTTAATGGCCCCTCATGCCTTTGGGATTAAACCAAGAATTCACAAGACACTTCACACTGTCTTCTTAGTCTCATTTCTCCTCCTTGCCATAGAGATACCCTGTCTTCCAACCACACAAAATTGCTTGTGGTTCCAGGAATAGTCTCTTTTGTGACTTGGCTTTTGGTGTGTTATTTGGAACGTATAAAATGGTCTTTCCTTGCCCATTTAAGCAACCCCTCCCCCCATTAATTGCTACTTCCTCCAGAAAGCTGCATATGAACCTGGAGCCTCAGTTAAATTTCTCTACTTGGTATTCTGTTAGGACCTTGTCATGTGACTCGGGAAGAGCTCTTGCAACTATTATGATTACCAGTCTATGTGTCTATCTTTTCTGGAAAATTATGGGTCTCACTCCATTCTATGTTTCCAGTGCCAAGAGCAATTCTTGGCACATACTAAGTGCCTGGTAAATATTGTTGAATTAAATTGTCTGTCAATTGGTTTAAAAAAAAAAAAGACAGCTTCAGTTGTAAAAAGAAAGAGTCAGCTTGTTTCTACATATTCATCAGTTATGCTGTGCTTGGGTAGAAAGGGCTGGAAAGGGGACCTTAACTAAAAATTATACTAGAAACACACATCGAATTTACACTATATGGTCACTGAAAATGAGCGCAAATTTTTCTAGTTCACTAAGATCACTTTCTAATCACTCTTTCCCCAGCTAGATCTAAATGGTTTGTAATGAAACCAACATTTTTTGTTGTTAAGGGGCTTTAGAGGATATCTTTTTTTTTTTAAGATTCTATTTTTTTATTTGACAGAGAGAGAAATCACAAGTAGGCAGAGAGGCAGGCGGTGGGCGAGCATGGGGGGCCGTGTAGCAGGCTCCCCACTGGGCAGAGAGCCCGATGCGGGGCTGGATCCCACGATCCTGAGATCATGACCTGAGCCAAAGGCACAGGCTTCAGCCACGGAGCCACCCAGGTGCCCCCAGGATATCTTATTACTCACCATGGGCAATATGGGATTTACCTATCTGGAATGAAAATTAATACTACCCGTTTTCTGCAGGATTTCAGAAATCAAATCACAAGTAAATGTGAATCAAATCAGCAGATTTCTTACAGTGGTCTTAATTTCTCTTTTCTCTCTCTCTCTCTCTTTTTTAGAGTTTATTTATTTGTCAGAGTGAGAGAGAGAGAGAGCACAGGCAGGAGAAGCAGGAGAGGGAGAGGGAGAAGCAGGCTCCCCACTGAGCAGGAGCCCTATGTGGGACTTGATCCCAGGACACTGGGATCATGATCTGAGCTGAAGGCAGAGGCTGAGCCACCCAGGCATCCCTCAAGATCTTAATTTCTTAATAATTTTGGTCAGGGCATTTTTCACATCGCTATTTATACATAATAAACATTAATATCTAGTTTAAAAAGCTCTTGTGTTCTATCTCTATCTCTGTCAAAGCGAAGTTTCCAAAACGTTCCTTCCATTTTGGGGGAAAAGCCGATTAAGCAGAAAAAACGGTAACAAATCCTCTTACCACAGAGACATACTCTGGCCGTAAGCCTACGGAAACGACAATGCCATAGATTTTACTGAGCCTATCAGAGAGCAATGATCCCCAACAGTTAGTTATCTCTGTGGCTCATTAGAAGCGGCTTTGATGAAAACATTTTCTCAGAAGTCAGACATCTTTAAATGTCACACAAAGCCGAGCACATAAAGCCTTTCTCCCTGGACCCAAAATGCACTCTATTTTCTTTTGCAGCAGCATTCTGAAGCAGGTAAACAGATAAAGCATCTTAAGAATAACTGGTTATTTGTCCTTTACGCAATGTTTTTCCCAAATCTGTTAGCTAGGACTCTTTGATTTCATGTAGAGAGAGCTCGTACAAAAAAGAAAAGGTCTGTTGAAAGGTTACAAGACTACCTTCTCAGAACGTAATGACTTTCAGGCATGGCAGGGAAGGTAGCAGAGGCTCCGGACTGCACAAATGTCAATCTAAATGCTGCTGGAGACACAAGAGCAAGAGTCTTACTTCTGCTCCATCACACATCTCCTTCTATTGTATTTCTTCCTGCAGACTGGCTTCTGCTGCACCCCATTCCACGTGATGGAAAATATCTCCTCAAAGCTTCTGACATTATTACAGATACCATTCCACAAAGAGGCTGACTCTGTTTCCTTCCCTCTCTCTGTATAAGTATATGGTTGTGTGGTGATACATACAATATGTATATAAGACATATATATATATATATATATATATATATATATACACACACACACATATATATATATAAACTCAAAAATATACACACATGTATATAATTATCACAGATACATTCATACCCATCTACCATGAGAAAGAAAAGCTAACTTGAACTTGGACTGCTTGCACAGAATGTACAATTTTAGACCAAGTACCAATTAGATAACTAGTATGTCTTAGTAAAACCATAGCTTTATTGGGTCCCCTCCAACTTTATGAGTCAACAAAGTTGTCGAGTTACCTAAAAGCCAAAATGAAAAGTCTAAACAAAATGCCAGTAAATGCCTATTCTTTTAAGTCAAGGACAAAAGCATTGCTAAAAAAAGAAAACTCTACTTGCTTAGCAATATTAGTGCTGACATTCAACAAAGACTAACCACTCAAAAGGACCATCCATTATTTATAACAGCGTATTTCTTTGTCCCGAATATGGGACATTCCTTGTCTTCTTTCATCTTACAGATGACCTTTTGGTTGAGACCAATTCAGCAAGACCTCCAATCACAAACAATGTATTTTCATTGTCCTAAGAAGGAATTAAATAGCAATTAAAATGGGAAGCCTACATTTTAAAATCTATGTTTCACTTCAGTGATATCATATCCAGGTTATTTCAAAGAAACTGTATTTTATCCAGAAACAGGACACTCAGTTCCTGCAGTATCAAGAAATTTCAATAATTCAGAAGTCAGTTTCATAGATTTTTGTAAAATATTTATCTAATTACAGAAAACGACACTAAAATTCTTACGCTCTTTCAAGGATAGTGAGAAGAAACTGAAAGCAGTAGCAGTAACAAGAGTTCAGACAAATTTATATCTGCAACAGAAATAATAATAAAGCATTGAAAATAGATATGAATCCCAATAACTTAATATTCAACAGTTAAGTGGCCAAATTTATTAGACAAACTCATCCTATAATTTTAACCTACAGGTTGACAAATCAGTTATTTAAATATCTAGTAAGTTTCATATTATTTATATATGGTAAAATCAAACACCAGTTTGAGCTCCTGAATGAGAAATTGAATATAATAGTTGGTTATTAAAGTAGGATATTTGGAAAGCAGTGAGAGAAATTGAAAGGATCTCATGAATAGCTGGTTTGTTTGTGGTTTTTGTTTTGTTTTGTTTTGTTTTGTTTTGTTTGAGAGAGAGAGAGTGCAAGAGAGCATGAGAGGGGAGAATGTTAGTGGGAGAAGGAGACCCCCCCATGTAGCTGGGAGTCCAATGCAGGATTTGATCCTGGTACTCGGGATCATGACCTGAGCTGAAGGCAGCTGTTTAACCAACTGAGCCACCCAGGTGCCCAATAGCTGGTATTTTTTTTTTAAGATTTTATTTGTTTATTTGACAGAGAGAGATCACAAGTAGGCAGAGAGGCAGGCAGAGAGAGAGGAAGGGAAGCAGGCTACCTGCTGAGCAGAGAGCTGGATGTGGGGCTCGATCCCAGGACACTGAGATTATGACCTGAGCCGAAGGCAGAGGCTTAACCCACTGAGCCACCCAGGTGCCCCAATAGCTGGTGTTTTTAACAACATCTATTGAACTTTTTAATAGACACAGAGTGAAAGAGTCCAGGTGAGTACAAATATCAAATAACACAAATTGTTTCACTTTGGGAAACTGAAGTTTTGAGTTTATATTACAACAAACAATTTTATTAAGAAAAATAAAATGAATAAAATAAAATAAAAAGCAACAACACCCCCCCCAATTTTACATATTGGACCTGTTGAAATGTCCTAGGATCTACAAGTTTCTTGGTTTATGTCATCTTTTTAAAAAAAATAATAATTTTGCAACATTTTCTTTGTTTATATATGGATATAATAATATACGTGTATATAAGAAAGACTTTATTAATTGATGAGGAATACATATAAATACATAATAAACAACCATTATGTACATTATTTAGACATTTAACATGATAGATCATTTGATATCTATCTATAATGCTTTTGGAGACACATCTCTTCTGGTTTAAAAGAGGATTTACTGCATCTGAAATTATTCAGGGGTGTTTGGGGGGCTCAGTTGGTTGAGCGTCTGCCTTCGGCTCGGGTCATGATCTCGGGATTCCTGGATCAGGTCCCACATTGGGCTCTCTGCTCAACGGGGAGTCTGCTTTTCCCTCTCACTCTCCCTCTGTGCTTTTTTTCTCTCTCTCAAATAAATACAGAAAATCTTTTAAAAAATAAATAAAAGTATTCAAATAACAAAATGATTTATTACTATCATTTTTTATTTTATTTTTTAATTTTTTTCACATACTTATGAAATTATATATATATATATATATATATATATATATGAAGAAATTTCTAGAAACAGAGGGGTGGGTGAATAGATGGGTGAATGATCACAGGTGTTGCACTGTTTAAAAGTCTATTTGTCTTAGCTAACAGAAGAAAAGTCACTACAGACAGAAACGTATTTTTAAGTGTTAAAAATTGGAAATACTTATATGAAGAATTTTATGTAAAACTAGATAATAAGTATTTAATACATAACCTCCCATGCATAAAATAGGGCTAATTAAGCAATGTTTTTTTTTAATAGGGACAACCCTCATCTCTTTGAAACTGTTTTTTTTAATCGGTTTTCTATTTCTTTGATTCCTTCCATAAGTAATGAAATAAATTAATTATTGCATTTAACCTTAACAAATTTAAATCCAAACAGACACACATAGTTATTTATACAGTTACAGCATGGTCAGTGCAAGATCAGATTATGTCTAGTCTGCAAACCATGCAAGCATCAGAGATATTCTGTCTAGAAATGTACTATCTATGTGTACAAATATGTCCAAGCCTGGCTTCTTGTTAGATTTCTCCAATGTTAGATTTCTCCACTTAACTGTGAATTTTTTCTCCCGACATGATTCCTTAACACAAAACAATGAATTACTTATATACACTTACAGCTGTTTAAATTAAAAGAGAAGCAATTTAAAACGTGTGAGCATGCTTCCTGAAATGCTATCTAACATTTACATTAGGAGAGCTAGCTAGAAGTTGGCATTTGCAAAGATTTCCCAGGATCTTATCAACATTAACTATTTCAGATCGGCTTTATATAGTGTTTTTAAAAAGGTGATTTATCTACTCTTTGAGACAAAATGAAACTGGACTTACTTAGTAAAAAAAAAAAAAAACAAGCAAACAAACAAAAAACAACAAAGAGGGCAGGTCTCAAGTCTGCCTCCTATGCTCTCATTCATCAAAAATAAATAATTCTCATACAGAATTAAATAGCATCTCATGCAAAGTCTGTCTCCCCACCATGTGACCTAGGAATTCCATGCCTAGGTTTATACCCAAAAGAAATATAAAGAAGTATTAAAACAAATATCTGGTGGCAAACATTCACAGCAGCGCTACTCACATCACAAAAGTCAGAACGTAGAAATAACCAAAATGTCCATCAACTTATGCACAGATAAAGCAAATAAGGTATAGCCATATAACTGAATATCATTCAACTATTAAAAAAAATGAAGCAGTGATATATTTTACCAAATGGAGGAAACTTCAAAATATTATACCACGTGAAACAAGCCAGACATAAAATGTCACATGTTGTATCATTCCATATCTATGAAACACCCAGAATAGATGATTCATAGAAACCAAAAATCAGATTAGTGGTTGCCAAGGCCACTTACAGGGGGAAAATAGGAAGTGATTATACAATGGCTCCAGGATTTCATTCCAGGTTGATGAAAATGTTTTGGAACTACATAGAGTTAACAGCTGCTCAGCAGTGTAAATTTACTATATGCCTCCGAATTGCACATTTTATTAAAATTGTCAGAAAGGTAAATTTTATGTATGATTTTATATGAACTTTTGTGAAGTTTATGAAGTTTTATATGAACATGAAATTTTATATGAACTTTTATCACAATTCTTTTAAGTATTAGGAAAAGAAACAGAATGGAGCGAAATAGGTGTCTTCAAATGTAAGTAAGTATCTCCAAAAACCAAATTCCATTTATTTTTTCCCCTCTACACTCCACAGCAGTTGTTAAAAATATTTCCCCTTGGAAGTTTACTGATGAAGTTCTCTTCATGAAGTTCCACCAATGTCACACTTTTCATGGTGCCCTTTCAACCCCCAAATCCAGGGCTGGAATCAACACAAGGTGTGTTAATTTCATGGTGCATGACAGAGTACATTCTTCACCATATTTGTCATTGACCTATTTTATAAAAGAGGCAGCTTTCAAATACTTATTTTCATTTTAATTTATCCATTTAGAAAAAAAATAAGTGCTTTGAATTATGGAGAATTATCATCTCTTTGAGCTACTTATAACAGAGGATTAAAAATGATGGTTCCCACAATTCTCCACTCATGACTCCTACTCACCTTTTCCTAGAAGCTAAATGTTACATGTAAGCTTGTTAGTTATAGTTTGTGCCACAGGCAGTGCTCTCACATATGACATTTAACATCAATCATAGCCCCTGAGAGGGGGGTCTTGAGTCATCATCTCAAAGAAATAGATATTAACATCATACTCACTGTAAAATTGCTATCCAACTTAAGAAGGAAAAAAAATTTCATTGATATTTATGGATATATTGGCCATTTAAATAAATTAGTTTGATCTAGATATAATGTCATGCTAGACCACAGTGACATGGAGCCCCCCAAATGTCAATGCTTGTACTTTAGGCTTCAAGAAACTATTGTTAGTCTGAGGAGGAGAGGCATAAAATCACTAGGATCCATACCAAATATGAAGCTCTTAGAATCTGGACGCCAATACAAATTTCCCTCTAGAAATCAAAATCTTTTTTTTTTTTAAGGTTTTATTTATTTGACACAGAGATAGAGAGTACAAGTAGGCAGAGCAGCAGGCAGAGGGAGAGGGAGAAGCAGACTCTCTGCTTAGCAGGGAGCCCAATGTGGGGCTCCATCCCAGGACCTGGGATCATGACCTTAGCCGAAGGCAGCTGCTTAACCAACTGAGCCACCTAGGTGCCCCAGCAATCAAAATCTTGACCAGTTATACAAGTTCAGGCAAAAGGAGAAAAGTAAAAAAAGAAAAAAGTTTCACTTGTTGCACAAAAACATATCATCTAGCTTTCCAAAACAAACAATTTAGATGGTTACGATTACATAGGAAAGAATGATACTTAGATATGACTTATAAGTGAATGAAATAGGCTATGATAAAGAAAAATGAAGAGCCAGACTCCACAGTACAAAAAAACTAAGTCTGGAAGACTGAATCAGTTAAATCTGATTCAGAAGCTTTTGAGAAAGTGAGATGAGACTTTGGTTTTAAGGTATGAATAAGAGCAAATATGAAGAGAAGAAAAGGGACATCTTGTCAGGTGAGTCAGGTACCCTATATAAAAACCCAGGAGTCAAAATCAGAATAGGGTATGAGAATAATACTAGTCAAGTTTGACAGAAATCAGGTGGCCATATTGTATATAGTAACCAATGATAAAGTGACAAAAGTAAATGAAGCCAGAATACATAGCTCCTTAGATGCTCAGGGAAAGTTTGAATATATGCACAGGAAGGTGACTTTACTTGGTAAAGTGGACTAAGAAAGAAGAGCAATGGGTTTATAGTGTCCAAAGTTCAAAAAAGAACAAATGCCAAAATTTCAACTCTAGCTTAATTAGCTAGGCAAATGTTTTCTTTTCCTTATAGAAGTTAACTTCTATGTGAATCAGATTCAAAATTTAGACATAATGGACAACCCAATATATTCCAACTTTTCAACTATGACTTTTCTCATATACACAGATACACCTAGACACAGAGAAAACACAAGCAAACAATAAATAAATAAATAAGACCCCCAAATTATATCTATAATGGTGTCACAGTACACAAAACAAAGTTTTCACCATATTTTAAATCACCCTTTATGAAAATAGAGTAATGATTTTATTGAGATTTCATGTGTGTGCATATGTGTATGTGTGTGTTTTCTGAAGACAACAGCCATAGTTCTATCAGATGTGTTTCTTTGCAATATATAGTATCCTGTTAGAATAAAAATTACTCTGCTGCTGTGCCTAGTGAAAGGGGAAAGGAAACTGCTAGGGAAATCCTTTAGGTTTGATTAGTAAATTAAAGCAGCTAAATGCTATGGAGCCTGAGATAATCCATTGGGTGAGTTAATGGCTATGAAAATCAAAAGTCTACAACTTTCCTCTTGGTAACAACAGGAAAAGTTTAATTTAAATTTTATAGCAGAATAAAGTTGTTTTGTACAAAATTCCTCTCAGAAATAGACTGTCTTTCTGAAAAATAATTAGTTCGCACTTGTCCTTTCACCACATCAATTCACATAATTAAAATATCAAAAGTTGAGGATACAGAGAGAAGAGTAAAATGCAGCAAGAGAAAAACAACTGGTTACATACAAGGGACTCCTTGTTACAACTGGTTACATACAAGGGAAGACTATTAAACTGATCCTTCAGCAGCAACTCTAACCCAAAGGGAGTGGCATGATTTATTCAAAGTGCTGAAAGGAAAAAACTTCCAACCAAGAATACTCTACCTCGCAAGTGTATCATTCAGAAGTAATGGAGAGATAAAGTGTTTTCCAGACAGTACAAACTAAAGGAATTCATCACCTTTAAACTAGCCTTACAAAAATGTTAAAGGGACTTATTTATTTAATCTGAAATGAAAAGGCAACTAGTCACAAAGACATATGGAAAAGTAAAAATCTCAGTAGTAAATGGCAATATATAGTAAAGGTAGTAGATTAACCACTTATAAAGCCAATATGAAGGTTAAAAGACAAAAGTAGTGAAATTAACTCTAACTACAAAAATTATCTAAGAGGCATGCAAAATAAAAAGATGTAAAATATGACATAAGAACAACACACAGTTGGAGGGAGAATGAAAATGTAGAGTTTTAGAATGCACTCAAGCTTAAAATGCTATCAATTTAAAACACATTGTTTTACATATGATGTTATGTGGGGACTTCATGGTAACCACATAGTAGAAAACTATAGTAGATACATAAAAGGAAATGACAAAGGAAGCTAAATGTAACACTAAAAGAAGGAAGGAAGGAAGGAGGGAAGGAAGGAAGGAAGGAAGGGAAAAGGAAAGGAAGGAACAAAGGAAAAGAAAAGGAAAAAAAAGAAGGAAGGAAGGAAGGGAAAAATAACTTACCAAACCACAAGGGAAGATAAAATAAAGAAACAGAGAAAAGATATAAAAACAGCCAAAACATAAGTAAACAAAATTATAGTAATTACATACCTATCCATAATTAGTTTAAATATATATGGACTAAAATCTCTAATTAAAAGACAGAGGTACGGAAAGGATAAATAACTAAGACTCATCCATATGTTGCTTGTAAGAAGCTCATTTCAGATCCGAGGAAACACAAACAGAAAGTGAGGGGATGGAAAAAGACATGACATGCACACAGAAGCCAAACAACAAACAACAACAACAACAACAACAACAACAACAAAAAAGCTGGTATAGCTATACTTATATCAGACAAAATAGAATTTAAAACAAAGACCGCAATAAAAGACAAAGAAGGGCATTACATAATGATAAAGAGGTCAATACAAGAGGATACAATATTTATAAATTTTCCTCAACTTTCTTATTATTTAACACTCATAGATGAATACATTTATTCTAGATACTACAGTTTTGAAAATGCACTCTCAAGTCACAAAAATGAGTTCCCTGGGATGTTACTTAGAAATTATGTGGAACACACATACACAAACAGAAATTACTTTTTTGATTTGTAATATGTTCAGTAATGAGCATGTGTTACTTTTAGGATGGAAATGGAAATAAATAACATTATTGATTTGACAAAATAATTTTATCACAATTCAAAAATACAGTAGCATTTAGATAAATTTGGTTATTCTATAAAAACTCAAAGAAATACAATGCTGATGTGAATATGGTAAACATTTTAAAAAGAAAACTCTAGGGATGTTTTGAAAATCTTAATTCTGTTATGGACTTTGGAGAGTGTATGTGTTATTTGAGTGTGGTGAAGTATGTAAACCTGGCGATTCACAGACATGTACCCCTGGGGCTAATAATTCATTATATGTTAATAAAAATTTAAAAAACATTAATTATGATGTTATCAGTAGAACATATGTCAGACCTGAGTTTTGCACACATGCCTAACTATCCCTTAATCTCACTTGACCCATAGTTATTTTTCTTTTTTCACACCCAATGTCATGTACATGTATGGATCTTGAAATGTGAGATTCTTTCTCTCTCTCCAAGTGCTCAGCATTCTCCTCCATTTAACAGCCTTCAGGATTTGCATAGATCAAATTATGTCAATCCAGAACCGAAGTCATAACTGACAAAGTGTATACCAGCAGTTCATGGCATTTTATAGAAGATGGAAACAGAACATAAATGAAGAGAATATCCAGAAAGAGTACCAATGGCAGTGCTTGATTGAAATGGTAAACTATATTGTATTTGTATATGTCAACCAACACATGTCAAATGCTCAAGGATACAATACGCGTCCTGTTTAGTTTACTATTTTACTCCCTCCTGAACAATGTGATGGAAGTCTTGTTTTGTTGATGTTATTCAACATTAATTCATTAATTAATCAACATTAATTCAACATTAATTCAACATCTGGATACAAGGCATTAGCCTTGAGGTCAGGGAATTTGTCTCGCTTCTCCAGTACAAGCCGAGCACTTATAAAGGTGCCTGGTGCTTGCACAATTAATATTAGCTGAATGAATGCTTACATAAATACCGTTGAATTTTACAGAACTGAAAAATCGTATTTCTGAGGCACATGGGTGGTTCAGTTGGTTGAATGTCTGATGCTTGATTTCAGCTCAGGTCACGATATCAGGGTCCTGAAATCGAGTCCTGATCAGTGCTCATTGTGAAGTCTGCTTGGATTCTCTCTCTCTGCCTCTCCCTCTTCCCCTCCTCCTGCTTGTCCCCTCTCTCCGTATCTCTATCTCTCTGTTGAAAATAAATAAATCTTTTTAAAAAAAGAATCATATTTCTTCTTTTTGGGAATATATCCTAATTTGCTAAGTTCCACTGACATTGCAATTTATTTCTGAGTCTCCATTGGCTAAATCACATTAAAGAAAAGTTATCAGATAGTTGCTATGAGAGTAACTAAGAATAAAGAAAAAAAACCAATCTGGACAGTCAACAATTTATATAAATCTTTCTCATAAACCGTCTACCTCCACAGTCTGCAGAAAGTCCACCTCCATACCACCTCCAGAGCCCCTACTCTGATCTTGCACCACTGGGAGTCTGACCATGGTGGGGGTGGGGCAGGGGGTGGTGGGGGAATGGGAACTTGCAACAATCAGCACACGGATCTAGGCAGAGGTCCAGAAGAACTTCAGAGGTACAGAAGAATATCTGATGTTATAAAAGAAAAATTGCACTGGACACTTGTTTAAAACAGCAAGGGAGACTTCATACAAATCAACTGCAATAGAGAGCAAGACTGCAATGGGGCAGAGACAAAGAACTCAACTCCACTGGAACAAAAGACTTTTGTTTTTAAACACCAGGGAGAGCTGTGGGTTAATGGAAAAGTACTAGAGAATGTTGGTCAAAGTGATGAGGCTATCATGTTTGCTAATTGGTTCTTACCAAAGTAAAGCTCCTAGGCTCTCACAGACCAGAAGGCAGGGCTCCTATCTTCCTTAAGGTTTACATTCCACTGGGAGGGCTCCTAGGGACTCTTAAGCTATATAGTTGGGGAGAACTTTTATGTTTCAAAGAGACAGAGAAAGAATTTATAAGTGAAAGTTTTCTGAGGTAATTGCTCCTAGAAACAGAGATCTGGGCTTTATCATCAAGAAGCTGATCTGGAGGAGTCAAGATGGCAGAGAAGTAGCAGGCTGAGACTACTTCAGTAGCAAGATATCAGCTAGATAGCTTATCTAAAGATTGCAAACACCTACAAATCAAATGGAAGATCAAAGAGAAGAAGAACAGCAATTCTAGAAACAGAAAATCAACCACTTTCTGAAAGGTAGGACTAAAGGAGAAGTGAATCCAAAGCGACGGGAAGATAGACGGCGGGGGGAGGGGCCGGCTCCCGGCAAGCGGCAGAGCAACGGAGCACAAAATTAGGACTTTTAAAAGTCTGTTCCGCTGAGGGACATCGCTCGAGAGGCTTAACTGGGGTGAAGCCCAGGAGGGGTCAGCGTGGCCTCAGGTCCCGCAGGGTCACAGAAGGATCGGGGGTGAATGAGTGTCGCAGAGCTTACAGGTATTAGAATGGGGAAGCCGGCTACAGAGACAGAGCCAAGGAGTTAGTGCACAGCCTGGGGTTACCTTGAACTGGTCGCAGGCTCGGTCAGCTCAGAGCGCGGCCAGAGGCCAGGATGACGGGAGGAATTGGGCACTGTTCTCTGAGGGCGCACTGAGGAGTGGGGCCCGGGCTCTCGGCTCCTCCAGGTCAGAGAACAGGAGGCTTCCATCTTCATTCCCATCCTCCGGAACTCTACGGAAAGCGCTCAGGGAACAAAAGCTCCCGAAAGCAAACCCGAGCTGATTACTCAGCCCAGCCCCAGGTGAGGGCGGTGCAACTCCACCTGAGCCAAAGACACTTCAGAATCACTACAACAGCACCCTCCCCCCAGAAGGTCAACAAGAAACCCAGCCAGGACCAAGTTCACTTACCATGGAGTGCAGTTTCAATACCAAGGAGAGCAGCGGAATTCCAGAGGAGGAGAAAGCAAAGCACTGAACTCATGGCTTTCTCCCCATGATTCTTTAGCCTTGCAGTTAATTTAATTTTTTTTTCTTTTCAAATTTTTTTCTCTTCTTCTGCTAAATTTTTTAAACTTTTACCCTTTTCTTTTTTAACATTTCTTAACTAGTTTATCTAATATATATATATTTTTTCCTTTTTATATTTTTTCTTTATTGGTTTTCTTTTTTTAATTGTTTCTTTCTTCTTTTTTTTTTTTCTTTCTGAACCTTTTTGTCCCCTTACTCCCCCCTCACGATTTGGGATCTCTTCTGATTTGGCTAAAGCATATTTTCCTGGGGTTGTTGCCACCCATTTAGTATTTTACTTGCTCCTTCATATACTCTTATCTGGACAAAATGACAAGGTGGAAAAATTCACCATAAAAAAAAGAACAAGAGGCAGTACCAAAGGCTAGGAACCTAATCAATACAGACATTGGTAATATGTCAGATCTAGAGTTCAGAATGACGATTCTTAAGGTTCTAGCCGGACTCAAAAAAGGCATGGAAGATATTAGAGAAACCCTCTCGGGAGATATAAAAGCCCTTTCTGAAGAAATAAAAGAACTAAAATCTAACCAAGTTGAAATCAAAAAAGCTATTAATGAGGTGCAATCAAACATGGAGGCTCTCACTGCGAGGATAAATGAAGCAGAAGAAAGAATTAGCGACATAGAAGACCAAATGACAGAGAATAAAGAAGCTGAGCAAAAGAGGGACAAACAGCTACTGGACCACGAGGGGAGAATTCGAGAGATAAGTGACACCATAAGACGAAACAACATTAGAATAATTGGATTTCCAGAAGAAGAAGAAAGAGAGAGGGGAGCAGAAGGTATATTGGAGAGAATTATTGGAGAGAATTTCCCCACTATGGCAAAGGGAAAAAGCATCAAAATCCAGGAGGTTCAAAGAACCCCCGGTCAAAATCAATAAGAATAGGTCCACACCCCGTCACCTAATAGTAAAATTTACAAGTCTTACTGACAAAGAGAAAATCCTGAAAGCAGCCCGGGAAAAGAAGTCTGTAACATACAATGGTAAAAATATTAGATTGGCAGCAGACTTATCCACAACGACCTGGCAGGCCAGAAAGAGCTGGCATGATATATTCAGAGCACTAAACGAGAAAAACATGCAGCCAAGAATACTATATCCAGCTAGGCTATCATTGAAAATAGAAGGAGAAATTAAAAGCTTCCAGGACAAACAAAAACTGAAAGAATTTGCAAAAACAAAACCAGCTCTACAGTAAATATTGAAAGGGCTCCTCTAAGCAAAGAGAGACCCTAAAAGTAGTAGATCAGAAAGGAACAGAGACAATATACAATAACAGTCACATTACAGGCAATACAATGGCACTAAATTCATATCTCTCAATAGTTACCCTGAATGTTAATGGGCTAAATGCCCCAATCAAAAGACACAGGGTATCAGAATGGATAAAAAAACAAGACCCATCTATATGTTGCCTACAAGAAACTCATTTTAAACCCGAAGACACCTCCAGATTTAAAGTGAGGGGGTGGAAAAGAATTGACCATGCTAATGGACATCAGAAGAAAGCAGGAGTGGCAATCCTTATATCAGATCAATTAGATTTTAAGCCAAAGACTATAATAAGAGATGAGGAAGGACACTGTATCATACTCAAAGGTTCTGTCCACCAAGGAGATCTAACGATTTTAAATATCTATGCCCCTAACGTGGGAGCAGCCAACTATATAAACCAATTAATAGCAAAATCAAAGAAACACATCAACAATAATACAATAATAGTAGGGGACTTTAACACTCCCCTCACTGAAATGGACAGATCATCCAAGCAAAAGATCAACAAGGAAATCAAGGCCTTAAATGACACACTGGACCAGATGGACATCACAGATATATTCAGAACATTTCATCCCAAAGCAACAGAATACACATTCTTCTCTAGTGCACATGGAACATTTTCCAGAATAGATCACATTTTTGGTCCTAAATCAGGTCTCTACCGGTATCAAAAGATTGGGATCATTCCCTGCATATTTTCAGACCACAATGCTCTGAAGCTAGAACTCAATCACAAGAGGAAATTTGGAAAGAACCCAAATACATGGAGACTAAACAGCATCCTTCTAAAGAATGAATGGGTCAACCAGGAAATTAAAGAAGAATTGAAAAAATTTATGGAAACAAATGATAATGAAAACACAACGGTTCAAAATCTGTGGGACACAACAAAGGCAGTCCTGAGAGGAAAATATATAGCGGTACAAGCCTTTCTCAAGAAACAAGAAAGGTCTCAGGTACACAACCTAACCCTACACCTAAAGGAGCTGGAGAAAGAACAAGAAACCCTAAACCCAGCAGGAAAAGAGAAATCATAAAGATCAGAGCAGAAATCAATGAAATAGAAACCAAAAAAACAACCGAACAAATCAACGAAACTAGGAGCTGGTTCTTTGAAAGAATTAATAAGATTGATAAACCCCTAGCCAGACTTATCAAAAAGAAAAGAGAAAGGAACCAAATAAATAAAATCATGAATGAAAGAGGAGAGATCACAACTAACACCAAAGAAATACAGACGATTATAAGAACATACTATGAGCAACTCTATGCCAACAAATTTGATAATCTGGAAGAAATGGATGCATTCCTAGAGACATATAAACTACCACAACTGAACCAGGAAGAAACAGAAAACTTGAACAGACCCATAACCAGTAAGGAGATTAAAACAGTCATCAAAAATCTCCAAACAAACAAAAGCCCAGGGCCAGATGGATTCCCGGGGGAATTCTACCAAACATTTAAAGAAGAACTAATTCCTATTCTCCTGAAACTGTTCCAGAAAATAGAAATGGAAGGAAAACTTCCAAACTCATTTATGAGGCCAGCATCACCTTGATCCCAAAACCAGACAAGGATCCCATCAAAAAAGAGGACTACAGGCCAATATCCGTGATGAACACAGATGCAAAAATGCTCACCAAAATACTAACCAATAGGATTTAACAGTACAGTAAAAGGATTATTCACCATGACCAAGTGGGATTTATTCCAGGGCTGCAAGTTTGGTTCAACATCTGCAAATCAATCAATGTGATACAACACATTAATAAAAGAAAGAACAAGAACCATACAATACTCTCCATAGATGCTGAAAAAGCATTGGACAAAGTACAGCATCCCTTCCTGATCAAAACTCTTCAAAGTGTAGGGATAGATGGCACATACCTCAATATTATCAAAGCCATCTATGAAAAACTCACCGCAAATATCATTCTCAATGGAGAAAATCTGAAAGCTTTTCCGCTAAGGTCAGGAACACGGCAGGGATGTCCGTTATCACCACTGCTATTCAACATAGTACTAGAAGTCCTAGCCTCAGCATCAGACAACAAAAGGAAATTAAAGCATCCAAATCGGCAAAGAAGAAGTCAAACTATCACTCTTCGCAGATGATATGATACTATATGTGGAAAACCCAAAAGACTCCACTCCAAAACTGCTAGAACTTGTCCAGGAATTCAGTAAAGTGTCAGGATATAAAATCAATGCACAGAAATCAGTTGCATTTCTCTACACCAACAACAAGACAGAAGAAAGAGAAATTCAGGAGTCAATCCCATTTACAATTGCACCCAAAACTATAAGATACCTAGGAATAAACCTCACCAAAGAGACTAAGAATCTATACACAGAAAACTATAAAGTACTCATGAAAGAAATTGAGGAAGACACAAAGAAATGGAAAAATGATCCATGCTCCTGGATTGGAAGAATAAATATTGTGAAAATGTCTATGCTATCTAAACAAATCTACACATTTAATGCAATTCCTATCAAAGTACCATCCATTTTTTTCAAATTATGGAACAAATAATCCTAAAATTTATATGGAACCAAAAAAGACCTCGAATAGACAAAGGAATATTGAAAAAGAAAGCCAAAGTCGGTGGCATCAGAATTCTTGACTTCAAGCTCTATTACAAAGCTGTCATCATTAAGACAGCATGGTACTGGCACAAAAACAGACACATAGATCAATGGAACAGAATAGAGAGCCCAGAAATAGACCCTCAACTCTATGGTCAGCTAATCTTCGACAAAGCAGGAAAGAATGTCCAATGGAAAAAAGACAGCCTCTTCCATAAATGGTGTTGGGAAAATTGGACAGCCACATGCAGAAAAATGAAATTGGATCATCTCCTTACACCACACACGAAAACAGACTCAAAATGAATGAAGGACCTCAATGTGAGAAAGGAATCCATCAAAATCCTTGAAGAGAACACAGGCAGCAACCTCTTCGACCTCAGCCGTAGCAACATCTTCCTAGGAACATCGCCCAAGGCAAGGGAAGCAAGGGCAAAAATGAACTATTGGGATTTTATCAAGATCAAAAGCTTTTGCACAGCAAAGGAAACAGTGAACAAAACCAAAAGACAGCTGACAGAATGGGAGAAGATATTTGCAAATGACATATCAGATAAAGGGCTAGTGTCCAAAATCTATAAAGAACTTAGCAAACTCAACACCCAAAGAACAAATAATCCAATCAAGAAATGGGCAGAAGACATGAATAGACATTTCTGCAAAGAAGACATCCAGATGGCCAACAGACACATGAAAAAGTGCTCCATATCACTCGGCATCAGGGAAATACAAATCAAAACCATAATGAGATATCACCTCACACCAGTCAGAATGGCTAAAATTAACAAGTCAGGAAATGACAGATGCTGGCGAGGATGCGGAGAAAGGGGAACCCTCCTACACTGTTGGTGGGAATGCAAGCTGGTGCAACCACTCTGGAAAACAGCATGGAGGTTCCTCAAAATGTTGAAAATAGAACTATCCTATGACCCAGCAATTGCACTGCTGGGTATTTACCCTAAAGATACAAATGTAGTGATCCGAAGGGGCACGTGCACCCGAATGTTTATAGCAGCAATGTCCACAATTGCCAAACTATGGAAAGAACGTAGATGTCCATCAACAGACGAATGGATAAAGAAGATGTGGTATATATACACAATGGAATACTATGCAGCCATCAAAAGAAATGAAATCTTGCCATTTGTGATGACGTGGATGGAACTAGAGGGTATCTTGCTTAGCGAAATAAGTCAATCAGAGAAAGACAACTATCATATGATCTCCCTGATATGAGGGAGAGGAGATGCAACATGGGGGATAAAGGGGGTAGGAGAAGAGTAAATTAAACAAGATGGGATTGGGAGGGAGACAAACCATAAGTGACTCTTAATCTCACAAAACAAACTGAGGGTTGATGGGGAGAGGGGGGTTGGGCGGGTGGGGTTATGGACATTGGGGAAGGTATGTGTATGGTGAGTGCTGTGAAGTGTGTAAACCTGGCGATCAACAGACCTGTACCCCTGGGGATAAAAATATATTATATGTTTATAAAAAATAAATTTAAATATATATATATATATATATATATATATATATATATATATGTAGATATACTAGGTTAAACATTTAAAATATGCACAATTTATTTTTATAAGCCTAAAAAAAAAAAAGCTGATCTAAAATTTAGTGAAGCTGAGGGGAATAAAAGGCTGTCTGGTCAATGAATTTAGACAGATATTAGGACCAGAATTGTGACATTGGAAAATAGCTTAAAAAAATCTAGAATGACTTCTTTGAAAGAATGTGTTTCTAGTCCCCAGGTACAAAAATGTGTTTCTCTACACTGCCTCAAATTCTTCATTTTGCCTTATTATATTTACTGAAGTTGCATCTATAAAAATTCATTTGGGCTATCTAGCATTCTTTAAAAATACAAATAATTTTCATCTCGAACACTCAAGGAAAGTAAAGAGTACTTTATCAATATAAACAGAAAATTATAAATTGGTTTTCAAAAAACTTGGTTGAAGGCAATACAGGAACTCCAAAGCCTTGTTCAAATTCTGACTTTACCCTCTATCACTTAAATGACCTTGTGCAAGTTTTCATACTATGTTCTTTGTTTCCTAGGATGTAGGAAAGAGATACACAGTGCTATTGAAATATTGAAATATGTTGACATTAATTGCTTAGAAGTATACCTGAAAGAAAAGTATTATCTATTATTAGTGCTTAAGAAATGGAGTAATTTTTAAATATCTTCCTAAAACTAGATAAATAAAAACTTTTTAAACATGTTTAAAATTGAATTCTGATTCTGAATGATTTGTTGTTTTCAATTTGCTCTTTGGAAGTAGGTCCTATGTTCTGTCATAAATTTTCTAAAGTTACCCAATCACAAAAATTCTAACTGAACTAAATTGATCATATTTTTTCTGACATTGGTATTTTTTTTGGTTATTTACCAAACAATTAACCAAAAAAAAAAAAAAAAAACATGTATTAAAGCAGTATTTCCTTCAAAGCCATAAATGCAATTTTATAATCATGAAACAAGACATATTTGTGACCAAATGGACTTTCAGCAATTTATGCTTAAGAAAGAAGGCTGCCTTCCTATATTGCCCTTGCCAGAAGGTAAAGTAGTAAATTCTTTTTCATGCACAGAAACACAATACATCATTGTAAGTAGTACAAAAATAATTAGAATTTAAAATTATACATGAGGAGAGTGATATCACTAAGAGGATGACATAGGCTGTTCCTGACCTCACTCCCCCTCACAAGAACAATTATCATCTCTCCAAGAACAAAACAACACTGAGAGAATCCTGGAACAGGAGAGTGAGACTGAAGCACTGCCCCAGGACCACACAGATCACATTAGAAGGGTGAGAAAAGTGGTTACCTGTTGGCCTCATGGCCCCTCCCCCAAGCAGCACAGCACTACCTGGAGAGGTCTCCCTTGAGACTGGGATCCCTCCAGAGGGAAAAGAAAACTCAGAAGGGAAAACCAGCCTTCCCTTTATGGGAACCAGGCATCCCCTTTCTGTGGAGCCCCTGCTTTGATCTTGCACCACTGGGAGTCTGAACCTGGCGGGAGGCTGCAGGGGAGGTTGGAGACTTGCAACAACCAGAACATGGATCTTGGCAGAGTTTAACATGCAGTGCCTAAGTAAGTAGTAATCCCAACCAGCAGCTATGCTCATCTGCAGAACCAAGTCAGGGGGTCTACTCTGATCCAGAAACATGGTGAGGTGCAGATCTGTCTGATTAAATGAAATCTTTTGTTGGCCCTAGAGCCCAGGAAGCCCAGACCCAGGCAATGTGCTGAGTTACAGCCCCATCCTGTGGAGAGTGCCTTTCAGTCCCTTCTGACCAGAAGGGCTGAAGACAAGTCTTGGAAGGTGTACAGCTCAATGGCACTCAAGCCAAGAGGCAGGGAGAAGAGGGGATTGCCCCCCAGAACAGAGCCAATACTGGCATGGAGGCACCTCATGCTACACACACAGACAGAAGGATTAATTTGGCCCAGACTGAGGATAGCTGCAGACTCCTCACAATTGGAGAGACTGTTTGGGAAACAGCCTAGAGCAGCCCCTCCCCTCCCACCTAAACAAAGGAGCTGAGACAGCATCACTCACTGGGAAGAGCATCTTCTGGCCCCCTTTTGACCAAAAAAACTAGTATGAATACCTGAAAGGTATATAGCCCTGTGGGACATGAGAGCAGAGAAGGGCAAACAGAGCTAATAGTTTGCAGAACAAATCCAGGGGCCATATTTAGCCAGAGAATTTGTGGGGCAGGTCAGCTTGAGCTAAAACAACAAACTAAGAGCTTTACTGGTTTTAGAACTGCTTCTCCCTCTATAACCAGGCAGGGAATCTAATTTGTAACCCTTCTCATTGCTGAATACAGCATTTAGCTTGTCCAACCAGGGAAACTAACCAGAACACACAGAAAGCTATGTAACCCACTCAACCACCCCAGGGGCATTGGCATTTTAGCAGAGAACATAATCTGTGGCTTCTACCATCTGCAAAGCAAAAATGCTAGGCTCACCTGACCAAGAAATTCAGTATGGACTCAGGCCTGATTTGGACCATCAAACAACAAATTCTATAGGCTCTGAGTACCATCCTGCTGCCCTATCAGGGAAAAGAAGCTAATTCATAGCTATATCTGCTGCTGAATATAGTACATAGTCCTAACTATCTAGTAAGCCTGAAAAGAGAATTCAAGTAGACATGGAGCCCATCCTGTACCCTCACATAGGTAGGGAATCAGGACAGCAATCCTACCCAACTTTTCTCAGCCAGTAGTACATCCTCCCTCCCGTATCCTGAGAGCTTGAATAGTTACATCCCCCAAAATAGACCATAATAGCAGGCCTACCTGCCCCAGTACAATATAGACACACAGACAGAAAACTGAACTGACTGGTAAAGAACTATCTCTGCAAAAGCATACCTGTAAACTCTAAAATAGGGCTCATATTATTCAAATGCACAAATACACACACACACACAAACACACACACACACAGAGTCAAGTAATCATGAAAAACCAGATAACTGTGACACTACCAAAGGAAACTAATAAAGTTCCAATTAACTGATCCTAAATATATGAAGATTTAGAAGTGTCAGAAAAAGGATGTAGAATAATCATTTTTAGAAAGTTTAGTGAACTACAAGAAAACAAAGACATATACTTAAATGAAATTAGGAAGACAATACATGAACAAAATGAGAAGTTTTATAAAGAAATAGCAACCATCACAACAAACACAAAACCTAGAGTTGAAAAATATAATAAATGTAGTGAGGATTTAAATAGTTTCAAAAGTAGACTAGATGATGCAGAAGAAAAAATGAGTGACCTGGAGGATAACACATTGGAAATTACCCAGTCAGACATGGAAAAAGGAAAAAAAAAAAGAAAAGGGGATAAGAAACCTTCAGGGCCCTATTAAGAAACAAAAAAAAAAGGGGGGGGGGAAGAAACAAAGAAAGAGAAACAGCATTTGCAATATAGGAATTCCAGAAGGTGAAAGAGAAAGGGACAGAAAGTATATTCAAGGAAATAATGGATGACAACTTTTCTATCTTGGGAAAGAATTGGATGTCTGGTACCAGGAGGCCCTAAAGACTAGAGATGGGTTAAACCCAAATAGGACTACATGAAGATACAGTACAATTAAATTATCAAAAGTCAAAAATAAAGAATTTTAAAAGCAGTATGACAAAAGAGAATTGCTTACAAGCTACCCCCATAAAAAAAGTAAAAGAACACTAATATCATAAAAACACAAAAAGTTCGATTATATCACACTTAAAAGATTTCTGCACCATGAAGGAGACCAATAATGAAACAAAAAACAACATGCTGAACATGAGGAAATATTTGCAAATGATATATCTGATAAGGGATTAACATCCAAATATATAAGAACCCATACACCTTACCATAACCAAACAGAAAACAAAACCCACGTAATCCAAAAAAAAAAAAAAATGGACAGAGGACATAAATACACATTATTTCAAAGAAGACATACAGAAAGCCAAAGACACATGAAGACATGTTCAACATCATTAATCATAAGAGAAATACAAATAAAAACCACAATGAGACACCACCTCACACCCATTAGAATCACTAATTTCAAAAAGACAAGAAATAGCAAGTGTTGATAAGGATTTGGAGAAAAGGAAACCGTTGTGTGCTGTTGGTAGAAAAACAAATTGGTCAGCTACAGTGGAAACCAATATGGAGGTTCCTCACAAAATAAAAAACAGAAATACCATATGATTCAGTAATTCTACTACTTGGTTACCCAATGAAAACAAAAACACAATTTAAGAAGATATGTACAATACTATGTTTACTGCAGTTATTAAAATAGTCAAGATACGGAAACAACTCAAGTGCCTATCAATACATGAATTCAGAAAAAAGATGTGGTTTTATATATAACACAATATTACTTACATATAGAATTCAGCAGCACACTAAATAGATTATTCACCATAATCAAGTGGGATTTATCCAGTAAAATGCAAGGATATTTCAACATGTGCAAATCAATCAATGTGATACACCAATTGAATGAAAGAAAAGAATCACATGATCACCTCAATAGATACAGAAAAATGGTTTGACAAAAGTCAACATCCACTTATAATAAAACTCTTAACAAATTAGGCATAGAAGGAAAATATCACCACATAACAAAGGCCATATATGACAAGCCTACAGCTAACACCGTACTCTATAGTGAAAAGATGAAAGCTTTTCCTCTAAGATCAGAAATAAGACTAGTGTGCCCACTCTCAGCACTCCTATTCAACATAGTACTAGTGGTCCTAGCAAGATATAGAAATAAAAGCTATCAGAATTGGAAAGGAAGAAGGGAAACTGTCTCTACTTGCAGAGGACATGATTTTATATATAGAAAATCCTGAAGACTCAACCAAAAAACCTGTTAGATCTAATCAATGAATTCAGTAGTCACAAGATACAAAATGAACATATAAAAATCAGTAACATTTCCATATGCTAACAACAAAATTTTTGCGCAAGAAACTGAAAAATCAATCCCATTTACAGTAGCATCAAAAGCAATAAAATACATGGGAATACATTTAACTAAAGAGATGAATGATCTCATGCTGAAATCGATAAGGCACTGATACAAAACATAAAGAAAATACAAATAAATGGAAAAGCATCCCATGTTAATAGAACAAAAGAATTAATACTGTTAAAATGTCAATAAGTTGGCCAAACAGGGGTTTGAAATGCATGGGTTCACTTATACAGAGATTTGTTTTGTTTTCTTCCCTAGAACATTATCAAAGCTAATAATAGTCTTATAAGACAACCATTGGTTTTGATTTTATTCATTTAAAGTTACTTAGGCTAACTGATAACAAACACAAATAAGTTTTCCTTCAGATATGTGCTTTGTCTTGAAAGACAAGAAAGAAAGGAAAGGAAAAGAAAAAATATACCAAAGGATAGAGTGAAATAACCAACAACACAAATTCATCTTTAAACTCTTCAGATGTTGTAATTATCAAACACAAGCCATCAAACTCAGCATGCTCAACATTCTGAAGATACAAATGAGAAAATCAACAAAATGAACAACTAATGAGAGACTTCCCAAAATGATGAGTTAGAATACCAGAAGAAAAGAACTTACAAAATCAAAGGTAATAAAGATTAACATTTTTAAAGTATATACAATTGATAAATAAAATAGCATGACAATAACAAAATAGAGTATGAAAGAACTAAAACATAGCTTAGAGAAAATTATAAGAAAGCCAGAGAGGGAACATATGGAGGAGTGGAAAAGGGTCAATGAGATCTAATAAAAGACAAAGTCAATCCTGAGAGATCTAATGTATATCTAATTGTATCTTTTGAAAACAGAAGATGGGCGCCAGGGTGGCTCAGTCAGTTAAGCACCTGAGTCCTGGTTTCAGCCCAGGTCATGATCTCAGGTTCTAGGATGGAGCCCTGCCTCTAGCCTGGCCTCAAGCCCCACCTGGAGCCTCTAGCTGAGCCCTGCCTCATGCTAGGTGCTCAGTGCCCAGTCTGCTGGTCCCTCTCCCTCCCTTCTGCCCCTCCCCCCATGCCCCCTCTCTCTCTTTCTCTCTCATAAATAAATAAATGATCTTTAAAAAAAAAGAGTATAATAAGGAATATAATAATTCAAAGAGATAATGGCTGAAATTTCCACAGATTTAATAAAAATTCTAAATTTCCAGAATCAGAATGCACAATAAATCCCATTCAGGCTAAGTAATAGTAAATCTGGAGTATCCTCAAAGGATTGTGAGGGGGGCGAAAAGGAAACCTGTAGCTGAACGCACAATGAGACATTCTTTTAAAGAGAGTATATACTGCAAGAATTTGACCAACAACAGACACTCACCAGTGGAACAGCTAAGGGATAGATTTAAAAACCAGGAAATATTATACCAGAAAGAAGGTCTGAAATAGAAGAAAAACATGGTAAGAATAGAATATGGGGAATCTGAGTGCTAATCTAAATAAATATTTATAGACTTTATAAAATGAAAATAAAACTATTTTCAGTAGTACTGAATGTCCTGACTGACACTCAAACTGAAAACTGTTGAAAACCCCAGACAAAAATATATTTTGCGAACTTTAAAATACATCAATGAACTGTGAAGGATTTCAGAAGCCAAAAACTTAAGTGAACTGGGAATCTAGAAGTTTGAGCAGAAGTCCACTTAACAAGGGGTCAAATAAAAACCACAGTCTTTATTTGCATGTCTCCAGACCTAAGCATGGTTTTTACATTTTAAAAGCTTGTAAGAAAAACCAAACAACAAACAAGCAAAGGATATGTGACAGAAATTGCTTAGCATCCAAGGATATGGCCTATAAATTGTAACATATTACTCTATGGCCCTTTCCAGAAAAAGTTTACCAATCATCCTCTGCTTTATGGAGCCTACAACACACGTAGAACCTTAAATTAAGCTATTACCTCAAAGGCAGTTGCCTAACTTAATACCCACAACTTCTTTTTTCATGGCCTCCTAGAGCCTAGAGCTGAAAAAATCCAGAGCCTGCCCAAATTGTAAAACATATTAGGAGAACCCCAAACCAAAAGATGATGTCATCAGAGCAAGGGAGGCCTAGAAACACAGATACACGTACAGGGTGTTACAAAGAAAATTATCCTCCCTGAAAACTGTCACTGACTAAAGAGGACTAAATCCCTTCTAAGGATTTGTAACATTAATTTGGCTTTTATACTTGAATCCATATAACCTGAGAGACCTGAAAAATCTGAGAGAGAATTTCGTGGCAAGTGGCCCTGGGTAGAAAGGAACATTTTCAAATGCCTTGGCAGAAGCAAACGTAAGTGCGCTCTACAAGGACCACCTTCAGTTCAAGAATCAGAGGATTCCCACTGATGGCCTTCCAGGAAAAATGATCACACATTTAAAAAAAATATTCATAAGACAGTGTGGCTTAATAAAGAAGATAGTAGCATAGGACTTAAAAAGACTTAAAACACAAGAATTATCAAACAGAATATAAAGTAAATATGCTTACTATGTTGTAATAAGTAAAAATAGGGGAAGCATTTTAAGAGAGTGAGAAGCTATAAAAGTTGGCCCACCACAGTGGTGACTGATATAAAGAAAGCACCTCAGGCACAGGTGTTTGCACATGAAATCAAGTGTACCTGCAGAATCAGAGCCCCTTAGATCCTGAGGGTTTCTTCCTGCCCCGGGGCAACTCTTTATCCCATGTGACCCTTCTCTCAGCACCCACGATGGATAGGAGGTGCTGTCCCTCATTTCTTGCTGGTGTGTGTGAGGCACTTCTTGTTCCTAGACAATATTACCTAAATATTTCTCACCTCCTTCTAGGAAAACCATGGATGTTGGTGGTGAAGGAGGTGATGATTGAGTACCTAGTGAGTTCCCTGTGTATTGCCCAGTAGTACTGGAGAAGTGGTGTTGGGTGGAGAAAGCTCTACCCTCTTACCACACTCAGCCTCAAATCCCTGCCAACCTTGAAACAAATGATAGGAGGGTGGTTCTCGTGGGTTTGTGGACACAAAAATCATCTACAATTCACTGCATGAAAAAAAAGGAACACTAGGTATGAAAAACAAAGGATTTATCATAAGAAACAAAGGATAAAAGTACAAAATCTAGGCTGTTTTTATCCTAGAATACAGAAAATTGGATAAGGGATTGATTGATTGATTGATTGATTGATTTCAGAGAATTGGATATGGGATTTTATTTTATTAATTTTTTTATTATGTTCAGTTAGCCACTATACAGTACATAATTAGCTCTTGATGTAGTGTTCAATGATTCATCAGCTAAATAAGAGATTTTTAAAAATCTGTTTCGAGGCTTCTACAGCAGGATTGGTCTACACAGTTAAACCTGCTTCTACCAGGACCCTTCTCAAAGGAGCTACACCACTAAGACACATGGTCTCAACCTTTTTATGGGCCCTTCCCTTGCATTTACTGCGAGATTGTCCTTTAGAGAGATCACAACCTTGGGCATACTCAAATGATTACAGAAACAGAAGAGACACGATTTCATTTTTTTCCCATCCCTAGAAAAATTCTTATTTAGCTTTTCAGCCAGCATTTTACATATTGAGTTATTCCTAAATTTGACATTTACTTCTTCTATAAAAGGAAAAGCATACAACTAATGGATATATAATATCGTAGATACCAATCATAGATTTATATAATCAAGTAACCATATGTTCAAGAATTCTGCCCTGTGAGAAAATCAACCCAGAATTGAAGCCTTAAATGTTGTTTTCCTTTTTTAAATTTCTATTTTTTAAATGGTAATACTATAAGTGGATTTGCATGCCATGAACCGGAGGAGTCTGTGATTAATAAGAAAAGAATAACTTTCACATTGTATTGGCAGAGACGCTTACGCTAATTTTCAACAATTGAGGAGGTATGGCTAATGAATAATGTTCTAAATTTAAATACCATCTTTGTTCATCCTTATTTTTCCTCAATACGTTTTGACAATGATACTTACATTACTACAGAGGTCATTTAGCAATGCAGCATCTAAGTATCCCATTACAATTAGCTTTATGTCACAGTTTTTCTTCTTATTTTTCTTTGTTTTCTTAACACAAACTCCCAACTAAATAGTTCTGGCAGCAAAGACATTACCTGAAGAAAATTCACCTCAGCAAAGAGAGCATTTACATGTTGGAATGTGTCAGGGACACATCATGGGCCAGTCACTGGAATAAGTGATAACGATGTAGGGAAGGGCCAGGCTCCTTTCTTTTCTTCAAGGAAATGGCAGTCTAGCACTGTCACTGGAAGATACATCAACCATTGAAGTAGTAATCAAGTAAATAGTCTTTAATAGCAACATGCACAGAGGAAGGTAACAAACTTGAGCTTCAAATCTTGAAAAACAGATAGACATCATGGCATATCATGGTTCACAGTGTCCGCATTCTCAGGGAGTTCTGTGTCACATGAGTGCCTCAGAGGGAAAATCTGAGGAAGGTATTTAAGTGCAACATCACTATGTATTGCACACAGATTTGATGTTAACTCATTATCCATGACACAGGCTTCAACGTTTGTAGAACTAGCCAGAATTACTTCAGCTAGAACCTTAGTAAGTCTAATTCAACTATTAGTTCCTTCATATAAGTACCATCTCTGTCTTCCATAACTGATGAAGGCCAGAGACTTCCTTCTTTTACTTCACTTTCTTTTACCTCTAAAAAGACTGCATTACTAAAAATCTACTCCTCAACACTTTCCCTCTTTTATACTTATTATGAATAAGAATCCTTGAGACCTACAAGGTTGGCAAGGCCATTTTGGCATCTTGGGTCCCCTAAGAAGCAGGTGCCAGGGTAGAATTAGAAATGCAAGCGATTGTTCCAACGCAATGCCTGTAGAAGATAAAGGGAGGGAGAAGGAGTAGGCAGAGAGTGACTTCAGACCATGACGCTGGTCTGACACCTGCCAATCATTTTTCACAGTAGAGTTCTCTAAGGCCAGAAATAGTGCCTGACATAGAGAAAGTTTCTAATAAATGCTAGATGAGTAATAAATAAGTTTTTTGGGGGTGGGGGGAGGAAGGAACACTGGATACAGAACTCAATGTCAAACATATAAACTAGCAACAATAAGTATGGATGTTATCACAATGGTGGGGGAGCTGGCTGAACTAAAATTTACTGAACGAGCTTCTTCTGAAAGCAAGGCCTTCCCGATTTTTTAGGGAAATTAAAGTGTGACTCTACCATTGCCAGAAGTCAGTAGTAAGCACTGGCTGATCATTTACTGAGTGCACATTACTGAGCACACTTTACTGAATGTGAATGAAAGACCTGATCATATGATAGAACCATTCAGACAGAAGAATAAATAAGGGTCAAGGAAAACTAAGGGAAAAGAGACATAGTTTAGTGTTTCTGTTATTAATGCTGTACAAAAACCCCCAAACTTAGTATATAAAAAATGTCCATTTTATTAGTTTCAAGGATTCTGTGAGTTGAGGATTCAGGCAGAATACAATGGCAATGCCTTGTTTTTGTTCCATGAGATCTAGACCTTGCATTGGGCATTATTAGAGCAATAGTGAAGTTAGAATTCCCATGTATTTGCCTCTGTATCTACTTTTTGTTTTCATTTCATTTATTTATTTATTTGTTTGTTTGTTTATTTACTTGTCAGGGAGAGAGAGAGAGAGAGAGTAAGCAAGAGAGGGAGCACAAGAAGGGAGAACAGCAGGCAGAGGCAGAAGCAGGCTCCCAGCTAAGCAAGGAGCCTGATGTGGGGTTCAATCCCAGGACCCTGAGATCATAACCTGAGCAAAAGGTAGACACTTAACCGACTGAGTCATCCAGGCATCCTGCCTCTCTATCTTGTGATGTTCTTTTTAAGACAATCACTGTAAGTGTAGTTATCTGAAGGGGCACGTATATCTGAATGTTTATAACAGCAATGTCCATAATAGCCAAACTATGGAAAGAGCCTAGATGTCCATCAATAGATGAGTGGATAAAGAAGATGTGATATATATATATATATATATATATATATATATATATATACACACACAATGGAATACTATGCAGCCATCAAAAGAAATGAAATCTTGCCATTTTCAATGACTTGGATGGAACTAGAGCGTATTATGCTAGAGCGTATTATGCTAAGTCAATCAGAAAAAGACAATTATAATATGATCTCTCTGATATGAGGAGTTTGAGAGGCAGGGCGGGGGGGAGGTGGTCATGGGGGGAAGAGAGGGGAAAATGAAACAAGATGGGACCAGGGAGGCAGATAAACCATAAGAGACTCTTAATCTCAGGAAACAAACTGAGGTTGCTAGAGGGGAGGGGGATGAGAGGGATAGGGTGGCTGGATGATGGACATTGGGAAGGGCAAGTGCTATGGTGAGTGCTGTGAAATGTGTAAGACTAATCATTCACAGACCTATACCCCTGAAATGAATAATACATTGTATGTTATCTGAAAAAAAAAAAAAAAAAAAAGATAATCACTGTAGTCCCTGAAATGATAGGGTCTATTTTTCACTACTTAACTTTACACTTTGTTTTCTGATGTTGATTTCTTTCATTGTTCAGGGCCACTTTGAGCAGCCTTCTGCCCTTGACCTAAATGGAATTAGTCTTTCTGAATACCCTGTAGTCATCAGTGGGACTGTTTAACAGATTACCAAGCAGAAGGACCATTAACATTTGCTAATGTGTATTGTGGTTTTTGAACACAAAATGTCCTTATAGCTTAAGCCCTTATAACCTCCATGATTTTCATTTATGCCAGTAATCTCTATTGATTAAATGGTCTTTTCCCAGAAATTATATTATTGTTATTATCTCATCAACTCTGGTTAGCTCTAAGCAAAAAGGAAATGTATATCTTCATAGGATCCTCTCAGGAAAGCTTTGGTACTTCTAAAGAATGGAATTTATTTTTACAGGCAACACTTTATTTTTACAGTCAAATTCCATCCTTCTTTTGCTACTTCTATTTTCAGCATGGTTGGAGAACCTGTTACTTTTTAAACTCATCCCTTGTTAATGTAATTTAAATGCTGTGTCTTCAGGAATTGGAATTTTTATTCTGGTTGTGAGTCTTTATTGCCACAGCATATTATATGTAAAGATGTTCTTTCTTTGTAAAGATGTTCTTTTAAGGAACTATGAAAGGTTGTCATTACTGTAGGTGAATTGTGAAAATATGCAAGACTAAGTAAAATATGATTCAATTTATACAGAGTTTGAAAGGATGGACAAAAATAGACTATTTTTTTTTTTTTACAGGAGGGGTGGAGTAGATGCCATGTTCCTTCTCTCACAGAGTCTCTGATATTTCTTTGTCTCACTGCCCTTATGAGAATCAAGAAATTCTTGTTTAAACTCTAATAGGTGTCCCTTCTTTAATTCACTTTTAATCAATGTCATTTTTCCAGTCCTGGCTTCAGAACATCTTCTCATTGGCCTCTCCCCTTCCAAGAAAGAGAGAATAACTACACACTCATTATATCTCTTCCTGTCTGTATGGGTAAAGAATCCATTAAGGTCTATGTATCTGCCTTATTTGAAGCCTCCATCAGTAAAATGTGAACCCAGAAGAATCACCTTCTCTGATTCTCTTAATGACATATAAGCCATACTACCTCCAATACATTGGCCACAAATGATTAGATCAGAAGCTGACACCTAAATCAAGAGTAAAGAAGCCTAGTCTGGATGTGAAGAAGGCTACATGTTTCTGATGTGGCTTGGCCTAAAATTCCACCCAATAGGGGAGCTGTATATTTAATGGTGATAAACTGACGCAATCCCTTGGGCTTATGACATAAAAATAAGCACCAAAACATTCTATCATTTTATTTGCCTAAATATTTCTTGTATAGTTCAGTTCTGGGAATTCTCAGTTCCAAGAGATTAGTAATCAAAAAGGGGCTATAGCTTTTATATTTCTTGGTCCTTCATGGTCATTATGTAGCTTTGGAACAAATATTCTCTCAAAGGATTCCTGGAAAAGATTCCCCTTTATAACCCTGAAGAGCTTAACTAAGACAAAGTACTGACAGATCGATTAACCCTTTGTGATAAGGGTCCCAAGACTACCCCAGGTTCAGTGATTCATTAGAATGACTCACAGGTCTCAGCATATACACAACTATAGTTAATTACAGTTATAGTTAATGACAATAAAAGGATACAAAGCCAAACCATCAAAGAGGAAAGGCATATGGAGTAAACCGGGGAAGGAACTTTAAGCTCAAGCTTCCAGGAGTCTTCTCCCAGTGGAGTTATACAGGGTATGTTTAATTCCTCCAGCACCAGTTGTGATAACGCGTGTGAAATGTTGTCATTAGATACTCAGCATCCAGATTTTTGTTAGGGGGAAGGTCACGTAGGCTCATTCCACTTAGCACATACCAAAATGCTTGACTCCTTGAAGATAAACAAATCTTCAGATGAGGCCACACTCTTTGCACAGTCTAGGCATAAGGACCCACCTTCATCAGTTATGAAACAGTGGGAATACTCCCAAAATTCAAATGCCCAGACAAAAGCCAAGGGCCAACCTTGCAAGCCAAGTTTCCTAAGGTTAGCCTTTCAACATCCCCCCACCCCCTTGCCAGGTATTTCTGTTTCCTAAGATAAATAACTTCAAATTATTCTACACTTAGCTTGAAAAGCTTTATTAATAAATTTTGTCACTTTTGTTGATTAGTTTTAGCTTTTCCTAAGTTAATGAACATGGCAATGGTTCAGTTATTGAAGATTCATTGCCACCGTCCACGGGTAACATATTTGCATTTTATTGCTTTATACTATTTGAAGAAATACTGGAAGTGACCTATTACTGGCCAGATGTGAATGGGTGTATCATGTGTAAGAACTTACCTTTCATATGTTGGGGGAAGAAGTTCAAGAGAAGAATGGAAAGTCCTTGAGTCTTGATTGGGAGGTGACTACAATATTTTAAATTCAAGATGGTGTGAGCTTTAGCCATTTGGGTCCACAAGAAATGGTTGCTTTTGATATATCTCTACTGAAATGTAAGAAAAATCCTGTAGTGCCACGATTCCAAGCAAATCCGGTCATGGAAATTAGTGATTCATGTTGGCTATCAGGATGAACTGCATTATTTGCATCAGAAGACAGTCACGAACTAAACCATATTCTAAGGAAGAATGAAAATAAAATACTGTGCATACAGATGGGAACAGATGCCGTGTTATGACTTGCTGGATTATCTGCTGAGCTTAGAAAGTCTGCACTTTCCCATTTGGGGAAAGCCATAAGAGTACAGTTAGGACTGATGCTGTCACCCTGAAAAAGAAATCAGAAAGCTAATGGTGCAGCTTCGATTTGTAATCAGGGCTTGGTCTTCTGCATCTCCACTCTGTACCTTACAAAAGTACTCGCTTCTCACTGATCCCTTTCCTCCCAAGCTATTCCACAGGGAGCAAGACCTGATCTCTTCTTAGTTCATTTTTTTCTAAGACCTCCCCCAAAAGGTGCAATGGCTATTTTATTGGCTATCCATTACTTTTTCATTTTCAATTTTTCAATTTTCAATTTTAGAGTAATTTTTCAATTACTCTATCCATTACTTTTTCATAATAAGCTTAATAAATTAGAATTTTTTGTTTGAGTTCTGTTGATGATTGCAAACATATTTATTAATCCATTTTTAAGCCATCAGATTAAATGCTGTTTGAAAAACTGCCAAGTGTTCTATCACTTTCTAAATGAAGAGAAAACATCAGCAGAGGAAGTTTCTCACACTTTTCTTTTTTTTTTTTTTTAAGATTTTATTTATTTATTTGACAGACAGAGATCACAAGTAGGCAGAGAGGCAGGCAGAGAGAGAGGAGGAAGCAGGCTCCCTGCTGAGCAGAGAGCCCAATGCGGGGCTCCATCCCAGGACCCTGAGATCATGACCTGAGCCGAAGGCAGAGGCTTTAACCCACTGAGCCACCCAGGCGCCCCCACACTTTTCTTTTAGTCTAACCTTTCGTTTAGATGATGAGACACATCCATAACGACAATTAATCACTTCCAGAGTGGCTGCTAACTAAATCTGGACTTACACCTTTGAATTCTTCAATTCACTAGCCAACATTCTTCCTGACAGGTTTATAGTTTTTATTAGCGTCAGAAATGTGTACTTTAGAAGAACACACATAAGCAGCATAAGAAACCTAACTTCATAAAAGGACTTTAACCAAGCGACGATAACTAGTAGCATTCAGTAAATCAGAAAAAAAACAACTGAGTCTGCATTTGTGGTTCATCTCGGGACAGCAATGACAGCCCTAGAATTTTTTTTAAACAGTAGCTAAAGCACACCAAGACAGTGTACCTTTTGTAATAGTAACTACATGTATCTAGGTAATAAGAGCTATTCTTCATTCAGAATAATTTTTTTCAGAACAAGAAAATAATAAAGCCAACTTTAAGCAGGGCGCCTGGGTGGTTCAGTGGGTTAAAGCCTCTGCCTTCAGCTCAGGTCAGGATCTCAGGGTCCTGGGATGGAGGCCTGCATCAGTCTCTCTGCTCAGTGGGGAGCCTGCTTCCTTCTCTCTGCCTGCTTCTCTGCCTACTTGTGATCTCCGTCTGTCAAATAAATAAATAAAATCTTAAAAAAAAAAAAACAACTTTAAGCAATGGGTAAAAAAATTCCCTAAGTCTACAGCTTTAGCACAGTGATCCAAAACTTTACAAAACGAATTTTTACTATGAAGCTAAGTGACTTGAGTCACTCACAGGATTCACCGGGAAGTTCTCTGACTTTCAGTCACCCAAAAGACAAATGTCAAACACTGCATTACAAAATCTGAAATCCTGTTGAAAGAAGACATGTAATCTAAATAAAACTAGACTATGCTTTTAATTTTTTTTTTTTTCTGTCTGGGTACAAAACTTAGGAAGTCTGGAGAACAAATGGCAATTAATTTCATCCTGTAGTTGAATATTCTAAAACTCTGGAAGAGGAAGAAAGATATGGCAAATATTTGACCACTACAAATGTCAGGGCTATTGATGGCTTTTCAGTCTGGGGAACATACTAATCCCATCTCAGTAGTCTGGAAACTCTAATTAATACCAATTCCAGAGTTCATCTTCCACGGAAGCAGAAAGCATATTTCACATGCTTTAGTCCCCATTTCCTAAATCTTTCCCAGGAAAATAAATGAATCTTCTCATTTACAGACTCTGGGAGAGATGACTGCCCATCCAGGGAGGGTCCTGGTATGTATTCATAGCCACTGCCCTCACCAACATAACATGTGTCTACTACAAGGTGCCACTGTGGAGGGCTGCTTCCCCAGGGTTCCAGGTCTTCAGGCTCATAGAAGGGAACTCTCACTAAGGGTGAAAAGGAAGTAAATAAATATAGTTTGATAATTACTGCTGGAATTACTTGGGAAATTAAACACCATGCTGGAAAAGATACTTTCCTAGAAAGAAGCAATATTAAGAATGTTGACAGGATGACTCTTAGATTTACACGTTATTCACTTAAGACTGGAAGGTTTGGGAAATAAACAAAAGGAAGAGAAGTTTAAGTGGTATTACTCATTTTACAAGAGTGTTTTCTTCTATGTCTGCCCAGAGTTAGAAGTTTGAACTGAGGCAAAAGTTTCTCCCAAACTCCTTTCAGTAATGATACCTCTTCCCCAAAACTCAAATTATACCATCTTTCCTTTATCTTAGACTTCAGATCAGTTTAACTATGGTCGTTTCTCATTTTGCTGTTTAAAACCACTATCCTTAAGTATGCACACTTGACCTATTTTTCTTTCTCTGTGTCATCGCCACACGTCCAATTTTTTCTGTAAGCATGAGATCAAATATATATTGTTTCTTTTTTTCCAAGCAAGTCTTTAAAACTTTTTAAATTTTCCTTATATAATTTTCTGAAGACTTAGCTTAATTTTGGCTTTCTTCTTTTAGACAATTACTACATTTATATAATACTACCCTTTACTCCTTGGCTTTGATTATGTGTTCCTCCTTCCAACTTGTCTATATCTTACTTCAATTATTTAAAAAAAAAAAAAAAAAAAAAAAAACAGAGAGTTCCCTGTAGGCACTGCAGATCCTTTAATTGTCTCACAGTACATTAATCATCAAAATACATTTTCAGTATGTAATTATACTATGGAAACTTTTTCTTCCAGCTGAACTTTTCTTTTAACTTCTGGTCTGAAAATTGACTTTTTATTTGATAAAGACTTTTAGGAATCTCCTTTTGCATGTTCAACATGTATTTATTGTCTAACTGGTCTTTATCTTTCATTTTGCTGTTGTTCCAAAGTTCTGTTTCGTGCTAATTCATAAATCAGGCAGACCTTTTGTATCAACTTAAACTGTGTACAGAGTACAACTTTCCCCATACTGTTTCCTCAAAGTGTCTGTGCAGTCCCTAGGATCTTGACTGCAGGCTAAGTTCTATAGGATGATCAGTTGTTCTGTGCAAAGCATTTTGTAAGTCACTCAAGCGTATGCCATACGTTGCAAGCAATGAGAAGAGAAAGTATTAAAATTCCCATTTTTTTATTTGAGACTGGAATTCTTACCCACCTGCATGAAAAGACATTTCCTTGGCTCCATTTTCCTGGGAATGGATACAAGAGGATATTTTACAATAAGTAATTTTGCATCACTTGATTCACATGTGATAGATTTTTAGTGCTATTATTTTGTCCCAGCTCTGGGTCAAATATCTTCATTAGCAGACTCCCCAGTGTGAATTCCAAGAATGGCTCAGTTTTCATTCGGTCTCCATAAAGTGTTTTAAGTTTCCCATTTATTTCCTTTCTTATTATACTGTATCAGAAACTCCTCTAAGAGAATTAAACTTTGATTAAGAACCAAGTCAGATTATATTCTGCTCTAACATTGGTGGTGTCTTTCCATCACTCCACCAACAAATATGGAAAGATTATCTATTGAAATACTCACTGTTCTAGCTACAGGCATTACAAGTGAAAACAGAACAAAACAAATCCCCGTCCTCAGAAAGCTCACTCTTTACTAGGTAACAACACAATAAATAAGGTAAAAAAAAAAAAATCTCTGTTAGAAAGTGATGAGTGCTCTGAAGAAAAAACAAACCAACAGGAGGAATACAAAATTCATATATGTGTAGTTTGCGATGGAGTGGCTCGGGTCTGGTTTCCCTCAGATGGTGACAGCCGAATAAAGACCTGATGGAAGTAAAGGAGACATTCAAGTGAATGTTCAGAAGAAGAGTGTTTGAGGTGGGGAGAAGGACAAATACCAAAACCACGGGCTGGAAATCTGATTGAAATGACTAAGGATTCACAAGGAGCCTAGTGTAGGTTTACGGTAAAGTACGAGCAACTGAGAATGTAGGGTCAAAGATCAATTGTATGATGTGATGCTTCTGTGTGGTTGGTTTGTAAGGATATTAGTCTCATGATCTAGGAAGACATCGCTGTACTTAACTGTCATGATCTTATGTCATATAATCTTACTTTTTGAACAATAGGATTCTGGTGGCTCTCTGAGAAATAGGCCAAAGGAAGGCAAAAGAGAAAAGGACAAAAATTGCTGAAGACTGTTACTAGAAAATAGGTAGGAGAAGAGGCAGTAGTAACTAGGGGCAATGCATTAGCCTTAAAAGTTGGGAGACATGGTTAGGTTTGGAACATATTTTAAGGCAGAGTTACAGATTTTGCTGATAGTTAGAATATGGATTATGACAAATTAAGAGAAAAGGATGCCTCTGAAAGTTTTAGCCAAGGCACATGAAAGAGGTAGTTGTCCAGGATGGAAGAGTAGGGGTTCATGGGTGGTGCTAGAGGAAGAGAGACTATGACCTCAATGATTCAAGTGTCAAGTCTGAGATGCCCAGGAGACACCCAGCAGGAGATATTTGGGAAGCCAGTAGGGTATATGTCTACAGTTGAGCAGGGAGGTGGACTGTGGAGTACACAATGGATAGATTAGCTTGTGGATGGATATTAAAAGCCTAATGATTTTATGATATTCCCACAAAAGTGAATGTGCAAAGAAACATAAAGGGAAAAAAAAAGGTGGGGGGGCTCTGTGCTGGGATGATCCAGCATTAAGAGGCCAGAGAGGTAAGAGAGAATAGATAAAGAAGATAGTAAAACAATGTCCAGAGACATAAGAAGAGAAACAGAGAGTAAGGAATCCTCTAAGACAAGTAAAGAAATGATCTCAAAAAGAAAGTAGTGATCACAATGCTATAGATAGTTAGGTAAGATGAAGCCTGAGATGAAGCTGAAGTCCCCTGGATTTAATAATATAAAGTTTGAGTTCAAATGAGAATAATTGTACAGGCAAGATTGAGAGAGAAAGGGAGACCAGAAATTGTAGAACATTTTTTTTTTATTTAGAGAGAATTATTTTTCCCCTACTATAAAAAAGAGAGAAGAAAGAAGAAAGTACAATGATTTCTGTATATCTTAGTTTTATTGGTTTTTGTGATAAGACCATAGGGAGCATTTTTGTGGGGTGATGAGAAAGTGGTTGGAGAGATGGGGAAAATGATGATGCAGGAGGGGAGTCTGTGGAACAGTGTCCTTGAGCTGGAGAGAGAGAACTTGACAGTGTGGAGAGTTTGCGCAAGAGCCCACTCATGGCTCAGGAGAAAAGGCTACGTAAACATAAACAGGTGCAGAAGGGATGCAGGACTGGTGGAGGTTTACTTCTGATTTCTCCCATTTCCCCTGTGAAATAGGTAGCAAAGTGTGAGATGGAGAGGGCAGGACTACAGGAGAGGCAGCAAGGAGGTTTGAATGGTTAAAACATATGAATATTTAATCACCAAGAAGAGTGCTGGAGAAAAGGAAAGTAAGCCAGCCTTTAAAATCTTTTTTTATAGAAACAGTGACCTGGGGGCAAGACAGACAAGTTACATTTAAAATAGGGGCAATTCTTCCTTTTTTAGCACCCAGCCATTTGCCCAACAATGGAATGTAAATGTAAATCATCACTCCCTCAGGTAAATCTGTTGAACAAAAAAACTAAGAAAATAGATCAAAATGTTTACTGCTTTGGAGAAAAGACTGTGAATGATTAGAATGTTCTTCCTTGTTCCTCTATGTGTTTTCTTAATTCACCACAAATGAAAACAAAGTATTTTTCTAATCACGAAATAGTAAGTTAGGACGGAAAGAAAGAAAATAATCAAATTTCCTAATATGTCATTGTGACTAAAGCAGGTTACCTTGTGATTATGAACTTGGTAAATTATTGTTCCTTCACTTTAAAAAAAAAAAAACAAATTATTCAATACCAATTTCCATTTTATAAATATTCCCATTCATTATTTTCCATGATCGCCAGGGGAAATCAAACCTAGCATAATTGGGGCTGTGGTTAGAGCACTGTGTTATTTCCCTGCAAGTTTTATACTTCTGTTGGAGTCAAACTGCAAAATTTCCTTTCTGAGAGTCCATTTTGAGGCATATATATATGTATATATATACATATATATATATCCATCCCCCAACTTAACTTTGGAAACCATATGGTATTTCAATTTCCAGGAAACTTTAATGACAGCTTACTCGCCATGAACCCAAGTCACAGAATTCCAGCTTCCTTGCCTGGCTTACATTTTTGGCCTTTCTAATGAAACCTCAAACCACTGGCTAGATTTTCCATCTGAGGAGTAGGTAGTCTGGCCTTCTAAAATCGTTTTCCTTTAATTTTTTGATTAATAAGTTCCATTAGGCAACTTACCTGTCCTATGTCATGCAGTTGTGGCTCATAAGCAAGAGATAGAAAAATAAGCAGTTAGGGGTTTTTTAAATATTTGTTTTCAATCTGATAACATAATTACGAGCCAGTCTGCAAAACTGATATGGCAATAATCATTTTTTTTTAAAGATTTTATTTATTTATTTCACAGAGAGAGATCACAAGTAGGCAGAGAGGCAGGCAGAGAGAGAGAGAGGAGGAAGCAGGTTCTCCGCTGAGCAGAGAGCCCGATGCGGGACTCGATCCCAGGACCCTGAGATCATGACCTGAGCCGAAGGCAGCGGCCCAACCCACTGAGCCACCCAGGCGCCCGGCAATAATCATTTTCATCCATTTTCACTATGTCAGAGACTCCCCACAAAAGTTAATTAAATGCTTCCATGAATTCTGAGGGCCAAATTTTCTTTAAGGTCCTAATTAAAAATCCATTATAAAAAAAAACCCAATGCATTAAACTTTCAACCTGGCAATGAAATACTGACAAGTTGGTTTTTGTTTTGTGTTTTTTTTTTTTTCTTTTAAATGAAAGACTTACGGACCAGCAAGCAACCCAGCACTGTCAGCACATGCTCCAAAATGAGTTAACTCTGACCCCACCTCCACTCCCAGCAAAGCCACCTTCTTACACGCTTTACATTTCCTCTCCTTGTATTTGCCAGAAGTTCTTTCAAAAGTTTTCACAAGCATTTATTCAGTGTATTGGCAAGCATCTGTGAGGTCGAAGATGGAAGTAAGAAGTGAATATTAAATTTTTAGATCTGAAATATTCCTTGTTTTACATCCTGACATTAAATCAATGCAATGTAAGAAGTCAGCAAGGTGTCCTCTTCCCTTACAAAGTGCACTCAAAATTATGTTCTCCGACACAAATTTCTTACCTCTAGATTAGTATTACTCTGCACAATATAATTGGTATTATTTGCAAATGCTTGCTTCTCTTTAGTAGTAACTTCTAAATTATCAAGACTCTGAAACTAAGTTAAAAATCCAAATTTCGTAATAAGACTTTGCTAAAAATCACTGGAAGTCTCTAGGAAGTGTGTGTGTGTGTGTGTGTGTGTGTGTGCATGCACACATGCGTCTTTGTGTGTGTGTGTATACAAAAAATTACCTAGGTGGCATAATTTTCTTAGATTAATCAAAACTTGAAATAATATCCCTGTAGTGTTCTCTAGATCACCTTCAGGGTCATATTTCCCACTCATACTTTGCAAATCAAGACCACGGAACATAAATATAGTTAAAATGTGAAAATGGTAATTAATTTTGATCTTGCTTAAACCATAACCATGTATGGTAGAGAAACATGTATTTTCTCTTTTCAGTGGGGAACGTCAATATTGCAGGTTAAAAAAGAGGAAGTCATGCCGATTCCAGAACTCTAAGCACCACTCTTTCATCTTTGCAAGAAGTGAGACTTGAGTTATCCTTTATTTGGGAGAAAAAATAAAACAATAACAAAAAAGTTTGTCTAGAGGACGAGCAGATCTGCAACTATCTGGACCATATATCTTTGAAACATTTCTTATGTGGCTTCTTTCCTCCCAGTTATCGGTACGTTACTGCTTGTTTTCAGGGGATTGTTATGTATAGATTCTTGTCAAGATGTTACTTGTAGGGGATCAGGAGCAAAGATACAAAAGACAATAGGAAAAGGTCTGCTAGCTTGATCTTCTACTCAAGAATACATTGTTCTGCCCTGGTGCCAGCTCAAACGTGATCATACTTCAAACTGAATAATTCTCCCTACAATAGATGTTCTGATATCAAATTACTACATGGACAGCATAAGACCAGACCACATCCCTGTAGGTGTGAGTGGGATTTTAACTAAGGGGAGTGGATATTCTGACTGCAAATTATTCCGTGACAAAAATGAAAGACAAAGATGTAAGCCTTTCAGTGGAAGTCCCAAAGAAGCTGTTCTCAGCATCCTAGGGGCAGTTTTGAATAGAGGTGCTTAAAAAATCCTGAGCGGTAAACTTGATTTTGTTAAGCAGCATCATGCTAGCACCTGTGCCCAACATCATCCTGGGAAGCCCCCTGACATTGAATCACAGCTGGTGGCATCAGCATGTAGTCCCGTTCAAGAGCTGTCATAGCTTGTTTGCACCAGACTTCCCTTCCCTTCCCCATAATAGTTTACAACCTTAACTCCATTTCCATGGGAGAGAGGACGAGCAGGGTGAGGACTTTGCCTTGAGATGGCAGCAAGTAACCAATGGAGGAAGGAGTGACCCTTGGAAAGAACAGCATTAGTCCACAATGTGATATGTGGTTGATGTGGCCAGTGACTGTCAGGCCTAAACAGAAATTTTCTATAATACCGAAGGAGGAAAACCTGCTAAAAGACTAGATATCGTACATCCACTTGTGAATATAGGCACTTTAGCCATTTTGATTCAGACATATGTTCAGTATAACATTTGCAATTAAATGTTTTTATTGAAGTTTTAACCTGTAGGGGAGAAGATATTTCATATATCCAATAAGGGATTAATATTCAAAACACACAAAGAATTTACATAACTCAACACCAGAAGAACCCCAAATGAGCCCATTAAAACAGGCAGAGGACCTGAATAGACATTTTTCCAAAGACATCGAGATGGCCAGCAGATGTAAGATGCTCAACACCATTAATCATTAGGGAAATGCACATCAAAATCGCAACGAGGCATCGCCTCACACTGGCCAGCATGATGAAAATCGAAAGCATAAGAAATAACAAGTGTTGCTGAGGATGTGGAGAAAAAAGAAGCACCATACACTGCTGGTGGGAATGCAAGCTGGTGCAGTCACCCTGGAGAACAGCACAGAGGTTCTTCAAAAAATTAGATAAGTACAATATGGCTCATTAATTTCACTACTGGCTATCTAGCCCAAGAAGTGAAAACACGAATGCAAAAAGATATATGCAACCCTTTGTTCTTTGTAGCATTATTTTCAGTAAGTCAAGATATGGAAGTAACACAAGTGTCCATGGATAGATGGATGGATAAAGAAGATGTGGTGTGTATATTATATATACACATTGCATATGTGTAAGGGAATATTACTCAGCCATAAAAAGAATGAAATTTTGCCATATGCAATAACATGGATGGACCTAGAGAGTATAATGCTAAGCAAAAAAACTGGTCTAAGAGCAAGACAAATACCATATGATTTCACTCCTATGTGGAATTTAAGAAAGAAAACAAAGAAGAAAGAAAGAAACAAAACCCCCACATTCTTAAGTAAAGAAAATAGACTGGCAATTACCAGAGGGTAGGTGGGTAGGGGGAATGGATGAAATAGATAAAGAGGATCAAGACTATACCTATTTTCATGAGCACTGAGTAATGTAGAGAATTGTTGGATCATTTCACTGGACCCCTGAAACTAATATAATGTTGTATGTTAATTATACTTAAAAAATGTATTGAAGTTTTCTTCACTGGCTTCATTTTTTATGCTCACATGGTAGACATGGGACTGTCATATTTGGGACAGTCTTGCAAGATTGGCCCTTGGCTGGCACATGGAACCCATGAGGGTCTGGGGCACAGAAGCATTGGTTTGATGTTGAGAGAGTAAACGTGATACCGAGGTTTGAAACATATGATTCCCAATTCTGAATCCAGTTCAAAGTGTATCCAAACCAATTAAACAAGTAGGGAAAATGGTGCCACCTTGGCATTCTAGGTTGGTACCCTAGCTCTTTATTAATTCATTCATTTTTATTTCAACAAGTATTTATGAAGCTTTTCCAGTGCCAAGAACTGTTGATGGAATTAGGAATAGAAGAGTGAACCAGACAGTCTTTTCTAACAAAAGTTAGACAATTAAAAGAAAACAAAGAAAAAGATATAATGACTGGTAGACATAAAAGCAATGAAAAAAACTCAAACAAGGTTAAGAGAAGAGAGCATGGAAGACGTGGGTGCTCAGGGCGACACCTGGCACAAAAGTGATTCTTACTAAGGGCATTTCTAACAGGGCAGCTCCCTCTAAGTTGTTTTGTGGACACTGAACATCTGTCATGGAACCAGAAAAAAAAAAAAAAAAGAAGAAGACAGGACACTTATTAAGCAATGCAGGATATCCAGGGAAACCCAAAAACAACTGGGAGACTTTGGGATGCACTGCTGGTCTGTGTTATGCACATAGGGGTAAGAGCCATTGAGATACTGCTTGTTGGTGTGACCTCACTGTGCCCAGAATATACTGAGGCACAGGAATATTCAGATAAGACAACTGATGGCAGGAATAAAAATGGAGTAATTGAGAAAGACAACTGGAAACCTGGACCTGGAGCAACGGTCATAGATCACATCTGAAGATATATATATTTGGATGTCACAGCAACAGTGGTAAGACAATGATAACAATATAACAAGATGAGTCAGTGTCAAAGGTGGAGTCTGGAGGAATGTTCACATTTAGGTTCAAGGGGAAGAAATATCAGAGGGGAGACAATAATTTAAGGAGAATCAAAATAAAATAGCAAAAACACCAAAAACATGAGAGTATTCAAAAAAAACGTATTCAATAATGCTGAATTCTACAAGAAGAGGATAATTGCTGAGGAATAAAAGAGTAAATTTGTTTAGAGGATATATAGAAACAAATAAGAAAAAAGCATCATTCATGTGTCAAAATATGAAGCTCCTTTTTAGGGTATTATAAAGGAATTCAGATGAAAGAGCTTTGGATCAGGTGCCTCATACACTGAGCCAAGAAAAGAAAGGAGAGCTAGGATGGCACTAACAGCTGCACCTATCACAGAGCCGGCTTTGACTTTGATTTTTGTTTTTTTTGTTTTGTTTTGTTTTGTTTTGTTTGTTATCTGTTGTTGTTGTTAATGAGGAGTAGCAGAAAGGGAGAAGCCCATGGAAAGAGAGAAACTAAAGTGAGCGAAGACAGGAGGGATGAAAATGAGAGCACTTACATGGAGCACTATAAGGAAGAAGACCAAGAAACTGAAGAGGTTGTGCACTTCCTCTGAGGCAGCAAGATAGATAGATCTCTCTCGATGCTTCGAGGTGAAGAGTAAGTTATAGCTAAGAGTTAGTGCTTGGTAACTGCCATTCCTTTGAGAGACAGAGGCAACATCACTAGCAAAATCTGCAGGGCTAACAGATCTAGAAAGGATACAAACCTTCCTGACATTTCAGTCATAGAGTGTTAGCCCTTCCAAAGCAGGGACATTCTATTTGGAGACCTATTCTACCTCTCCTCCTCCAACTCCCACCCAAACATGTTGCTGAAAGACTGGAGACTTAAATGCTAGGAGAGGAAGGTTTGAAGATTTACATGAGGCTGACTGATGTGGGGCAGGAAAAGGTACCCGCTCATGGAGCTGTGCGGGTGAATTCTGCCTACGGATGGTGACTCTAGTGCCATCTCCGATGGGTTCCTAATGTCACGTTCTCACCCACAGAATGTTACCAAGACTGACAGGTGTTCAAGGCTCCCATCTTTTTTGGTCTTTTTATTTTATTTTTTAATTTTTTTTATTTGACAGACAGAGATCACAAGTAGGCAGAGAGGCAGGCAGAGAGAGAGAGGAAGGATGCAGGCTCCTTGCTGAGCAGAGAGCCCGATGTGGGGCTCGATCCCAGGACCCTGGAATCATGATCTGAGCTGAAGGCAGAGGCTTTAACCCACTGAGCCACCCAGGTGCCCCTTTTTTGGTCTTTTTAAAAACTAAAGTAGAGTTGCTACACAATGTTACATTAATCTCAGGTGGACATTCTAGTGACTGGACATCTCTGTATGTCATACTATGCTCACTGGAAGAGTAGCTGCCATCTGTCACCACACAACACTATTACTATGCCATTGGCTACATTCCCTACACTGTATATTTTTAAACCCAATGCAACTGGCCCCACATAAATTCTAGTGAGGGTGGTAAAAACAACCATTAAGCACCATGTTATCTGACTGAAAATTCCCTAGATTCTATTAACAATAAAATTTTAATAAAATATTTTACATCAAATACCTAAATCTATTTATTTGGGCTTTTCCTTCATCTTAGCCTATTTTTACCCCAAATTAAATTTAAACCTATCAAACTTCCACTATATATATTAAAAAAAAGCCTAATCATCTATATTTTTAACCATAAACATACAATATTTACTTTTGCAATTCCCGAAGGGAAAATGTGTATGAAAAGCAGGTGTCATCAAGCACATGAATGATGAGATGAAATTTCAAAGAAACCAAAACCGCCAAGAATGGAAGAGGGAAATGGATACATAGAGCTATTTCTAGAGACCTGTGCTAAAATATAAAATGTATTATCCCCTAGAAATTGTACCACAGATGGCATCATAGGATTGTTTGAAAAGTACAATTCAATAAATGATTTCATAAGATGTTTTGGACCATCCTGGGACTGCAACCACAATTATACATCAGTTTTGTGCAATATCAAAACGGCATTCCTAGTACCAAATAAATGATTGATAAGCAATGCAGCCCACTACAAACCATTTTGTGGTAGCCCCTATTTATATTTTGAGTAGAGCCAATAGAAGACTCTAGGCCATCTCAGGAAAGGCGATGGCAAATTGGTTTTCTTCCATGTGCCAACATCAATCAGTTGGAGTGATGTGTGAGGAAGGGCTCTGAAACCATGTTTTTCGGAGGCAGGAAGGAGCACTGGTATTAACTACTTGTATCTTTCACAGGCATGGCTGAGAGTCAGATGGGACTACTCCCATCTGCTTTGGGAGAAGGGGGGGACACAGAGGGTACCAGAAAAGCAAACTGAAGGCTTTGGTTTCCTCCCAACTTAGTCCACATCAGTTACTCTCAAAAGGGGAGGCACCCAAAGTTATAGCCAACGTGGAAAATGACTGAGGAATGGGGAGAACTCCCTGCCTGCCGTACCCTTCCAGGTATCTGCCGCAGTGAGGATGACAACAAGATAAAGTGAATGAACCTAAAGAGAGTGCGGCAACCAGAAGAGAGAAATGGGATGTCACAACCCAACAATTTCCGTGTCAGGGCAAGAGTCCCTGAAGTCTGTACATTGTGAAGAATATTACCTGGAATGGCCTCGTGTGGACAGAGAAAAGCTTCAAGATCAGAAATTTATTATTACTGTGACCAAAGTTGACACAGGGTAGATTTTCTTTTTTCTTTTTTTTTTTTTCCTACATAAGCAATTTTATGTTTGTGCTGCAGCATTTTAAACAGGATCTGGCTAGTTAAAGAGAGAAATTAATTGCAGGAAAGTCACTAGAGCTCTCAGTTCTATTTAAAAATAATTCTTAAAACCCCAAATAATAAGGGAATCCAGTGGCCATTAGTATTGCCTTGGTGTTTGGGTCTGCACCATCAAAGTCGACACCTAATTGCATCTCCTGTTGATTATTGTTGTAAATGGAGCACAGATATGAATCAAATACACTTAACAAAGCAAGATAAAATAAAACCATAAATTTCAAGTTAATACCTGCTAGCTAAATGATTTCAGCATTTGAGGAGGGAAAGGACAGAGAGACGTGTCTCTCTCAAAGCATTCCTTCCACATATTGACCTGGAAGTAGCCTTGATAATTAATTCATGATATTTGATTTCATTTCATTCAGGGTGTGAGTCACACATGAGCTTTGAGTTCTCACCACTTTGGACATAATTATAGCCTAAAAAACGTTAAAACGAACTTTCATTTTTCAAGAAAATGTACAAAGAAATCATTTGGAAGAAGAATCTCATATTGATCTTCACTTTTTGAAAATTACATTAGTATGGAGGTAGTTTTAGGAAAGATAGAACCATTAGTGCTTAAGCCTATATATCCCACTAGTACCTTTTAAAAGATAGCTACTATAGCTACTATTTAAATTATCTGTTTCTGAGTACTGTTCTCTTTATATTAAGATAAAACAATTTCCTTTGGTTGCCAGGTAGTTTTTCTGAGTTTGATCAATTAGTTATCTTTTGAAATCACTATGTCATAGTTAACTAATTAATGTTACAATATGAAATATTGTATAAGCTAATGACAACATTGTGAACAAAAGAAAACTGTCCATATTGTACACAATTTTTTGAAAATCCTCCCATAATTAATCAATGCTAGCTCTTTTGCATTCTGAAATGAGTATTTTGGCTTGCTAAATAATGACAATTTAAAACTAAAGAGCTCAAAAAACCTGGGATGGTAATGGGAGCTATCATCCGTTACACACTAATTATACCTCTAGTTATACATGAAAAGTGGCAAAAGCACATCAAATAAATCTTGCTTTGACAGCTGCTGGTAGAATTTCTGTTGTTTGGTTGTAATCATTTTAAAAAGTAGGTTTTATATTCTGCTGGATTTCTTAAAGTTCTGAGATTTCCCGGGACGCCTGGGTGGCTCAGTTGGTTAAGCAGCTGCCTTCGGCTCAGGTCATGATCCCAGCGTCCTGGGATCGAGTCCCACATCGGGCTCCTTGCTCATCAGGGAGCCTGCTTCTCCCTCTGCCTCTGCCTGCCATTCTGTCTGCCTGTGCTTGCTCTCTCTCCCTCTCTCTCTCTGACAAATAAATAAATAAATCTTTAGAAAAGAAAAAAGAAAAAAAAAAAGTTCTGAGATTTCCCATATATGTAATATTCATTTCAGAATTGTCTGTAGCAGCAGAAGTTGAAAATATAGACCAGTTAACTGAATATTTGTAAATATTTAAATTATGCTCAAACACCCCTGTTGTGGTTTATCACTAGTAAATAAATTATCTCACGGAGTCCTTTGTCAGAAATTGTCCAATGGTTGGCTGAATATTCTAAACATCAACCAGTAAAATTGGGGGGGGGAAGGCAAAGTAATTCCAAAGTAAACTTGCAAATCTTTTCAGAGACGACATAAACTTAGTACTGGAGAACAAGTTGAATCATATGGAAACTCTTCACAAAAGAGAATCTAACCAGGGGCACCTGGGTAGCTCAGTGGGTTAAAGCCTCTGTCTTTGGCTTGGGTCATGATCTCCTGGTCCTGGGATCAAGCCCTGCCTTGGGCTCTCTGCTCAGCAGGGAGCCTGCTTCCCCGGCTCTCCCTGCCTACTTGTGATCGCTGTCTGTCAAAGAAATAAATAAAATCTTTGGAAAAAAAAAATTTTTTAAAGAGGATCTAACCAAATTATACCAGTTAACTGAAAAGGGGAATCATTAAGAATGGTAAAAAGCATTTCCAAAGACAATGATTGGAATATCAAAAGATCAACAGTGACCTTTAGAAGAAGTTCTTGGATTTTTGAAAAAAGATTTATTTATTTATTTGAGAAAGGGAGAGCATGCACAGGCATGAGCTGGTGAGGGGAGGAGCAAAGGGAGGAGGACAAGCACATTCCCACTGAGCATGGAGCCCAACTGCAGATTTGATCCACAACCCATGAGATTATGACCTGAGCCAAAACCAAGAGTCAAAGCCTTAACCAATTAAGCCAGCCAGGCACCCTTGATCTTATTTTCTTTTCTTTCTTTTATTTTTTTTTTCCAAAAGTTGTATTCTCTAAGTTCCCGTGGCAAAAGTCAAAAGTAAAACACATTAGTAATGTGTTGTCTCACAAATTTGTCTGCAAAACTACACTCAATGTCCACTGTAAAAATGAGGGCAGAGAGGAAGGTGGCGGCAGCAGCAGCAGTGGTGGTGACTAAGCTGAGCCCAGGGACAGGATGTTGGTGTTGGTTTTGAGAGACCTGCACATTCCATACCAGTGCAACAGTTTCTTGGCTAAATTGAAAAAAAAAAAAAAAAATGCTGATGCCAGGAAAGATTCAACACATTGTCTTCACTGGAAACCTTTGCACCAAGAGTTATGACTATCTCAAGACTTCATATTGTGAGGAGACTTTGATGAGAAGCTGAATTATTCGGAACAGAAGGTGGTGACTGTTAGGCAGTTCAAAATGGGTCTGATCCATGGGCATCGAGTTATTCCATGGGGAGGCACAGCCAGTCTAGCCCTGTTGCAGAGGCAGTCTGATGTGGACATCCTTATCTCAGGACACACACACACAAATTTGAAGCATTTGAGCATGAAAATAAATTTTACATTAACCCGGGTTCTTGCACGGGAGCATATAATACCTTGGAAACAAATATCCCTTCATTCATGTTGATGGATATCCAGGTTTCTACAGTTGTCCCCTATGTGGATCAGCTAATTGGAGATGATGCAAAAGTAGAACAAATTTTATACTAAAAATCTTAAAGCTGGGCCTGTCTTGCTGGGTTTTTTTTTTTTTTTCATTATCCTGTTCAAATCAAGTAATTAAACATTTATCTCTCTCTCTCTCACACACAGACACACACACACAAATTAGGGCATATATATCTTTTCGAATTAGTATTATGTTTTCTTTGGGCAAACACCCAGTAGCGGAATTATTAGATCATACAGTATTTCTATTTTTAATTACAAAATATTTTAAATAGGACACATTTTTGGTATATCCACAATCGATGTGAGTTTGCTTTATTTGTTAAGATACAATTGAAATTAAATATTTTTCATTAGTCACAATGAAATTTTTATTTCTATTTTCAATGGATTCTGTAGGTAACTGTACCAGGTAACAATTACTCTGACCTAACAAGGATTTCCTTTATGTCATTTACCTTTATGAGAGAAATCAAAACCTCTGATTCTTTCTTTCTTCCTTCCTTTCTCTCTCTCTTTCTTTCTTTCTTTCTTCTTTCCTTCCTTCTTTCATTCTCTTTCTCTGTCTCTCTCTTTATTATTTTTTGTTTGTTTTGTGTTTTTGTTTCTTTATGTCAGGTAAGGCACACACAATCAGATGGTTAATCTGCCCACATGTCTTTATTTAACACAGTTCATGGCAAGTCTCTCTTAGTTACACGGGGTTTCTACTTATCACATGTGATGTAAATTCACTGTGGTTTCAAAATGGCAAGACCCACCATCAGTTTAGCTTAAGTGTATTTGGGTATTATAACGTAGACATTACTTTGCTTTAAATATATGATATTTTTGTGAGGGCAAATGTGTGTGTGTGTAAAATAGTAAAGAAATTGAGATGTGTATTATATTAATAGGTGTCTGAATAGAAAAGAAAATATTAAGCATGAGGATTTTTATAGAACTCAGAAATGCACTGTTTTTTCTATTTTGTGAGTTGATTTTTACTGTGGCTGTCATTTGTCCTAGAGAAAAAGAGTTACTTGATAAATCACCAAAAGTGGATGAACATGGCAAGGCCAATTACTGTCTTCCAGAAAATATATATTTTCTATTTGATCAAAGCCTTTTTCTTAATTTGGGGAATTTTGACTAATTTTCACAGATTGAAAATGTGCATTCTTTGCTCACTTATTAGTTTATCAATTTTCTTAGAAGAACCAATACTCAAAGTACCAGTAAAACCTGAAGCCCAGGGGCGCCTGGGTGGTTCAGTAGGTTGAAGCCTCCGCCTTAGGCTCAGGTCATGATCACAGGGTCGTGGGATCGAGCCCCACATCGGGCTCTCTGCTCAGTGGGGAGCTTGCTTCCCTCTCTCTCTACCTGCCTCTCTGCCTACTTGTGATCTCTGTCTGTTAAATAAATTAAAAAACAAACAAACAAACAAACAAAAAACCTGAAGCCCAGTCAACAGGTTCTGACATAAAACCTGAAACACCTTGGTCACCTGGAGAAAAGGGATACTCTCCTTTCTGAGACAAGGTCTCTCTGTTTCCTAAAACAAATTTCAAAAAATGGGCATTTCAAAGACATGCTTTTTTCTTTCATTTCAGTAGTAAGCAGTTGCCATTTTAGAAAACATAAGTAGACCCAGAATTTCTGATTTCCTTCCAATTTAGCTAATAGATAAAATTTCTTATTGCTGATTTTGTGCTAAGGTTGAACCCTTTCTCTTTAAGATTCTGGCCACACCACTTTCTAGAAATTCTGGTACCAATATGTGATCGGGGTGCCTGGGTGGCTTAATCGGTTGGGCATCTGCCTTCAGCTCAGGTCATGATCCTGGGGTCCTGGGATCGAGCCCCACATTGGGTGCCCTGCTCAGTGGTGAGCCTGCTTCTCACTCTTGCTCGCTCTCTCTCTGTGATAGATAAATAAATGGAATCTTTTTTAAAGAAAAAGGAAATATGTAATCAGATCTCTCTTATTAAGAAGAGAAATAAGCACACTGAGTTTGATGGGTACTGAATAAACCCAAGTTGACAGTCATGTGCAAATGTAGGAGCTTGTCTGAAGGGACACTGTATACAGTAAAGAAATGTTTTCTTTTCTTTTCTTTTTTTTTTAAGATTTTATTTATTTATTTGACAGACAGAGATCACAAGTAGGCAGAGAGTCAGACAGAGAGAGAGAGAGAGAGAGAAGCAGGCTCCCTGCTGAGCAAAAAGCCCAAAGCGGGGCTCGATCCCAGGACACTGAGATCATGACCTGAGCCGAAGGCAGCGGCTTAATCCATTGAGCCACCTAGGCGCCCCAGATTTCATTTTTAATAGAAGATGTGTTTATTAGTGAGGGGGAGACGTGAACCATGAGACACTGTGGACTCTGAGAACCAAACTGAGGGTTTTGGAGGGGAAGAGGGTTGAGGGTTGGATGAGCCCGGTGATGGGTATTAAGGAGGGCACATATTGCATGGAGCACTGGGTGTGGTACATAAACAACGAATCTTGGAACACTGAAAAAAATAAATTAAAAAGAAATTATGAAACAAGGTCTCTGAGAGGGTCAAATAAATCTGCATTTGATATACAATTTTAAAAATATAATCAGTCCCTAGAGAGGAAATAAAGCACAAAAACTGGTTTGTTGGGGAAAAGAATATAATACAGTAAATGACAAATATTTCTTATTTTGATACCAGGCAAAAATGTTTTTCTGTAAGTCATATTGGTATATCTATGGAAGCAATTCCTTGGATTTCTACAAAAAGAAAATAATTTCACAAAGACATGGCAACCACATTTCGGATTCTAAAAATTTATCTTTCTGGACAATGAGGTATTTGAGGATTTTTTTAAAAAAAGGTTTTTTTGATAAATTAAAATAAATGACCACAATTGTTAGCATCAAATTTTAAATGAGGTTGGAAATTTGAGCGTGTTACCTCCCTCATCCCTGTCAGATGGAGAAAACGCATTCATTCCTTCTGTACCTTATCTCAGTCGGGAGATCACAAACCACTGAATGACCAGCCCAATCCCCGGTCCCCATTTAAGATTGTCCCATAAAGCAAGCCCCCTCTGAATGTCCCACTGGCAGATTCTAGCCATTTACTTGTTTATTGTCCTGCATGTGAGAATAGAATTATGGCCATTTCATAGAAAGACTCACTCAGTGACTGGGGAGAGAGGGAATGAACAGGGGGTGGGGAATAAAAGAGCAACGGAGAAGGAAGCCTGTTCCTTTTTTTTTTTTTTTTTAAGATTTTATTTATTTATTTGAGAGAGAGTGAGAGAGAGTGAGAGCGAGCGAGCATGAGAAGGGGGAGGGTCAGAAGGAGAAGCAGACTCCCTGCTGAGTGGGAAGCCTGACACAGGACTGGATCCTGGGACTCCGGGATCATGACCTGAGCGGAAGGCACAGGCTTAACCAACTGAGCCACTGAGGCGCCCTAAAAAGCAGGGGCAGACACTTTGCGGCGCTACGGTCCCAGTGCTTGCCTGAGAAGGACAGAATCGATCTCAACAGAACATCAACATCCCATACCATCTATTCATAAACCCTAGCCCCTTCCGTCAGGCTTGGACCAGAGGGCAAGGGAACATTTTGCTAAATCTGGGCACTTTGTCTTTTCACAGGAGGTGAGAAATAGAACCCTATTCCTCTTGGAAAATTCCCCGGACCCAGGCTAAGGAAAGGATGTGCATTTTCCCGTAGGACCTGATTCAACTTCTCCATCTGAGCACACTTCTCTCCATTCAGTTTCCCTCCCTGCCCCCAATCCCACCTTTCCACCCCTTCTCCCTCCCTCCTGACCTCCCTTCTTCTCTCCCTTCTTAAAGAAATGATCTGCCTTCAGCTCCATAGCAAACAGAAACAATATTTTCTTTGCTTAATAAAGAGGAAGCAGGTAATGGGTTCCCCACCCGTTTACCTTAACGGGTCCTCTTGTAAACTTCAGAGGCCCAACTTGCCGAAAAATCTGTAGGGCAAGATCCAGAGCCCGCTGGCTCCTAGGACTGTAAACCCATCTCTCCTCAGAGAGGAACCACGTCTCTCACAAGATACACAGATGAGACAATCACAAAAAGAGTCTTCTTGTATCCTGAGCAGATACGTGTAAATTCTGTTCTACATTACTGCAGAAGTCTGTGAGAAATCCTGGCCGGATTCGGTCCTCTATTTTCTACTACTAGCATCCATGTAGATCTGCTAATGCCTACTTGATAATAAGATGTGTTCCTTCTTGGTGTGCCTGGGTGGCTCAGAGGGTTAAGCCTCTGCCTTGAGCTCAGGTCATGATCTCAAGGTCCTGGGATCAAGCCCCACATTGGGCTCTCTGCTCAGTAGGGAGCCTGCTTCTCCCTCTCTCTGCCTACTTGTGATTTCTGTCAAATAAATAAGATCTTAAAAAAAAAAAAAAAGATGTGTTCTTTCTCTCTCCTACATTGGTGTGGACATCATTGCATTTCCCCAATCCTTCCTTCTTTTTGCCTTCTTTCTTACCATTTTTCTTTCTTTTCACAAATATTGAGAAAGTACAGAGAGCACTAGAGTAAATGCAAAAAGACATTGGGAGCATGACAGCCTGAACTAAAAGGTAAAAATGGGACAGTCTTATTTGTTCCAGAATCTTTAACTTCTGCTTCAAGATTTTAAAATATAGGCTTTATTTTTCTTGCTTTCTTGATTAGCTTTTACTTTTTTTTTCTTGTGACTACCTATTTATTATTTATTCAGGATGTGTGTGCGTGTGTTGGCCGCCTACGTTATTTCTAGTTCTGGTTGCAAAAATCCTGACAAAGTATCTGTTAATTCCGTTGTTTTTGCATGATTCATGGTGTGTGGTCCAACATTAATGATGCATGAAGCTTCTAAACACCTGAGCTTGAAAGGGGAAGGATTCAATGTTCTTTAAGAAGTTGAATCTTTAACTGTCATTAATCAACTAAGTCTATGTGCTTCCCTTGAGTGCAAGCTTGATTAGTCTTCCTCCTTTCTTCTTTTTAGATGATAAGCAAAACTAAATCTTCCTGGAAAGCAACATAATAGAAATAAATTTAAATGTTTACAGCTTTATTACAAAAATTAGAATATTCACTGCATTCGACTCCTGTTTGAAGTTAACCAACTCACTCTGAAGTTAACCAAGACTATCACCTATAGGTCAACCAAGATGACCTTAATGTTCCCCTCCAAAGCTTAACTTTGGATAGGTTCCTTCTTAATTAAAGGCCCTGATCTCTGTTTTTTAGTGGATTTACTTTAAAAAACTTACAATTAAAAATCTTTCCTCTGTCCTTTGAGATGTAAATCTTGCTCCAGCTTTTTTCTTTTCTTTTCTTTTCTTTTTTTTTCCTCAGGAGTCCCTTTCTCAGGAACCTGGGAGCCATTGCTTTGAAAGGCAGTCATCAAGAAAGGTAGAGCCCCTGTCTTCCATCTCTGTGAGAGAACAGGATCCTAACTTTCACAGGCGCCCTTGGCAAGTACAGACAGTCTAATCACTAACCAACCTGATAAATTCCTTCACTACTTTTTTCACTAGCTCAACCCAGGGCTTAAAAATTCTTCTGCCTTTGTTTCAATGGAGCTTTAGATAACATTTTAAGTATAAAATGGAGTTTATATATATTTTATACATATGAGGTTTATATATCATGCATATTTATACACACATACATATATATACACATATATTTTATGCATATATAAACATATAGTATACATATTTATGTGCACACACACACATATCTAAATTCAATAACACCAGAGTCACATCCTACAGTAGAAGCAGATAGAGCAGATGCAAACTATTCTATTTGTGAAATAACACTATTGTTTTGTTCTGCACTCTTCACTGGTCCCTTCCGATCCCAACACGTGAATACACACACACACACACACACACACACACACACACACACACACACACACCAAATGTGAGAGCCTGTGAAGTTTTGGAGGAGAGTTATCCCCGGTCTTTCCTGTCATCTGTGAGCAAGGAGAAGCTGATCTCTCTGGAGAAAGGTGGTGAGGCCCACCCATTTCCAAGCTCCAGGGAAGATTCTTGCTGGATTGCATCCAGGTCAGAACTCTCAGTCCCCTCATGTGGACTGACACTGCTGTCAATAGCACCAGTACACACTGTTCTAGGCACTGAGGGCTAGCTTGTGTGTGTCGGCACTTCAATATTTTCCGTTTCCTTCATTACATGTTGGAATATGGAGAAACTTCATTTCTGCCTTGGCCACCTTCCAAGTGTTCTTATTCCCTGATGAACCTGGAGGTAGGCACAGGACCCCACTTCTTACAACTGCATGCTGGGGGACCATGGTGAGTGGACTACTACTCACTTAGACCATAACACAGCAGGTGACAAGAAACTGTCCTTCTCTGAATTTCTCCTGTAGCTATGTCTATTCTGTCAATCTGACTCTTCAGCCTTACACTCCACGCCCATACTTGCGCTTCATTAAAATTTACATGGACTTTCTGATATAGTTCACGGAAAAACCAATGAAAAGCTTCTCTGCCTTATGTCACTCAAGCTGCTGGTAAGATAGCTTGCTTGAGGTATAACACAAAAATGTGAAGAATATAAATACATATGGATGAAAATCTATAGTATGTATTACATGTCTATTATATAGTGGCACTGCATAATCATCGTCTCATACAATAGCAGCCATCCAACTTGGGTATTATTATCCCTGTTTTGCAGGTTGATAGTATGAGCTAGAGATTCAGAAGCAAACTGGTCAGTTAAGGAGCCACAGCTTGTAAACGTACAAGCTGAAATTCAAACACAGGTCTAGTCTGGGCACAGATCTTAAGCTCTTTCTTAAGTATCAAGAGATTCAGATATTCATTGCTAAGAATTAGCACATGGTGACAGGAGGAAAAAAACTCCAATCCCCAAAGGTGCAGGTAAAAAAGGAAAATAAATAAAAAAGGAAAATCTTAGGAATCAGAATGCCTTCCCAGTTAGTTGTGTGACCTTGAGCAAATTCTCTAGTTACTTAGATTAGCAACTTCCTTCTCCATGAATAAGGAATTAGGGCAGCTGGTGATCTTATAGATCCAGAAATTAAAAATTATATGGTTCTTTCTGAATGCTAATCACTCTAAGATACTTCCTGGAAACATGCATTTGCAAAGAAAGTTTACTGCTATTTCCTCTGGCAATTTCCAAAGATCCACAACCCAGTGTTGTATAAGAATAAAGTTAGGAAACTTGTAAAAAGAATAATATCTTTCCATGTGATCTTTAAAAAAAAAAAAATGTTTCAAAGACCTTAAGCCTCGCTTCATTCATCCATGTTGTGGAGATGAAAATAACAAACGCTATTCACCTCAAGTTTTGTTGCAGAAAACCTGTCTCTTTCTTCTCCCTGCCACACACTGAGTGCCTGGGCTTGAATTGGAAAAGTGCTTTTTCTTGCTCTCCAGCCAACCTGATGTACAACGGGAGAGAGAAAAATCCATAAATCCCAATATCTAGCTCACAATTTGCCTTCTATGTGCAAGGTTGAAAAGTTTTTTCAAGGTTGAAAAGTTTTTGTGTCCACATTCCCCAGGGCTCTAAGAAGCCAATAACCCTGACAAGGACAGCTGGAAATGGAAGCAATGAATGCGGTCAATGGAAGTTTGGCTGGCAAAGTAAAATTCCCTTAGCTTACACATATGAAGCTGCTTCTAAAGCAGATCTGCTTTGGGGAGAGGAAGATGAAAGGAAGTTGGCCAAAGCCAATAGGCTACCATCGTCATTCAGATACACCAGGGATCACGTCGAAACCATTCTTCCAGCTCCAATTAAACCGATGCTTACTGAATGTCAGCGAAATGTACAATGATTTTTGCAGTTGACTGTAGAACTTAAGTAAAAAAAGCAAAGAGGCTCAGATTTCCTTTTCTTTATCCATTAACGTCATCCCCAATAAAATCGCACCATCCATTGACTCCATTACAAAATTAAGAGAAACTTTACCTTTTATCTTTACTAATCACCAAATTTATCTCTACCTATGAACTTAAATATTAATGTGGTTCATAATTTTTCCACACCTTCTACAAATCAGTCAAAAGTATCCTAAAAGAGAGAGATGAGATCTCTAAACATATCAAACAGTTTTTCTTATATTACAAATATACTCTATTTCCAATATACATAATTTATTATATACATGTATTACATACATATAACACATGTAAGCAACAGGGAAAAACATAATATGAAAGAGAAAGAAAGCTGCTGTGCACAAGCCAATTACAAAATAGTTTGCAGTCCAGTGGTTTGAATGTTGTATAAAAATATATTCTTGGGGCACCTGCATGGCTCAGTGGGTTAAGCCTCTGCCTTCAGCTCAGGTCATGATCCCAGGGTGCTGGGATCGAGCCCCGCTCTCTATTCAGCAGGGAGCCTGCTTCCCCCTCTCTCTCTGCCTGCCTCTCTGCCTACTTGTGATCTCTCTGTCAAATAAATAAATCTTTAAAAAATACATATATATATGTATTATACATATACATGTATATATATTCATATATATTATATATTCTTATCCTGGTATGCAAGAGATAAGACAGCAGTCACAAATTTGAAATTCTCATTAGATCAATTCACTTGGCCTTTGGCAAGGAGTAGTTAATTTGTAAGGAAAACAGTCTTTTCTGTTGCAGGACTTAAGGACTGAGTTTTTCTGACAACAGCCTCTTTCAAACTGCAGTTATGAATTCCAACAAATCTAAAGTCATTCCATTAACATAATCTTTGGGCTGGCCTTGACCTCCAGGTTTTTAATTTCAGTTGAACCATACTTGAACTGTTCTGACATACTTATTACAAAATACACTACATTCTCTATCAAAAAAGGGAAACTCCTGATATTCAATCTAGGCAAGTAATATTAAAGGAAATACAAAAAGCCTCTACCAATTCTTAAGTTTAAAGGTACAAACCTATAAAAAAAATGTAGGGATACAGCACATCCTTAAGTAACTAATGCAATAGGAGTTTAAAATGACAATATTTCATAACTAGGACTTATTGTGGTGATCATTTGACAATGCATCTAAATGTTGAATCACCATGTTGTACAACTGAAACTAATATGACAGTGTATCTTGGGGTATTTCAATTAAAAAAACAATAAAATACAATGGTAATCTTTCTACCTTGGGTTTGGCTAAGGCCCTAAAGTCTGAGAACAACAGTGCAGGTGCCAAGTACCTGTATATTGTACAGTGGGATATTAATTCATCAATGCTAGAGCTAGAGCATAAGAAATATATTTCTTGGATCCTACAAGATCAGCCTCTTCACAGAGAGAGAAGAAGGAAGGAAGGGAGGGAGGGAAGGAGGGAGGGAGGAAGGAAGGAAACAAAGGAGAAAGAAAGAAAGAAGGAAAGAAAGAAAAAGAAAGTGAAGACTCAACAGTCAGAGAGGATTTCCTTCGAGAACCTTGTCAGTGAGCTAGAACTTTCCCATGGAAGCAGAAAGACAAATCTTCCTCTTGCAACAATCTAAATGAAGGGCGCCCTCTCAAAGACTCTATATACTACATCTTCAATAATTTAATTGTCACAGAGGACCAATATTTGATACACACTCATGAAGTTTAAATCTAGGGGCACCTGGGTGGCTCAGTGGGTTAAAGCCTCTACTTTCGGCTCGGGTCATGATCCCAAGGCCCTGGGATCAAGCCCCCCATCCAGCTCTCTGCTCGGTGGGGAGACTGCATCCCCCCTCTCTCTCTCTGCCTGTCTCTATGCCTACTTGTGATCTCTGTCTGTCAAATAAATAAATAAAATCTTTTAAAAAAAAAAAAAGGAAGTTTAAATCTAAGAAGCTCTGCCTTTCAGGCAGAACAATAAAGTTGGAGGAGAGGGGGCTTGATGGCAGAATTTATTTCAAAAATATCAGTAAAAAATCAGTAATTGAATTAAATGTGGTTTCAGTTGATATCCCAGTAAAAAAAAAAAAAAAGCAAAGATTGTCAGAGTGTATAAAAATGCTTTTTGATACATGTAAAACATAGAGAAAAACTGAAACTAAAAAAGATAGAGTAAGATATGCCATGCAAATATTTACCAAAGTTATTAATTTCAAACAAATATACTTTAAGGCAATAAAATTTGTTTGAAATAAAAAGATTCAACTCATAGTAATGATATCATAATTTAAAATTCTTCCCATTGAATAACACAGTCTCAAAATATATAAAGGAAAAACTGAAAAAACTACAAAAAATACACAGATACAAACACAATAAAAAGATATATCTCATTCAGTAATTGATAGAACAAAAAGACAAGAAGGATCTTGAGTTCTCACCCTGAGTATAATGGCTGACATTAGAACCACTCCTATTCTGAATAACAATTTTTAAAGGGATATTTTTATGATCTTAATACCTTAAACAGACAATAGGCTAGAATCTATTCCCCCAGCAGCTTTCCAAAGGCTCGTGTACACCATCACATCCCAAAATAAATCTAAGACCCTACACATGCTCATTATGTCTTAAAAAGATAACTATTTAGATAAATGAACATATATATAATCTTATTTTGCCAACCAGAGAAATAATCTTTTCCCAATATTTCCCCCATGCATGACAGAGTTAGAAGCTGTCCGGCAAGCCAAACAAATGACCATGGGGGGAACAATTTATCAGAGGAAACTCTAAAAAGAAGAGGAGTATTTGTCCTTGGTTAGCTGCATTTACAAGAAGTTACAGAGTACGTGGAGAAAGGCAGTATTTGACCAACTTTTGATACCCTACCAGTATCTGTAGTGAGTGTCTAGGGAAACAAGTACTCTCAACCATGGTTAGGAATACAGCCTGCTTGGAGGAGCTGTGGCTATTTCAGACCCTTTCTTGGTAGATGCATTACTATTTATCACCATCCACTTCTTTTTCCTGGAGGAAAGTTATTCCTCCTTTTGTCCTTGAGGTCAGTAACAGCCATGGGACTTGCTTTGCACCATGAAACATGAGCAGACATGACTTGTGTCATTTCTGAGCTTTAAGAGCAAATGCAAACTCTAGTCAGTTCTCATGATTCAAATTAGTTATGTTCTGTAAAGCCTACAAATAACAAAGTAGCAAATACTAACTTATGGTTCTTAAGAGAAATAAAGGGTTATGTTCCTTTGAGCCTCAGGTCACATTTTTGTCAACCTGTCAGTACAACTCTTGGTCATATCTCATGAACCCGCAAATGTAACCATACTTTCCATAACTTTGGAGATGGCTGTATGGCTTGGATATTTACACTATAGCTGTTACTGGAACCCTTTCTGGAGCAGCATCAGGTACAATGGGCAAATTACCCCTTCCCCTCCCCAGATGTATTGTATTATTGACTTATGACTGAACTCACAGCCAACAGCTTCACCATTCATGCCTGAATAAAGCTTCTCTAACACAAATTATTTTTTCTATAATGCACATCACAGACTCCTTGTACTTTAGAAGAGGAGAAAGCACTTTAGCACCATGCTTGGGGAGATTTTAAGCAGAAAAATCACTAACAAAATAGGGGAAAATGTGAAAAAAATGTCACTAAAGTTGCCAAAACAAAATCCACTCATTTATAATTTGCTACCTGAAACGAGAAGGCAGAGGGTTACCTTGTTTGACCTCAGCTGGAAAAATGTACATTGGATAACTGAAATGTTTCCCTGTTCTGTGCATGTCTGAGAAAGGCCACAGCAGTTCCATGAGCACTGGCTTGGGAGCTCCAGGTACACTTTAGCAAGAAGGTGAATTTTCAAATAAAGAATCCAGAAGTGATGATCAACTCTATACCTTAATCTTGACTGGTGATGTCCCAATACTGGCTCTTCCACTACTCTGGGCAGTACAGGGACCTCCAGAGACTATGGATGAACATGTTTCATGAGTCAGAATTAAACTCTTATGCTTTAAGTCTTCTTTGGGACTGATGGTTACTATAACCTAGACATCCCTGACATAAACAGAAATTTCACTGCAGGGTGCCTGGGTGGCTCAGTGAGTTGAGCCTCTGCCTTCAGCTCAGGTCATGGTCTCAGGGCCCTGGGATCGAGCCCCACATCAGGCTCTCTGCTCAGCAGGGGGCCTGCTTCCTCCTCTCTATCTCTGCCTGCCTCTCTGCCTACTTGTGATCTCTGTCAAATAAATAAATAAAATCTTAAAAAAAAAGGAAATTTCACTGCAAAATTTATCTAATACCCTTAGGCAGCTGGTAAGGGTATCATTTATATGTATATATAAAGAGAATGATTATATAAATAAGCATACATATGTGTATATATAATTTATATGGTGACAATAGGTATTCAGTAAAAGAATATATGAAGTGATTTCTTTTTTTTTACATTGTGTGGGAAAAAAAAACTTCTTTAGCAGTATGGTTAAGAAAGTTTGAGGTAATATTTCCAATTTTTACAAGTATAAATTGATTTGAAAAGTCAAATTGAATTTGAATGTTAAGCATGCTGCAAATCACCATTTTTGAGCTGCTACCAACAGTTATGCCCTCTGACACAGGGCTGTTGTAGCACACAAACCGAACTTGGTGACACTGAATGTTAACTCAATCAGGGAATGAAACAGTCTGTGTGTTTTGCTATGAGCATAAAATCACCATTATTCATTAAAATTGCCACTATGTTCACAGGAAATGTCAATCTGATACCGTATTCAAACCACAAAATTTTTTATCATTTTCAGATTATTTCCACTTATCCTGTTGAATTATGAAGTTTCATTTCTAACACAGGAGGAGGATAGTAACAGATGACTAATAAATAAGAAGTCTGGCTCCAATTTCTTTAAATATATACATGTTCTAAAATTATTCCTCATAACGAAGAAGCATAAAATTAAATCTCTATTTAAATTGCCTTCCATTGAACATATTGGAAAACAAGGCATTTAGAGGCTCAAGTAACTGAAAAATTAAAGATGTAGTTGCCCCATGTTAATAAACTGATTTCATTCTGAATCTCCACTCTTTTCCACCATGAGAATTTTACCTAAATCCCCAAATCTTTGTGCTCTCAAATTAGTTACTGGCTTCAACCAGAGTTATAAGCTTCTTTATGCTTAGTATAGTGGGGGCAGGAATATGTTCTCTTCCTGCACTATGTTTCGGGCTTCCTTTTCTTTGAACCAACCAATTCCCTTGTTAACCTTTGAATGTGGACATTAGGAGAAAGTGATCCCATCCCCTGATTTGCTTAGGTGTTGGAGTGGAGTTAATCCCATTGATATCAGTGGTTGAAAGATATGATTAGGAAAAGAGAATAGATAAAGAGCTTCCAGGAAAATGAACACACTATCTTTATCTCAACCGGTACATGATGTTAACTATCATAGAAGTAAAATGGTGAAATCTGCTAAGATTCAAGTCACTGTCGTAAAGAACAGCCACGGGATTTGCCATGTCTACCCAATGGTAGAATATTTAACAGGATTATAGAAAGTAAGGATATCTCAAAAACTTTAGACTCAGCAACAGGGCATATATAAGAACCATTTACAGAACTAGAGACGAGGTAGAGGAACAGTGTTGTAAGGGAACATGGAGAGTTCTTTTAAATATTACCTTGATCCCTCTTTTAGACACTCAAGAGGAGATAGAGAGCTTATGTGCTCACTCTCTCACACGCTCTCTGTGTGTGTCTCTCTTTCAAATAAATAAATAAAATCTTAAAAAAAATAGATGGTAGTGAAAGCCACTTTCTCCCTTGATTTAAGTAGATCTATTACCATAGAACACAACTTGGAGTACATGAAGACAATGTAATCACTGCAGAAAAAAAAACAGTTTTACCCCTTCCATGGGCTTACATAACTCTTTCTTCTAAAAAAGTAAAACGTGTATTTATTAAGAAGATGAGTATAATGAGATACCAACATCATATAATGAACTTACTATTAATCAGTTAACCCAGTATTTGAAGCTTCAATCTTCATCTCCTCTTTTTTTTTTTTTTTTTTTTGAGAGAGCGAGCATATACACACGCACGCACAGCAGTTGGGGAGGGGGTAAAGAGAGAGGTAAAGACAGAATTTTAAGCAGGCTCCATGCCCAGCACAGAGCCCAATGGGGGCGTGATCTCACAACCCTGAGATCACGACCTGAGTCAAAATCAAGAGTCAGTCACTTAACCAACGAGGCCACCCAGGCGCCCCTGAAGTTTCAGTCTTCGTAAACTGGACACAAAAGTGTTGTTTCAAATTTCTTTACTTTTGTTACAAGTCATTTCAGTCAGCCTGGAAACTTCTTTTTGAAAAGAATATTGTATGGCAGAGAGGAATCACTATTTGATATTATAAATGACTTAATAAAGAAGGTAACTGAATTACCATCTCTGTGAATTAGGTCCTAAGAGACCTCTTCCAGGAGAATGGAATGACTCTTAATCACTCACTCTCCTCCTCATGAGAGAAGAGCAATTAGAGCCTGGGTTGTGTCAGATAACAGATAACTCTGAAAGCATATCCCAAAACATGGTTTGTCTGCCGGTCATTTATTCTGGTAATGTGTATTTATTTAGAAATGGTGTGTGAATGGTAATACTTTACAACTGAACATCTGTTTTCTATCTATCGTATTTTCTAAAATGCCAGTTGTGGGGGAGGTGATTCAACATGGCGGAGTAGGAAGACCCTGAACTCCCTTTCTCCCATGGACATACTGAATCTACACCTACATATAAACCAGTTCCAAGAAGAACTAAGGGCCAATGCTTCTCACAGTAAATTATCCAAGGACCACAAAGAGAAGGGTAGAGACATGAAGACACGGTGAGGACAGGAATCCCATGCCTCATGTTACAACCCAACGTAGAAAGGAATACCACTGAAGGACCCACACACAGACTTGCACACAGCAAGCATGCACAGCAAAAAAACAATTGTTTGAAGGGAAACTACACTCTAAGGAAATACAGTTTCTAATGCAAATAACCCCCCAAATAGATGAAGGAACTACTAGAACTATCTCTGGAGTCAGAGATGCTGGCAAGTGTCATTTTTTAAATCCCACTTCCACCTTAATAACATATAGAGAAGCAGGGTCCAGGGGCTCTAGCCAGACTTCTAAGGCTGTCTCAACATACTCCAGGCCCCTGGTCAGACCAGCTGCAGCTGTCTTCCCAAGGCTGATGCCCGCCATGTTTTTTGCTCCAGCGCCAGCTGCCCCTCAAGGCGGCACAGTGCAGTGCACACTGGGACATCTCAGTTGATCCAGCTGTCTCTGCTGCTGTGGCCCCCACTGGCTCCAGCTCTGGGCATTCTGCCAAACCAGCCCCAGAATGGTGCACTCCAGGACTCCCTTGCCAGTACCCCTCCTCCAGTACCAGCCAGCCAGCGTTGGTGAGGATATGGAGAAAAGGTGACTGTCAAACACTGCTGGTGTGAATGTAAATTTGTGCAGTCACTGTGGAAAACAGTATGGTGTTTTCTCAAAAAAAATTAAAAATAGAACTACCATATGATCCAGCCATTCCACTTCTGGGTATTTATCTGAAGAAAACACAAACACCAATTCAAAGAGATAGATATACCCTTATGTTCATCGCAACGTTATTTTCCATAGCAAAGATGTGGAAGCAACTTAAGTGTCCATTGCTAGCCAAATGGATAAAGAAGATATGGCATATAATATAGAAATAAAATGCCCGTTGTGTCATCAGCCTATTGATTCATAGCTAATAAAGTTGTCCTATCCACTGTATACCTTTGAATCTCCAATTCTTATCAATCATGCTTAATAATTTTGGCATCTTGGATCATTATAATTACAGTAAGTACTTAAATAAATCTTTTATCGAGCCAAACAATAGGCACATGATGGGTACATAAGTCAGTGACTACTGACAATTGAGTTAAGCAACCTTCTTTCTAACTGGAATTTATTTTAAAAGATTTTATTTAATTTATTTATTTGATAAAAAGAGAGCACACGAGTAAGGGGGCGGAGGGCAGAGGAAGAAGGACAAGCAGACTCCCCACTGAGCAGGGAGCCTGACACCGGGCTCCATCCCAGGACACTAAGATAGTGACCTGAGCCCAAGGCAGACGCTTAACAGACTGAGCCACCCAGGTGCCCCTGATCACTGAAATTTTAATTCCAGTTCTAGAATAGAGAAACTAGTTTCATGAGTATTTCTTTTAAGTATCTTCTTTTAAGTCTTCCTCCATCATCTGAGTGGCTATGTTGACATATTTATTCTCTGTTCAATTCAGTATAGATTAGTCACTGGCTGCTTTTAAGCTAAAACTCAAAATTTATAGAACTGAATTTATTATCATTCCCCCGATCAGCTAACCTCAAAAGCAAATCCATTTGCCAGTATTATTTCCCATCACCCAGACTTGAAAATCTGGAATTACTTGACTTACCTCTCTCGTATGCTCCCAACACACCCAGTCAATAATCAAGATTTTACATTTGAGAAGGTAAGCATGTATTGTACTCTGTGTGTGTAGAGGACAAAGATGACTACAATCATACTTGTACTTCATGAACTCAAAACGCTTGCATTTACTCCTTCGTCTATATCTTTACTGCTCCTAAACCAAGCTCATCCAGCTTTCTTGACTCCATTCTCTCTTCTATCCAATTGATCCTAAAAGTTGCTGCCAGCTTAATCACAGCAAAAACACTTTGCATATGTTATGCTCCTTCTCAAAAATTTGTAATCGTGCCACTTTTTCTGCAGAACTACGCTGTCTATCCTTTTGGGTATTCAAGGCATTCAGCAATATGTTCCCCATCCTACTTTGAAGCTCTCCGTCCACTCCCCCAAACCTCATGCTCCATCCACACTAGTCTACACACTACGCCCACACAAAGCATCTGTATCTCTACTACCAAGCCTCAGCTCTCATCATTTCCCTTGCCTGCAATGTATACTTCCCTGAACTAAATGTATCTAAGTAGAATAATACATGTTTGAGAATATACAATATTTACACCATTTTAGATACATTTTTTAAAGAACATTAGCCATTTATTGAATAAAACTATCTATATATAGCTTTTAAGTATACATTCCATTTTTCCAACTAGGTTATACATACCTTGAACTTCCTAATTTTGAGACATATAGAACATAAATAAGGAAATAGAATATAGACTTAAAAATTAAGCAGATATATGCTTGAACAACCTCCCTCCCCTGTGCACATGTGGAAGTTGAATTTAAATACTCAGTAGAGAATGTCTTTAAAATTTTTTTTAAAGATTTTATTTATTTGACACACAGTAGGCAGAGAGGCAGGCAGAGAGATAAAGGAGGAAGCAGACTTGCCAGCAAGCAGAGAGCCCGATACGGGGCTCGATCCCAGGACCCTGGGATCATGACCTGAGCCGAAGGCAGAGGCTTTAACCCACTGAGCCATCCCTAAAAATTTATATACTATAGATTTTTATCATAAATAAAATTCCCAATATTATAAATCTTATTTTTCTTTGTATAACTTTGTATAATTGAAGGCTTTATGCTTTTTTATTGAGTTTGGCTTGGAGGTAATTATACAATGTTAATTTATTACTGTGAATTAGAGTCCATATAATAAGGCCCCTTTATTTATTTATTTAGAGATGGAAAGGAGAGGAGGGACAGATGAGAGGAAGAGAATCTCAATCAGGTTCCATACCCAATGCAGAGCCCAACATGGGGCTCAATCTCACAACCCTGACATCACAACCCAAGCTGAAATCAATAGTCAGACACTTAACAGACTGAGCCACCCAGGTGTCCTAATAATTCCATTATTATACTCAGAATTATAGAATTAGGGACCAGAGGGACATGATAAGTACTCAAATAGATTAAAAAAACAAAAACAAAAACCCTTAGGGCCAGAGTGTTTCTGAAAGACATAGGAAATGAAATTAAGCAATATTAATTCCTAGCTTCTCTCATAACCCAAGACATGTAACAATATACCACCAATTCAAATAATGTAAGAATAAGGCATATTTATCTAAAATTACTAATGGTTATTAGAGTTTTAGTGTTGGTTTATTTGGACGATGAGAAGCAGCCTCTGGTCTGTTACAACCTCATCTCATTTTTTTGCCCTGTTATTTTAGAACAAACAACTAAGAACTGAATCCTAAAGTAAGCCTTGAATAGATGAAAACTAGCTTCTAAAAGTTCAAAAATTTCCTTTATATGGAATAACAATAATATTAACAATAATGATTACATTAATTGGCAGGTTGCTTCCTATGAGACAACTTTTTCTAAGGCTTTTGCATTGATGAATTCATTAATATCAGACAAATTTCCTGTAAGGTGCATTCTATTATCAAATCCATTTTACAAACAAGAAATGTGAAGCTCAAAGGCTAATAAACTTGCTTAAGGGCACACAGTATTTTCTAACTATAAATGTCTGACTCAAAGGCTTTGTTTTTATCTACCATGCCTTCCTATCTATTACTCTCTCAGAAATGGAGTCTTATTTCTATGGGGACATCTGGCTCATATCTCTAAAAATGGAAAACAGAGAAAAACAGTTTACCATTCTTTAGTCATCAAATATTCACTGAAAAGTTCCAAATCTCTGGAGCGAAGTGGTCTAAAAAACCCTTTTCAACAATAAGAGATGCAGGCAGATTTGTAATATTCACACAACCTCCATTTTGAAGGATTTATGATTTTAGTAACATAAAATATGCTAGTACTTTTTCTGGAATGTTTGAACAAATGGGGCCTTTTCATTTGACCCCTTCATCAGGTGTCCTTATTAACTCCTCGGGTTTTATTTTTTTGCTATGCTGTGATTCATCAAGGTTGAAGATGACATTCAATCTACCACATGCTCTTCTCTTTGTAGTTTTTAATCTGATAAACAGAAATCATGCCAACACAACACAACAACAAAATCTCCAATCAGGAAAGTGTTTCTGTGTCTCATATCAAAAGCTTTGATAGAAGTGATAGAGTGTACAATTCATGGCATGACTGACTATCCACCAGCTTTTAATTAAAAGAGAAAAGATGAATACATAGAATTGATAACTCTAAGTCAGTGTAGAGTCACATTTTGATGGTCTCTAAGGCAGCCTTAAGTGTTTACACTTGTTCATGATTTATGTTTTGAGAAAGTGGGAATTTCATTAAAAATAACTGAGTTCCATGGGGTTTCTGAATATACAAAAGTGTAATGATAGTTACAAGCTTTCATTATGGTGTGCATTAGTATGTAAGACAGAGGATTCCCCGAAGATGGCCTCAGATTATATTTGTCCATCAACTGTCTACTGTCAGTACACTGCATACTGTTCAACCCACTTTATAACTCCGTCCACCTATGGAAGTACCCAGAAGGAGCTCAGAGAAGATGCGACGGTGAGCTGAGATAGTCTTTTTCCTCAATAGCACTAACCAGCATTTTTAGTAATTATCACATGCAAGGAACTGGTTCACCACTTCCCATTTAATCTTCACTCAACCTCGTAGCAGCCCTCTAAGCTAAGTGCTATTTTGATTTCATTTTCATAGGGAAACAAACAAAAAGAAGTTAAGAAAGGGCACCTCTGGGTGGCTCAGTGGGTTTAAGCCTCTGCCTTTGGCTCAGGTCATGATCCCAGGGTCCTTGGATGGAGTCCCTCATCAGGCTCTCTGCTCGGCAGGGAGCCTGCTTCCTCCTCTCTCTCCCTCTCTGCCTGCCTCTCTGCCTACTTGTGATCTCTGTCTGTCAAATAAATAAATAAAATCTTAAAAAAAAAAAGTTAAGAAAGTTACCTACCTAACTAGGAAATACTGGAGCACATGTTCAAACCAAATCATTGTGTGATTCTAGAATCCATGCTTTCTCAACCAAGGGATAGCACCTATCTACCCTTCCTCCTGGCCTTTAGCCAGAGACAGTGAACAAAACCAATCTGTGGTCAGTCTTGAATTGGGTCACCATATTGTACCCATCTGTGTCCTCAATGCTGAGAAGTGAAAATAAAGGTATTGGAGTGGGAAGCCAGAGGCCCAAGGGAACTTGGAGATGTAAGAATTCTGTGATGTGGAAGAAACAGAGACAAGACTGGAAGCCGGGGAGTCTCTACTGAAATTCCAGAGAGATGGTTCTAGAATTTCTGACTTTTACTTTGGCCTCATCAGGCTGAGAAGTAAATTAAGAAGTCTGATAACTTGTCCCCTCAGCCTTCATCTGATTCTTGGAGTAAGAGAGTATTTAACTCTTTTCTTTTTTTTTAAGATTTTATTTATTTATTTGACAGAGAGAGATCACAAGTAGACAGAGAGGCAGGCAGAGAGAGAGAGAGAGGGAAGCAGGCTCCCTGCTGAGCAGAGAGCCCGATGCGGGACTCGATCCCAGGACCCTGAGATCATGACCTGAGCCGAAGGCAGTGGCTTAACCCACTGAGCCACCCAGGCGCCCGAGAGTATTTAACTCTTGTTTGCCCAAAAGTTTTAAGGAGGAAAACATCTTTGTGAATGTGCTTCCATGACTTCATAGAGGTATAGTCAATAAAGAAAGAATTTCTCCCATTTGTAAAGGATAAAAATTTATCTTTTCAGCAACTCTATCCCAAATTAAAATGCAGCTGAAGGGAAAACTCTTCCCAAAGACTACTCCAGCTTGACTGCATTCTCCTTAACACAATGAGTCACTTGCATTCAATTACTTTATCCCTCTAGAGATAACCAGAATAGGTAATTGACATCATTCTTAGAGTAATTACCTAGGAACTGGTTAAGACACCAAAATATTAACACGTGCAAATTGATTATACTAAAGCTGTATATGAAAAGAGTATATTTAAATAAACTTAAAATTGTACAAACACACAAATTACTGTTGTAGTTATTTTCTGTCGCTGTGAAGTACATTACTGAGAAGCTACCAAACCAGTGGTTTATCGTCTATTTCAGAAAACCATATATTGTGTATAAATGAACTCAGACGGCTGACACTTGACAATGGTGCCGAGATGAAAAGCAAATACAAGAGAGCTCAGTTAAGCATTTTGAAGCAAAAGATTGTATTTGATTTCACCCTTATGTGGGGCACAGCCATAGCTTTTTATTATGTACAACCACTTGATCAATTTTAGAATGCAGAAGACCTGCCTGACACAACTCACAAACTAAATTCACTATTTCTGGATCAAATACAAATTTTATTTTCAGATACAATTAAATTTATACAAATACTAACCAGTTGTCTGAAATGGGCTTGTGTTTAATGACCTCCACACCCCTCTGCACGCAGCTCAGGGCCACTGATGCCCTATTAAAAACACCATCAGCCTCTGGTCCCACAAGCTCAAGGGATTTTCCAGCCCTGTCTGCTACCCTTGTTTACCTTCGGTCCATCGTAGCTCCCATGGTTGCCAACAGCTACAACCTCTGCAGAATCTGTCACTCCTTTTACTAACAGCACAGTTGGGCTGTCTGCTGAGCTTTGGTTTCAGCTTCCCCTAGCAGAACTCCCAGACTGCCTTGCTTCACATATTGCCCCTCGCAGGCAATCCCTGCCAGCCCCCCAGCTTCTCTGGTGGTCGCCCCCAAGCTGGAGTCCCTGCCCCCAAGGATGGAAGGGAAACTGACAGTGAGGAGCCAATGTTAGTGCAATAAAAGTTACAGTTTCCCAACTTCCTTTAGAGATTTTAGAGTAAATAACATAAATAAGTACAAATTCAGTTGAAGATTCAGAAGCATGATTTTTATATTAAAAGAATTAAAGAAACATTAACTCTCTGACCAAGATACAAACAGTAGACTATAGCCATTCACAAGATTAGGTCATATGACTGATGACTGACATGTTTCAAAAACTCTTAAAGGTTCCTGGCAGGCTCTGTTGGTAGAGCACGTGTCTCTTGATCTCAGGGTCATGAGTTTGAGCTCCCCGGTATAGAGATTACTTAAAAAAAATACTATCTATCTATCTATCTATCTATATTTAAATAAATACACTTAGAGAAGAAAAAAAAATTCTACCCATGAGCATTAACCTACAGTATAGACTAATTATGGTACACAATGACATAAACATATGCCCTAACTTTGTCAGTGGTGCTTGGGCTGAAGCCCTTTTATCTCAGACTTGATCAGGACCCCATGCACACAAAACAAGCTATAAAATTAACCCACTTAGAGCAAAGATATCCGATAAAAATATAAGGTGAGACACATACATAATTTCAAATATTCTAGTATCTACACTTAAAAAATAAAAATGTAGAGGTGGGATTAAATTTAAAGATTTTATTTTTTTTAATTTTTACTTTAATTTTTTATTATTTATTCCAGAGAGAGAGAAAGAGCATGAGCAGGGGGAGGAGAGGGGGGGAGGGGGAGAAGCAGGCTCCCCACTGAGCAGGAAGCCCTACGTGGGGCTCTCTCTATCCCAGGACCCCAGGATCATGACCTAAGCTGAAGACAAACGCTTAACCCACTGAGCCACCCAGGTGCCCCCAGGTGAAATTAATTTTAATAAGAGATTTCTTTTGACCCAAGATATCCAAAACACTATGTCATAAACATATCAGTTATATGTAAAATATAATTAAATATAAAATATATTAAGATATGTTAAGAATTGTGATAATTTACATTTTTTAACAAAGTCTTTGAAATTTTATGCTTAGAGTGTATCTCTGTTTGGACTAGCCCCATTTCAAGCACTCAGTAGCCTCATGAGGTTACCAAATGACATACTGATAGGAATGGATATTTATTATCAATTTCCTACAGAAAGAATTATTTCTATAATGAGAAGGTACCCCTAAAGAAAATGAGTCAAAATTTCATGCTTATTAAAATATCCTGAAATACATTAAAAGGATTTTAATCTCCTCAAAAACAAGTCCTCAGTAGTCCAGTAATCACGAGCTATAGTTCTGAATTCTTATGGCTGCCCAGTGAAAATTTGAGTTCTCTCTTTCTAGGCATCCATCTGGCTGGATGTGTCACATAAAGCTGTCTCAGGTTTCTCCATGGAAATATGGCTCTGGAACAAGGGAAGACAGGTTAATGGAAAAGTACATGCAGCCAAAAGAATATATAACAATGAGGCATAAGAATTAGTGTATTTTCAATTCTCTCTGCAATTTCAGGGATGACACAATATTTCCACGAATTCTTATTTCCTTAATTAATTTTTTATGCTCCCCTGTCTCCTTATCTCTAAACAACTCTACAAATTTAATGAGAATTGATTTCATCGTAAGGATTTTCGAAGTAGAAAAGTAGGGACATTTTTAAAAAGTTCATTTTAGAAAAGCCTTGCACTTGAGAGGAACGTGATACAAGCATTTTTACTTGAAGAAACCAAAACCCAATACAACAATCTCTTCCTAGAATTCATTAGGCAACACTCCAGTTTTGTAGTCATTTGTCCATTCAACCAGCATCTTTCAAATAGACATGACTGCCATATGTTGTGCATGGAGCATAAACACAACAAACATCCCAGCCTCTCCCCCAGAAGTGTATATTCTATCGGAAGCAGCAGACTGTGCACTGTCTGTATTCAGATTAGAGGGTTCTCCAAGAAAAAGATGCACAGGTCATGTGGAGAGGCAGCAAGAAGGCTCCTAACCTCACTTAAGAGACCCAAATAGCTCTTTAAGTTACAACAGCTAAGATGAGCCCCAAAGAATAAAAAGACATTTTAAAGCCAAAGTAAGGGAAGAGAGAGGAAAAACAAACAAACAAACAAACAAACACGAAAGGCGGGTTCAAATGATGTATTTTGTTTTTCATGGAGCTTTAAGAGGGTTTGGCTGGTCTCTTACTAGGAGAAAAATGTGGCAAGAAATAAGGCTGGGGAATAAAGTACGCAGAAGCCAATTTTTTTGAAGGTCCCAGTAATGCTGATCGAAGGATGAGGAGCTACTGGAATGATTTATTGAAAGGGGGTTTCTCATATTACATATTATAAAAGTCAGGCAGGCTAGACTGTGGAGATCACATGGACAACAAGCAATATGGGAATGAGGAAAGCTCACTGAGCAAATGCTCCACTAATAATTGGCAATTATGTGGACATAGAGATGAGACATAAGAGGAGGATATGATCATGATTTCCAGAGCACTATGGGCAGTAACGCCTTTCACAGAAGCAAGGGATCTCACAATAAACGCTAAATCAAGCACTTTGTGCCAAGTATGATACTTGTTTTACATATCAAAGAATTTCATCTTCACAACAACCATATGAAGCAAGTACTAGAATCATCCCAACTTTACTCTTGTGGCAACGAAGACGTGGCAAATCAAATAACTTGCCCGAGACCACACAACTTAGGGTGGACTCTAAGTATCTGTCTCCAGAGACAGCAGTCTCGGACAGTATGTTGAAAGTTTCTCGGTAATACAGAAATCACGTAAAGAGGACTTTCTGATATTTTGTTTTGGTTCGAGATGGTTTCAAAGAATATCACATTGTTGCCACAGTTTCTGAACTGTTCCTGAGAAGGAAATGCATGTCTTAAGGTATTTATTTAAAAAACAACAAGAACAACAACAACAACAAAAACTATTCAGGGGTACCTCCATGGCCCAGAAGGTTTAGGGCCTGACTCTTGGTTTCTACTCTGTTGTGATCTGGGGGTGCTGAGATGAGCCTTGGGCTGGGCTCCATGGCTCAGCAGGGAGTCAGCTTCAGACTCTCTCCCTCTCTCTGCCTCTCCCACTTGTTCTCTCCCTCTCTGTTTCTCTAAAATAAATAAATAAATCTTACAAAAATTAAAAAGCTTTAATCAACTAGAAACTGCCTAGCAACACCTCAATCATTGCTCAACTAGCCAATATGATTCTTGCAGGACATATAATATAAAATTGATAAGTGACCATCCATGAAAGATTTTAATATTTAAAAAAAAAACACCTTGAGGTTCTGGAAGTCATTTCTATTTGAGGTTGTGAATCAGATATCTGAGTGGGTTACTATTAGGGGGACTGTAGCCCCAACTGACCCAATCCAACACTGGTTTATGCTTATCATCAGCAGATAATTACCAGTAGTTTCTTATGTAATTATCAGACATAGTCTAGCATAGAAGATAAGTTAATTGGTAATCCTATGGGTTGGGCACAGAAAGAAAACATTTCTATGCTTTAATACTGTGTGTATAAGTGAGTAGGAGTGTGAGTGTGCACACACATGCACTCACTAGGAATTTATCTCTAATTTCTGGCCTGGGAATTCCTTATTTTAACCAGAGTCCATATACTCCCAAACCCTCACCTCACTAACTTCCCCATTCCTCCCTCCTCAGCCTATAGAGCTACAAAAGACTCTAAATCCAAAAATGAAGGCTACAAACACTCAACTACAAAACTCAAAAATTTAAGTTTGAGTGTGGGAACTAGAAAATTCAGAATGGCACACAGCAAATGTTCTCTCTTCCTAATTTTGGAGCCAAGAATTTAAAAAGATGCCAATTACTGGGGAAATTAAGGAGAGAGAAATCACACAGATAAAACAGCAGGAGACAGAAACCACAATAGCACCAACCATATCGAGGGCAGGAATCCAAGCAGGATTCATGCCGTGTTATTATATACGTAACCTTCTGGTATGACCAGTTGCCAACAGTCATGCCTACTTCATCAGTTGATGACTTAGTTAGATAGGACTCTACTCCGTTCCTCCATGGGATCCCTCAGACCCACCCTCAGTGTCTAGAATGTGTTACCCAGAGGCCAAGATTTTGAACAATTTGGGACTCTTGAACAGGGGGAGGTGATTATGTAGAGGAAAAAAAAAAAAAAACAATTTTCCCCTGACTAAAGTGAGATAAAAATGTTATAAAACTTTTAACTTCATTATGTTTCACTAGGCAGTGTTTTTCATTTCCTTTCCAGTTACTTCTCAAGAAAAAATAACATTATATAAGACTTTTTTTACTCCCTATTTATTCCTATCTTTGAGTGGAGCCAACAGACTATGACAGTAGTAAAGAGAATAAGTAATGTCAGGAATGAATAGCCTGGGTGACCATGAAACTTAATCAGTCTACTTAGGGGACCAGGGATGAGCCTCTGTGTTTTTCCAGACCATGATCTTTCCAGGCAGAGTGCCTCATTCATTTCTGTCTAATGGCAGCTGAGCAAAATGAATGAATGATTTATTTATTTATTCCACAAATATTGATTGAATCCTTCCTTTGTACACAGCATTGAAATAGACATTTAAGATACATTAGTGAACTGGCTGCTTGTATTTTCCAAAAATGTCTGCATCTATAAATCCAACACATGTTTCTTGTGAGGTAAGGATGAACCCCTCTATCAAAAGGCTAGGGCCTCGGATGAGAGTCAAGATGGCGGAGAAGTAGCAGGCTGAGACTACTTCAGGTAGCGGAGATCAGCTAGATAGCTTATCTAAAGATTGCAAACACCTACAAATCCAATGGGAGATCGAAGAGAAGAAGAACAGCAATTCTAGAAACAGAAAATCAACCACTTTCTGAAAGGTAGGACTGGCAGAGAAGTGAATCCAAAGCGATGGGAAGATAGACCACGGGGGGAGGGGCCGGCTCCCGGCAAGCGGCGGAGCAACGGAGCACAAATCAGGACTTTTAAAAGTCTGTTCCACTGAGGGACATCACTCCAGAGGCTTAACCGGGGTGAAGCCCAGGCGGGGTCAGCGTGGCCTCAGGTCCCGCAGGGTCACAGAAGGATCGGGGGTGTCTGAGTGTCGCAGAGCTTACAGGTATTAGAACGGGGAAGCCAGCTACAGAGACAGAGCCGAGGAGTGAGCTCTAAGCTCGGGGTACTTTTAAACAGTCACAGGCTCGGTCAGCTCGGAGCACAGCCGGAGGCCAGGGTGACAGGAGTAATTGGGCGCTGTTCTCTGAGGGTGCACTGAGGAGTGGGGCCCCGGGCTCTCAGCTCCTCCAGGCCTGAGACGGGGAGGCCACCATCTTCATTCCCGCCCTCCTGAACTCTACGGAAAGTGCTCAGGAAACAAAAGCTCCCGAAAGAAAACCCAACCGGATTACTCAGCCCGGCCCCGGGTAAGGGCGGTGCAATTCCGCCTGGGGCAAAGACACTTGAGAATCACTACAACAGGCCCCTCCCCCAGAAGAGCAACAATAAACCCAGCCAGGACCAAGTTCACCTACCAAGGAGTGCAGTTTCAATACCAAGGAGAGCAGCGGAATTCCAGAGGAGGAGAAAGCAAAGCACTGAACTCATGGCTTTCTCCCCATGATTCTTTAGCCTTACAGTTAATTTAATTTTTTTTTCTTTTTCAATTATTTTTTCTCTTCTTCTAGCGAATTTTTTTAACTTTTACCCTTTCCTTTTTTAACGTTTTTTAACTAGTTTATCTAATATATATATATATTTTTTTTCTTTATTCGTTTTCTTTTTTAATTGTTTTTGTTTTTTCTTTTTTTCTTTCTGAACCTCTTTCTGAACCTTTCTCCCCTCTCACGATTTGGGATCCCTTCTGATTTGGCTAAAGCATATTTTCCTGGGGTTGTTGCCACCCTTTTAGTATTTTACTTGCTCCTTCATATACTCTTATCTGGACAAAATGACAAGGCGGAAAAATTCACCACAAAAAAAAGAACAAGAGGCAGTACCAAAGGCTAGGAACCTAATCAATACAGACATTGGTAATATGTCAGATCTAGAGTTCAGAATGACAATTCTCAAGGTTCTAGCCAGGCTCGAAAAAGGCATGGAAGATATTAGAGAAACCCTCCCGGGAGATATAAAAGTCCTTTCTGGAGAAATAAAAGAACTAAAATCTAACCAAGTTGAAATCAAAAAAGCTATTAATGAGGTGCAATAAAAAATGGAGGCTCTCACTGCTAGGATAAATGAGGCAGAAGAAAAAATTAGTGATATAGAAGACCAAATGAAAGAGAATAAAGAAACTGAGCAAAAGAGGGACAAACAGCTACTGGACCACGAGGGGAGAATTTGAGAGATAAGTGACACCATAAGACGAAACAACATTAGAATAATTGGGATTCCAGAAGAAGAAGAAAGAGAGAGGGGAGCAGAAGGTATATTGGAGAGAATTACTAGAGAGAATTTCCCCACTATGGCAAAGGGAACAAGCATCAAAATCCAGGAGATTCAGAGAACCCCCCTCAAAATCATAAGAATAGGTCCACACCCCGTCACCTAATAGTAAAATTTACAAGTCTTAGCGACAAAGAGAAAATCTTGAAATCAGCCTTGGAAAAGAAGTCTGTAATATGCAATGGTAAAAATATTTGATTGGCAGCGGACTTATCCAAAGAGACCTGGCAGGCCAGAAAGAGCTGGCATGATATATTGAGGGCACTAAACGAGAAAAACATGCAGCCAAGAATACTATATCCAGCTAGGCTATCATTGAAAATAGAAGGAGAGATTAAAAGCTTCCAGAATAAACAAAAACTGAAAGAATTTGCAAACACCAAACCAGCTCTACAGGAAATATTGAAAGGAGTCCTCTAAGCAAAGAGTGACCCTAAAAGTAGTAGATCAGAAAGGAACAGAGACAATATACAAGAACAGTCACCTTACAGGCAATCCAATGACACTAAATTCATATTTCTCAATAGTTACCCTGAATGTTAATGGGCTAATGCCCCAATCAAAAGACACAGGGTATCAGAATGGGTAAAAAAAACAAAACCCATCTATATGTTGCCTACAAGAAACACATTTTAAACCCAAAGAGACCTCCAGATTTAAAGTGAGGGTGTGGAAAACAATTTACCATGCTAATGGACATCAGAAGAAAGCAGGAGTGGCAATCCTTATATCAGATCAATTAGATTTTAAGCCAAAGACTATAATAAGGATGAGGAAGGACACTATATCATACTCAAAGGTTCTGTCCACCAAGGAGATCTAACGATTTTAAATATCTAAGCCCCTAACGTGGGAGCAGCCAACTATATAAATCAATTAATAACAAAATCAAAGAAACACATCAACAATAATACAATAATAGTAGGGGACTTAACACTCCCCTCACTGAAATGGACAGATCATCCAAGCAAAAGATCAACAAGGAAATAAAGGCCTTAAATGACACACTGGACCAGATGGACATCACAGATATATTCAGAACATTTCATCCCAAAGCAACAGAATACACATTCTTCTCTAGTGCACATAGAACATTCTCCAGAATAGATCACATTCTTGGTCCTACATCAGGTCTCAACCGTTATCAAAAGATTGGGATCATTCCCTGCATATTTTCAGACCACAATGCTCTGAAGCTAGAACTCAATCACAAGAGGAAATTTGGAAAGAACCCAAAAACATGGAGGCTAAACAGCATCCTTCTAAAGAATGAATGGGTCAACCAGGAAATTAAAGAAGAATTGAAAAAATTCATGGAAACAAATGATAATGAAAACACAACGGTTCAAAATCAGTGGGACACAACAAAGGCAGTCCTGAGAGGAAAATATATAGCGGTACAAGCCTTTCTCAAGAAACAAGAAAGGTCTCAGGTACACAACCTAACCCTACACCTAAAGGAGCTGGAGAAAGAACAAGAAAGAAACCCTAAACCCAGCAGGAAAAGAGAAATCATAAAGATCAGAGCAGAAATCAATGAAATAGAAACCAAAAAAACAATAGAACAAATCAACGAAACTAGGAGCTGGTTCTTTGAAAGAATTAATAAGATTGATAAACCCCTGGCCAGACTTATCAAAAAGAAAAGAGAAAGGACCCAAATAAATAAAATCATGAATGAAAGAGGAGAGATCACAACTAACACCAAAGAAATACAATTATGAGAACATACTATGAGCAACTCTATGCCAACAAATTTGATAATCTGGAAGAAATGGATGCATTCCTAGAGACATATAAACTACCACAACTGAACCAGGAAGAAATAGAAAGCCTGAACAGACCCATAACCAGTAAGGAGATTGAAACAGTCATCAAAAATCTCCAAACAAACAAAAGCCCAGGGCCAGACGGCTTCCCGGGGGAATTCTACCAAACATTTAAAGAAGAACTAATTCCTATTCTCCTGAAACTGTTCCAAAAAATAGAAATGGAAGGAAAACGTCCAAACTCATTTTATGAGGCCAGCATCACCTTGATCCCAAAATCAGACAAGGATCCCATCAAAAAAGAGAACTACAGACCAATATCCTTGATGAACACAGATGCTAAAATGCTCACCAAAATACTAGCCAATAGGATTCAACAGTACAGTAAAAGGATTATTCACCACGACCAAGTGGGATTTATTCCAGGGCTGCAAGTTTGGTTCAACATCTGCAAATCAATCAATGTGATACAACACATTAATAAAAGAAAGAACAAGAACAATACGATACTCTCCATAGATGCTGAGAAAGCATTGGACAAAGTACAGCATCCCTTCCTGATCAAAACTCTTCAAAGAGTAGGGATAGAGGGCACATACCTCAATATTATCAAAGCCATCTATGAAAAACCCACCGCAAATATCATTCTCAATGGAGAAAATCTGAAAGCTTTTCCGCTAAGGTCAGGAAAACGGCAGGGATGTCCGTTATCACCACTGCTATTCAACATAGTACTAGAAGTCCTAGCCTCAGCAATCAGACAGCAAAAGGAAATTAAAGGCATCCAAATCGGCAAAGAAGAAGTCAAACTATCACTCTTCGCAGATGATATGATACTATATGTGGAAAACCCAAAAGACTCCACTCCAAAACTGCTAGAACTTGTACAGGAATTCAGTAAGTGTCAGGATATAAAATCAATGCACAGAAATCAGTTGCATTTCTCTACACCAACAACAAGACAGAAGAAAGAGAAATTAAGGAGTCCATCCCATTTACAATTGCACCCAAAACTATAAGATACCTAGGAATAAACCTCACCAAAGAGACTAAGAATCTATACACAGAAAATTATAAAGTACTCATGAAAGAAATTGAGGAAGACACAAAGAAATGGAAAAATGATCCATGCTCCTGGATTGGAAGAATAAATATTGTGAAAATGTCTATGCTACCTAAAGAAATCTACACATTTAATGCAATTCCTATCAAAGTACCATCCATTTTTTTCAAATTAATGGAACAAATAATCCTAAAATTTATATGGAACCAAAAAAGACCTCGAATAGCCAAAGGAATATTGAAAAAGAAAGCCAAAGTCGGTGGCATCACAATCCCAGACTTCAAGCTCTATTACAAAGCTGTCATCATCAAGACAGCATGGTACTGGCACAAAAACAGACACATAGATCAATGGAACAGAATAGAGAGCCCAGAAATAGACCCTCAACTCTATGGTCAACTCATCTTCGACAAAGCAGGAAAGAATGTCCAATGGAAAAACGACAGCCTCTTCAATAAATGGTGTTGGGAAAATTGGACAGCCACATGCAGAAAAATGAAATTGGATCATTTCCTTACACGACACACGAAAATAGACTGAAAATGGATGAAGGACCTCAATGTGAGAAAGGAATCCATCAAAATCCTTGAGGAGAACACAGGCAGCAACCTCTTCGTCCTCAGCCGCAGCAACATCCTCCTAGGAACATCGCCCAAGGCAAGGGAAGCAAGGGCAAAAATGAACTATTGGGATTTTATCAAGATCAAAAGCTTTTGCACAGCAAAGGAAACAGTGAACAAAAGCAAAAGACAACTGACAGAATGGGAGAAGATATTTGCAAATGACATATCAGATAAAGGGCTAGTGTCCAAAATCTATAAAGAACTCAGCAAACTCAATACCCAAAGAACAAATAATCCAATCAAGAAATGGGCAGAAGACATGAACAGACACTTCTGCAAAGAAGACATCCAGATGGCCAACAGACACATGAAAAATTGCTCCATATCACTTGGCATCAGGGAAATACAAATCAAAACCACAATGAGATATCACCTCACACCAGTCAGAATGGCTAAAATTAACAAGTCAGGAAATGACAGATGCTGGGGAGGATGTGGAGAAAGGGGAACCCTCCTACCATGTTGGTGGGAATGCAGGCTGTTGCAACCACTCTGGAAAACAGCATGGAGGTTCCTCAAAATGTTGAAAATAGAACTACCCTATGACCCAGCAATTGCACTACTGGGTATTTACCCTAAAGATACAAACGTAGTGATCCGAAGGGGCATGTGCACCCGAATGTTTATAGCAGCAATGTCTACAATAGCCAAACTATGGAAAGAACCTAGATGTCCATCAACATATGAATGGATAAAGAAGAGGTGGTATATATACACAATGGAATACTATGCAGCCATCAAAAGAAATGAAATCTTGCCATTTGCGACGACGTGGATGGAAGTAGAGGGTATCATGCTTAGCGAAATAAGTCAATTGGAGAAAGACAACTATCATATGATCTCCCTGATATGAGGGAGAGGAGATGCAACATGGGGGGTTAAGGGGGTAAGAGAAGAGTGAATGAAACAAGATGGGATTGGGAGGGAGACAAACCATAAGTGACTCTTAATCTCACAAAACAAAATTATGGTTGATGGGGGGAGGGGGGTTGGGAGAGGGGGTTGCGGTTATGGACATTGGGGAGGGTATGTGCTATGGTGAGTGCTATGAAGTATGTAAACCCAGCGATTCACAGACCTGTACCCCTGGGATTAAAATATATTATATGTTTATAAAAAATAAAATTAAAAAAAAAAAAGGCTAGGGTCTCTGATTTCAGCAGAAAGGATGCTTTGAGACTTTTGGGGTTGAGTTATAAATGATGATAGAGCTTCTGACTGATTTTATGGCTCTTAAAATAGACACCTAAGGAATCCTGAGTCAATATCTGAAAAGTCTAGCTACCCTGAGGCTGTCAAACCAGACAAATCATGTGGAGTGGCTACATTGAAATAGAAATGCCTAAGTTATGTCAGCTGTTGGAGCCTCAAGTCCCTCCGCATGCCTCCCTATCTAAACAAGCCAGTTCCTGCCCCTTATATCTCCATGAGTGCCCACTAGTGATGGCATTGACAACACAGATGAGCTCAGACTGGCAAGCAGTGGCATGAACACCAGCCCAAGAACGTGTAGAATCTCCACGGAGCCATAGACAGGATTTTCCTCCTCCACCTTGAATCCTCATAAATGTTTCTATGCACACATACACAGGTGCATGCGTACAAACACACACATATGCGTGTCTTCCTATCTAAGGCCACAAACATGTGAATGATAAAACTGTAGATGAGTCCGGGTCCTAGAGCTCACCTTGCCCAGCCGACACTGAATGGGACCCATGGACAACAACCCTGGTGGGCACTAACTCCTGTAACGTGGCATATCTCTAACCAGAATAAATGCTGCTTCGTCATGAAGCTTTGGGACGGTGGAGTATGCAGTATGAAATAAGCATACTGGGATAGCAAAGAGATAGCAAAGCATAAAGAGATAGCAAAGCTTGATTGGTAGTATTTGCTGATTTCTGTTGTGTGAATACTCCCACCATGGTTGACATCCATCTACTTAAGGTTTAACAACCGATTCTCAAAATTCCATATTAACAGTTCTCACGAGCCAGTATGAAGCAGCTCATGTACAACACTGTCTGTCCTTTTGGAACTTATAATCTAGTGGGAGGGAGGTTGGTTCAATATACAGAAACTTATCAGTGTAATTCCCCATATCAACAGACCAGAGGGAAAAAGTCATCATTAACAGGTACTGAAGAGTGACATAGTTCAGCATGCACTCATGTTAAAATCTTTCATCAAACTGAGAAGGGAACTTTCTCCAGAATCCTATAGCTAACATTATAATTAATAGTGACAGACTAAATGCTTTCTCCCCCAAATCAGGAACATGACAAGAATGTTCATTTTCATCATTCCTGTTCAACATCATTATGGAGGTTCTAGTCAGAGCAATGAAGTAAGAAGAAAAAAAAGGCATATGGATTGGAAAAGAAGAAAAAATTGTCTCTACTTAGAGACAACATGCTTGTCCACATGGAAAAATTCAAAGGGTCTAGCAAAGAAACTACTAAAACTAATAATTGAGTTTAACAAGTTTGCAGAATACAAAGTCAGTATTCAAGACTCAGCTGTGGCTCTGTATGCTAGCAATGAACAACTGTTAATTAGAATTGAAGGGTACAGAAAACATTACATACTTGGTTAAAATCTAAAAACAAAAGTGCAAGATTTGCATACTAAACACTACAGAACAAAAGAAGTTTTAAGAATCTACAGAAACAAAATATAAGCAAATATATTAAGATCATGCATTATATAACTTTGTATTATTAAAATGTCAATTCTCTGGAAACTAGATTTAATAATTCCAGTTAAAATCTCAACTGCATTTCTTATGGAAATTAACAAGCTGTTTCCAAAATTACATGCTGTAGCAAGAGAAATAAAATAGCCAAAACACTTTTGAAGAAGAACAACAAAGATGAGGCAGATTTATACCACCACATTTCAAAACTGGAGCATAGAGCCACAGTAACCAATACACTATGGTGCTGGAGGCAAAAATGAACATACAGATTAATGGAGTAGAAGTTAGACTCCATAAATAGATCCTTGCACACACTGTCAATTGATTTTCCACAATTGTGCAGTGCAAAGGATGATCCTTACAACAAATGGCAATGGACAACCACAAACATATATAAACAAAATGGACTTTTGGCCCTTACTTTGTACCATCTTCAAAAATTAGCTCAGAATTGGGGCGCCTGTGTGGCTCAGTGGGTTAAGCCGCTGCCTTCGGCTCAGGTCATGATCTCAGGGTCCTGGGATCGAGCCCCGCATCCCGCATCGGGCTCTCTGCTCAGCAGGGAGCCTACTTCCTCCTCTCTCTCTGACTGCCTCTCTGCCTGCTTGTGATCTCTCTCTGTCAAATAAATAAATAAAATCTTAAAAAAAAAAAATTAGCTCAGAATGGACATGGGCCACAGAGTTAAATGCAAAACCTAGAGCTATAAACATCTAGATGACAAACTGGGAGAAGAGAACATCTTTGTAGTCTCCAGTTAGGGAAAACGAATTTAGGTAAGACATCAAAAGCACAGCCCATAAAATTAAAAAGGGACAGAGCTGTAGGGGACGATTGTTTGGATCTTCATTTACTAATATATGTACTCATAACTAAAGTTATACAAAGGAATTCCATGTTGCACTTGAAGACAGGGAAAGTAAAATGTCAGATGTTAGATCTTTACTATGAATTATTCTTTGTCTTTAGCTGAACAACTTTGTACCATTCTCTGTTCAATAGCCAATGGGATTCTTTTTTTTTCACAAAGACTTACCCTTGTATTTTTATGCTAAAAACATTAAAAGCCCTCCAAAAAAAAATCTAGATTAAAAAAAAAAGTATGTCATTCAAGGCTTTTCCCTTCTTTTCCAGTATCATAATCCATTATTCTCCATATCTTGCACTGTACTTTCCACACCCTTAGGGGGTCAGTAGTACAAGAGTATTACTGGAAAAGTGGAAAAAACTAAAGCGGTGTTCCTATGGGAAATATCAAAACTGACCAGAAAGACTCCCTTCCAGGACAGGAATTGATTCTGAGAAGAAAATGCTGGGGGTAAAATCAAAACTTCAAACAGGTGGCTGTACTAGCCAAGTGTCTTTTAATTTTTTTCTTTAAAGATTTTATTTATCAGGGTGCCTGGGTGGCTCAGTGAGTTAAAGCCTCTGCCTTGGGCTCAGATCATGATCCCAGGGTCCTGGGATTGAGCCCCAAATCGAGGCCCTCTGCTCAGCAGGGAGCCTGATTCCCCCACTCCCCCGCCTGCCTCTCTACCTACTTGTGATCTCCCTCTCTGTCAAATAAATAAACAAAAATCTTTAAAAAATAAAAAAGATTTTTATTTACCTGTCAGAGAGAGCAAATGCAGGGGGAGCTGCAGGCAGAGAGAGAAGCAGGCTCCCTGCTGAGCAGGGAGCCGGATGTGGGGCTTGATCCCAGGACCCTGAGATCATGATCTGAGCCCAAGGCAGATGTTTAGCCAATAGAGCCACCCAGACATCCCAAGGTGGCTTTTAATCTTATTTTGATCTAAGTGGCAGCTCCAGAGACCACAACACGACCAAGTATGAGTAAGCCAAGGGAATTTACAGCTCTGTGTGCCCAGAAAGGAATTCGCGTTACGCTATGAGGAGCAGTTTAATAGTCCTGTCCAACACACTGATGAACGCGCCCACGGAAGTTCACAGACTAAAGGACAAAGGTCCGTCGTGTTCTTTGATTTGTCTCTCTCTCCTCAACATGAATCGTGAGAATTGTCAATAGTGTAAGCCACTTATCTGTGCGTCATAGTTCTGAGGATTCTCTCTTAATTGCTACATCAAAGAATTTCCATCATTAGCTCTCAGATTTGCATTGACCTACAGGAAAAGAAAATGCCCATATTCCAAGCCACCGGGTCAGTACAATGAGAAAGGACACCCGTTTTAAATTAAAATAGTAAGTCTCTAAAAACCTCTTGGAAGAGAATAGTTTACTTCTATACCCATCTGCACTATATTTGCACATACATTTCCTAATGTTTGGGATTTAAGTGCTGCTCCAAAAATAATTAAATTTCCCTGAACTGCCAAATAATATTGGTCTGTAAGTTCTCTTGAAAAAATTTGCTTAAGTTGTATACATAATAATACCACATGTATTAGAAATTAATACCCATGACTATTTAAGGCCCTTAACAATATCATAAATACACACAGAGAATACCATTTGCTGTAATTATGTTCACATTCTCTTGGAGGAGGTAGCACTCCGTCTTAGAACTAAGACTAAAAGTAAAAATCTTGAATTAAACTGGATATACTTTTCCCCAAAAAATGTTTTCTTAAAACAATAATGAAATACTAGTTTTCTTAAAAAAAAAAAAAAAAAAAAGAAGGAAAAAGAAAATGAGAGGAAAGGAAAGTGTTATATCCTTCAACTCCAGAATACAAATGAAAGAATGACATTTTAGGTGAATTGAAATAAAACCCAAAGCTTATCTCAAACAAGTTATAGGATGCAACTATAATAATCTGTTATCTGGGATAAACTATTATTTGATGAGACTGGCAAAAATTCAGAAATTTCGAGGGATTGTGCTGGCTTTCAGTTATACTGAGTAAATAGGAATAAGAATTTTTTTTATGACTCTATAAATCCAGATTTCTTCATGAATATTCTCCAATTTCTGGCCCTTTAGTACCCAAGGTTTGCACTCAGTCATTTTATGCATTTACTTCTATGGAAAACTATGTGTAATCAATCACATCAGTCATTATCTATTCCCAACTTCCATCTAGCCATACTGCATTTAGTTTGAGTTGAGATGTAAATGTCTGAACATACCAGAAAAACCTGTGTCAGAAAGTGGGCATCAGAAGCTAAACTCGGGAATCAGGAGCGCTTCTTAGGTCAATCAGGGATTCAAAACCACAGGGCCTACTGTGCCAACAACATGCCATTTTCTATCAGAGGGGCACTCTCTTTCCAGGACAATAGACTGTGAGTTCCTTAAGAGCAGGGGTAATGAAGCCTGATTTTTGTACTTCCAACATTAAGTGCAGTGCCTGGCACATAGTAGGTACTAAATAAAGTGTGCTGAATATATAAATACTTCAGTGTGAAAACACGTACACATTTTCCAAAACCAGCGAAGGAGATTACAGACCTCAAAAATCTTGAAAGATCTTACCATTTAAAAGCCTGATCTCGTGAATCATGGAAATAACTTGGTACGGAAGAAAGACATTAGGGAAAGAAAAATGGATCTAGGGTTTTTTCCCTGATTTCTTCGGTATCCTTCTTTCTTCTTTCTCTTGCAACTTGGTGGTCCACATAATCCACAATCTTCGTTTTATTTTATTTTTGATGTAGCAAAAAATACAAGAAAATATATTTATTAAAATTCTAGAAAGAATAAAAGGAATTTATGGGTCATCTGGGTGGCTCAGAAGGTGAAGTATCTGTCTTGGGCTCAGGTCATGATCCTGGGGTCCTGGAATCGAGCCCCATGTCGGGGAGCCTGCTTCTCCCTCTCCTTCTGCCTGCCGCACCCCCCTGCTTGTTGCTTTCTTGCTCTCTCTTAAATAAATAAATAAAATCTTGAAAAAAGGGGGGGATTTTATAGTTGAGTCTCTATATATGTCAGGCACCTTAGAAACATTATTTAACTTAATCTTCAGAAGCACAAAGGCAGTGATGATTATGATTATCTTATAGATGACAAACTATTAAAAAAAAAAAGAAACTTAGAAGGCAAATGGTTTGATCGGTTTATCTTGGTAAATAATAGAATAGCATTTAAACTCAAAGGATTTCCCCCTCAAATCTTACTCTTTCCCTATCTCTGTGCTTTTTACAAGATAACTCATTTAAGGCAATATTGCTTATATTATAAAAGACTATTTTCAGTAAATTAATCAAAGACTTTCTTAAGAGAGAAAACTAAGTGAACTTAAAATACTAAATTTACACAAAAATTATTTAATAAATTAAACTTGCAAACACAGGTTGTTTAAAGTCTACTATCATCAGAAATCTAATGCCAGTAACATTAAAAAATATACACATGTAAGAAAGTGAAATGGAAGCAAGGACTTTAGGACCTATTTTTAACCTTTACCTTTGATCTTTTTGTCACTTAATCACATTCTACTAGTAAATTAATCTGTTTCTGATCTTACAGTATGAAAAAAATGCTGACCACCTAACTGGGATGTTTGACAACTAGCTATTTTCTCATCTAACTTATAAGTTCTTCAAAATATATGTGTACAAATATAAAACAATTAAAACTGATCTGAAAGTAAAGAATGTTCAGAACAGAGAAAGATAAGCAGCTTCGAATCTTCCTCTAATAGGCACAGAAAAAAATTCGTGTATATTTTTTATTATGAATGACCCTTTTAATTGATTTTCAGTTACATGTTGTGCTAAGAACTATACTAAAAAACTCTGAGACTGGTAATTTACTGGAGTAGAAATTAAACCAGGAATTCAATTTTTTTTTTTTTTTGCTAAAAGCAAACATCAAATAATTTATAAATTCTGGGAAAACAAAATGGGTAACAATGTGGATGGGACTTTGTTTTTATTCATGGTAGTTTTAGCAATGAAAAATGGCATAGATACTATTACATCAAGGTTCAGTCTAACATAATAACACCAAATATATTTTTGAAGTCCATTTCATTCATTCATCATTCAACACTATTACGAATCTCCTAGGAGCCAACACTAGGCTAGATGGGGTAAAAAAAGATACAGTTCCTGCCTTTGTCCTCATGGAGCTTACATTACAATGGGAAGTAGAAAAAAAATAATTAATAATAAATAAGCTAAAAATGCTATACCACAATAAATTCTGAGATCAAAATATGTAAGGGATTTCTTTTAAATCAGTGTAGGTATGGGGAACATTTAATCAACAGTCCATGTCAGGAACAAAAAACAATAACCCTATTACTAATTTATGAGCTGCATATACCCCATAGGAATTTTTTAAATTAAAAGGAAAAATAGTGGTGCCTAGGTGGCTCAGTGGGTTGAACCTCTGCCTGAGGCTCAGGTCATGGTCTCAGGGTCCTGGGATCAAGCCCCACATCAGGCTTTCCACTCTGAGGAACCTGCTTCTCCCTCTCTCTCTGCCTGCCTCTCTGCATACTTGTGATCTTCCTCTCTTTCTGTCAAATAAATAAATAAAATATTATAAAAAGAAGTAAAAATAATTATTAGGCTTATCCAACAAAGCCATTTTCCTACTTTCTTGTCTATGTGAACTAAAGTATAACCATATTAAGACAATGTTTTTTGATAGTCATCACTATTTTCACTTTATTTAATTTTTTTTTTCTTTTCCTAGTTACTTTTTGGACCCCCACCTCCCATTTCTCTCACCCACCACCCCTTACCTCTGGCAATCATCAACCTATGATTTTGTTTTGTTTTTCTTCTTTTAGATACCATACGTAGGAGGTATCACTAGGTATTTGTCTTTTCTGCCTGACTTATTTATAAGTATATATATATATATATATATATATATATCAAGGTATATATATGTTCTTATTATCACAAATGGCAAGATTCATTCTTCTATAGGCTGCAAAATAGTCCATTGTATATACAATCCGCACTTCCTCTACTCATCCCTCAATGGACACATTGTTTCCTTATCTTGGTAGTGTAAACAATACTGCCAAGAACATGAGGGTGCAGATATCTTTTCAAATCAGTGTGTAGTGTTTTCTTTGGGCAAATACCCAGAAGTGCTGGGCCACACTGTTTCATTTTTATTCTGAGGAAACCCCATACAGTTTTCCACAGTGGTTGCACCAATTTACACTCCTATCAAGAGTACACAAATGTTCCTTTTCTCCACATCCCCCCGATACTTGATATTTCTTGTCTTTTTAATACTAGCCATTCTTGCAGATGTGACTTGATATCTCATTGTGGTTTTGATTTGCATTTCCTTGATGATTAATGATGATGTGCATTTTTTACATATCTGTTGGCCATTTGTAGGTTTTCCTTGGAAAAAAGTCTATTGGAATCATCTGCCCAGTTTTTAATCAGATTGTTTCTTTTTTTGTTATTGAGTTGTATGAGTTCTATATACATTATGACTAATAACCCCTTATTAAATATAGGATTTGCAGATATTTCCTCCTAATTCATAAGTTGCCTTTTTGCAAATTTTATTGGTGGTTTCCTTGGGTTTGCAGAAGCTTTTAGTTTGATGGGGTCACTTGTTTATTTTTGCTTTTGTTGCTTTTGGTTTTGATGTGAGATTAAAAAAATAATTGCCAAGACCTATGTTTTCCTCTAGGAATTTGTGGTTTCAGGTCTTACATTCAACTCTTTAATACATTTTGAGTTAATTTTTGTTTATGGCATAGAATAGTAGTTCAGTTTCATTCTTTTCAATGTGACTGTCTAGTTGTCCCAACAACTATTTATTAAAGAGACTATCCTATCTGGATATTGTTGGCTCTTTTAGAAGTGTCTACTGAGCACAAACAGGGGGAGTGGCAGGCAGAGGGGGAGGGAGATGGAGAAGCAGACTCCCTGCTGAGCAAGGACCCATATGCTGGGCTTGATTCCAGGAGACTGGAATCATGACCTGAGCCAAAGGCAGATGCTCAGCTGACTGAGCCACCCAGGCATCCCCTATTTAGGATTTTCTATATACACCATCATCACATTATCTGCAAATAGTGACTATTCTGCTTTCTCCTTTCTGTTTGGATGCTCTACTTTCTCTTTCTTGCATAATTGCTCTAACTGAAACTTCCAGTACTATGTCAAATAGAAGTGGTGAGAATGGGAAACTTGGCCTTTATTATTTTGAAATATGTTCCCTCTATTCCTACTTTTCTGATTTTGAAAAAAAAAATCAGTGTTGAATTTTGTCAAGGGCTTTTTCTGTGTCTACTATGATGATATGATTTTTATCCTTCATTTTGTTAATATGGTATAGTATACTGACTGATTTGCAGATGTTGAAATGTCCTTGCATGGCTGGAAAAAATCCCACATGATCATAGTGTATGATTCTTTTAACATATTGTTGAATTTGGTTTGCTAATATTCTGCTGAGGATTTTGGCTTCTATGTTCATCAGAGATAATAGCCTATGATTTTCCTTTCTTGTGACATCCTTGTCTGGCTTTGTATTGGGATAATGTTGTCTTCATACACTGAGTTTTGAAGAGTTCTCTCCTTTTTTGCAAGAATTTGAGAAGGATTGGTATTAATTCTTCTTTGAACATTTGGTTGAATTCAGCAGTGAAGCTGTCTGGTATAGAACTTCAGTTTGCTGGGAAGGTTTTGATTAGTGATTCAATCTCCTAATAGTAATTGGTCTGTTCAGATGTTCTATTCCATAATGATTCAATCTAGGAAGGTCACATGTTTCCAGGAATTTATCCTTTTCTTGGTTATCCAATTTGTTGGTGTATAATTGTTCATAGTGCTTTTATGATCCTTTGTACTTCTGTGGCATTGGTTGTAATAGCTCTTTCCTTTCTCATTTTATTTATTTAAGTTCTCTCTTTGTTTTTCCTGGTGAGTCTACCTAAAGGATTGTCAATTTTGTCTACTTTTTTTCAAAAAAACACCTTTTAGTTTCATTCATCTTTTCTATTGCCTTTTCAATCTCCATTTCATTTATTTTCTACTTTAAACTTTATCATTTTCTTTCTTCTACTAACTTTGGGCTTTGTTCTTCTTTTTCTGTTCTTTTAAGATGTAAACTTAAGTTGTTTATTGGAGACTTATCTTGTTTGTTGAAATGGGCATTAACAGCTATGAGCTTCCCTCTCAAAACTGCTTTTTCTATATTCCACCGTTTTTGGTACATTTCTATTTTTGTTTATTTCAAGGTATTTTTAAATTTCTCCTTTGACCCATTACTTTTTCAGTAGCATTTGGTCATCCTCTCCATATTTGTGAATTTTGCAGCTTTATAGAATAGAAACTTTTTGGTTTCATACCCCTGTGGTTAGAAAAGATGTTTCATATGATTTCATTCCTCCTAAATTTATTAAGACTTGTTTCATGGCCTAACATATAATCTATCCTAAAAAATTGCCATGTAAACTGAGAAGAATGGCTATTTTGTTGTTTTGGGGTAGAATGTTCTGTATATAACTGTTTAGTCCATCTGATCTAACATGTTATTTAAGGTCAGTATTTCCTTATACATTTTCTTTCTGGATGATCCACCAATCAATGTAAGTGAGATATTAAAGTCTCCTACTATTTAATTAAAGTCTTCTACTCTCTGAATTAAAATATAACCACATTAAGACACAATGTTTATGACAGTCATCATTATTTTTAAACAGTGAAAGAACTTTTAGTTTTTGCCACCGTGGATATGGTCATTATGTCATTTGTAATAAAGTATTGTAGGCTATCTTTTCAGTATCGATTTATCTATTCTTCTACCAAAAGAATTTTGAATTACATCAGAAAATATACTTTTATCAGATTTTATTTAGGAGCATTGATTCAACACCCTGCTCCAGTAGGAAATTCTCTTTATTTTAGGTTAATCTTATCTTTCCATTTTCGTGGCCACAGTGATTGGCACAAGAATGGAGAAGGGTCATTAAGAATCAATTAGATTTGGAGAAACATTTACTGTGAATTAAATTTTTCCTTTCTTTTTTTTTTTTTTCTTTTTTTAAATCAGGAGTATCAAGATGGATGTGTTTTTCTCTGTTGGTTCTAAATGTGCAACTGATCTAGACCCTGGCACTTTTGTAGCCAACTTTGGGGTCACAAGGAGAGAGTCAATTTGAAAATCAAGTGAACACCAAGGAAGCAGAGCAGAGAAATGTGTTTTGGTCAGATCTTTGAACCCACTATTTAACTATTTATTTTATTTCTTTATACTATAGGGTCAGATTTGCTAAAGAGTGCTAACTGATGCTAAGTAGCCTAGTGTATAACAAAACTTCAAAACTTCTATACCATCTTCTGGATCTTTGGTGGGAATTACATGGCATCAAAGCAGTTCCTATCTTGTAATAAACTCTTCCCTCACACTTTCACTCAGTCTCACTGTCCTCAACCTCATGACATTTCTTGAGGGGGCATCTAACAGCAGTATAAAAATACAGTATTTAGTTACAAAACTTTCCATAACAATGCATGACATAAGTGTCTTTTATATGTTGTCAGATACCTTGGGAATTTTATAAAAGAAATCCTCTAGAATCAGTGCAGATTCTCCTTCGATTACCTAGGGGTCTTTCCATCCTAACTGGGGGTTTAGTAATGTGAGAAAGATTTAAAGCACCTCTTTAGGTGCTGGTATGTGGCTACTTGGAAATGAAAGTGCATGCAATGTTGTTAGACTAAAGAAAAATTAAAGAGTTGTATTTCTTAAAAGATTTTATTTATTTATTTGACAGAGATCACAAGTAGGCAGAGAGGCAGGCAGAGAGAGAGGGGTTAGCAGGCGCCCTGCTGAGCAGGGAGCCTAATTCGGGTCTCAATCCCAGGACCCTGGGATCATGACCTGAGCCGAAGGCAGAGGTTTTAACCCACTGAGCCACCCAGGTGCCCCAAGAGTTGTATTTTTAATATAGCATATACTTGCAACAGAGTTTAAAAGTTTTTGGATCACCCAACAACATCATTTTGTTTTGTCTTTTAATCTTTTAAAACAAAAATTATCAAAAGTAGCTTTACTGATTTGTACTGCTTTAAGTTTTGGGGAAACTATGACATCTCTCCCCACTTTAATAATATACCAATGTTCATATTTGCAGACTACTTTCTAGTATTTGTCTAGGCACATATTTTATGTAATTATGTACAAATTTCATATTCATTGCTTTGCTCTATATTTTCATTTAAAATTTTAATAATGTAATTTTTCCATGGTGATACCTAATAATTATCATTTTCATGGCTTCATAACATTTTATTAACTGAGTGACAAAACATACTTAAGCCCATTTCCTGCTATTAGCTTTTATTTTTTTTAAGATTTTACTAATTTGACAGAGAGAGATCACAAGTAGGCAGAGAGGCGGGGGGGGGAGGGGGCGGGAAGCAGGCTCCCCACCGAGCAGAGATCCTGATGCAGGGCTTGATCCCAGGACCCTGAGACCATGACCTGAGCTGAAGGCAGAGACCCCAACCCACTGAGCCACCCAGGCGCTCCTCCTGCTATTAGCTATTAGGAGAAATACATGTTTATCTGGCTATCAATTCTCTACAGAATATAATTTCAGATGTTTAAAAGAATGTTTGGATATAAAACCTTTTCTTTAGCAGAGCACTTACCCTTGGCATCTACTGAAGAATGCAAGCCAGTCAAACCCTAAAGCCAATGTACACTATATCAGATTATTATGTACCCACCCAGGAATGCCTATTCATCTATTTCAATTCTGAAGGTCAATTTCACAGTCAAAGACCCAGGGACACTGTCTGCCTACCCTCTTTAAATTGACTACGAGGAAATGGTAGATTGCCCATCTCAGTGTCCAGCTGTTTGCTACATATCTGGGCTAAGCACACAGCTATGGCTTGGGTCTGGCATTGGCTTTAATTTTTAAAATATGACAAAACTCATTCAGGTGCTTAAATTTATCAAATTTAAACTTTGGAATTTCTTTTTTTTTTTAAAGATTTTATTTATTTATTTGACAGACAGAGATCACAAGTAGACAGAGAGGCAGACAGAGAAAGGAGGAAGCAGGCTCCCTGCCGAGCAGAGAGCCCGATGCGGGGCTCGATCCCAGGACCCCGCGATCATGACCCGAGCCGAAGGCAGAGGCTTAACCCACTGAGCCACCCAGGCGCCCCTAAACTTTGGAATTTCTTTTTTTTTTTTTAAGATTTTATTTATTTATTTGACAGACAGAGATCACAAGTAGACAGAGAGGCAGACAGAGAAAGGAGGAAGCAGGCTCCCCGCCGAGCAGAGAGCCCGATGCGGGGCTCGATCCCAGGACCCCGTGATCATGACCCGAGCCGAAGGCAGAGGCTTAACCCACTGAGCCACCCAGGCGCCCCTAAACTTTGGAATTTCTTAACTTGTATTTCACTTCTCCAAAATACTTGTCAGGAAGGCTCATCTCTCATAAGCATTTTCCAATTTATTTTTTAGAAAGTCAAGCTTCTCTTTCCTAGCAATTCTTTCCACGAAATTGCTTGCTTTTAGAAGCATGGCCACCCTCAAGGGGAAAAAGCCAGAAGCCTATTTGGTAGTAAAGCCTCCTTATTGGTTTCAAAACCTTTAAGCACTAATATGAGAATAAAATTATTATAGTTAATATTTATTGAGGAGTTACTATTAACCAAGCACAATGCAAAGTGCTTTATATATTTTAAATTTAATCATTACAAAAATCTTATAAGTCCTATTACTAAGGTCATTTTTGAAAGGAAGAAATGAGTTTTTAAGGTCTATGAATAACTTACTTAAGATTACATTATCTGTAAGTGTTGATGCTGAGACAGGATTGATGTTTAATTCTATTAGAAATTAACAAGGAAACCCATGAACTAAACACCAATCACACACAGAGAAGATGAGAAAATGAGAGGTTTTCAATTATATGGAAATAGACTAAAGAATATATTTCCCAGATACATTTCTATGAAGTATGGTATGCTTTCCCCTGTTCCCCCCATGACCATATTGACAGGAAAACCTACAAAGGTATTAGGGGTTTTTGTGTTTTTTTGTTTTATTATGTTATTTTGGTCACCATACAGTACATCATTAAGTTTTTGATGTCGTGTTCCATGATTCATTGTTTGTGTATAACACCCAGTACTCCACACAATACGTGCCCTCCTTAATACCCATCACCAGTCTCACCCATCACCCCAACCCCTCCTCTCTGAAACCCTCAGTTTGTTTCTGGGAGTTCATAGTCTCTCACGGTTTGTCTCCCCCCTCCGATTCTCCCCCTTCATTTTTTCCCTTCCTTCTCCTAATGTCCTCCAAGCTATTTCTTATGCTCCACATATAAGTGAAACCATATGATAATTGTCTTTCTCTGCTTAACTTATTTCGCTCAGCATAATCTCCTCCAGTTCATCCTTGTTGATGCAAAAGTTAGATATTCACCCTTTCTGATGGCTGAGGAATATTCCAGTGTATATGTGGACACATCTTCTTTATCCACTCATCTGTGAAGGGCATCTTATCTCCTTCAGTTTGGCTATTGTGGACGTTGCTGCTATGAACATTGGGGTACATGTGCCCCTTCTTTTCCTTACATATTTATCTTTGGGATAAATACCCTGTGCAACTGCTGGGTCATAAGGAGAGCTCTATTTTTAACTTTTTTTGAGGAACCTCCGCACTGTTTTCCAAAGTGGCTGCACCAACTTGCATTCCCACCAACAGTATAAGAGGGTTCCCCTTTCTCCACAGCCTCTCCAACATTTGTTGTTTCTTGCCTTGTTGATTTTTGCCATTCCAACTGGTATAAGGTGGTGTTTTTTCTAGATGAGGTTCCAGAATCTTTGTCACAACAGTGATCTAGGTTATCATCTGGGGCAGGCTACAGAAATGAATGCTATTGTTGTCCTAGGAGACTTACAGCAATCCACTGAGGGACTCTTCCAGAAAGGCAATCGTGGTGAATATACTACGTGAAGAGTGTGGGATGATAATATCATCTGCTTCATAAAGCTGTTGTTATGATTAAATGAACTAAAACAAAGTTCCAGATAACTTTAGCTGGATAAATGTTTATTCCACAAAATAGCATTGTTATGAGACAAGCACTTTTCTACACTCTTGTACACAACAGAAAAAATCCACCTCACTAACACCAACTTTCAAAAAGTTTGAGGTAAACAAAGACTATTCTTCAAGTTCATTCTGTCATTTCTTAAGTCATTCACTTATCTATTTATTCATCCAATGTTTTCAACATTATCTGATTATCCGCTATGTGCCTAACACTGATCTTTGAAGAATATAAAAAAATGTAACCCCGCTTCAAAGAACACTTTTACTCAATCAGAAGGGACAGAATTAAATACAACTAACTATGAAAAAATTGGGGAGGCTTTACAAAATAGGTAAAAATAAGCAGCTATGGAAGTATAAGCAATAGGGAGTCTTCCTAAAGAAATGAACTTTGATCTAAATTAGACATATAGAGTGTATTTCTATTTTACAAGTCTTTGCATATCTGAATATTATTCTAAAGTGTAGTGTCCTCTCTTATTTTTAACAGAAATTTAGTTTCACTTGATTATATATGCTTATTGTTTTTAAAGGCACTGTTAGCCCATATTGGACTTAAATGTATACATGATATCTAGTAGCTCAGTGGGATACAACCATCACTTGCCCAACCCTATATTCTCTAAGGGAACATTATAATTCAGAGGTGGTTCTGGGAATGCCTCACAGGTTTAATTTAATTAGTATAGTTCTGACCTTTTTATAGTACTAACATGTAATCTTTTGTTCCTATAGAGTGGCCTGTTCATTATGTTTTCTGCCCTAAGCTTAAAGCACATTGATTTCCAATTACCAGTTTATAAAACTGCCAAGTCATCTCTGTCACACAGTTTAAAAATTATACAAGTCAACTCAAGTAACTGAAGGATTAATTAAAATTTTGCAGATTATAAAGAAGGACCCAGGAGACAGATGTGAAAACATTGTTCATGATTGCAAAGGAGAACTTGAAAACAAGGTTACTGGGGAGACGCGACTCTAAAAGGATCCGTCGCTATAAATAATTGGCATATTCCAGTCATATTTCTATAGATAAGGAATTTTCTATTACATTACGAATAAACAATTCTCAATAAATTCGAGTAAACTACTTTTATATATATAATATATATTAGTATGTATCTCTCATGTATTTATATATGTATATCTCATGTATGTAACATATATATACATGAGATTATTTTAGAGAGAATATGGTAATTCTCTGGAATAAGTGACCTATCTAAAGGACTCATGTGAGAATTCAGGTATTTTGTACATTAATATATTGAATGCTGTAGATTTCACTTAGAATTACTTAAGAGTAACATAGAACTAAAATAATACCGATTAAAGCAAGAGAGTATTTTATTGCTTAATAGGTTAGAGGAAAGTGGTAGCTCTAGTCCATGGAGTCCAAGATCCCTTCCCACTCTGCTTTATCATCTTTAGGGTGTAGTTCTCATCTTCATGGTTCACAAGGGATGTTAGAACCCCAGGAATCAGGTCTAAGTTTTGGACAGCAGGAATAAAGAGAGGTAAAAAAATGGAGGAAAGAACCGGCTATTATACATTAGGATTCCCAGAAGTTGTCCCATATTTACATTTAGTTACGCAGTCATTCCTGGCTGCAATGAAGGCAGAAAAATGTTCTTTTTATTCTGACATTTGTCTGCTTCTGCTGAAACATGGGCTTCCTATGATAGGGGCAAAGGGAGAATGGGCAACGGAAGATCTCTGCTATTTTCTGCCACATCATTTGATTAATTGGGTTATTTAAAAATGCTTTGGTAGGGGCGCCTGGGTGGCTCAGTGGGTTGGGCTGCTGCTTTCCGCTCGGGTCATGGTCTCAGGGTCCCGGGATCGAGTTCCGCATCGGGCTCTCTGCTCAGCGGGAGGCCTGCTTCCCTCTCTGTCTCTCTCTCTGCCTGCCTCTCCGTCTACTTGTGATTTCTCTCTGTCAAATAAATAAATAAAATCTTAAAAAAATGCTTTGGTAGTATCAAAATAAACTGAAGACACATTATTTATAGACAGCAAACTAATAAGACGATCCTGCAGAACGGACAAATTGGGAAATAACAAAGGGAAGAATTAAAACCAACCTCCCCAAGATTGAAGTTAGGAGGCAAAGTGGAGGGGAGAAAATAACATGCTCTCAGTGTGGGAAAAGGAAGGAATATATAGATCTTTATCAGCAGGGGAAACAATCAGATAAAGAACAAAAATCAAACCCAATTAGAGAAGGAAGCATCCACTGGGAAAGGTGTAACCAAGATTCTTAGTGCTCTAGAAAATTCTAGTACCCAAACAGACACTGACAAAGTGAAGATTTCATTTTTAAGTCAAGTTAATATTAAAATATATTTTTGGACTTTACTTAATTTAAAATGAGAACAGTGCTAGGGGCCCTAAAGGGTACCCCCAAAATCTTTTTTAATGGTCAGTTCCATATAGGACTTTAGAACCTCATGTGGAAAGCAACACTGGCACTTAACAATGCTAATAGCTCTATAATAAATAAGGAAATAATGGAAGACAATGACATAATGAGTAACTGTAAAGTGAGCTAGATCTCGTAGGAAAATCTAGACAGGCAACATAGAGACTTAAGCTGGGAACAGGAGACAGGAATGAAACAGGAGAAGCCACTGAGCAACTCATAATTGGTACGGGATACAAAAGATTCATTTCTGTAGGAAACACTGTAGCATCCAACCCGTCTTAGGCTACTCTTCTTTCTGTGCTCATTTCCCAAGCTTTTCTCAATAAGATGGACAGGAAGAAATCATCACTGTTTAGTAGCTGGTCACCACCCCCATCATTGGTTTGTCCTACCTCATATCTGTAAATATATTTTAAACCTCACAACTCTTAGTAAAAAATTACAATGTTACGGCAAAATTCAGACCAAGCACTAGAGATGAGTAATACCAAATAAACTGTAAGTGTGTAAGAGCCCTTATATAGAGGTAATCCCAAACTGGAAGACCAATTCCCGGGACTGTGGATGCCAAGGAGGCATCCATCCCCAGTACTCTGAGGGGTAGAGGTATCTCACAAAAATAATTTTAAAGTGTAAAACTATTTTAGTGATTCACAAAGGCTAACAACTACAAAAAAGGAAATTGGAAATTTATTGTCAAAAATACCAAATTGACAAATGAGCATATTTCCTTGTTCGAAACCATATCATCAATATAACATAATAAAACTGATTCTGTTGTGATAATACCAAATCCTAGTATTCAGTTTTAAGTCCCATTGATTAATTAAAACTGGGAAAGTAAACTATTATTCAATAGGGGCTGCGGGGCCAAAACTTTTTCCAAAAATTAAATTTCTTAAGTTAAAAGAAGAAAAGCAACTAAAGAATTCCTTTAACGGTAATAAAATCTGGGGTGCCTGCGTGGCTCAGTGGGTAAAGCCTCTGCCTTCAGCTTAGGTCATGATCTCAGGGTCCTGGGATGGAGCCCCGCATAGGGCTCTCTGCTCAGCGGGGAGACTGCTTCCCCTTCTCTCTCTGCCTGCCTCTCTGCCTACTTGTGATCTCTCTCTCTCTCTCTCTGTCAAATAAAAAAATAAAATCTTTAAAAAAAGGTGATAAAATTGGGAAACATTGAGCCAATACTGAGAAATGATAGAATGTTACATCTTGGAAAGATTGTTCCAGTTGTAGATCATTACATTCTTGTAAATCTTGCAGACTATTCTTCTTCTGGATAGTTGAAAAGCCATCTGTCTATTTTTTAAAGATGAGTATTTTAATGTAAATGTAATAAAAAATGTCCTTCATGATTTTTCAAAGTAGTCAAAAACTGTCTTTTTTCTCTTATTATTTCAAATTGTCCAGAGATCTCTAATAGTATCCTAAAACTAAGAAGATACTAAGATTTTTAAAACAAGAGTTACCTTTACACAGTTTCAAAACTCAGCCACAGAACAAGGATAAACTGGTAATAACATACTAGTAATAACATATCATCTGATTTTTTTTATATTCCTGTCAAAATAAGCATAAACTTATTCCATCAAAAAAAATTAAAAAACAGTGTTGGCTGGAACATTTCTGTCATCAGGCATAACTTTGATTCCAAAATCAAATTTTTACTCTTCTATAGCGAATTACAGAGCAAAGCCAAAGAGACTACATTAGAAATCAGTAATGCCAGATCTAGTTTCATATAAGACACTGTCTTTTGTAATTAGACCACTTAGAGAATACCAAAGCAGGGGGCATACAGTTCCAGAACTGTGCAGCACAATCAACTGAGTATAGGAAGAAAATATTTGAAAATATTTTGCATAAAACATGGTCTAACAGAAATGAAGTTTTACTGGTAGTTAATATATGAACTGACAGTACTATATGTATCAAATACACATGTATTATAAGCAGAAATTCAAAGTATTTCTTTTGTTAATTTTTATAAGGATTTATTTATTTGAGAGAGAGAGAGCATGGAGGGGGTGGAGGGAGGAGGCGCTGAGGGAGAGAGAATCTTAAGCAGACTCCAGGCTGAGCATGGAGCCTGATCCAGGGCTTTATCCCACAACCCTGAGATCATGACCTGAACTGAAACCCAAGAGTCAGCTGCTCAACCAACTGCACCACCCAGTCACCTCAAAACATTTCTAATAGAGACATGCAATCAAAACATTTAGAGACTATTAAAAGAGATGGCTGGAGGGCCTTCCTTAATCCACAGTTTTCTAACCTACTATTTTAATGTTGTCCCTTAACTTCTCTGATGGAAAGAAACTAAGAAACATGAAGGTAGCATGGTGTTAAAATGAGTAGGTAAGGGAAAGATTAAAGAGTAGAGACACACTGGAAAGCATTCACCTCACCCAAGGGGAAGTAGCTACTTCTCAGCTCTAGATGGTTGCTGCTATGTATGTTCAGAGTACGTAAGAGAATCCAGAAATTTAACATTTATGTAAACTTCCATGAGTTTTAGAAGAGGAAATAACAAAACAAAGCACTATGGTCATGACACAACTTCAGGCTGCCATTTTGTTCTGGGATAATGGTACAGAGCATGAACCGGGGATTCGGGGAGAGAGAACTAAATGTTCAATAAACAGCTCGATTACCAATCATTTATTTGACGTGCTCCCCTCCGTCTCTAATCAAGCTGAACTTGCTTCTCATCTTTAAAGTGGGAGTAACAGGGGCGCCTGGGTGGCTCAGTGGGTTAAGCCGCTGCCTTCGGCTCAGGTCATGATCTCAGGGTCCTGGGATCGAGTCCCGCATCGGGCTCTCTGCTCAGCAGGGAGCCTGCTTCCCTCTCTCTCTCTCTGCCTGCCTTTCTGTCTACTTGTGATCTCTCTCTGTCAAATAAATAAATAAATAAATAAATAAATAAATAAATAAATAAAATAAAGTGGGAGTAACAGTAGAGCTGCCCCATTGGGTTGTTCTGGTGGTTAAATGAGAAAAAGTATGGAAGGTACTACAGCATCACACCTAATACACAATCAGTACTCTGTCAATCTCAGTTAAAAGAATAACAACTGAGTTTCTATGACGTGCCAAGCACTTTTAATTATAACACCTGATTTGCATCTTTTCAGAAACTTGGGAGAACAGTCTAATCTGTTACAAAAGAGAAAAAATGAGATTCAGGGTGAAACAGAATACACCCAAGGTCAGGACTTGACTTTTGAATATAGTTGAAGGGATTCCAACCCCGACCATCTTTCTCAGGCCATAGTTGTGAGCTCTGCCTGTCAACCTGTGTCTATCAGACCAGAGGACCATCTGCAGAGTTGGGATCTTCTGTACCAGACAGACAGTTGGGTCATTTTAGACCGTGATTTCTTAGTTCTATTAAGAAAATAAAACCAAAGCGCTTGGTTTTTCTCTGATGGTTTATGATCTGAAAACCCCACATAATAATGAAAAAAATGATTATTTTCAAAACTTGTCACATGGAGCCTAGGGGCTTTACTAACTCATGAAAGAAAATTAAAACGAGGATTCTTCAATGAAGTAAACAGACCATGAGACATAACCATCAATTTTGCCAAATTAATTAAATACTCCACCATCCTCCTTTACTATAAATAATCTTTTTATCTAGTAATGTTATAATTTCCTTTTTGGCATCATTTCAGATGAATTTGATACATTTTTAAAGAGGAAATCGAGTTTATTTGCACAAGTATGAGGTTTGTCATTTATTATCTATGTAACAGATAAATAGTTTTAAATTTATTAGAAAGGTATTATTTTCTTTAAAGCTTACCAGTTCATCATCATGTTAGAAGCAATTCCTTGTAGCATTTTATGTTTGGTCTCTGAGCAAAGAAATGAAGATGAAGCAAGGCTATTTGTTCAGTGGAATTCAATCCTGAACACCCAGCATTCAATTTTCTGTTGCATATTATGCCAGGAGTTCGTACACTACAGCCCATTGGGTCAGTTTGGGCCTTCTACTTGTTTTCGTACATAAAACTTTATTGGAAGCAACAATCATGCTCATTTCTCTACATACTATCTATGGCTACTTCTGTGTTATAATGGCAGAACTGAGTAGGTGTGACGGAGACCAGATTTACTCTTCTCAAAAATAGGATGGGGGCACCTGGGCGGCTCAGTCCATTAGTGTCTGCCTTTTGGCTAAGGTCAAGATCCTCAGGTCCTGGGATGGAGCCCCATGTCATGGCCTCCAGCTGAGCAAGTGGTCTGCTTCTCCCTCTCTCTCTCTCTGCCCTCCACCCCTGCCCTCAACCCCGCCCAACTCGTGCTCTCTCTCTCTTAAAAGAATAAAATCTTAAAAAAAAAAAGAAGAAGAAGAAGAAAAGAAAAGAAACAGGATGAAGTGAACCTGTCCTCTGAAGTGAACTTTATTTTCTAATTTTTGAGCTCATGGAAAGGTCAAGAGAGATTACTGAAAGCCACATCTACATATAGCATTTACTTGTCTTCAAACTATATAAAAATAATGTTCCAATGATACATTTATAAAGTAAAAAAAAAAATGCAGACTTAGCTAAGGAAAGGCTTTCTTTGAAAATATTATTTCAGGGCCTGGGTGGATCAGTAGGTTAAGCCTCTGCCTTCGGCTCAGGTCATGATCCCAGGTTCCTGGGATCAAGCCCTGCATCAGGCTCTCTGCTCAGCAGGGATCCTGCTTCCCCCTCTCTCTCTGTCTGCCTCTCTGTCTACTTGTGATCTCTCTCTGTCAAATAAATAAATAAAATCTTTAAAAAAAAAAAAAAGAAAATATTATTTCCGTGGAGGAGGGAGGCAACCGCGATAGGGAGAAAGCTCCGACGTAAGGTGAGCAAGATTCTCAAAAGCTAACAGAAAGGGAGGAATCGATTATCCTAGAAAGAACTGGAGAAACAGAAACAATAGAATGTATAGAGATAAATAAGAGCAAAAGCTGGACATGAGGAAAGGCAGTGGGGTTATTCAGTCTGAGTCCGAAAGCCTGAGAATCTAGGGGCCCCTGGTGCAAGTCCAAAGCCCAAGAAACAGGAGCACCTATGTCCAAAGGCAGAACAGGACAACAGTCTTGTCTGAGCTCAAAGACTGAATTCATCCCCACGTTGCCTTTTTGCTCTATTCAGGCCCTCGGAGATTGGATGATGGCCAAGTGCACTAGAGAGGGCTGTCTTCTTTATTCGATCTACTGATTCAAGTCCTGATCTTTTCCAGGGACACAGTCCCAGGAACATCCAGAAATAGTGTTTTACCAGCACTCTGGGCATCCCTTAGCACTGTTAAGCTTGACACCTACAAGTAGCCATCACATGTAGGATGAGTGCAGGTGGCATGGCCTGATTGTAGCTAAGACAAGATTTTACCTCATGATCATCCAATTCTCATGAAAGGCTATGTGCTGGCAGGAGAAGAGAGAGGGTCAAAGTTCAGGGGCCTAGGGGAAGGACAGAAATGTGAAGTGTGATGAACAAGAATTTTGCTTGAAGTAATCTTTGGGGACAAAACAGTTGAGCTAATCACATGTCTGGTCTTGTCACAGGGGCATCCCTGAGTCTGACCTAAGCCATCTTGGCTAGGAGGTTTCTTTGCAGTAAGTCATTCCACAGACATAAACACGGTATGTGTAAGGGGGCTCCTTTAATCATCCCTGTACTCCAAGATTATGGAGCTCTGATCAAATCCAACCTTATCAGAGCATACAGGAAACAGCAGGAACAAAATATTTTAGGTCATGTGGCAATGCATGACTTCAGCAATATTGCCAGTGCGTGTCACGGGAGAACCGGATTTGTTTGAGGTATAGAAAAATAATACTAATAAGGTTTTAGCCTAAAGGAATAACTTAAAAGCTGTTTTAGTAGTAAAGGTATTTCAGAAGTGGAAATGCCCTCTTAAAATAAGGAGAAGATAAGCTTTATGTTCTACTGATGTAGCAAGTAAACCTGAGCTGAACTCCAGAAATCTGTAATAATAGTCATACAGAAAAGGTGACAATGGAGAGAAAAGATAGCCACTGCCTGAGCAACACCCACTTATTTCAGGTGATGAGCTTAGAACAAGAAACTTCTAAACTTTACATTATTTTCTGATATTTCTTTATTTATGCAAATCAGGGGATGCAGCAAAGAGAATTTTAGCAATGCCAGTAAAGAGTAAGTCTTTAGAATGTGGGGGAAATCATATATCATATTTTTACCTAGTGACACAAATAATTTATATGAAAAATAAAGATCATTGAACATGTGTTCAGAATCAGGCACTAATCACCAATCCCTAGGGGATGGTGCTAGTGTGAAGAAAGACAGATAAAGCCCTGACTTTGCTGTACTTCTTTCCAGGGAAGAAGAGAGAAGAGGAGAGGGGAGGGGAGGGAGAGGGAGGGAAGGAGAGGAGGAAGGAAGGAATCCAAAAACAAAGAATCAAATGATAGTTATTAGTTGTTATAGATAGTTGATTGTGTGCCCCCAAAATTCATAGGATTCATACTGGGAATCCTCACCCTCAGTGCCCTATAATGTGACTGTATTTGGAGGTAGGGTCTTTAAGAGGTAATTCAGTTAAAATGACATCATTAGGATGTGCCCTAACCCAGTACGACTGGAATCCTTACAAGAAGAAAGCTGGACACAAACAGACACAGAAGGAACAATATGTGAGAAGACGCCCATCTACAATCAAAGAGAGAGGCCTCAGAAGAAGCCATCTCAGAACTCCGAGGCCCCAGAAAATACATTTCTATTGTTTAAGCCACCTAGTCCATGGTACTTTGCTAGGGCGTTGCTAGCAAACAGTAATGAGAAGAGCTAGCAAACAGTAATGAGAAGAGTTCTGTGGAAATAAAACCATGATCTGATACCACATGATTGACGGGAAGAAGTCTGGGGGGAGAAGCGTGGCATGGTTAGAGAAGTCAGTCCAGTCCCATGTGAAGAGATGCCATGCGATATGAAAAAACCATGCCAAACCAGGGTAGCCACATTGCTGGGAAAGAAGACGGAATTGTAAAGTCCCAGAGAACACAAACGAGGCCATAATGGCTGAAGGAGGAGGTCATACTTAAATTTGGTTGCCGGGTACCAGGAATATATAAAAGATCAGGAGAATATAACACGGCCTACAGCCATGGTTCCACTTTCTTCTCACTTTCGGAATCCATACAAACGAATCTTCTAGGCTGCCAAAGCTAGGAACCAGGCAAAAACGGAACTGAGAGCCGAGCGCCTACCCTTTACTTTCAAAGTGTAAATGATAATAAAAACCACACTGAGACTTTGACAGGCTTCATCACCCAAATAGTGTGTTCTATTGTCTCTCAAGCTGATTACCTTTGAAAGATAGAGAAAATAGAGAGCCATATGGAGGAAGCACAAAATAAAACTTGTTTCGGGGAAATACAGGAACAAAGTCATAGAAACACTAAATTAGGTAATTCCTGTTCAAAGGCATGTTTCCAGAAATTGTGTTTATGATCTCAAATAACATAAGAGAATTAATGCTTAAAAGAAGAAAAAGAAAACTATCATACAAAAATGCCTTTTCATCACCTCAATACCCACATAGAGAGAATCAGACACACCATTAAAACACAGCCTAATGTCGTGTCTAGGAAAACTTTCAACCTTAGAAAATATTTCTCAGGGCAGGCGTATCAAGCCCCTTAAGATTATCAGAAGAAATGAAACTTACACTGAAATTATACATAACCTCTATCAAGGATTGAAAATACATGACAGATTTCTCCATCACTTGTCTCTCTCTTTTTAAAAATTTATTTATTTATTTATTTAAAAGAGTGAAAGAGCGAGAGCAGGGGGAGGCACAGAGGGAGAGGGCTAAGCAGATCCTGGGCTAAGTGTAGAGCCTGGCTCACGACCCTGAGATCATGACCTGTGCTGAAATCAGGGTCCCATGCTCAATCAACTAAGACAGCCAGGTGCACCCTCCCTCACTTATCCCCAGTCAGGTTCGGCCCTCTTGTAATGTACTGTAGTCATCTTAATGGGGGTTGTAAAATGCAGAATATTTTTTGAACTACTTGAATGTTTTCCTCTTTGACATCCCTAACCATGTGACGTGCCTAGAGTTAGCCTGAAGCCTCTGTCCACCTAAATGGGAATGAAAAGAGGGTGACAACTTGTTACAGCAAGAGTATAAAGAGAAAAAAGAGATAACCCACTTCTCTCTGCTCTAAGACAATCATTTTGAAAGACCAATTGTGTACAGGAAAAAAAAAAGGAATGCTTTAAAATTTCCATACCTGTCATTTTGGAATTGGGATATAGGCGTGGTGGCCTCAATATGGAAGTTTTATTTTAAAATGTTGGTCAAAGAGCAAGAAGAAGATGGGAAAATGGGAAGATTTCTGTCTTTAGAGAAGCAGATACTCAGACACATGCCTGATATCCTTCCTCATGGCCAAAATCACAAAAAAAGAAGAGTTAGGTTAAAAAGTTTGAAAAAGAGCGCCTGGGTGGCTCAGTTGGTTTAGCGACTGCCTTTGGCTCAGGTCATGATCCTTTTCCTGGAATCCAGGGCTCCCTGTTTGTCAGGGAGTCGGCTTCCTCCTCTGACCCTACCCCTTCTCAAACTCTCTCTCTCTCTCTCTCATTATCTCTCTCTCTCTCAAATAAATAAATAAAATCTTAAAAAAATTTTTTGAAAAAAATCGAGGATTCTAAAGTCAGTTGTCCTATAAACTACACTGAAGCACATCTAGAAGCAGCCATTATCAAAATAAACTAAGCAATGAGGGATACACCAGACCTCCTTTAATTCTCATGCAGCATGATATACAAAAACCTATATACCCAGTGGGTTCCCAGAAGATAGCTGAGTTGGGATGATGGGCCTGCCCCTGGCTGTCTCCTGTACCAAAACAGAGGGAGATCCCAAGGCAAAATCTAAGAATCTAACAGACCTGTTTAGAGAGATTATTGTATTACCAGGAGCCAAGGTTAGCTGGGAAAAATCTGGGAAATGCCTTGACACAACATAGAAACAGACTTGCTGTTATTAGTTAGGTCATAATCCAGACTAGCTAGGTTCAGCAAGATTCCATAAACTGCTACATTAATCTGAAGACCCTTCCTGCCCTTCATCACCAAGAAGACACATGTCATTCCCTTTCCCACATGACCAGATGCCAGCTGGAAAAGTTATAGGAAAGAGGATAGAATTCTAAGACTGAGCATTTATCTAAAAGTTTCTTTCATTACACCATTAGATTAAATTATCAGTTTGTACTTGAATATTTAGTTGACATCCCCATACACATAATTATTCAGCAAGACATTTATGATGAGAGTACAAATGGCTAATTTTTTTTATCTCCTTTTTTTAGAGATTTTATTTATTTATTTGACAGAGAGAGATCACAAGTAGGCAGAGAGGCAGGCAGAGAGAGAGGAAGGGAATCAGGCTCCCCACCAAGCAGAGAGCCCAACGTGGGGCCCATCCCAGGACCCTGGGATCATGACCTGAGCCGATGGCAGAGGCTTAACCCACTGAGCCACCCAGGCACCCCTAATTTTTTTATTTTAAAAGAGGCTATATTTTATTTACCCTCGTCTGTATAAGTAACCAAGTGAAGCCACTAGACAAGAGATTGGAGATATAATAGTCTGTGGGCACTACATTGAGTGTTAAAAACGGTTGTCTCTGTAACTTTTTTTTTTCTATGTATATTTACCTGATTCATCTCCAAAACCACTCCACGTCACACATCCTATCTATAAAAGGTTACTTCGGACAGATTATATCTGGCCTGGCATCCTGGAAGATACACATTTTTTTTTTCCTGGTGTTGTTTTCCTAACGTCCATGGTGTTGATTAAACTTTAACTCTCAAAGTCTAATCTACTTCCTTGATCTCAAAGTTTTTCAGATGGGGTGGGATGTGCAAAGGACACTGCCAAATCCACAACAAAATTTATCACATTAAGTTAGCTTTCAGTCAAATTAGACTTATTTACCAAAGTATCACACAAATAACACTGTTGATTATTAACATTAAAGCTACATAGCTAAGTCATGGGTTTGTCAAAGCACTTAAAAGAATCCTTTCTCTTCCCCTGAGATTCTGAATTTATAATGCTCCTTTTTCAATGTCTCTCTGGCTCACTCACTCTCTTTCTACACCTCCCTCCGTTTTCCTTTCTTTCACAGACACACATATTTTCTCATTAGTTTTCTAATTGGATTCTCTGTTTTTATCTTGTAGACATCAGAAACCTCCCATGGAGAGAGAAGCATCCCTTTGACGTCCACTTTTATCTTTGGTTTCAAAAGAAGTTCTTCATGAGGAGAAAAGACAATCACATGTACTTTTATGTAAAGCCATGCATTCCTAAATTTTGAAAATAGATAGCATAATTTAGTGTTATGAAAGTATATGTTCTGATCCGGTATTTATTGTGTCTCTGAGCAATGCCATTCTTATAAAGCAATTCATGTGAGCATTCCTAGTGGGCTAGTAATAGACCTTACAAAAGTAAAAACAAAAACGAAGTATTTCTTCATTTCTTCAGAGTAATGGCCTCTTTTGAAGTTGTGCTGCAAACGCGCAAATGGATAAGGAAACTACAAATGAGAACTGACAAATACAGGAGGTCTTTGAAGGTTTGCTTGGCATATTCTCCATTTTGGAGAGGAAACTACAGTTTCATTTATTATTGCACATATACAACTTGTGTACTTCAGCATTATTAACTTAACAAGTTCGTCACAAAAAATATCAAAGTTGTTAGGTTTTTTTTTAGATTTTATTTATTTATTTGACAAAGAGAGAGATCAAAGTAGGCGGAGAGGGGGGCAGAGAGAGAGGGGGAAGCAAGCTCCCTGCTGAGCAGAGAGCCAGATGCGGGGCTCGATCCCAGGACCCTGAAATCATAACCCAAGCCGAAGGCAGTGGCTTAACCTACTGAGCCACCCAGGCACTCCAAATTTGTTAGTTTTATTGACAAATTTAAAAAAGAAACTTTATAGAGCAGTTTTCAAGAACGAATTGCTTAACCCAAGTAGTATGCAATGTCACAGTCATTCAAACTGATGAAGTAGCAAGTACCATAGACCAAGGTCCTCGGTCTTAGCTCCATTTCTTCAGAGAATCTTGTTATCTTTGTTAATGACCATGTAACTGGTCAGCAATTTTCTCATCTGTTGAGTGGACAAATTAGACTCTGAAAGTCCCTTTCCAAGTCTGTAAACCTGTGGCTCACTACTCCAAACTAATTAATAATGGGAAGAAGTACCTAAACAGGACTACGAGAGTCGGTTACAATGCAAGCAAAAAGAGGGCTTTCTTTTCTCATTTGGATTCTACAACTGAAGCTATATATTGAAAAAAAAAAAAAAAAAAAACTTATCATGTAGGGGACCTGCCTGGTGACTAAGAAGATAGGTAGGTACCCATGTCCTAATCCTTGGAACCCAAGACTATTATCTTAGTTGGAAAAAGGGCCTTTGCAGATGTGATTCAGTTAAAAAAAGTCGAGAGAAGAAGGTTATCCTGGATGGTCCAGCTGGGCTCTGGATACAATCACAGAAAGAGAGAGGTAGAGGGAGTTTGGAGAAGGCACAGAAAAGGGGGGGGGCATGAGAAAAACACAAAGATTTGAGTAATGTGGTCTCAAGACAAAGAAAGCAAGGCAGATGGAAGAAGTAAGAAATGTTTTCTCTAATGGAGCATCAGAAGGGAGTGTGGTTCTGCCCACACCTTGATTTAGGTTCCTGGCCTACAGAATTATAAGCCACCCAGTCTCTAATAATTTGTTAGAGAAGTCTCAGGAAACTTCTACAGATCAGTTCCCCATGAGGGGAACTTGCTTGACCTTCCACATCCCTTAGGACAACGTTCTCCTCCAGGAGCCGGGGTGGCATCCAAGCAGCTGCTACAGCTAGTTTTGGTCCACACTCCCATCTCTCCCTACGCTTGTCTCTTTATTTCTGAACCCTCCTTCTTCAGGTTCTGGTTTTATCCACATTAACAGCAGTGACTCAAATTTTTCAAAGGCTTATCATCCCATGATGTGTGAAGAGGCAATAAGGGAACATTCCCCAGTTTTCAGAGAAAACTTCTAGAAAATTAGTTTCATGTCATTATACATAATGATTCATACTATACAAATTGGGGAGAAGCAAAATGCAGCGTTTCCCAAGTATCTCAGCGAAGATTTCCGAACGCTACACTACTTCTGTCAGCTGTCAACTCAATTCTCTTAACTGAACTCTCAGATGTGCTTTTGTCTTTCATTTCCTAACCCTTACCCCTCTGAATGGATAACTGTACTACTTTATCCTCAATAACAGGATTTGTAACTTATACTTTAGCCTTCCCATGAATTGGCTCCTCTTATGTGTTGAATATTGATATTGATTATATTTCATTATCTTCTTCAGTAGTGGCCTAAACCTCATCAATCAACATGTAAGAAAATAAAAAGCAAGATATTAAGTTGGGTTTTCCAGGAGGCTCCATGTAAAGAAATTATATCTAAAAAAGAAATTTAAAATAGAGCTTCCCTATGACCCTGCAATTGCACTACTGGGTATTTACCCCAAAGATACAGATGGAGTAAAAAGAAGGGCCATCTGTACCCCAATGTTCATAGCAGCAATGGCCATGGTCACCAAACTGTGGAAAGAACCAAGATGCCCTTCAACAGATGAATGGATAAGGAAGGTGTGGTCCATATACACTATGGAGTATTATGCCTTCATCAGAAAGGATGAATACCCAACTTTTGTATCAACCTGGAGGGGACTGGAAGAGATTATGTTGAGTGAAATAAGTCAAACAGAGAGAGTCAATTATCACATGGTTTCACTTATTTGTGGAGCATAAGAAATAAGACAGAGAACATGGGGAGATGGAGAGGAGAAGGGAGTTGAGGGAAATTGGAGGGGGAGATGAACCATGAGAGACTATGGACTCTGAAAAACAATCTGAGGGTTTTGAAGGGGCGGGGGGTGGGAGGTTGGGGGAACCAGGTGGTGGGTATTGGAGAGGGCACGTATTGCATGGAGCACTGGGTGTGGTGCATAAACAATGAATTCTAGTACACTGAAAAGTAATTTTAAAAGTTTAAAAAATTAAATCATAATCTATATACTCTCCATTTCAGAAAAAAAGTAATAATAATCACAGGATGGTGATTCTAAGCAGAACGATCCATCCAAACCAAAAAATGTAGATGAGAAAAGCACATTGAGATAGTTCTTTCCAAGAAAGGGCTTCAGAAGCACATTGATGAGTCATTTCCTAGAAGCTGTTAGCCTCACGTTGTTTCATTAATAAACCCAGTAATACTTCTTGGGATAACTACCCCCACTCACCCCATCAGCACGTTGTTTTTCTAAGTGCATTCAATATCATATACGCTTTAAAAGGAATTTAAACTGACTTCCCTCCTAGAAATGGAAAAAGGAAAGGCCTTTAAAACACATCAGAGATGATGTGTTTTTCAATTAGTTTGTTTATATTTGGTTTGGATAGGGAAGAACGGAGCAATTTTCACCAATATAATCTCATTATTCTCCAAGTTTTCTATCTGTGAAAGGAAAGCTAGACAGTGGGCTATTTATTTTCTGTTCAGTGGATTCTTGTGCCATTCCCTAGCAGTTTAATGAACAGTTTCTCCAAATCCTGAGAGGACCTGAAGTGTTTATTTCAGCAAATAATATGTTTGCGGAAGCACACATCATTACAGAAATCTTTCCTGGGAAACTTCCCTGGTGACATATCACGGCCTCTTAGTCCACTGGGCAAAAGAAGGTCATAAAAAAGCACATGGATATTTCGCCCAATGCCGCAATTTTTCTTCACTAAAAACAGAGTACTGGAATGTACCAAAGCATTTATGCCTTTAAATTAATAGAGTTCAAAGCTATGAGTTTTATTTCCAGACAACTTAAATTGATTCATTATTCTTTATTGAAATACACATATTCCAAAATTACATAGGGCACCTATGAGCTTTTTCAAATGGTACATATTTGTGTTACCAATGCCCAAATCAAGAAACAGACCATGACTGGTACCCAGGAGATACCCTCATGCCCCTCTTTCCATCACTACCTCTAAGCTCACCACTCTTCTGACTTCTGTCCCTGTGGGTGGATTTGTTGTGTTCAGATTTTATACAAGTAGGATCATATAAGGTACATCTTGTTGTGTCTGGTTTTTCTCATTCAACATGTTTGTGACATAGTTCCCTATTGCTGTGCATTATTATAGAACGTTCCTTCTCATTCCATTGGGTGAATACTCTCTGATTTATTTATCCATTATACAATTGACAAACACTTGGGTAGCTTTAGGTTTGAAACTACTACAAATTGTGCTTTGATGAACATTCTATACATTTTTTGGTAATAATTATGTGTTTCTGTTGGATACCTGCCAAGGAGTGAAACTGCTGGGTCGTTATATGTAATTTATATCCATATATATATATTTTTAATTTCAAATATATATATTCAAGTATATATATATACTTATATATATAGGGGCTGTATGTATTTATATATATGGGTTGTTAGATGTCATTTATATTCATACATATATTCAAATTTAGCGACTAACACTAGTTTTACAAATTGGTTGTACCAATTTTCACTCTTAAGTTATTTGAGGGTTCCAGTTGCTTCACAAACTTATCAATACTTAGTATTGTTTGTGATTTTCATTTTAGCCTTTCTGATAGTTGTGTCCTGTAAGGGAATTGAGTTTGATTGGCTTTTCCTTGATAATTGAGTTAGGACACCTTTCATATGTTAATTTGCCATACCTTCGTTGTTGTTCAAGTATCTTGTCAATTTTTCTCCTGGGTCCCTCTCCTTTTTCTCTTTCACTTACATAGTTCTTGAAAAACCTTGGTGATAAGTACTTTATAAATGTATTGTGAATATTTCTCCTACTCTGAGCATTGCCTTTTCAATCCTTTTAATATGCTGTCTTCTGATGAATAAAAATTCTTCAATTTTACTAAAGACCACTGTATAAATTCTTACTTCCGTCATGGGCACTTCGTGTGTGTGAACGGTTTAAGAAATCTTTACCTACAAAGGATCATGATGATGCTCTCTTATGGTTTAAAAAAAAAAAAAATAGTGGCTTGCCCTTTGCATTTAGATCACAAGCCATCTGGAGCTGATTTACTGTGCACAGTATGATACAAGATTGAAGATACTTTTTTCTCCATATGAAATCCATCCAGCACTATTTATTGAAAATCATCCTTTTTTCTACTATACTTTGAAAATAGTTTTTTTTTTTAATCACCAAGCTATCAATCTAGCCTCTTCCTTTTGAACTCATCCATAATCACAACTTTAAAACTTAATTGGGAAAAATGTAAACCCACTGATAAACAATAAATAACACATTTATTAAGTTCCAGAATTGGAAACAGGATTTAAAAATGGGAAGAAGTAATAGTTCTCTAATTATTTTATTATTATTCTTTTTAACATATCTTTGGGGCATCTGGGTGGCACAGTCAACTAAGTGTCTGATTCTTGGTTTCAGCTCAGGTCTAGATCTCAGGGTTGTGAGCTTGAGCCCTATGTTGGGCTCCAAGCTCAGCATGGCATCTGCTTAAGATTCTTTCTCCCTACCTCTCTGCTCCTCCCACTAATGCTCTCTCTCTAAAAAATAAAAAAAATAAAAAAAATGTCTTTTAAAAATATTTTCAAAGGGGCGCCTGGGTGGCTCAGTAGGTTAAGCCTCTGCCTTCCGCTTGGGTCATGGTCTCAGGGTCCTGGGATTGAGCCCCGCATCCGTCTCTCTGCTCAGCAGGGAGCCTGTTCCCCCCACCCACCCCGCCTCTTTGCCTACTTGTGATCTCTCCTTCTCTGTCAAATACACAAAAACAAAAATTTTAAAAAATGTATTTTAAAAAACGAGAAAGTAAAAAAACAAATAAAATAAAGCATGCCATTGACCTATAAAATCATCATTATTATCAACAACATTCTCCTATTCCCTTTGTCCTGGAGTGCGACCTATCCTGAGAACACCTGAAAACAGACAAGATCCTGGACCTCACCCAGGAGTACATGAAGCAATTATCACTTCCTTCAACAGGTACATCTTTTTGCTTTCTCTCATCCGTCTATTCAAAATTCCATTTTATTCTCTTATTTCCAAATGTATAGATACTTCCTCCTTTTCCAAATGATCTTTAGCAGTATTTGCCTTAGCCCTGCCAATGGAAATTTAACTAACATGTATTGAACATCGATTAGGCAATGTGGTAGTTGTCTCTTAAAATACTGTTTCTAATATGTAGAGTCAAACAGTCTGCAAAAGAGATCATCTCAATTTTACAACTGTAATAATTATTAATACTTTTAAAGAGATCAGAGACTTTCATGAGAATTTGATAAAAGCTATAGTTTTTCTTTCCTGAAAATACACATATACACAAAATGATATGTAACATTACAAGCGCTCCTAAGACCACAGGTGGAGAACTTTCTCAATGGAGAATTATTATTCTCTGTTATGAGGAGATTCTCCACGAGCATCTTTGACGGTTACAACGTGCTGCTTTATTAAGGATATTTCTGCAGTTGCTCTTAGGGCTTAATAAATGATTCCAACATAAAAACATATTAAACAGAATATAATAGGTATCTGTGTTTTAAATCTAGACGAATTTAAGGCACTTCATTTGGTACTAATAAGTTTCTAAAAATCCTTTTAAAAAGAACTGCCATTAAGAATAGACATTTTCTTTGGCTGTATAATGAAACATTTAGTGGTTGCCATCATCTTATCTCTCAGCCACTAGCTAAGAGAAAGACAGAATGCCTTATTACCAGCTTTTTTCAAATAAACAGAAGAACAAAATATAATTGCTTTTGTGTAGTTCTAAGAGAGCACCACAGGTGGTCCTTTCTTTAAAGAATGAAAATGTATTTAATCAATTTGTGTTACAAAAAATGTATCAGTTTGTTAAGACATTCAGAAAGGCCACATGGAGCGCTCTGCGGGGGGGGGGGGGGGGGCGTATATGGGCACTGACACCCACAGAGCCTCTCACGTCTCAACACTAGCCCAGAACACAAAGCCCGCATGTGGTGTCACCAAGCCAGCTGTGTACTGCAATTAACTGCAACTTCAGTCCCTCGTCCTCGACATCTCCTCACCCAAAAACCTGCTCTTTTTATTTCTTCTTACAGCTCCACGGATGTTAAAGCTGTCATCTCTGACTTCTATCTAGCAGGAGTATTCTTTGCTTCCTCAAAGGATAATCAAACTCCAGGAAAAAACACCCTGCTTCGATGGGACACCAAAGAACCAGTGGATTGATCTCCATGAGCATGTAATTTCGTTAGCATGCTCAAGATGCCTTCAAGAGGTAAGAGTTATTAAAAAAAAAAAAACCCAAATCAAAATTTTTCAGTGTAGAAATTGTATTCCTGGTACTTCCTAAAACAATCCAGTCTCATGAAAGATCCTCATGATTTGTATATTGTATTGAATAGGGCAATTTCTATTTCCTAAGTGACCCTGTCAACAAGAATCCTAGGTCTACTGGACATGAGGATGTTTAGCTGAGTTTTGGCTCTGGCTCTTTGCTAGTAAGACTGGTTACTACTTTTGTTTTTAGAGCATACACAGAAGGAAAGAAATTAGAGGTCTTACAATCATTTGTAATACACTGGGTAAATACAAATTATGCCACCGTTTTCATTTTACCCAAGTGGGCTTCCCACTGTCTATCCTTCTACTCTCATTCACCCTCCATTCTCCTACTCTTCTTTTAGATTTCAAACCCACCTGGACAAGCCCCAGTTAAGACTAAAGCCAACTCTGATTACCTTGACCTGTTCCTGAGAAACTGAATATGGCTAGAACAAAACCATCCAACCAATTCTGACTTTAAATTAATAGTCATGAACATTGACTTAAAATTGCCTTGCCATCTTACTATTTTCCTCAATCAATCCACACTGCCTCTCTCTGGGTGGATCATTTATGTACTACCTTCTCCTAGTCCTGTCATTTTCCAAAACCTCCTCCCTGTCTGCAAATACTGTTTTCAATATTTCAATGAGAAAACATGAAAAATTGGAAGGGAACTTCCAGATCTTTCCTTTTCTAAAACTGACAACCTACTGGCAACTACACTCAAGATACTTGGGCCTCACTTCTGTCACAGAGGTTTAAAAATAAGCCCTCTGGGGCACCTGGGTGGCTCAGTCATTAAGCATCTGCCTTCGGCTCAGGTCATGATCTCAGGGTCCTGGGATCGAGCCCCACATTGGGCTCCCTGCTTAGTGGGGAGTCTGCTTCTCCCTCTCCTTCCTCTCCTACTTGTATTTCCTCTCTCATTGTCTCCCTCTGTCAAGTAAATAAATAAAATCATTTTTAAAAAATTAAAAATAAAAAATAATAAAAATAAGCCCTCCATGGGGCAATTAGGTGGCTCAATCAGCTGACCACCCAGTGCTCGATTCTGGCTCATGTCATGATCTTAGAGTCATGAGATTGAGGCCTGTATGGGGCTCTACTCTCAGTGCAGAGTCTGCTTGAGATTCTCTTTCTCTCCCTCCCTGTCCCTTTTCTGTCCCCCAACTCGTGCTCACTCTCACTCTCTCTCTCTCAAAAATAAATAAATCTTAAAAAAAAAAAAAAAAGCCCTGCATTTCAGCAGTGGGCCCAATCCTAGTTTTTCTATCAAGGACTTTACTTCTGCAATCACGTACTCTTTTTTCTGCATCATCGCCTTTTCCACTTGAATGAATTATTTCCATCTTTACACAAACATCTTGTAATAGTGTATGTAAAAAAAAATTAGTAAATACATTCTTGACTGTTTATCCCTTATTAGCTTCTTCTTCATTTGTCTTCCTTCCTGTACAGCAAAATTCTGGTAAGGAATAATAATGGCTCTGTGCACTTCCTCTACTGCCCTCGTCCAAAGTTGGTGTTCATTTTTACCACTTCACAAAAAGCACTTACCAAGATGCCTACTGATCTCCATGTTGCCAAGTTCATGAATATTTATCTGCCCCATCTACCTCTCCTTCTCAGGGCTTTTAGCACACTTGTTCCTCCTTGAAATTGTTTTGTTCAAATGACTTTTGAGACACCACACCCTCTTTATTCCCCTCTTAGCCTTATTAGCTGATCCTTTATAGTCCTCCCTGAATTTCTGAGAACTCAGCTCTCAGCCTTCATCTCTCATCTCTTCTCTACACTTACTCTCTTTGTGGTCGCAAATATTCCTGGGGTTACTGAATAAGACCCCTGCACTAATACATTATTTTTATCTGGCCCCAGCCTCTCCTCTGAGCTCTGTTCTTGTACATCCAACAGGTTAATTTGGTATTGACTCTTTGATGTCTAATAGGCATAACACACTTAACATCCACCATCAAATTCTTCATTTCCCCTCAAACCTTCTCTTCTCCAAATCTCTCTATTTCAGTAAATGGCAGCAATATTCTTCCAGGTGCCCAGATCAAAGACCCTGGAGTCATCCTTTACTTTTCTCTTCCTTGCTTACCAATATACGATCCAAGAGCAGACTGTGTCATCTTTTTCTTCAAGATGTAAGCAGAACTGAACCAATTTTGGCTTAGTTTCTACTAATACTACACCACTCCCAGTCCAATCCATTTTCATATGAAATAAGGTAGTAGACTCAAATTCTCTTTCTCTATATGTCACACAGAGTCATAAATAAGCATTGGGATTAGATAATCAATCCAAATAAGTGTTTAAAATTATGTAAGATAATATGATTCCTAGACATAAAGCCTTCCACAGATGCCCTCCACACTTAAAAATCTAAACCCTTAACCTTGATCTACAAAATTAGACATGATCTAGTCCATGGATACCTCTCTGACCTATTATCTGATAGCTCACTCCTTGCTCACCACAGTCTAGTCACTGTTTCTTCCAAGAACTCAACAAGCACATCCCTGCAGGACCTTTGTCCTTGCTAGCCCCTCTGCCTAGGTTGCTCTTCCTCCAGACATGCACTTAACCCCTTCAGTTCTCTTAGGTCTTGCACCTTCCCAGGGAAGTGATCACTTCTACCATACTTGCAATCAGAGAACTTTGATCCCAATCATAGAACTTTGATCCATTCTCTGCCTGTTAATTTACTTCTTTCATATCACTTACCACTACCTGATACTGTTCCACATGATTATTTTATCCATAGTTAAAATATAAGCCTTCTGGCACTGGCGTGGTACAGTTAAGCATCTGACTCTTGATTTTGGCTCAGGTCACGATCTCACGGTTATAAGTTCGAGCCCACATCAAGATCCACGCACAGCAGGGAGTCCACTCGAGATTCTCTCTCTCTCCCTCTCTGCCCCTCCACCTTGCACATGTACTACCTCTCTCTGTCTCTCTCTCTCAAAATAAATAATTTTTTGTTACATATAAGCTTTATAAGTGTAGGGATTATGCTAGTTTTATTTATTGTTATGGTTTCAGTGGCTGTAACTGTGCTCCATTGAAAGCTGATAATCATTCAACATTGGTTAAATGTCCAAATGTGTCCTGAACCCTAACATGATGAATCCATTAATTATTCAGAACCAAGACTATGTATCTATCTTTCATCAGAAACAGTGCAGTCAATAAATAATTTCTATTTTGGCAAGCCAAACAAATATTAAGAGAGTTTTAGAACAAAAGGGAGTTAACTGCGTTCTTGAAACTTAATTCATTCCAATTAAAGAAAGTGCATGCTGAAATAGCGACTTCAGGGGCAATTGCTGTCAAGAAGTAGCCGCCTTCTAGAAATAAAATAAATTCCTTTCCCTAAAGCAAACTACACAATAAGAAACTATTTCTAAAGTAGGAATAACATTATTAAAACTTACATAGCAATTTTTTAAAATAAATTTAACTTGATCTCTGCTAAGGGTTCATGACTTCAATAAAGTAGAAAAGCCTCATTTCCTAAGCGAACTGTTTGCGCACAGCTGGAGTTACATGGTCAGCACTCAACTGTCACCTAGAAGCATCTATTTGATATACTGTGGGTACCAATGGGAACATTACTAGACATGAGTCTAACTCTTCAGGAAATTTTTCATAATGTCCTTGCTTATTATCTTGCCATAATAAGCTAATAATGCCTTACAATTGTTTGAGTTATTTCAACTCATTCATATAATAGTAACACTTATTTTTAAGGTAACTCGGAGTTTTTCCGTTATGTAAGAATCTCAAGTATTCTGTTGTAGCCTTCAAATAAACAAGTATCAAAAGTAAGTTAATGTCAAATGTTAATTGATTTTTCTAATACTCATTAGTGTTCCTCTCTAAATCACTGCTATCTAGTAATACAAAGCTATGGTCCTATGAACTTTTAAGCATTAATGCTACCGGTCATGTATAACAATGAACTTGCATTTGGGATTAACTTAAAATCCCAACAAATAAATTTCTGAGGGTCAGAGTATATATCCTATGCCAGTTAACAGTATTACTTCAAAGTTAAATTAACCTTATTTGGAAATAAATTTTGCATTTCTACTTTTAACTCTTTTACTATGGAGTGTGGCTTCAATAAAAGGGAAGACTCTCAGTTTGGCTGAGTGCTAGGAAAATAAAATTGGAACCATGAGTGGAGATAGAGATGAACTTTGTTCTCTTATAAGATAATACTTGACTCATGCCAATATATAAATGCAGACTTTAAAAAGTTTATACAAACATTTCCCTAGGTATATTCTATGAAATTAGTCATTTAAAAAAAAAGGATTTGGAAGTATTGGGAGGAAAATCTTAGAGACAGGACTAAGTCAACGTGGGTATTGCACAGGAAAAGGAAAGAGGTAGAAGTGTCAGAGGTGAAATGGGGAAGAGCCATGTGTTCTTTTCAATAATTACTGTGGGGGGTGTGATACATTTTCCCTTGTCCTTCTCCTTTGTGCCATTTTAAGTAGAAGATAAATTGTTGCTAATAGTGACACCTGCATGGGCTGATTCCTGGGAAAATGGGACTGACTGTGCCACCCTGGTGAATGAGGGATTAACGGAAGAGGTGAAGAAGGAGGAAGTGCTGATGACTGAATCAGGTATTCTTTTCGATTCACCCCTACTTTCAGAATTCAGCAAGGCAGTACCACCTTTCACCAAAAAGTTATTGTCCCAACACAAAATAACCCTGGAACAGTTTGAATATCATGTTCATAAAATTTATTTTAAAAATGAACTTAAGGGGCACCTGGGTGGCTCAGTCGGTAAAGTGTCTGCCTTCTTCTCAGGTCATGACCCCAGGTCCTGGGATGGAGCCTGGCATCAAGCTCCCTGCTCAGTGGGGAGCCAGCTTTTCCCTCTCCTTCTGCTGTTGCTCCCCCTGCTGATGCTTTCTCTGTGTGTGTGTGTCAAATAAATAAAATCTTCAAAACAAAACAAAACAAAACAAAACAAAACAAAAAAAACCCTGAACTTAAAAATGGACTTCATTTCTTGGGGAATTAAGCCCACATTGTAATGTTATAATTTATCCAAGACTTAAAATAGATTCATTTGAACACATTGTTGAATAAATTCATTAATGATTTAAATGTATGGTGAATTCTCAGCTACATTTCATCCCATTAGGATAACAAATGGATTTCATGCCAAAAGTCCCTCACATATGGAAGGATGCATACTACCCTTCCACACTATTCGCTTTATGAGGATTTCACCACTCCAATAAAATTGTGCCAATGATTGATGATTTTGTGATCTAGCAGGGTATGTGTTCTCTTACCCAACAATGAAAACTGCTTCATTGTTGGCAAAATAAAGTTCAACAGACGAGTCATGTGACTCACAAGAGAAGGCATCCACTGTTCTTCCAACAACTGAATGTCCCAGTCTACATGGATTCAAATCAGGAAGCTACGATATTCAGTTAACCACCCAAACCCAGATCACCAGCTTAATACACACAGGCATAGGTGGCAAAAGTCATGCAGAGGATGGTAGAAAACACATACAGAAGCATTATCATCTCTCAATTCATTTTTTCTGGAAATAGGATTCATCAGGCACAGGGAACAGCTCCAGAGAACTAAACAACACAGACAGAAATAAGGAGCGTTCAAAGGACTATCTACAAAAAAAAAGACTGTCCTTTTTACGACTCACTTGTACCATGGTTTGGAGAGGTATTTCTTTGGGGAAAGGGAGAGAGAAATGGAGAGCCAATATGAATATATAGTTTGAATCATATAGACAATGTATGTGATAGGGAAAGAGTTTAGGAGAGCAAAGAACAGAGAAGTAGCGGAGTCACGCATATGCACAAATGTAACTGACCAGAAGGGGGAATGTTAGGAGTGACCACCATCCAGTTACATGGATAGAAATAGTCGGTCTTCCCATCCTGTGCTTAAGTTCTACACTTAAAACAATCTTTTAACTCTTAATTCAATAATTGGCAGGATACGTGCTGTCTAAAAATGGTCCGTGACTCAGAGGGACAGCTCTTTCTTCTCGGTTTCCCTTTCTCTCAAATGTATCCCAAATGATAAAAGTAGAAATCCAAACTACTTTGTCAATGAAGATTACTTTTGTCAACAATTTAAAACAGAAATTCTTAGCTTAGGATACATTTTTAAAAAACCCCACAAAACCATTTTATCTTTACCACCTGTAATCAATTTGTTTCCACATCTTATAGGAGAGAATATTGCTATTAGGTGTATGACATTTATTATGGTTAACTGCCATGTTTTATGAGAACCAGAGTTCCCAGCTACTACAGGGAGGTACAAATAGGAAGAATGACCAAAGTTAAAGGTAAATAATTTATTTCTCCTCCCACAATAGTAAAGGAAATTCTTCAGGGCTTTCTATAGGTTATTTTAAGGTCAACTTCTGTTCCCATATTTATAAAACAAGATTTTGTGCCAATATACACAGATTTTTAAAAAGACTAGGAGTATTTCCCCCAGGTATGTTCTATATAATTTTTCTGTGATATGTTAGCAAATGTTCTAGAGATAAATGGATCTTGCTCAACTAAGTTTGCAAGCACTAAATTAAGTTTTGTTTTTGTTTTTGTTTTTGTTTTTACTTCAGATCTTCTCAGAAGATTTGACATGCTCAAACATTTAGTAAATTTCAAAGGCAATACACTGTGTCGAGTTTCATGTCTTACTTGATCAGGAAACCACTGCAGTGAGTATCCATTCTGTGATATTGTGCAGAGCACAGTTGGCAAATGCCATTCTATGTATTCATGAAACAGATAAAACTTGAACAGGTAAATTTATAACCGCAGACATATACACTTTTTATTTCTAGGATGTCGTGTGTTAGAGATCATGAAACAGAGCAGCTCTACTCTTTTAATCATAACACAAACTGAGAGTTCGTTGGTCTGTGCATGTAGAAATGGAGTCATTCTCTACAAGTTGATGGAAACTAAGGAATGGCAGATTCTTTCAACATAGACTTAACTTTTTGCCTGACAGTTTCTATAGACCAATATGAATAAAGCTCATCAGCCCTTTAATCCACATCTTTTTTAAAAAGGAAAGCTAGGACAGATGAAGTAGGATTTCAGATTATAAGCTTGTGTTGGGGGTCATGATGTAATTTAGAGTGAAGGTCATTTGGAAAAATGCAACACAACCTAGTTTAGTGATCACTGTGAAATTATTCCAATCATAAAACGAGAGTCAGGCATTAAATAAGCCAATCATCACCTCTAATAGATACAAAATTAGTTAACATGCAAAGTATAACCTAAATGATTTGTAAGGTTTGTCTTCCCATTTAGGGAAACTATTGGAAGTATGTATTTCCTTAGATAATACTTCAAAATACAGCCTATAAAATATGTTATCTAGGCAAGCACAATGTATCTTCATATATGAAGCTTCCACTGAAGTCACTTAGAAGTGTGTGACCTTGGATAAAGTGCTTAACTTCAGATGCATCTCAGAGCTCTTAAAAGTAAAAAGTGAAAAATAACAAACACACACACACACACACACACACACAGAGTTATTTCAAAGATTAAAGGAGTTAACATGCATAAAGTCTTTAGGACAAATCTTGGCATGGAGTAAATTTTAAAACTGCTTTAGACATTGTCATCATTATCATTATTACATGCTAAGTCCTATGCTACTTAGTGGGGATGCATACACCAAGAGCACGACAGAAGTTCTCTGCTCTGGTGGCTCAGTGGGTTAAAGCCTCTGCCTTCGGCTTGGGTCATGATCCCAGGGTCCTGGAATCGAGCCACGCATCGGACGGACTCTCTGCTCAGCAGGGAGCCTGCTGCCCCCCCGCCCCGCCTGCCTCTCTGCCTACTTGTGATCCCTATCTGATAAATAAAATCTTAAAAAAAAAAAAAAGGAAATTAACAGTTCCCTGGGAGCAAGACATAAATAAGTCCAAGATACAACTGCAAACCTAAAAGCTACTTTTGTATCAACATGGACGGGACTGGAAGAGATTATGCTGAGTGAAATAAGTCAAGCAGAGAGAGTCAATTATCATATGGTTTCACTTATTTGTGGAGCATAACAAATAGCATGGAGGACAAGGGGAGTTAGAGAGGAGAAGGGAGTTGGGGGAAATTGGAAGGGGAGGTGAACCATGAGAGACTATAGACTCTGTAAAACAATCTGAGGGTTTTGAAGGGGTGAGGGGGGTGGGAGGTTGGGGGAACGAAGTGGTGGGTATTGTAGAGGGTACGGATCGCATGGAGCACTGGGTGTGGTGCAAAAACAATGAATACTGTTACACTGAAAATAAATAAATTAAAAAAAATAAATTGGGGGAAAAAAAAACCTCTAAAGAAAACAATGTACTGCCGTCACACATCAGTAGGGGGCCCACTGTATCTAGGTTGGCTAAAGGGAACGCCTCAGAAGAAACTTTCATGGATATTTGAAGAGCAAACAGGGATGCCTGGGTGGCTCAGGGGTTAAGCATCTGCCTTTGGCTCAGATCCTGATCTTGGGGTCCTGGGATGGAGCCCTGTGCCAGGCACCCTGCTTAGCAGGGAATCTGCTGCTCCCATTTCATCTGACCCTCCCTACCGACCTCTTTGCGCTCTCCCTCTCAAATAAATAAAATTAAAAAAAAAAAAAGAAATGAAAGAAAGAAAGAAAGAACAAACATAAAGAACGATAGGTGCCAGCCATGCAAAGAATCTGGGAAAGCATATTCCAGGTAGAAGAACAGGACATAGAAGTGCCTTGAAATAGGAAGCAATATAGAGAGCCAAGGTCCCAGCAAAAACAAGACACAATCAAGCTAGGCTAATTAGAGGAGGAATTAATGAAACAACTGCTGACAAAATTGTGAGCAGGGAATGCAGCAGCATGGGCCTAATAAGAGAGGTACTCTATATACTCCAAGCCAAAAAGATGAGAGAAGGCACATGTTACCAGAACCCAGAAGGAAGGAGGCTGAGAGGCCTTGACCAATTAAAGAAGAGAGCCAGCCAGAGGTGAGTGCACAGGGAGGAAACCAAGCAAGAAATAACCTCTTCCTCAGATCTCCTGCCAAGACACCCTACTAGTTAACCCAGGGACCCCCAAGGCAAGGAAACCACTGATGTAGTCTATAAAGGGCAGCCTCCCAGGGCAGAGAGCAGGTTGGAGAAAGGACAGAAGAACAATTGGCACAAAGATAAGAAAGATATCCAGCACTGTGACTTGGATTAGGGTGGGAACAGCAGAGATGGAGAGAAGTGGGCACATTCAAGTTGAAGGTAGAACTGAGAGGACCTTCTTACGGATTGGATGTTTGAGTAACAGGAAAGGTGAACCAAAGCCAATTACTAATCTCCAGCTTGAACCACAGGCTAAATGCTCCTCAGTGGGCCAGACTGGGCAGCAACAGATTTGGGAGGGGAAAGTCAGGGGTTCCATCTTGGTTATGCTAAACTTGAGATGACTCAGAGATATCAGGTGAAGATGGCAAATAAGCAACAAAATCCCTAAGCCCTCGCTCAAGAGAAGTGGCTTCACGTTGCAGTAGGGTCATCAAAATGCGTTGGTGGTTAGCAGCACACCAGGAGAATTGATGAGAACACCTAGAGAGAGTGTGTGAGTGAGAAAAGGTTGTCTCTGATTTACTCAGATCATTTGCACATATTTCAACTGAGTTTAAAACAGAAATACAATGTTTTGTGCCGTAGACACCTTTGGTGGTACAAAAAAACCCCATTTCAGAATAAGTTTTCTAGATGCACAAATTACAATCCATGGGACAAAAAAGGAAACATTTTTGAAAAATGCTTATCAAAATATAAAAGTCTGTAATAGAATAGGTTACTTATTTTTAATGCACTAGATATCTATGGAGTTGGGTCTTGGAACTATCATAAATTCAAGATAATGATGAGCATAAAGATATTTTCTAGTATCTGTAACTGGAACACGCATATGAAAAATATGTTATTTCTGCTAATGACAAAGACACTGGCATCCCCATCCTATCATGAGTGGACCTACACTCAAAATGAAGGCAATATGCACTGTTAGTAGGGGACACCCCCTACCCTCAAGGAGGTCACTGTGTTGGTACTGGGAGTGGGGGAGGGTGAAGAAGCCTTGTAAGTCATCAGATCATCGCACTGTGTGGGGAGAACACTGGTGGGGAAGGAGTGCTCGCTGAGTGAAGGGAGACCATGGGGGCTTCAGGAAGTCTTCTCACAGGTGTCTCTCCAGCCTTAATGGTAAACAAGTGTGTGTCTGGCACTGCATACAAAGTAACAAAGTAAGACCATGAAAATGCATATGGAACTGGGGACAGAGCAATCAAACGCAGCAACGGCAGTTATTCTATGCACTGGCCTTGTTGCATTATCTCTTCTCTCAGAAAGGCAGAGAAATTGCAGGTGTCTCACAGCTGCCATGTCTTCCTCTCTCTCAAACAGCATCCTGACCTGACCAATAGAACCAGAACATAAAGAGTTTTCTGAACTTGCTAATGGCTCGCTGTGGAACTTACTTCACCTAGATCACTGCATGGTTTGGTTCCCTATTACATCTTGCTACATATCTATATCTATATATAATATCTTGCTATATATTATATATCTTGCTATATTAATATTATAATATTAACATCATATTAATATCTTGCTATATATATCTCTATATATCTGTAATATATATTACAGATATATATATATATATATATATATATATATATATATATATATATATATATATCTTGCTATATCTATCTCTTGCTTAAGAATGTATTTCTTTGGGGCACCTGGGTGGCTCAGTGGATTAAGCCTCTGCCTTCAGCTCAGGTCATGATTTCAGGGTCCTGGGATCAAGCCCTGCATTGAGTTCTCTGCTCAGCGGGAAGCCTGCTTCCCCTTCTCTCGCTGCCTGCTGCTCTGCCTACTTGTGATCTCTCTCTGTCGAATAAACAAATAAAATCTTTAAAAAAAAAAAAAGAATATGGAGTCTTTATGATGTGGATTAACTAATGTACTCAGCACATTTAGTGAGTCATTACCATGCACCAGTGGCTTGTCCAGGTCCTGTGGAAATAGCTGTGAATAAGAACGCACAGCGGTTATCCACCTTACTTGTGGTGGAGTCTGACAACAAAGTAGCATTCTCTCCTAGGAGTAGAATTTCAAGCAGTGGTAAGTGCTGGGGGAAAAAAGCATGGAGAGAGAGAGAGAGAGGCTGTTTTGTATTGGGCCATAGGGAAGGACTCATTGACAAGGTCACACTATGCTAAGCAAAATAAGTCAATCAGGAAAAAGACAATTATCATATGATCTCACTGATATGTAGAATTTAAGAAACAAGACAGAAGAAGATCTTAGGAGAAGAGAGGAAAAAATGAAACAAGATGAAACCAGAGAGGGAGACAATCCACAAGAGACAACTGTAGGAAACAAACTGAGATGGCTAGAGGGGAGGGAGATGAAGGGATGGCACAACTGGGTGATTGATGGACATTGGGGAGGGTATGTGTTCTAATAAGCACTTTATATAATACCCAGTATTATATAAGACTGATGAATCACAGACCTCTACCCCTAAACAAATAATACATTATATGTTAATTGAATTTAAATTTTAAAAAATTAAAAAAAAAAAAGAATGTATTTGTTGGAGCATCTGAGTGGCTCAGTCAGTGAAGCATTTGCCTTTGGCTCAGGTCATGATACCAGGTCCTGGGATCGACCCCCACGTCGGGATCCCCTCTGCTTCTTCCTCTCCCTCTGACCCTCCTCACCCACCCATGATCTCTCTCTTTCTCATGGTCTTTCTCACACATGCTCTCTCTCTCTCAAATAAAATCTTAAAAAAAAAAAAAAAGCATTTGTCCTCACATGGTTGTAGCTATGACTGTCACCTTGACTCACATGTCCCTGTGTCCGTCAATAGCCATCTTGTTTAGTGACCTAACACAACCCTTGCCCTTGTATATGCTACAAAAAATGATCTTTGTGGCTCCATCTTCCTATTCCATCCCCATCTTCGGTTTAAGTTCCCTGACATCTCCACTGAAAAGCTAAGACCATAGAGTGGAAACTCTCTTTAGATGTTGTCCTCCAACATAATATCCTGCTTATCTCTGAGAACGGTGACACCATCACAGTCTATATCCTAACAGCAGGCTAGAATGGGCTCCATCACTCAACGCTGTTGGCACTGCAGCTGGGTAAAGCCTTTTGGGGACACCAAGCCAAAGCCTCAAAACAACACCAGGTCCTGCCTCTTCTCGGACTGTCCTACCCCTTCAGCTACCACATCTTCCCATTCTCTGCCAACCACACCTTCCTCTTTGGGTTCTATCTCATTCATTATTTTCTTTCTTCCATTTTTAAGTTTCTTTACAGAGTGACATAGGTAGGAAAATGGGAACCTGCCAGATAAGCACAGGTGAGATAGAGAGGATGGATTCAAGAAAATACTTAGGAGGTGAGATATAGAGGGATGAGAGGACACCAGGTAACAGGCTGAGAATGGTAACATAAGTTCAACAGATAGATAAGTAAGAAATACAGAGAAGAATGTCCCATGGTACATAAATTAATGCAGTTTGGGATTTTTAGAATGCTGAGTGGCTGTGGTGTAACCACGTAGATGAGTTGAGAAAGCAGTGAAAAATCTCATTCCAAGAAGTCAAGAGTCATGAATGAATAGGAGGGTGTACATTGGGCCAGGGATATGGATTATGTCTCCCAGGAAAATTAAGGCACACACAGCTGTGGGTTGAGTATAGGATGCTAAAAAACACCAACATGTAGAATTATTATGATCTTGTTATTAACAGTCCAAGTTTTATCTACTATCAATGCAGAGATTTCTGGAAAAGAAGAAAAAAGAGAAGTTGACTTAAGGAGGTTACCATTACTATTTTTTGCTTTCAAGTGTGTTTCTGCGTAATAGGATAGAGCCTGAAGATCTGCAGTACATTTTATTTTTTTAATAGGATCCCTCCTCAGTGTGAAGCCTGACGCAGGGCTTGAACTTGTCACCCTAAGATCAACACCTGACCTGAGATCAAGAGTAGGTGCTTAACCAACTAAGCCACACAGGCATCCCAGTCTCCAGTCCACTTGAAAATAAACTAATGCCTGAGCTGTCATTATAGGATACTATACTCTTAGACACATACTCTTGGACAAGGCAAGGAAAATTCCCATGCTTGTCAGCCAAAATCCCATTCCAAGGCAGGACATGGATCAAACTGCATTATATCATCAAGTGTTCAGCACTACTTTTTTGCCAAGAGCTACCTTTTCCAGCCTTGCTTCCAACAGGGAACAGTTTCTAGCAAGGTCGTCACAATTCATGACTGTAGACGCTCAACATTCCAAGATTTCCTGATGCTTCCAGGCTTTTGCGCAGAATGTTCTGTCTGCATGGAATCTTTCCCCTCCACTCTCTCCTCTCCTCACTGCTTAACCTTCCCTGACCTAGAGGGTCTTGTGTTTTCTGCTATCATCTATGAAACTGAAGCAGGCTATTTGTTAGCTGGCAAGTCAAGTAAAACCTCAGACCCTTCAAAGACCCTGATGGAAGGAAAGATCAACAAGTCCAAATACCCTAGCAAAATACCTGCCTGCTTTCTGACATCTGATACTCCATCCCATTCTTGAATTGACTCTATACCTTGCTAAACTCCAAACAGTCCCAGAGGGAAAAAGATGAAAATATTTATCACATAGGAAAAAAGATGGGGGATGATGCTCCTGGGTGGTTCAGTCAGTTGAGCATCCAACTCTTTATTTTGACTCAGGTCATGATCTCAGGGTCATGAGATCAAGCCCCATGTCGGGTTCTGCACTGGGTGTGGAGCTTGCTTAGAATTCTCTCTCCCTCTCCCTCTGCCCCTCACCCTGTTTGGTCTCTCTCACAAAAACAAACAAACAAACAAAAACACTAAGTTGAATTTTTTTAAAAAAGATTCTAAGGATATTATAGAAAGGATACCCCTGAGCTACCAGTGAAAGAAATGACAATATAAAAAGGGTCCAGAATTACCCAAGGTAAACTTGCCTCAATCAAATTTTTATCTTGATTGACACCAGTATTTCTGTTCTGGCTTAACCATTTTTATATTTTCAGCATTCATTCTGGAATTTCTGTAAATTCACCAGTCTCACAATGCAAAAAATACCTATAAACCACATTTTTTTCAACTTTTGATAAAATAACGTCTTTTTAGTTCATTTGTTACAAAATTTCTTTTGCAACTTCAAGAAGGTTTTGGTTTCTACCATCCTAGTATGCTTTAACCTTGCAATAATTTAAAGAGGTGAATTCCTAAATCAACAAGTGGGGTTAATCAGTAAAGGAACTAATACTGCCTGGCAATGATACAGTTTTTTATTTATACTGAAAAAGTCTTAAATCACTATTAGAGAATAATGTTAATAAAAATAAAATTAAAAAAATAAAATTCCTACCAGTAATATTTTCTATTTATCATTAAAAAGCTCCAAATATTTTATGGATATTATCATAATTAATGCTTACATTAACCTTGGGAAATGAATAAGCAAATAAATTATTTTCTCTACTACATAATGAAGGACCTGAGACACCACCCTATCTTTCAGTCATTTTCCTAAGGAACATAGCTTTGTAAACTATAAACAGAACTCAACACTTGACCACACTGCCTGTATCTGGATAGAGTCTATAATAAGGACCCACGGGTGTAATGATAGGAGAGTTTCTACAAATTTTAACAGCTTTCTGAAATATTTGCATTGGAAGCCTGTATTTGTGCTTCTAATCACCATGAATTTGGCAGTCATATTCAGGTAACTATTTCTAGCATTCTGTGTATGGGAAAATATACATGTGTCAATACTGTAGTGACAAAGTGTGTGTGTGTGTGTGTGCACGTGCATGTATTTTAATTAATTAATTAACACATTAGTTTTCATTCTAAGGCTTTAAAATTTTTCCTGGGATTTCAGTGCTGTGGTCTGGGAGTTCCTGTAGTCAATGCACTCTTAGCAGAACTTGGGAGCTTCTGATCAGAAAGACGGAAATTTAAGAATGACATAGGAAAGCTAAGCCAATCTTGGAAAGAGTGAGGGAGAGTACATTAAAATTGCACCTCAGGGGTGCTTGGGTGGCTCAGTGGCTTGAGCCTCTCCCTTCGGCTCGGGTCATGATCTCAGGGTCCTGGGATCAAGCCCCGCATTGGGCTCTCTGCTCAGCAGGGAGCCTGCTTCCCCCTCTCTCTCTCTCTGCCTGCCTCTCTGCCTACTTGTGATCTCTCTCTCTGTGTCAAATAAATAGTTAAAAAAAAAAAAAAAACTGCTTCTCAGAGTGTGCTTCCCAGGGAATGCACGTGCAATGGGTGATCCTGGGAAAGGTCAAGACAGAAAGCGATAAGTTGGAGCTTTAGAACTGGATCACTTGCTACCCACTGGCAATCAGGACCTTCCCTGCTAGTGACACATGGGGCACTACAATCTCTGGCACAAGTGGCAGGTCCAGAGTGACACTCTCCAGGTGTCATGGGGATGACATGCCAGTGGGGGGAAATACGTTCACTGGTGCATTGTGTGAAGTATCTGAGAAGAAGGAGAGGCATAGTAACAATAAATAAGACCATGCTATTGGGTGGTTCTTAGTAAGAAGGATGGGTATCCTAAGAAAAGATGAAGAAAAGCTAAGAGGGGTTGGTCACTGATGGATAGTTAAGTGAAAGTCATAGGGCCTCCTCGCCAGCTGGCAGTCACTAATCTCTTGCAGAGGGTAAAGAAAGTTGAAGGTCAGGGTCAAGACTTAATATTTGGAGTAGCTGAAGTCCAAAGAAAGTTAAACCATCAATCAAGGCAGTTCTGTCCTGCCAAACTGAGAGCTCTCTTTGTGAAAGAAGCAGCTCTCTAGGGGACTCAGCACAGACAAGGCACTGCTGTGTACTCACTCCATGCAAGCAACTTAGTTAGTTGGGCCCATCAAATGGCAGATTCTATGGTGTTAAAGCTTCTGGTGGTAGGTAAAGATGACATGTGGAAGTTATGGAAAGTTTCAGTGACATCACAATGCAAACTAAAGGTCTTGAGCAAAGTGATGCTCTCTGGGGCTTCTGAAAAACAGTTCTTGGCATGCCACTTAAGATAGAGAGCTTGGCCCTGGGTAACTAAGTGATCTTGCTGCCATATTTACCACCATGAGTAAGGGATTTTCAGACACAACAACTCAAATGAAAAAGCGGGCCAGCAACAATTATTGTTAAGATGGGTAGAGTAGGGGTGCCTAAGTGGCTTGGTAGGTTAAGTGCCTGCCTTTGGCTCAAATCGTGATCTTGGGGTCCTGGGATTGAGTCCTACATTGAGCTCCCTGCTCAGCAAGGAGTCTCCTTCTCTCTGTCTCTCTCCTGCTGCCCCTCCCCACCGCTTGTTCTCTCTCTCTCTCTCTGTGTCAAATAAATAAATATTTTTTTGAAAAGAGAGAGATAGGTGAAGCACCAGCAGAACCAGCCATCACAAGCAAAATGCATGAGCTTGTAGACCACATTTCCATATCATCAGTGTTGCACGAGAAGCTCCCCCTCGGCTCATGCCTATAGCCCTTGAAGGATCTTTTACAACCAGAGGACTGAAGAAGAAAAGCCTGAGCTTGGGTCAGATGCAGGTCAGCCTGGTACATGAATGCAAGTTAAAGAAAGGCAGCTGTGGGGGAGACAAGATGGCGGGGAAGTAGGAGGAGGTGCCTTTTTAACCTGTATCCTAAAGTGAGCTGATTACCTACCAAAGAACTCTGATCACCCATGAAATCAGCCTGAGATCAGAATTATACACATCTGGATCTCTACAGGGGCAGAAGATGCCAGTGGGCAGGTAAAGTGGAGTGGGAACGTCTGACTGATATCAGAAGATAAACAAAAGGGGGAGGGAGCCACTAGAGGCGACCTATTGGAAAGTAATACCCCTAATACGAGAGTGCCCTGAGTCTGGGGACTGGCATTAACTTGGAGACTGGTTGAAAGCACTCAAAAAAAGCAAAGGATCGCAGGGGGATATTGTGGGAATCGGGCGGTTAGGGACCGGGACTTAAGTCCCCGGACCCAGGACAGCCTCCCCTGGCACTGAGCCAGAGAGAGTGAGGGCGGAGAAACCAGGTCTTGGTCCCTGAGCCACCAGCGCACCTGAGATTGCGTGGGGTCTGGCTCCTGTGAGGGCCTGGGAGCCTCACCAGATGGCAGAACGCCAAGCCATGCTACAGAGCCTGAGATGCGCGCGCCCCTCACCCTCCCGAGAGAGGTGCACGAAGGCCCAGCCCGGCGCTCTGAGACCCGCGCCATTGTTTCAGAGCCTGAGACACGCGAATGCCCCAAACCCTCCCCTGAGAAAGGTGTGCGAAAGCCCAGCCTGGTGCTCTCGGAACCCCGCCATGCTATCAGAGCCTGAGACAGGTGCGACCCACAACCTCCCCTGAGAGAGGCGCACGCAAATCGGGCGCTCTTAGACCCAGAAAGACCAGGCATTCCCAGCCCGGGCCAGCAGGGAAATCTCAGTGTGCTATCACTGCTTGGAACCTCTCTGGTGGTCTGGAGCTGCCCAGACAGCCGCCGCTGCCATGGTTTTGGGTACAAGCAGAAAATCCTGCGTCCCCAGGGACCGCGACTCGGAACCTGCTCTGCCAGCGGCCAAGGGGGGATTTATATGGGCTCTGCAGGACCCACAGGGGACCAGATTGAGGCTTCTCTCTGAGAGGGAGGTCAGGGTGCAGTTTGCTTTCCTCTAAACCTACAAAAACCATCAAAAGCGATCAAGGCGAGAGAAAAAAAAAAATTGAACAAACATAAAAACCTCCAGAGAACAAAAGCCTGAAAAAACCGGTTTCCTCAGAGCCCACCCCCTTGAGGGGGGGCGGGAGGACTGAACTCAGGGAACATCATTGACTGAAAACCCACAGGCCACTCCCCCAGAAAACCAACCAGGAAAGAAAAAAAAAAAAAAAAAAGACTACAAGAGAACAACCACTACTTCATAGGACAACTTATTTTTAACTCGTTCCCACTATTCTGGTTCATTTTTTTATATATAGATAATTTTTTAACTTATTTACCATCACAGTGAGATGTCCCGTACATCAAATTCCATAATAACCTTCTAACCTGAACTTTTTGATACATACACCTGTGTTTTTCTTTTGCATTTCTATTTTTTTTTAATTTTTTTTAAATTTTAGTTTAGTTTAGTCTAGTTTATTCCTTTTTTATTTTTATTTTCTAATATTCATAAAGAGTTAAACTTCAAGGTAATCCCCTTTCCCCAATCAATGCTACCCCTATAGGTAAACCAATTTTTAATCCCACCTTTATCTTAGGAAAGTTGAGTCCTTTAACAAAGATATCAAGATACATCCAGGAAGAATGAGAACAACCTTCCTCTCCCACACTGAGAATTTATAACGACTCTCCCATCTTTTTCTTCCACCAGTGTTTCTGTGTTTTTGTGTTTGTCCTGATAGTATATAAATCTTATGCTTGGGGTTCTTTTTGACGAGGTTCTTCCTTTATTTGCATATATATTTTTTTTTTCTCTTGTCATACACTTTTATCAGTCTTTTTGTTTGTCTGGTTTTTTTGTATACTTCATAAATCTTACCTTGGGGCACATTTGGGCTAAACCTTCTCTTTTATCTTCCCCTTTTTTCCTGTCTCTCTCTCTCTTTTGTTTTCTTTTCTTTTTTCTCTCGTTTGGGTGGGGAATCCTGATTGCTCAGAAGTGTTCCAGGGTACACCTTGACTGTACCATGGTCAATACATCCAGCTACATCTATTCAGCCATCTCTCACCAAAATGACTAGGAGGAGGAATGCCCAACAGAAGAAATATACAGAGGATGGGCATTCTGCAACAGAGCTAATGGCTATCAACATAGACAATATGTTGGAAAGAGAATTCAGGCTAACAATTATCCAGGCAATAGCTAGGTTGGAGAAAGCCATGGATGAGCAAAAGTTCTTCATGAAAATTTCCCAATCTCGCCAGTGGAACCAGTGTTCATGTACTAGAGGCTGAACAGTCTCCACCCAAGATTATAGATTCCAGAAAAACATCAAGGCACCTGATAGTCAAATTGAGGAATCATAATTGTAGATACAATCTCTTAAAAGTCACTAGGACAAAGAGGCTCCTTACTTACAGAGGAAAGCCCATCAGAATAACGTCAGACCTGTCCACAGAGACCTGGCAAGCCAGAAAGGGCTGGCAAGATATATTCAGGGCACTAAATGAGAAGAACATGCATCCAAGAATACTTTATCCAGCAAGACAGAAATTCAAAATGGATGGAGAGATGAAGAGTTTCCAAGACTGGCAAGGCTTAAAAGACTATGCAACCACCAAGCTGACACTGCAGGAAATATTAAGGGGGGGTTCTATAAAAGAGGAAAAATCCTAAGAATAGCATTGAACAGAAATATAAAGATAATCTACAGAAAGAAAGACTTCAAAGGTAACACAATGACAATAAAAACATATCTATCAATAATCACTCTCAATGTGAATGGCCTAAATGCACCCATAAAATGACACAGGGTTTCAGATTGGATAAAATGACAGGACCCATCCATATATTGTCTACAAGAGACCCATTTTGAACCTAAAGATACACCCAGACTGAAAGTGAAGGGATGGAGAAGCATCTTTCATGTCAATAGGCCTCAAAAGAAGGCCGGGGTAGTGATTCTCATATCAGATAAATTAGATTTTAAACTAAAGACTGTAGTCAGAGATACAGAAGGACACTACATAATTCTTAAGGGACTATCCACCAAGATGATCTAACAGTTGTAAATATCTATGCCCCCAATATGGCAGCAGCCAATTACATAAGAAAACTTAATAAAGATAAAGAGTCATATTGATATGAATACATTAATAGTAGGAGATCTTAACATGCCTCTCTCAGAAATAGAACATCAAAGCAGAAAATCAATAAAGAAACAAGAGCATTAAATGACACATTGGACTAGATGGACCTCATAGATATATACAGAACATTCCACCCTAAAACAACACAATACTCATGCTTCTCAAGTGCACATGGAACCTTCTCCAGAATAGACCACATACTGGGTCACAAATCAGGACTCAACCGATACCAAAAGACTGACATTATTCCCTGCATATTCTCAGATTACAATACTTTGAAACTGGAGCTCAATCACAAGGAAAAGTTCAGAAGGAACTCAAACACATGGAAGCCAAAGACCACCTTGCTTAAGAATGCTGGGATCAACCAGAAGATCAAAGAAGAACTTAAACAATTCATGGAAACCAATGAGAATGAAGACACTTCAGTCCAAAACCTTTGGGATACAGCAAAGGCGGTCCTAAGGGGGAAATACATAGCCATCCAAACCTCCCTCAAAAAATTGAAAAATTCAGAATACACCAGCTGTCTCTACACCTTAAGAGCTGGGGAAGCAACAACAAATCATTAGAAATTAATTAGAAATTAATTAATTTCTTCATTAGAAATTAATAGTAACTTTCAGGTAAAGAAATAGTAATAAACAGTAAGGTCTTTGCTTGCATGTGGAGGAGAACTGGCTTGTTGGACTGAGCTTGAGTGTGAAGTTAAGGACGGAGGTGCAAAAGAGATGAGGGATTACACAAGATATATTTCCTTGGAAAAGTAATCATTCATAAATGCTTGCTTCTGGGGGTATTTGGAAGCCAGAACCCTTGGAATGAATTAAAGGAAAAGACCGTTATAACCTGCATAAAATCACAAAAGTAAGAAAAGTTAACTGGTGATATTCATGTTTCTATAATTTTTAAAATATTTATTTATTTGAGAGAGAGAACATGCATAGGGGGAGGGGAGGGCCAGAGCGAGAGAGAGGAGCTCAAGCTGACTCCACGCTGAACATGGAGCCCTACAGGGGGCTCGATCTTACTACCCTGAGATCATGACCTGAGCCAAAGCCAAGAGTCCGACATTCAACTTACTGAGCTACCCAGGCCCCAGTGTTCCTCTTATATTTAAATCCATGAAAGGGGTAGAACTAATTAAAAACATACACTAATTATTCTAGAAAAAAAAATGGAATTTACTCATGGTTTCTTTGACCCAACTTGGTATATTCTTTCTTTTAAAAATTTGAACTCAGGCCACTAAATTTATTATTGTGCCAAAATTAGAAATAATTAGATTATTCTCTTATTTTGAATTCTCCCCCAGGGAGCGAGGTTTTACCAGAAAATGGATTTGTGGTTGGTAAAGGTATTTTTATTATTCAGTTTGTTTGATCCATATTAAATTCCCAACACAAGATACGCATTTTGTTTTGTTTTGTTTTTTCCAAGGAAACTGTCCTATGGGATGTATGTTTGTTTGAATCAACATTTAAAACATATGTCAACTGCCTTAGAAGAAAAACTAGCTTGTGAGATTTGAACACAGTACTGATACAGAAGCTGAGGAAAATGTTTGCATTTACTTCACATAGTATCAGGCTGCTCTGTGTTCCTGACTTCTGCTTCCTTCTTTCCCTTTGCCTTTCACACATTTTGTATAGCTAAACAAACCTTCAAATCTCATGAAAGGAAGGAAGGAAGGAAGAAAGAAAGAAAGAACAGAGAAGAAAAGAAAAAAATTATGTGCACTAAGTTTTTTTTCCTTTGTCACAGGGATTACATTTGCCTAAATAATGCTTCATTCAGAATTGTATCCGCCTTTCAACATACGCAGTAATACCCAGTTTTACTGAAAGTTGTACAACAGGTTTCTAGCATCGCATTCAGCATCATTAGGATCAAAATTCCCAGACAGGGCTTGTCTGATGATGCTGCCCACAGGATCAGTCATTCTAGTTCCTGTGACAAAACATGCATATATATTAAACCACCCATCATCCATAAGCATTTCGTATTGGTTTTCTAATCTATAAAGTATTGACTTACCAGCAGAACAGAATAAAATATAAATTTTTTTAAATTGTGGATTGACAATAAGGGGAAATTCAGCAAAGAAAAGAATAGAATTGATGCCATCAAGGAAAACTTTATTTAGGCATCTGGACTTGAGCCAGACTTTAAAGAATTGGAAGAACATGGTTAAAAAGAGAGGAAGGAAATATTTCAGCAAATTCTAGTGTATTGGTTGCCACAGACCAAGTGGAATTCCATTAATCTGTTAGCCTGATTATCACCTCTCTCATATTACTGGGCCTTTCTTTTCCTTTTTCATTGCCCCTGGCAGCTGAATTCCCAGAAGAGATCTTATATCTACTTGCCGTATAAACGTCAGCTCTGGTCTAGTGAGGATTAAAGTCTCGCTGAGATCCTGACTGAGCAGCATTTCTCCCAGTTTATTTGACATAGCATTCTGTCACGGTATCGCTGACTCCTTCCCCACTGCCTGTATGTGGTAAATCCTCTTCACACCACAAGGTCAGCTGGGTATTAGATGCAGATTCCTGTCAAAGGTGCTAACAGCTCCATCTTTCTGAGGGAAAGGGAGTTCTGGGTCCTGAAATTCTGTTGCAGTCCTGGCCCAAGAGTCAAAAAGGTTTTCATCTTGAAGGATGTGATGATTATTATAGACTATATCCTTAAATCTCTTCCTAGACATGCAGCTTGTATTGTTCCTTCTTAAAGTTTTTGGAAATGCTAGGAGAGAGAAGAAGCTGAAATTGAAATGGGCAGGCGTGGCAGGAGGAAAACAAGTCCAGAAAGTCATGCCAAATTACATTTATTTTCTAAGTATCCAGAAGTTGTGTTATTCATTTTTCTTTAGCCCATGAAAGGAGATTTGTTTTAAGAATACCAACTACTGGGGCACCTGGGTGTCTCAGTGGGTTAAAGCCTCTGCCTTTGGCTCAGGTCATGATCCCAGGGTCCTGGGTTTGAGCCCCTCATCGGGCTCTCTGCTCAGCGGAGAGCCTGCTTCCCCTTCTCTCTCTGCTTCCCTCTGCCTACTTGTGATCTCTCTCTCTCTCACTCTGTCAAATAAATAAATAAATATTTAAAAAAGAAAGTCACTAAAATTTCCCAGCAACAACCAAATAAGGAAAGAAGGACAGGGCCTACTTCAAAAAGGACTGGCCAAGGAGGGGAGATAGGAGATTCTCCCATGACTCAGGTTGCCCTTAGTAATACCACCTTTACTACCAAAGCCGGGGTAAGGTGTGAGAAAAAGAAAATGCCATCTGAAGAATAAGTGAATGGGCTAAGGAGACTGAGTAGGGAGACAGAAAAATAATGGAAGAAAAAAAATACACACAAGAAGAAAATCAGTTAACTATTACCATTGGGTCTCAGGCAAGGCTAGCTTAATGGACAAGATGCCTGTGCATAGTTCAGACTGATCCCAAGCTGGATTTAATATTCTTCTGTCATAGACTTGAAATTTTTAACAATTCTTGGGTAAGGGGGTCTGTATTTTCTTTTTGCACTGTGCAGCCCAATTTATTTAGCCAGTCCTGATCTGTGGGAGAAAACCCACATCTGGTCTCACAAGAGGGATTTATACAGTCTGGAAGAAAACTTCTAAATGAGACACTAGCCACTCTGACCACATACTAGAATCATCTGGGGGGGCTTTTTAAAATCCTAGTGCCCAAATCATGTTCCAGACCGATTAACTAGAGGTTAAGGGCATAGAGAGTGGGGTGGGACAAGGTACCAGCATTTGTAAAAGTGCCCCAGGGAGTACAGTGAGCAACCAAGTGTAACGACCACTACTAGGGAGGAGGAATGAGCCCACCCAAACATGCAGCCAGAGAAGATAGGCGCAGTAAAGCTCAAGTGAAGTATGAAAAGTCCCCTGTGTATTATTATTGTTGAGTTATCATTCCTTGGGTTTCTATTTGACCTAGAAATTGTTGGTGCTGGAAGTGGGTACCTGAGGGACATGAATAATTAGATGATTTTCTTGGATGGGAGATTTATCATAAGAGATCTACTCTGACTTAGCAGAAGGAAATACAGTCTCGTATCCCACCACCAGTGTTGTAGGAAGAACCCAGTACAGGACATTTAAATTTCAGTGGAGAGAGCAGAACCCACAGTTTTCCAGTATTTGGCTATAGCTGAGATATGTTGGTAATACCCAGTTATCATACTCCAGCTCATAGGGAAACACAGATTCCCAGTGAATTTCCCCTAGTCTGACTACAAATTAGTTGATGGTAATGGTGAAACTAGACATGGCTATTTCTCCCCTTAAATGAATGGACCTGTATACTGACATATAGATTTATAAATTCTGAATGATGTAAGTTTTAATGCTCTTCATTGATAGGGTGGTAAAGGAAGCAGTCCATTTCTAGTCAAATTAAGAGTCTATAGGGTTACAGATTCTCAACATTCCAGGGAAAGCGGAACAACTACAAAACAGGAAGTGGGGGACACCTGGGTGGCTCAGTGGGTTAAGCCTCTGCCTTCTGCTCAGGTTATGATCTCAGGGTCCTGGGGTCCAACCCAGCATCTGGCTCTCTGCTCAGTGGGGAGCCTGCTTCCCCAGCCTCTCTCTGCCTGCCTCTCTGCCTACTTGTGATCTCTCTTTGTCAAATAAATAAACAAAATCTTAAAAAAAAAAAAACCAAACAGGAAGTGGGAGGTAGTGTTCTAAAAACCTCTAAGTTATCAAGGAAGTGGATGCTTCTGTTTGGAGAGGAAAAGTACTTCCATCAGAGAATTTCAGCAGCTGTACCAGTACCAATATGAACTAATCTCATAGACACTTCACTTAGTTTCTTGGGAAAGATAGTCATTGGGACACGTCTTGGGGAACTGAGTTCAGTTACAGCTCTTAACTGAGTGTGGCTAAGCATTTTGGGATTGGACAGTCTTGGCCTTGGTATCTTCTCAAACCTGGTAAAATATTAAACTAAAATAAGTCAGTCTTCTACTTCAGATATACTAGTGGTGCTTAAACTCAATTGCTAGGAGTATTATCAAGTTGCCTCAATCGCTTTTCAGCCCTGAACTACTTTGCATCAGTCTAATGACTTAAAAAAAATTCTGAGTAGAAATGCATTGAGACTTCTATTTCCTCCAAATATGGTGAACTAGCACGGACCTGCATTTTTCCTTGTATAATCGCTGTTGTGGACATGGTACCAAAGGCTTAAGGAGGCTGATGGGTTTGTTAAACTATGATAAAAAATAAGAAACACTAAGGGTGAGAAACACAAGTGGATGGGTAGAATCCAAGAGTGGGATATAGAAAAATATTGCATATATGAATATGAATGAGGAAGAGGTTTTTATTTTATTTGTTTAAAAGATTTTATTTATTTCTTTGACAGAGAGAGACACAGCAAGAGAGGGTACACAAGCAGGGGGAGTGGGAGAGGGAGAGGGAGGCTTCCTGCCCAGCAGGATGCAGGGACTTAATCCCAGGGCCCCTGCAACATGACCTGAGCCAAAGGCAGACGCTTAACGACTGAGCCACCCATGTGCCCCAGAGGAAGAGGTTTTTAAGTATGATGTGGTCTTCCTATCACTGCCTTTTGTGGGCCAGTGCCACGATATTTGTTTCCTACAGCAGAAAATAAAAACAAAACAAAACAAAAAATCTAGCACTGGGCTAACCAGGACTGGTGAGGTAACATCAGAATTATTCTCAGATGCCCCAGTTGACGATGGGAGTAAGTAACAACATAACACAAGGGATAGTGATTTACCCATGGATAAAGAATTGTCAGTGGTCTTTGCCCTGAGTAGCACTGCCATTTCTATCCTTCAAACCTGGAGGCTGGGACTTGCAACTTGATCTCTGTACATGGATTCAAATTACTAGGCTAAGGAGCCAGTTTCCCCAGGAAAATATGAAATCAGAGAGAAAACATTAAAGGCTGTTTTCACAGAGCAACCATTAGTGAAAAAACACAATAAAACAGACCATTTTGGGGGCACCTGGGTGGCTCAGTTGGTTAAGTGTCTTCATTTGTCTCAGGTCATGAACTCAGGGTCCTGGGATTGAGGTCTGAATTGGGCTCCCTGCTCAGCGGGGTGTCTGGCTCTCCCTCTCCCTCTGCCTGCTGCTCTCCCTCCTTGTACTCTCTCTCTATCAAATAAATAAACAAAATGTTTTTAAAAATGTACCATTTTAACAGGTGAAAGTAGATTTTTAGGAAGAGGCAGAATAAATACAGGGGATGATAACAGAAACATTAAGCAAGAAAAATAAGACATTAGAAATTGTCACTGGAAATACTGAGTCTGAAAAATAATTGATGAAATAGTTGATGAAAAAAACCAACTCAAGAAATAAGTTCCTGGACACAACCCAGGAAGAAATATGTCAACTAAGAAGAAAGGCAAAGTAACTCTCCGATAACACAGACAGTACATCATGACCAGGGTGGAATTTATTCCAAGAACATGGGTATTTGATATTAAGAAGTATAGTAGTAATATTCATTATATGCCTAAAGATAAGTCCCCTATGATAAGTCTCCATAGATGAGGAAAAAGCATCTCATAATTTAACATCTGTTCTTGATTTTCTGATGATTAGTAGTTACTATTTACCTAACATGACAAAAATATTTATTGTGACTTAAAATCCAACAACTTAGGAGGAAAAAATGGGATATTCCTTCTATAATAAAAAAAAAAAAGTATATTGGGGAGCCTGGGTGGCTCAGTGGGTTAAAGCCTCTGCCTTCGGCTCAGGTCATGATCTTAGGGTCCTGGGATCAAGCCCCACATCAGGCTCTCTACTCAGCAGGGAGCCTCCCTGCCTGCCTCTCTGCCTACTTATGATCTGTCATATAAATAAATAAAATCTTTTTTAAAAAAGTATAAAAGTGATCACTATTACCATTACTACTATTACTATTTGAAGTATTAGTGACCACAGCTAGCCAAGTTAATTAGGAGAACAGAATTGTGGGTTAAGATAAACAAAATTAATGTATAAATCAATAATCTTCACATGTAAAAGCATTTTGCTACACAACATATTGAGGAGTATATCCCCTTTAAAACAGCAAAGTAAAATAAAATTATTATTTATTTATTATTATTATTTTATTGTTACTTATTGTTATCATTTTATTTATTTATTATAATAATAAATTATTTATTTTTTATTTTTAAATATTTATTTGTTTTGGAGAGACAGAAAGCATGCACATGGTACGAAGGGGCAGAAAGAGAGGGAGAGAGAATCTCTAGCAGACTTCTTGCTGAGTGTGGAGCCCAACATGGAGCCCAGTCTTGTGATTCTGAGATCAGATCTGAACTGAAACCAAGAGTTGGATGCTTAAGCGATTGGGCCACTCAGGTACCCTATAAAATACCTTTAAATACTCTTAAGTAGCAGTAAGCTAGATGTGAAAAATTAAAGTGTTTCTGAAGAAACCAAAAACCTAAAGGAGACTTGAAAAAATGAAAATGCTTTCAATATTTTGAGATATGTAGGATTTAACACCAGAAAGACATCAGTTATCCATACATTTATTTATAAATGTGATATCAACCTGATAAATAGCAACAGAATTCTCTCATTCCTCACCCACCCCATTTGGCATGATTGAAGCTGAAGGGACACTGGGTAGGGGAGAAAACAGTGTTTGCTTGATAGGCCATGGAAGAGTAGTGTCATCAAGGTGATGGACAGGAAATGCCCTGAGAGGAAGTTGGAACAGCATAGGGAGTTGGTATCAGTGGGACAGTCCTGAAGACACAGTGAAAGGAATTTTAGGAAATAAGGAATTTGGGCCAGAAAAAAGTCAAATAGGGACCAGTATGAGGATGCTGAATGGTGTATGGTAGAGAGATTTCTGATGATAGAAGACTCTTACGGATATACTCTTCTCCTGGAGATGTGTAATAGCCTTCTAACGTTGAGTGTTATTCTAGATACAGTATGATTTTCAAGAAGAAGGTAGAGAAGGAGGAAATGCCCATCACTTACCTAAGCACGTATGGCAGCCTTACCTGCATCAATGTGGAGTACTATGTGCTCAAGGGCAATCACTTTAAAAAATGTTCTGAATGGGCTCTGGTCACAGAGCTGCTGAGCTCTCAGCAATTGTACTGATGAGAACAGGGAAGGTATGATGGGGAAACATTGTCATGAGGTAAAATAATACCTCATGAGGTAAAAGGAAAGTCTGGTTTTGTTTTGGCAGTGTTCAAGTTTACTGATCTCTGTACTCCTGGAAAACAGCAATGATTAAGAAATCCCCCTACCTTTTTGCATTCTGGGAAACAGCTTGATGCAAAGAACCACCCTTCTCTGTATGATGTAAGTTTTGCAGTGTTCCCCTCGATTACCCTTGACAAGTCTAGACTCAGCAATTCTAAATCCCCATTCTTTGTCTCATGAAGGATTAACTGCCCTATTTGTTCTCACTGATGGACCTGAACAAAATGCCCAGGCATATGACTTCACTAAAATTTAGTTGGACTCTTCTCCTCCCCTCCGATCTCTGGCTTGCTCCTGAGGTTCTCCAAGGCAGTGGAACATAAAACAGCTCTTCTTTTATGGCCCCTCCCAAGAATGAGGACCAAAGAGAAAGCTTACGGACACACATAAAAACATTCCTTGCTCAACTGTCTGATCATGCCACCTGTTCATTCCCCCACACCTGGTTGTTTGTGGTCTTGCTTATTCCTCCCTAAAAATGTCCTTTCTGTCTGACCTTTAAGACACTTAGGGATCAGATGGCCAGTGCATTCTCTAATTGCAGTAGTCTCCCCACCCCCATAACATTTTCCTTCCTGATGTCTGGACTTCAATGTGTTTTTTTTGACACTTTGTAACTCTTGTTTTCTTTTGCTGTCTGACATCTGCAGTGTTGCTTGTTCACCCAGAGTGATACCTGAAGAGTGGCTAAAGCCAGAAGAGGGCTGCAGATACACACTGGAGACCTCTCTTCATGGAGGTGGGAGTTGACAACCGGCAGCTTGAAGTAATGAAGTCAAAGAATTTTCAGAAGAGTTCGGAAAGAGAGAATAGACTTGGGGTTAGAACCTTCAGGCATATTAAATATTTGAGGAAAATCAATAAATCCTAGTACTGGTGACATTCAGACAACACAAGCATTGGCACACCAACTCCTTCTTCATAGTGGAAAATACATGTACAACTTGATTCCCCCAAAACTTATCTACTAGTTGCCCACTGTTGACTAGAAGCCCTACCAATAACATGAACAGTTGGTTAACACAGATTTTGTATGTTAGATATATTCTCTACTCTATTCTTACAGTAAAGTGAGGTAGAGAAAAGTAAATGTTATTAAAGTTATAAGGAAGAGAAAATACATTTACATACTGTACTCTTTTAATAAAACAAAATCTGTGTGAAAGTAGACCTTTGGAGTTCAAACTCATGTTTTTCAAGGGTCAACTACAGAGGAAAAGCAATAAAGTAAGAAATCTTTCCTCTTCTGCTCTTCCTCCTCCTCCCCTACCTCCTCCTTTCTTTTCTTTATTCTTTTTTAAATGATTAACTCCATGAATAATTAGACAATATAAAGGAATCCTTAAGCAGCAGTTATGATACAGTGGAAGGAGCATTGAAAATGAAGATATTTGGAATCTTCTCCTACTTTAACAATAGTTACCACTTTGACACTAAAAGTAATTTTATGTATTTGACTGTTAGATAAAGGGAGTAGAATTGATATTGTGAACAGAAGCATCTAAAACGAAGTAAAACATGTCAAGAGGCCATATATTAGAGCCAGGGGGCCCTGGGCAGGTTAGGCTTATGGTCAGTCATACTTGGATAGAACATGAACTTTTTAGACTGCCAACCACAAACAGCATATTTCCTGTTGGAATTCTAAGAATGAGATTTATTTTGCCATACTCCAGCCTAGCAGTTAGCATGGTAACCTGGCCTATCTAGATCAATGTTAATTATTTTTACCTATGTCCATCATAATTTTTTCAAAACAACTTATACAAGCATTTGATTTTGCCTTTATAAACTCTCTCTCCTCCCTCCTTGGAGCACATTTCATTTTCCTTCTGAATCTCTGACTCACCAATTCAAATTCCTAAGGACCCCAAATAAACTTTAGGTTTGCTTTATTGCCTGAGTTCTTTCTTCTTCAAGGTATTAATCTGTCTAAAAATCTAAAAATCCAACTTCTGTTTTGTCTGCAGCAGGATTCACTGGCTTTCATGAAAAATGAAAAGGCTGCTGTCAGAGCTTTCAAAGATGCAATACAGAATGTTATTGAAGTCAAGTCCTTAAAGCTTTGGAAGAAAATTATTCTAAGGACAAGTAACGTAATGATTATGATTATGATACAAGTAAATGATGGTGTGAAGTAATTATCTGAAGTGAGCCAACATGAAAAGAAGCCAAAATATTGAGAAACCAATAAATCATTTAAAAGACAAAAACGGTCAAGATGGAACTTGGGCCCAAATGAGTGCCCATTTCAAATTTTCCATCATTGCCTTCTGAAAAAGACTTTGTAGTTCCCCCTGAACTGTAGAAGACACCAGCTGACCCCAACATAAAAATATTAAGTGAACAAAAAAAAAAAAAAAAAAGAGAGAGAGAGAGAGAGAGAGAACGAAAAAGTCTGAAAGCTCTGTTAGCAGTAGGAGTGATGGGGAAGAAAGATACGAAGAAGAAAAGTTTTACCATCTTCCCTGTCTGAGGATAGTGATTTGACAGTGGTGATGGCTTCTTCATTGGGAAAATTATTGTTCATATTGAAAGAGGGAAAGTGGTTGCCATTCTTCAGTTAAGGAACAGAGAAGCCCCAAAAAACATTACCCTAAAAAGACATCCTTGAAGCCTATGGAGTTAGAGGAAATGGCAAAAACTGTTCAAGGATTGAAGACAGGAAGTCTGAATCCATGCTTTCCTGTTCTTTCTCAGGATCCAAGAGCTCTAGAAAGAAATTATGGGGAAAAACTGGCTCTGAATAGCAAAACGGCAGTTTGTCCTCAAAATAAACTTGAGATCAAGAATCTGTCTCTTTAGGGGCACCTGGGTTGCTCAGTGGGTTAAAGCCTCTGCCTTCAACTAAGGTCATGATCCCAGGGTCCTGGGATAGAGCCCCATATAGGGCTCTCTGCCCAGCAGGGACCCTGCTTCCTCCTCTTTCTCTGCCTGCCTCTCTGCCTACTTGTGATCGCTGTCTGTCAAATAAATAAATAAAATCTTAAAAAAAAAAAAAACAAGAATCTGTCTCTTTAAAAATAAACAATTACAGCTACTCCCTCATGGTTTATGGGAAGCAAGCAAGAGTCGCTGTTCTTTCGAATAACAAATTGTTGTTTTAGGGGAAGAATGTACATTTGATGAGTGATTAGTGAATTCTCTGTGAACATTTCCATCTAAAATTGTTTTTTCTTTTTTTTACTAGCCTATTATTTAATTTATTTTTTATTCTTTATTAACGTATAATGTATTATTAGCCCCAGGGGTACAGGTCTGTGAATCATCAGGCTTACACATTTCACAGCACTCACCATAGCACATACCCTCCCCAGTGTCCATAACCCAGCCACCCTCTCCCTACTCCCCTTCCCCCAGCAACCCTCACTTTGTTTTGTGAGATTATGATCTCTTATGGTTTGTCTCCCTCCTGAACCCATCTTGCTTCATTTTTTCCTTCCCTACCCCCCAGCACCCCCCCCCCCACATTGCCTCTCAAGTTCTTCCCATCAGGGAGATTATTGCAAATGGCAAGATTTCGTTTCTTTTGATCTAGCCTATTATTTAAACATGTATTTGACTCAGCCTCTTTGGAGTAGTCCTGGAAATAAGTTTGTTTTTGTCTCTGTTTTTCTTTTTTAAGTGTGTTCAAGTTACATTTATGTAAGCCTCTCACAAACCAAGTATATATTTAAACTCATTTTCAGTAATGTGCTCCAGAATGTTTACTCTATGAAATTGGATTTATAATTGTCTCCTATTTTTCATTTGTGCTCATCATGAAATACATTTCACTGGTTCAACTCTAGTGTTTTTGCCTTGAAAATAAATGTCAAGATAAATTTAAAGTAATAATAGAAAATTATTTGGAGGAAATTATAGCAATTGAAAACAGATCATCTTTGGGGCCCCTGGGTAGTTCATTAGGTTAAGCATCTACCTTCAACTTAGGTCATGATCCCAGGGTTCTGGGATGGAGCCTCTCACTGGGCTCCCTGCTCAGCGGGGAGTCCGCCTCTCTCTCTCTCTCCTCCCTTGCCTCTCCCCACTGCTTGTTCTCTCTCTGTCTCTCTCAAATAAACAAAATATTTTTAAAAAATAGAAAATAGATCACCTTTGTTAAGTTATACCTGTTAGCCAAACTAAGATAAACTTTTATTATGGAAAAAAAAAACACTTTTATTATGCATACACAGGTAATAAATTATACCAATAAAAATTATTTTTAAATATAGTTTAAAAACTAAAATAAATAAAATAAAATAAATCCCTCAAGAAATCTCAAATGTTGGCACCAGGCATTTAGCACCGATGCCTCTGTGAAAAGATTTATGTTTGCAAACCATCTGTTGGTGAGTAACTACTTTCTCCTGGGGTGATTGGGTTAGTTTATGAAAAACTTGTAGAACGTTACTTTTTCCTTTTATGCAAACTCCCATAAAGAAACTTAACTACAGGTAATTTGACAAATGAAATGTTAAATATCCTTTTATCACCATAGGAAGAAATGTTTTTATCACCACAGCCATTGCCAGAAAACATATAACTTTTGCACCCATTTTAAAGTGCATTTAAATGAAAATGGAAACCTATTCATTAAATCAAACCTATTCAGGAGAATTTTACAAAAGCAGCGCTTTCATCAGATTATCAAAGGCAAATGAGAACAGAGAAGGGAAATTGACTTAAATGACTAGCATCATTAAAATTAAGTAGGATGTGAAAATATTTACACAGAGTAAGTACTGCAAGTAAGTTAGCTATTTCAAATGTCTTCAGTTTGCATTGGCCCAATTTTCAGTGTTAAATCTTTACATTTTGACTTAGATTTGCAATTTTTTATACCTGTTTTGTACGAAAACACTCAGCATATAGTCAACTCTTGATGCGTATTTATCGAGTGTTAACAATCATCCAGGAAGTGTATTAAGACTTTTATTATTTAATCTTCGACTCCATAAGATGGCCACCATATTAAGAGGAAGAAATTGGGGCACTGAAGGTGCAACTCGCTTACCCAACCTCCAACAAGTACTAAGTCACAGATTTGGGATTCACACTGTGAGCTCAACCCCAAGCCTGTGCTCTTAAACTGCCCTGCCTCACAGTCATAAATCTGGAAATTTCAGGAAAGACCATTACAGAAATTAACCTCACTTGTCCCTTTTCCTTCAGCTACATATTCAATATGAAGTTGTGGCAGAATTCAAAAGAGAGGACTGGAGGAAAGTTAGGGATATCAGCCCTCCCTCACAATTTTCTTGCTTACTCAATCCTCATTCTACCTTCCACCACTGGTCAGAGACAGAAAATAAGCAGACAAAGATTGGGAAGGCTGACTTTCAGCTTTCTTTTTGCTTTCTTTTTTCCTTGTTCTCTCCCTTGTACTTCTCCTTGGATAGCTTTGCATCAGGAGGGAGATTTGTTAACAGGAGGGTGTGACATTTATTTAAATTTCCCCTTGAGAGCTGGCATCAGGCAAGTGCCATTCTACTCTATATTTTTGACCTATAAAATCTGCTTTTTGGTAGTGTTAAAAAGATAAGCATTGTTGGGGTGCCTGGGTGGCTCAGTGGGTTAAAGCCTCTCCCTTCAGCCCCCGGTGTCCTGGGATGGAGCCCCGCATCGGGCTTTCTGCTCTGCAGGGAACCTGCTTCCTCCTGTCTCTCTGCCTGTCTCTCTGCCTACTTGTGATCTCTGTCAAATAAATAAATAAAATCTTAAAAAAAAAAAAAAAACGAAGATAAGCATTGTTAAAAATCCCATAGCCGGTTCCTTAAGTCAAAATTTCCACTCATGCATTAACCTGCTATGTAGTGGCTCTAGTAAGCTTACACTGTATTTAGAGCAGCATTCAAAACATACCACAGCTTCTCCCCGTTCAAGAAGAAACCAATTTAATTTCATGTTAATTTAGCAGAAAGACTGCACACTCACTAGTCATATGACCAAACAGATTGCTTAACTGTCGGAGGCTTTCTTAACCTTTCCTGTTGATAAATTATGACTAAGACCCTTTCTTTTCTGAGACGAAATTATGCACATAAATGAGTTTTAAAGTTAAAATATTCTTTGTCAGAATAGATATGTTTGATTATGAGAAACGTTTCTCTTTTTTTCAAAAGATTTTCTTTACTTATTTGACAGAGACACAATGAACACATGCAGGGGGAGTGGAAGAGGAAGATGCAGGCTTCTTGCTGAGCAGGGAGCCTGATGCGGGGCTCAGTTCCAGGACCCTGGGATCACGACTGGAGCAGAAGGCAAAAGCTTAACGACTGAGCTACCCAGGCGTCCCTGGAAACATAGTTTCTTCACATGCTATGTTAATCAAAGCCAGAGAAAAGCTCAACACACTTCTGGTTATCTGAATTCATCTTTACTCATTTATGGATTTATATATATTTTTGTTCTGTAAATCTCAAATGTCTATTACTGTTGCTGATACTAGAGTTAGAGTAGTTAACAAGGTAGATCATAGATACAGCTTCTATAGAGTTTACATTTGGATGGACATGTTATTTCTGGAGGATATTTTTTTTCCTATTAAAAATTCAGTAGGAAGCAATTTATCATTGACTCGCCTAACACTATGTATAATTATAGCTGTCCATTCAGAAGAATTTGTGAATTACTATCAAATGTTAGAGGGTCTGTGTAAAAATAAATAAATAACATGTGTTGACCTGTGAGAATGTCTTCAGTTCAGGGTTCCTCGGGAGCAATCAGTTAAGTTACATAATTAGGTTCATATGCATTTCACGATCATTGGATCCTGTACCAGGTTAAGTACGTAAGTAACATTATTGAGGGTGTTGCTGTGCTTTCACTGATTACTTTTAGTTGATACTTCACGTAAGTACAATCTAATCCATTATCACATAAATTCCATCTTGTATTTATAAGAGAACAGTCACATAGAACTTTATCAAGGCTATTATACTGTTTTAAAACCTGGAAACTTGGAAAGATGTGATTACTTATTCTTAAGCAAAAGTACTTCAAAAAGAGGAAAGAATCATAATTATCCAAATTTTGCAAACTGTTTTCCCCAGATTTACATGATTTTTTTTAACTTTTAGGATGAAGTTAGTGTTTTTGCATAAATACTACATACTAAATTGGGAATTCAAAAGTTCTTGAAATTATAAGTTTAAAAATTAATCCATATTACTAAAACGTAACCATTTTCAACATCTGTGGAATATCAAGCTAGTTGAGTATGTTCATTTATGTCTGTATACAAGTGGACAGGTAAATGGATGGATGGATGGATGGATGGATGGATGGATGGATGGAAAGAGGAGCAGAAGCTATTTTGCTTAAATTCAATTTTGTAGAAATTGAATTATGCTACAATTAATTAAAATATTTAACTTAACTATACTTGAACTTACCAAAAAACGAAATGGGAATGAAGCTAGCAACACTGAGCTTTAAATGTTTCATAAACACAAATTTATTCATTCTTAAAAAAACTCCTTATAATTAAGGGTAAAGAGTTAAAAAATACTGAGAGCGGTATAATTTTAAGTTTCATTCTTAGATAGTATCAATTTAATCCTGCCATTAAAGATGAAAGTAACACATCTGCACTCAACTCTTTGCTCTTAGATTTTGTAGCTATTTCTGTTTTGTAAACATATTTAAAATCTGCATTTACTTTGTAGCCATAATCTCTGTACTTGTTTTATTTTTGTATTTTGGATTTAATGGATTCACTGCCCTTCCCTAGTCACATTCATAATATTTGAGGGACTTTTAAAACACCATCTCCAGGTTGCCTGGATTTCATTGTCATAGGAATTTTTTTTATGCCTTTTCAGTTAAGACTCACAGGTAATACAGTGTTGAGAATTCTGCTTGCTCTTAAAATTTTATAATTATCTATTTGTGGCTTTTTTTTTTTATTTGTAAGAGGATACTGACACTCATTACTGTGTTAGACTGAGTGTACAGAAGATGTACACTTTGAAATTCCTGACCTGGGAAACTTTAAAGTTGAACAGTTGACCATATACTATACTAAATACAGTAAAAGTTATGTCCCAGATGTTGTATGGATTTTCAAAAAAGGAAGAAGTGTTTGTACAGAAGCACAGAGATGAGAAACAGTCATACAGAAGTACCATCAGAATTTCAACAGTGTCGGGAGTACATAGTAAGACCCAGAAGGATGGCTGAAAGTCAGGGGCAAGGAGGCGTAGACCAGCCCCTAAAGGTCCCGAAACCCCAACTTTCTTCATAGGCAGGTGTATCACAAAACTGTGTCCATCAATTCCTGCTCCACTCCTACCCCACCCTAAGTTGTATGCTGTCGAAATTCAACTGCCTTTTGGCACGGAGTATTAACATTTGTCCTTTTTTCACGGCATTTTTAAGTTGGCTCTATCACAGAGTTGACCTTTTCAGGAATGGTTCTGGTAACACACATATTCCCTGAAAAAAAAAAAAATTGACACACATTTGACAATGTCTGCAGTTGCTTTTGCATCTGGAGAACAACTTGGCTACAAATAATATCACAGTTTCACACCTTCTTTCTTTCAATATCTACTCTACTATTTTCCAGCAATAGATTTTGCTTTATGGAATGGTGAAGACAGCTTAATGTTAAGCCCTTACAAGTGACTTGCTTCTTCTCTTAGGATACCTGAAGAATTTTGTCTGTTGTATCCTTTAACATTTATGTGTGTGTGTGTGTGTGTGTGTGTGTGCGCGCGCGCACGTGTGCATGTGCGCTCGTGCATATATTTAGGGGTTATGAATTTCTGTAAGTTGTCATCTCTCATTTTTTTTCCTGAAAATAAAAATGTGTACCCTTTCATTTGTGGTTTCAGTTCTTTCTGTACTCTGGGAATATTTTGCTGGATTATATCTTGGATAATTGTCTGGTTTATTTGTTAACCTCTTTATTGTTAAGTATCATCATCTGGCCTTTTTTAAAATTCATTGTCTTCTAATTAATTATATATTTCTCTCTTCCCTTTACACTTCTGTTAAATCAATATGCCATTTTTTTTTTTCATTTTGAAACTTTTCTTTCTGGTTCTACTTTGTTTACTTACCCTGTTTTGACCTTGTTTAGAATCTTTATTTTCCCCTCATCTTTAAATTCCCCACTTTTATATCTTTGCATTGACTTGTCATCTTGTCCCGGAGCTCTTGTTTTGTTGAATCTAGTTGCTTAAATTCTGTAGCATGAGGACTTCTCTTGTAATTATTCTTCTATTCCTTGGGTTGTGTTTAATTTCAAACTGGGGGCGGTTGTGTTATTTTGTCCTGTTTTTGTTTTACTCAGTGTGTTTATACAGTGACTGTTCCTTTTTTCTGCCCCTATCACTCTTGTTTCATTTGGGATTTATATTCTTACCTCATCATATTTTACCATAGGTGGGAATTTACTCAGACATGCTTTGTCTTTGTCTTGCTGTGGTAGCGGAAATATTCACTCACCCTGGCCCTGGAAGAAGATGTCCACTCCCCCGTCCCTAGAGCCTTTGAATATGTTACTTTAAGTGTCAAAAGAGCCTTCAGGAAGGGAGCAAGTTAAGGATTTTGAAGATAAGATCCAGATTATTTCTGGATTACCTGTATGGCGCTGGTATAATTGAAACAATCCTTAGAAGAGGGGGGTAGGAGAGTGATCGACAAGAGAAGCAGTGGAAGCAGATGCAATGGAAGCAGATGTTGAAGTGATGTGTTTTATAGACGAGGGGAGGGAACTAGAGCCAAGGAATGCAGGCGGCCTCTAAAGCCTGGAAAAGAAAAGAGAACCGATTCTCCTCTAGAGTCTCTAGACTGAACTAATCTTGCTAACACCTTGATTTCAGGCTCGAGACCCGGATGGGACTTCTGACCTCCAGAACTGTAAGAATAAATTTGTATCTGAAGCCACTAAATTTGTTCCACTTTACTATAGCAGAAATAGGACATGGCTACAGTAAAGGGTCTTTAGGACAATTCTTTCTCTTAGATCTGGACATCATCTGAACCATTTTACTTGTGGGTGAAATTATTCTTTTTTTTTTTCCCTTCCTAAGAGTATTGACTATTAAGTTCATAATTCTCCTTAGCCACTAGCCTGGTCAAGGAAGCATTTGTGATTATTCATTGATTATATGTTCTTTTTATCTCTGTTTGTCAATCCCTTCCTGACGCCCTGCTCTGTGGGCATGTGTTTTAAGGGGCATGACTTCTCTCCTTAGGAATGAATTCTGTCATTTGTACCTACCATACTTTGCCCATTCCTCTTGAGTTAGAAACTAAACTAAACTAAAATTACAGCTCCTTGCTAGTAGAGATAATGGTATAGGTATAACTCTTGTAACAATCCCTTTATGGAGTGAGATTATGGGTCATGGGTTAGATGCTTATTTGATTTTGTAATAAGTTGACTAATTGTTCTTCCACATGGCTATATAAGGCATTTTAGATCATGAAGATTCCTTTTTTTTTAAAACCTGTATTCTTATAATCCTTTGTAATAGTTAGACCTAATTTTTACCAGTGTGTACATGTAAAATAGTATCTAATTTTTATTTTCATTTTTTTTTTCTGATAGCTAACAAGGCTGAATGTTTCTGGGTGATTGTGTCTGCCATTTAGTGGCTCTAAAAGGCTGAGTCCCTAGTTAGTGAAGGGTATATACAGAGGCAGCCCCTACTACAGCCAACAGAGACTGAAGGAGGCTATAGATCTTGGCCTGGTCCTAGTACAGCTGATAAGGTGGCAGTAAATGCAGATTGTCCCTAAGGGAGGGGGTGTATTCAATGGTGGATGAGAGGTGGGATGGAACCCAGACCTGTACCATGTTCAGACCCTGCACAGAGCCCAGCTGTTTCCAGACAACACAGACTGGGACCTGGAACAGAAGCCTAGAGAGTGAGACCTTCAGGCTTGACAAAAACAGGACTCATTATGAGGGCCAGGGAATGTATTCAGGGGCTTTCTCTTTCCCCAAACCTCTGGGAAAATAATTAGTAAAAGAATAGCAAAATAGTGGCTTGTTGTAAAAATGCAAGAGACTATTCCCAGGAGTGGGGGAAATTCAGTGTATTTTTAGGGTTCTATAGAATTACATCCTCAAATTCACACCTACACAACAATATATACTTCAGCTGTAACTGTTTCACATAAGTTACATAGTACTACTAATAACATCTAACTAACTGTTTTCTTTCATTCAGGCATGGTTCTAAGCCTAGTTCTCTCAGGTATCACCTTGTCTTCTCTGTGGGGAGATTTAGTAATGTGGTTACTATAGACACAAATGAATGTTCTTTATTTAATCCAAGTCATCTATTCTCTTGTTTTGATATCAAGTGCAAGTTATACAAATTCAAGTTGAAGATAGTTTCCACTGGATGACTCAATTGCTCTAGTCTGTTGGTTGTGGCAGTCCTTCAGTCCTGTGAGTACCAGCTGGGCTCCTGGGATGCAGTGATGTAATCTCTAGGTCATAGAATAGTGATGCTGACTTACATCATAATAGCCCTTGATGGTATACTGAGCACTGGTCAGGACAGTGGTCTAGTGAGAAAGTCGTTTCTCAAGTGATTTGTTGTTCTTGATTGTACTGGTTTGATTCTTTGTTATCATCAGCTGAGTTTTTGAAAGTAGAATTTCAGGGAGAAAGGTACTGTTTGGAGTCCCTCTCTGAAGAGAGAAATCATGAAGCAGAAACGAAAAAGGAAACATCTAGGAAACCCATCGTCCCCCGCAAAGGCCAAAAAGTCAAGAGCTATGTGTTAAGCATATTCTCTGAGAATAAGGTAAGAAGGAATTGCCTCTAAAGAAAGAGGGAGAGAGGATTCATAGCTGTGGAAAGGGAGAGGAAGAGGGAAGAGAGGAAGGGATGTGTTTATAATGGTCTTTCTGAGGACTCAGGTGGTCTGAGAGCAGAGAAAGTTCAAATCCTTCTCCTGCAGCTGAGGACCTGTGCTATCTATACATGTCTCCCTGGGCTACTGCATCATACGGTGGTTGATTAGTACAAGTTTTATTGAAAATTGTGTTTTCCTTTATGTTATTTCTGCCTAAGGGCATCGGTTAAGTATATGATTTTATTAAAAGTTTTCTAGTAGTACTTTCTCCTGTTAATGAAAAAGAAAATGTGACTCATGGAGGTGAGGAATAACTTTTAAAAAGCACTTAAAACTGGTTGTACAGGGATGAGAGTATAAGGTGAGAATTTACTTACTCAGAAGCCAAAAAGAATTGTTTTGTCTCAGACGATGAGAAAGTGAGTGTGGGGCTCCTATGTGAATTGTAAGGAACAGGCAGAACACAGGCATACCGCTATTTAATGATAAGTTAAATTGAGGAGATAGTTTGTTTCTATTTTTTTTTTAATTTCTTTTCAGCGTAACAGTATTCATTGTTTTTGCACCACACCCAGTGCTCCATGCAATAAGTGCTCTCACCAATACCCACCACCTGGTTCCCCCAACTTCCCAGCCCCTGCCCCTTCAAAACACTCAGGTTGTTTTTCAGTGTCCATAGTCCCTCATGGTTCATAACAAATAACATGGAGGATGTGGGGAGATGGAGAGGAGAAGGGAGTTGAGGGAATATATGTATATATACATATACATATACATATATATATTTTCTTACACAGTCTTCTCTACACCTCCATTTCCTTTAGATCTTTACACAGTCTCAAAGCTCATATATTCTTTCTCTTACAACTTTTGACTTTTACGTCCTCTAATGTTCTTTCATTATTCCCTTAGATTACACAAATACACCAATTCTACTCTCAAAGACAGTATTCCTACTAATTATCTGGTACATCTAAATCCTGTAACAACATATAAACCCCCAAATCCATAGTCACAGGATGTGGAATCTACACATGTGGATATGTGCAAAACTAAAACACATAAAGCATGCATACCATTCTCAGTCACACACAATTCACCCCATATTCAAATTCACAAACACCAAGGCAGTTACACATTAGGCCCTGGCCCTGTTTGAACCAACGTGTTAGGAACTTTCACACACAAAGCACCTTACATCCATCACACCATTATGATACAACAGGTGCCCAGTACACGTATCAGACACCCATAGGAAATGATGGTATTATTAAACAGTTAACTAGCGAGCAGTGAGCTTGGTTACCATGGCAACAGAAACACTGACCTAACAGTGAGGAATATGTTCTTCAAAAATAAAACTTCATTGGTTGTCTCATTTGAGGTTATAAATCTCTAGGAGTTCAGAACGCAGGGGGTAAAAGTGTAACAAATGTGAAGGAAGGCAAATGGTACTGAAAATCCTAACCACAGTGAATGAATATCAGGAGCCATGGTAGCAGCATCCAGACAGAAAGACCGGATACTGCAATAGGCCAATTCTTTGCCCAAACTAAAGATAACTATTTAGGGCAAAATATGTATTTCCATGGTGGGTGGGGAGAGTGGGGAAAGTAGATTAGGGACAAGAGTGTAAGAGGGGAACAGAATGGAACCAGCTGTTTTTATGACTTTTATTCAATTTTTTAGGACCATCAAAGTTACACACACATGATCCACAACCTGGCCACTCTTTGGAAGACAGTCCTCCAGACCCTGAGGCAAAAAGTGAATCAGAATACTTCTCTTATTACTCCTCATTCTCTGGTAAGGAGCAAGGAAGGGCATTTTAAGTCTAGGCAGATGAAGGAAGAAGGGGTCTGAATAGACCTATAGGCATCCAGCTCAGCATCTCTTCAAAGCCAGAGGAAGAAAGGTACAGACGAGGCCCAGTTATAATCTTGTTCTCTGCCCTGATTTGGGAATATGAGTCTCCTGTTTCTGTACCCTCAATAGGAACTCATTACAAACACTTTTCACTTTTAGTGGGTAGAGAGGAACTGTGTGCCTACATTTTGGGGAAGATATCATTTACTGAGGGAAGAAGTGGAATTCATAGGCACAGTATTCACAATTGCTGTAGTGTCAGTTCAACCTAAAAGGGAAGAATAAATGTAAAATTAAACCATAGCTTGTAGTACTCTACAAATATCTGACTGCAGAATACGTAGAAGCTCCGAATTGATAGTCATCCATGTTAAGGGTCCTATGGTAATGACTTACTGAACGTGAACTCAGTCTCAAACTACAAAGCACACAATCTAAGGCAGATTCTGCAAACACAGTGAGCATTAAGATTTAGCATCAAAGAAGATCATTTAATTGAACAGTGCTATAGGGATGGTAAATAAGAATTTTACAGTTATTAAAGATGTAATGTCATAAAACACCACCAAGAAAAAATATTTAAAAAACCTAAAGTTTTAGAAGTGAAAAATAATGTTCTAGAAATTATAAAAAGTGTGGATGAGTTAAACATCACATTCAACACAAGTGAAAAGAAAATTTATGACTTGGAAGGATAGAGCTAGGGAATTACCTACAAATATAAATCAGAGAGATGAATAGAATATGAAAGATTGATTAGGATAAATGAGGATAAAATGTGAAAGTATGACATATCAAACTGAGGTTTGTGAAGAGTAAAACAGAGAAAGTAAGACAAAAAGATCATTGCCAGTTTTTCTAAAACAGTGGAAGATACGAATCCTTGGAATTGGGAAACATTAAGGAAGCTCATTATAGGAAAAGCAAAAATAAATCCACACCTAAGTACACTAAAACCACCATTCAGAACCTCAGTAACAAAGACCTTAAAGCAAATGGAGAGAAGCACACAATCGAATAGTGATTTGTTGATTTGTTGAAACCTAATGACCACACAAAATAATGTGCTGAAGGGAAAGGACAGTCACTTTGTAAAGAATAAGGGTGGAAAAAGACATTCTTCAGATAAAAAGTAGAAAAAATAAAATATAAAAGGCTAAAAACACTGAATCACTTCAGAAAGATGAAATGGAGCACAGGAACAAAAGGTGAGCTGAGAAGTCTCTGATTGAATGTAGATTGGTTTTGATGATTTACACACAAACCAGTAATCACTAATTGAGTGATGATAAGAAACAGGTGTAACTGAAGTACTAGATGACAGTCACATACAATATGACTGGGAATTCAAGTGTTCCAGGCTCCTTATTTTGCACAAAGAGTGGGTAGCACCATTGGCTCAAATTCTGTACTCAGAAAACAAAGGAAATTGGGTAAATAGAGCCTACCTATTTGTAAAACCTCCCCATCCATCCAAGAGTATGTGGGATCCTTAGTTTAATATATTTATTATATGTTATTAATATATATAATATATTTATTAATATATTTATTATCAGCTATCAAATGATTTAACAAATGACCATAAACTTAGTGGATTAAAGACAACAAAAATGTGTTCTGTTATAATTCTAGAGGTCAGAAGTCTAAAATATGGCATATGGAACCACTCATCTAATCTGAAATAATCTCCCCAACTCAGGGTCCTTAATTTAATAATATCTACAAAGTCCCTTGGTTCTTATAAGGTAACATTACACATTCTGGTGATAGGATATGGGCATCTTTGTGTGAGGCATCATTCAGCCCATAACAGCTAAAGTGAAACTCATCTCACACAGTGATGTATGTATAGTCAGGTAAACAAATATTAAAATACATTGACTGTGCTCTGTGATAGCACAGTTCCAGGATACACTCTCCGGATTCCATAAAGACAAAGTACATATATTATGTCCATCTAGCCATCAACACTTGGGAAAAAGAAATATTTTCCAGTACTTTTATTTTGGAGCTTTGGCTAGAAAAGAGACCATAGTGTCCATGTGTGTCTGACATAGAGTGAGCAATCCAGATGCGTTGAATGTATGAAATATTGGATATATCTCCTTAACTTTACTTCAGTTTATAGAAATCATAACGGAGCAAAAGGCTGCTGCAGAGCCTGGTCCTAGTACCCAGCAAGAAGGAAACAATGCCGTTTTCTCAGTGTTTTCTCAGGCAACAAGAGTACTCATAAGTAGAGAGGCCTGAACTGGAGGTCGGGGGTGGCCAAGGGAATTGTAAGTATGGCTGAGGATCCAGCTGAGCATTAGCTGTCTATACATTGATAGATGAGAGATGTAAGCTGATTTAAACCCATGTCTGGACCACAATGAGAATGCAAGGTCTTTTCCTTCTCTAGGAGGAAGCGCATCTGTATAACCAACTGAGGGTTGCTGGGGGGTGGAGGGTAGGGATGGGGTGGCTGGGTTATGAACATTGGGGAGGGTATGTGCTGTGGTGGGTGCTGTGAAGTGTGTAAGCCTGAGGATTCACAGACCTGTACAAATAATACATTATATGTTATATATAATACATTATATGTTATAACATATAATAATAACATATAATAATACATTATATGTTAATAATAAAAAATGCATTCTTGAAAACTAAAAAAAACAACAACAAAACAAAACAAAACAAAACAAAGAACAACCTGGTGATTCAAGGGAAGTCTCAAAAAAGACAAATATCCAAAAATGCAAGGTTATCAAAACAGGGCCTTATTTGCAAAGGTGGAAATGTCAGACCTCTCTGAGAAACAGGAAGATAAACTCAGTCTGAACCAGGGAAGATGAGCTCTGTTAGTCAGAATGTGGACAGACCTCTGACAACTCATGTGAAATGAGCCAGCAAGGACCCGCTAGAGCATCTAAGGAGAAAGCAGTAGATTTCACTTTTTTTTCTGAAGAGTGAGCTGCTTAGCATATGTCCTTTCATGGGTGGAGAAGGGGCAGAGATTTGAAAGGGTCCTTAGTTTCTCCCTTTAGCAACCTCCTACCCTCATAAACACACAGAAATCTTTATTCCGTCACACCCACTGCTGGACTTAACCCAGTGTCCTCTCATATTTACCCGTTTACACTCATCCCTGAATTTCTCATTCTCCGCTCCCATATCCTTGCACTCTCAGACACATTCATAAGCTCAGATCCTCATGTCTTGAACACTTACATCTCATTTTGCAGCATATGCATTCCTCAAGTTTGCTTTCTCTAATGTCCTTCCTTTGCCACTCTAATCTTGAACTCACACAAATAATCTCACTCTTGTAGGACTTTGTAATTTCACATTAACAATGCACAAAGCCAATACAGTCACTTAACATTTTGTAAAACTCCCCTGTTTCCAGTCCCCTAGGCCCCCCATGTAATTCCACAATCAAGGAGCTCACATGAGGTGTCGCATCCATCGTTCACATGGTCAGTGTGTATTGCTTCACAATCTCAGCAGTTATCACAAAATCACCCAGCTCCATACTTCACTCACAAACCAAATAGATACTCTGCAACTACTTAAACTTTAGTACTATGTGACAGATCACTTGTAATACAGGGAAGACATACTGCTGTACGTCTCTAGAGGGATGCTGCAGTGTCACCCACGACGCTCCTGCTACCTTCACATGCAATGGCCATATCACCTCTACACACTCTACATAAAATTGTTGCAGAAACGTGACAGACACATACACACATCAGACTGTGCTCGCAAACATGGCACACATACTAAGTCCCTAGAAAATACACCACCCTCACTGAATTGTCTCATTCCTAAAACATGACCTATCAGACACTCTCCAGCGACCCAAGAGACAAAGTAGGTGCATTTTGTGAAGTAAAAATTGAGTTATAAGCTTCCCTGAAGTTTTTCAACCCAGGAGGAGATGTAATATGTTTGAGTTATTTTATAAGGAACAAAAATTGACCTATTTCCTGAACGTTGAGTTTGGAAATGTAGATTAGGAGGAAGAAAAACTAACTGGTGATTTTTGTGATATGTTTAAATTCATGGCAGAGATCGATGATCCTAGAAATACACATATTTTACCAGGGAAATAACCAACAGCCCAGAATTTCGCTGTTCATTGGCAAGGTTTAGAGGTAGGCTTATGTGTACGGTGAGTATAGATGTAAAAATTAATCAGAACGGTGTGTGGGAATGTGAGGAGGATGACACCACCAACTGGGCCAAGTGACAGCTGAGCCATTTGGCAGTCAGTAGCTCCTAGGAGGGGAGCTGTGCCCAATGTGGGGAGGTGTGGCCTGGAGTCAGCCTTGGGGATCATAGTGGAGTCTCCTGGTCCTGCAGAGCTGTGCAGCAGAGCCCTCAGGTAAGTTCCGACCCAGATACCTGAAAGAGGAGGCCAAGGAGCAGCAGTGGAAGTCTGTCGTTCTCTAGTATGTGAGGGTGCAGCTACGCCCTCATACCCTCACTCCTTCACATAATCAGACTCACCCATTTACACACTAATGCCATAATGAATTTACATCCCCTCACACCAATCACCTGGTTTAACTCCTTCACACTAAGCCAAACTGTGGAAAATTGGTATACCCTGAGAGGGATGCACTTTCCTATAGAGCCTTTCTCATCCACGTGCCACTTCATGCATGAAGACATTGGCACTTCATAGAACTGCATGTTCGGGGAGCTCAGGTCACTTCTGGTAACACTCTAAGTCCTGTTGTCTCACGACAAGAAACGACACCACTCCTGCACTTGTTCATAGGCTCTGTCACACTGTGGAATACGCATGCACACGCTCATCCGCCGTCACCTTGCACCATCACCAGAAACACTCATCAGGGGCTCCTGGGTGGCTCAGTCATTTGGGCAGCCAACGCTTGGTTTTGGCTCAGGCGGTGATCTCAGGGTCATGAGATCAAGTCCTGTGTCAGGCTCCATGCTCAGCAGAGAGTCTGCTTGTCCCTCTCCCTCCACCCCTCCTCTCTCTCAAATAAACAAAATACTGAAAAAAAAAAAAAAAGAAAAAACCAACCACTCACCAGATGTGTCCCAAAACACACTTGCAACTCCACAAGACACACCACACCCTCATTCCCACATAGTTAGACCATGTACACACCTCAAAGCATAGCACTCAGAGAATTCTGACATATCACAGGTATGTATACTCAGGCTCCACATGTCTGCATAGGAATAGTCTCATGGGCATCTCGCCTCCTCCAGATACCGAAGACTTATTCTATTTGTCTTACATTTGAAATTTTCTTTCCTGGGAGTTCCTCAAACAGACCAGGTTGTTTCTGGTGTTGAACACTCCAAGGAATGTGAGACTTCCTCACCCTTTCCATATAGCTCCTTTCCATTCCATCTGGTTGATGATCCTAAGCCTTCTGTGTCCTCAGCACACACAGAAGAGGAAACAGTCATGAAAGTTTACTACATGCATGTCAAAATGAAAAGGGGGGTGGCTGTCTTAAGTAATCAACAGGAAGGCCTGGAGCCTCCTACCAAAAAAACAAAAATAGAAGAAATGACCTTTCCTGAAAATGTCCAGGGAGCAGTCACCCCTTCTTGTGCATATACAAAGGAACTCCTAACTGGCGGTGAGTCCAGCTGGCATAATGAAGCCCAAGAGGAAAGGAAGGAGGCTGACAGTCCACCAGTGCCTCCAGCTGCTGAGGAATATCCCAGAGCCAAGACCCCTAAATGGCTCGTGGCTCTGGATAGTGGCTTCAGGGGCATGGCCTACTGCTGGGTCTTTCCCAGCTTGGAGGTCCTCCAGGAACATGTGAAGCATGGAGTCAGTGAGGGCTTCAGCTGCCATACTTCCCATCTGACCTTGACTTTGCTGAAGAGTAAGAAAAGGGTAGAGAAGGAAAAGAGTAGGCAGATGAAGAATACTAAGAATATTGGCATATAGATGCCAGAAAGAGAAAAATTTTGGCATGAAGTTGTCTTCATACAAATAAACACAACTCTTTCCAGCCTCTCCAAGAGAAGCAGTAGAGAAGGCCAGACTCTACTGAGCAGGGGGCTTCATCTTCTCTAAGCAGCCCTAGGACCCACATTTATTTATGCACATCTCCCACCACCACCACTCCCAGCACACCACCACCAGGAGCAGAGAACCCCTTTCAACTATCTCCACTGCTTTCCTAAGAAGGAGGGAGAAGAAGGCAGCTCACACCATGCAGAACAGCAAGATGGTCTCATACAAACTAAAGAGCAATGACCACCCACATATCGTCTCTACCTGAAAAAAGGAGACTCACTGGAAGGGGAAACTGCTGGGGGCTGGATTGTAGAAGAGGTGAGGGCTCTAGGAGTAAGAGAATGTCTCAAGTGTTCTTGGGACTCAGGTTTCTGAGATAAGGTAGCATCTGCTGGAGATGCCTCCCAAGGTTCCAGAATACCTGTGTTGAATAATTTCCTTCAGAGGAATACATACTTGGAAGTAGAATGCTTGCTTGATGACAGATTAAGGAAATTGCTTCCTTTCTATGCACTTTGAGGAGACAGGAGTAAAGACCTGACTAGCAGTTTAGAAGGGCAGAGAAGCCTGGGCCCACCATTCCTAGATTAACCAAATGTCATGAGAGTCACATATCTTGGCCTGCCTCCCTTTCCAAGGGGTGCAGGGCAAAGCAGAGACAAACTTTCTCTCCTGGAGGAAGGGTTGGTATGCAGGCTAGATGTAGTCTTGCCCTTTTCCTGGGTGAGAGTGAGATCTCAGATGTCATGTTCTAAGTTTCTTTTTTTTTATTATACACATTTTATTATGGATCATTCACCTGATAAAGTAGAACTTATTTGAGGATGCAAGGGTGGGTCAAAATAAAAAATTTCAATTAGTACGATACAACACATTAACAAAAAAAAGGATAAAAATTATATGATTATAAAGAAAAAAAGCACTTGACAAAACTCAGGATCCATTGATCATAAAAATCCCCAACAAGATGGATATAGAGAGAACATATCTTAAGATAATGAAGGCTATATATGAGAGAACTGTAGCTAATGTCATACTCAATGATGGAAAGTTGAAGGATTTTATTCTAATGCAAAAATACAACAATGCAACAAAGAACACTCTTTCCACCTTTATTCAACATAGTACTGGATTTTAAAGTTATAGTAATCAGAACTGAAAAAAATCCAAATTAGTAAGAAAAAAGTATAACTGTCATTATTTGGAGATGAAACAATTTTATACATACAAAACTCTTAAAACTCCCTCCAATTAATAAATGAATTCAATAAAGTTGTGGGAGACAAAAGTTATGTAAAGAAAGACGTGGTTTTTCCATATACTAAAATAAACTATCAAAAATTAAGAAAATACTATGCACAAGTACATCAAAAGCAATAAAATTTTTATAAATAAATTTAACCAAGGAGGTAAAAGACTTGTATCTTCAAAATCATAATAAAATTGAATAAGACAGAAGTAAATGGAAAGATATATCATACTCCTGAATTGGAAGAATTAATATTTCAAAACTATGGATAGTAATTTTTTTAATATTTAATGCCTTTTATTGAAATCTGATCTTTTTTTAATTTCTATTCAGCATAACAGAATTCATTGTTTTTGCACCACACCCAGTGCTCCATGCAATATGTGCCCTCCCTAATACCACCTTGTTCCCCCAACCTTCCACCCCTGCCCCTTCAAGACCCACAGGTTGTTTTTCAGAGTCCATAGTCTCTCATGGTTCACCTCCCCTTCCAATTTCCCTCAACTCCCTTCTCTCCATTTCCCCATGTCCTCCATGTTATTTGTTATGCTCCACAAATAAGTGAAACCATGTGATATTTGACTCTCTCTGCTTGACTTATTTCACTCAGCATAATCTCTTCCAGTCCCGTCCAGGTTGCTACAAAAGTTGGGTATTCACCCTTTCTGATGGAGGCATAATACTCCATAGTGTATATGGACCACACCTTCCTTATCCATTTGTCCGTTGAAGGGCATCTTGGTTCTTTCCACAGTTTGGCAACCGTGGCCATTGCTATATAAACATTGGGGTACAGATGGCCCTTCTTTTCACTCCATCTGTATCTTTGGGGTAAATTCCCAGTAATGCAATTGCAGGGTCATAGGGAAGCTCTATTTTTAATTTCTTGAGGAATCTCCACACTGTTTTCCAAAGTGGGTGCACCAACTTGCATTCCCACCAACAGTGTAAGAGGGCTCCCCATTCTCCACATCCTCTCCAACACATGTTGTTTCCTGTCTTGATAATTTTGGCTGTTCGAACTGGTGTAAGGTGGTATCTCAATGTGTTTTTTTTTTTTAAAGATTTTATTTATTTGACAGTGAGAGAGATCACAAGTAGGCAGAGAGGCAGGCAGAGAGAGAGAGGGAAGCAGGCTCCCGGCTGAGCAGAGAGCCTGATGTGGGGCTCGATCCCAGGACCCTGAGATCATGACCCAAGCCAAAGGCAGAGGCCTTAACCCACTGAGCCACCCAGGCACCCCTCAATGTGGTTTTAATTTGAATCTCCCTGATGGCTAGTGATGATGAACATTTTTTCATGTGTCTGGTAGCCATTTGTATGTCTTCCTTGGCAAAGTGTCTGTTCATGTCTTCTGTCCATTTTTTGATATGATTATCTGTTTTGTGTCTCTTGAGTTTGAGGAGTTCTTTGTAGATCCTGGATATCAACCTTTTGTCTGTACTGTATTTTGCAAATATCTTCTCCCATTCCGTGGGTTGTCTCTCTGTTTTGTTGACTGTTTCCTTTGCTGAGCAGAAGCTTTTGATGTTGATGAAGTCCCAAAAGTTTATTTTGGCTTTTGTTTCCTTTGCCTTTGGAGACATATCTTGAAAGAAGTTGCTGTGGCTGATGTAGAAGAGGTTACTGCCTATGTTCTCCTCTAGGATTCTGATGGATTCCTGTCTCAAGTTGAGGTCTTTCATCCATTCCGAGTTTATCTTTGTGTACGGTGTGAGAGAATGGTCGAGTTTCATTCTTCTACATATAGCTGTTTGTGCAGTTTTCCCAGCACAATTGTTGAAGAGACTGTCTTTTTTCCACTGTATATTTTTTCCAGTTTTGTCGAAGATTATCTGACCATAGATTTGAGGGTCCATATCTGGGGTCTCTACTCTGTTCCACTGGTCTAAGTGTCTGTTTTTATGCCAGTACCATGCTGTCTTGGTGATCACAGCTTTGTAGTCAAGCTTGAAATCAGGTAACGTGATGCCCCCAGTTTTATTTTTGTTTTTCAACATTTCCTTAGCAATTCGGAGTCTCTTCAGATTCCATACAAATTTTAGGATTATTTTCTCCAGCTCTTTGAAGAATACCGGTGGAGTTTTGATCAGAATGGCATTAAAAGTATAGATTGCTCTAGGCAGTATAGACATTTTAACAATGTTTATTCTTCCGATCCAAAAGCATGGAATGGTCTTCCATCTTTTTGTGTCTTCTTCAATTTCTTTCATGAGTGTTCTGTAGTTCCTCGAGTACAGATCCTTGACCTCTTTGGTTAGGTTTATTCCCAGGTATCTTATGGTTCTTGGTGCTATAGTAAATGGAATCGATTCTTTAATTTCCCTTTCTGTATTTTCATGGTTATTGTATAAGAAAGCCACTGATTTCCATACTTTGACTTTGTATCCTGCCACGTTACTGAATTGCTGTATGAGTTCTAGTAGTTGGGGGGGGGGTGTCTTTTGGGTTTTCCATATAAAGAATCGTGTCATCTGCGAAGAGAGAGAGTTTGACTTCTTCATTGCCAATTTGGATACCTTTTATTTCTCTTTGTTTTCTGATTGCTGTTGCTAGGACTTCTAATACTATGTTGAACAAGAGTGGTGAGAGTGAGCATCCTTGTCTTATTCCTGATCTCAACGGGAAGGCTGCAAGCTTTTTCCCATTGAGGATGATATTTGATGTGGATTTTTCATAGATAGATTTGATGAAGTTCAGGAATGTTCCCTCTATCCCTATACTTTGAAGCGTTTTAATCAGGAACGGATGCTGGATTTTGTCAAATGCTTTTTCTGCATCAATTGAGAGGACCATGTGGTTCTTCTTTCTTCTCTTATTGATTTGTTCTATCACATTGATTGATTTGCAAATGTTGAGCCATCCTTGTGAACCCAGGCATGATTCCCACCTGGTCATGGTGGATAATCTTTTTAATGTACTGTTGGATCCTGTTTGCTAGGATCTTGTTGAGAATCTTAGCATCCATATTCATCAGTGATATTGGTCTGAAATTCTCCTTTTTGGTAGGTTCTTTGCCTGGTTTGGGGATCAGGGTAATGCTGGCTTCATAGAAAGAGTCTGGAAGTTTTCCTTCTGCTTCAATTTTTTGAAACAGCATCAGGAGAATAGGTATTATTTCTTCTTTGAAAGTTTGGTAGAATTCCCCAGGGAATCCATCAGGTCCTGGGCTACTGTTTTTTGGGAGGTTTTTGATCACTGCTTCAATCTCGTTACTAGATATCAGTCTATTCGGGTTGTCGATTTCTTCCTGGTTCAATTTTGGGAGTTTATAGTTTTCCAGGAATGCATCCATTTCATCTAGGTTGCTTAGCTTATTGGCATATAAATGTTGATAATAACTTCTGATAATTTTTTCTACCTCCTTGCTGTTAATTGTGATTTCTCCTTTTTCATTCATAATTTTATTAATTTGAGCGTTCTCTCTTTTCTTTTGGATTACTGTGGCCAATGGTTTATCGATCTTACTGATTCTTTCAAAAAACCAGTTTCTAGTTTCATTGATATGTTCTACTGTATCTCTGGTTTCTACCTCATTGATCTCTGCTCTAATCTTGATTATTTCCCTTGTTATGTGTGGAGTTGGTTTGATTTGTTGTTGCTTCCCCAGCTCTTAAGGTGTAGAGACAGCTGGTGTATTCTGAATTTTTCAATTTTTTGAGGGAGGTTTGGATGGCTATGTATTTCCTTAACTTCACACTCAAGCTCAGTCCAACAAGCCAGTTCTCCTCCACATGCAAGCAAAGACCTTACTGTTTATTACTATTTCTTTACCTGAAAGCTACTATTAATTTCTAATGTAATATTTGGGAAATTATCCCAGTCAATTTCTTCACATTTTATCAATTTGTTGAATTTTCATAGTGAAATTTAGTTTTAGCTGCCCTGAACTCCATAGGACAGATGTAGAGTAGTAAGAGCAAAGGATGCCAGAGCCATTGAGAGAACAGTAGAGTAACAAATGAAGGACAACTGCCATCAGCAATTTTTTAAAAATTCAGAATCTGTGCCTATATAATTGAACTGAGATGGGCCACAGGATTCTGGCATAGAGACCAATGGAAATCAGTCTCTCAGCTATTGACCTACTTAGAGTACACATTCTTAGAACACATAAATTTCTAGGACTAAACTCGATACATTTATATTCTCAGACTTTCTCAGAGTTTTTTAGGATGCAAAGTGTACCAAATCCTAAATTCCTATAAGACACTTTGATTCACTCCCATAGTTACTATGATTGCTTTGTTTTACTTGAATGATTTTCTACTACCCGACTCATCTCTTCTATTACATTAATAGATCCTTGGAAATGAGAAACATATTCCAAAAACTAATATACACTTACATACTTTAGAAATTGCAAATAAAAATTTATTATCTAGTCTGTGCCTAGAAAATAAAATAGTGGAAATTATTAATTATTTATTAATTAGTAACTATTAATAAGTGGAAAAATGAAAGTCTCAGTCTATCTTTTGATCATTTTAGAGGTAACAACACTAAGTAGTAATTGTCAGTGATATCTTCCACTCAAGGAAATGAACTACTTCAACTAAATTGACTGGTTACTTTGGTAATTTGGTAGGAAACTAAATTAAAAATAGTCTTAAAGTGATATTAGAAAAAAATTATAAATTTGATTTAAAAGTGTAATGTTAAAAAATTAAAGAAATAATATAACATGGTGCTACAGGGTTAATAAGGAAATGGAGTGCTTTGACAATTTTAACAAATTTAAGAAAGTCATCTTTAAAACATGTCTTCTTAAGAGATAGTTAAACTATTGAAAATGCACAGAAAATAAGGAAAATAAAAATGTAAGATAATCAGTGTTCATGTAATCCATAAATTTCAAGATGTGTAGATCAAAGTATTTTACATGTGTTTAAAACCAAAATAAAGAATAAAATAATGATTCCTCACTGAATATTTCCAATGAAAAAATAAAATAATCATCATTTGGCTTTTTATTTTCATAACTACTTTCTTAAGCTAAAATATGAAATGCTCATAAGTAAAACAATTCTTTCATAGTAGTCAAGTTAATTCTGAATATTAGATAAAGTGAAAAGAGTATTAAATGTATTCCAAATACCTTTTAGAATAATATGAATTAATAAAGCAAAATGTTATAAAATTTAACATTGACATTCTAGAATTATCTTCAACCAAAAAATAATCTTTCTTTAAATGTCAATTTTAAAATATGTCACTATTATGCAGATTTAAGGGCATTTAATAAAAATTAATTTTAATCAGCACTCTACTCATTCTGAGTATAAAACTAATAATTTGGGTTCTGACCCTTTAAGCTGAGCTTGTGGTATAAACCCAAGACTCAAAATTCTAAGCTCAGAAGATATACACTCAACAGGCATGTTATACACACAACTGTATAAATAAAAAAGTAATTTTATTTAAAAAAAATGGCTTCAGGGCACCTGGGTGGCTCAGTGAGTTAAAGTCTCTACCTTCGGCTCAGGTCATGATCCTGGGGTCCTGGGATTGAGCCCCGCATCAGGCTCTCTGCTCGGCAGGGATCCTGCTTCCTCCTCTCTCTCTCTCTGCCTGCCTCTCTGCCTACTTGTGATCTCTGTCAAATAAATAAATAAAATCTTAAAAAAGAAAAAGAAAAAAGAAAAAAATGGCTTCAATAACTTAAATGACTTCATATCAAAGTGATTATCAGAAAATATTTGTTGCATATGTTTTGATTTAAAATGTTCTTCCAGACACGACTGGGTGGCTCAGTAGGTTAAGCATCTGCCTGTGGCTCAGGTCATGAACCCAGGGTCCTGGGATCTAGCCCCGTCAGGTGTCACGTGCCCTGAGTTCAGTGGGGAGCCTGCTTCTCCCCCTCCCACTCCCCCTACTTGTGTTCTGTCAGATAAGTAAAATAAAAGTCTTTAAAAAATTTTTTTTCTTCTGGAATTTACTTGATTCTTCCCCAGTTAGTTGTCCTTAAGGCTACCTATATAATGTGTTTACTTATACTGGCTTACCAGAAGGAGTGGGGGGAAGGTAAGAATTTACATGTTTCATGACCCAAATCTCCAAAAGTCTATGAAATGCTGCCCCAGGGAGACATAACCATTTTTGTTTTTGTGGTAAAATGGAAGCATGTGCTGCTTTCCTTCACACAGAGCAAATGAATCTATGCTCTTTATTTTCTTTTCCTAAGATATTAAAATTGACTCTCAAAAACTCTCCACCAGTTACTTGTAACACACAAAATAATTCCACAGCTGTCATAGGGTCAACTCATAATTTCAATCTCTGTTAGGATTAAGGATCTGTTATTTAGGATGTTAATTGAAAAGTATGCACAGCAAAGGACCTATGGAGGTTCTAACAAAAAGTCACATAAATAAATAAGGTGAAAAGCTGAAAGCAACCTAAGCGTCCACTGATGGATGAATGGAAAACAAAATGTGGTATACACAACTATGAATACTAAATTTCAAAAAGGAAGGAAATTCTGACATATGCTGTAAGATGGATGACCCTTGAAGACATTACACTAAGTGAAATAAACCAGTTTCAAGAAGACAAATACTGTTATGATTCTATTTATATGACATTTATATATACATTTATATATATTTATATATTCCATTTATATTTATGTATTTATATATAGGAGAGTAGTTGAAACCAGAGACAGAGAGTAGGGTGGTAGTTGCCAGGGGCTGGAGGAAGGGAAGATGGAGAGTTATTGTTTAATGGGTAGAGTTTCAGTTTTGCAAGATTTAAGGACTTTTATGGATGGATGATGGCGATAGCAGCCTAACAATGTTAACGTACTTAATGGCACTGAAGTATACACTTAACAATGGTTAAGATGGTACCTTTTATGTGGTATGTATTTTACTAAATTTTTTTTTCATTCAAGGAGCACCAAAAACAAAGACATAATAATGGTAATTTAGCTCATGAATGGATTTAAGACTGATCTTTGGAGTCAAATAGGGTTGAGTTTGAATCTGTTTCACTACTTACTGACTATATCCTTGGCCTCTCTAGCCTTCAGTGGGAAGGAAATGTGTGTGTGTATGTGTGTGTGTGTGTGTGTGTGTGTCTGTGTGTACTCATTCATTCATTACTGGGTTGTTCTGATATATACATGAGAAAACATTCAACCATTTCTCTTGCCAGGTAAATATGTACAAGGGTAAACTCATTGTAATGTGGCCTACTAGGTGACAAGGGAACAAGATTCACCATATGCAGACCATTCTTGCTTTGAGTCAATTCAGATCAATCATTTCCAGCCAAGATGAATAACTGTGGCTGCAACATAGATGCTGTGCTTAAGTGGTTTTCACTTTATTTACCTCAACAATGGACTATTTACCTATCTCTATCTATCTACCTATGTCTACATCTTTGAATTAAGTAAGAAACCTGTGCTTAACTCCTAAGGATGAAAAGAGAGAGTCCCATTATTCTTGAGCTAAAGCTAGATTAAATCAATGCCAGATTTTCTCAGTGATATATAAGTTTTATACCTATACATATATAACTATAAAAAATATGTTTGTTATTGCAATCTGTGCAAGAGGGAGAAATAAAGCCTTTATTATAGTGAGTCATGAACTCTAGGACTCTTAAGAAATCTTTTCACAGGAAAATAAATAAATATATTGTGACATTTTTAGGAATACAATAAGTAAATACAGGAGATTATCAGATGGACAGAATCTAACAAGGGGCTTCCCCAGCAGAAAGCTCAATAAATGTTTCTTACCTTCCACCCTTTCTCTTCAGTGTACACAGTATATTAAACAGGAAGAAGAATAAAATTCAGAAAAGGAAATAAGAATATGAAATTGATGAGGCACCTGAATAAAAACAGGGAATACAGAACATCACAGAAAGCCTGGCTAAAACTCTGTGATTAAATATGTTAAGATCAGGGGACTCGGGGTATCTGGGTGGCTCAGTGGGTTAAGCCTCTGCCTTTCGCTCAGGTCATGATCTCAGGGTCCTGGGATCGAGCCCCACATCAGGCTCTCTGCTTCCCCCCTCACCCCGCCTGCCTCTCTCTGACTACTTGTGATCTCTGCCTGTCAAATAAATAAACTCTTAAAAAAAAAAAAAAAGATCAGGAGACTCCTCCCATGGTGAGATCCTTCTGAGGAAACCATTGGATATTTGCTAATCTATGTTACATAACCAGGAGAATGTTATCTGAACTATACATTATATCTAATCTACTTAATTCTCACAATTTGAATATTTTAGTTGCAAGACATTCTGACTAAAATATTATCAATACTATATGATATTATTGCCACATGTCTCTTCTCTGGAGCTAAAACTGCCTTGCAGACAGAAACTGCCTGTCATTCTCTCCATACACTGTCAGAGAAGAGATCAACGGCCAAAGGAAGGGCCAAGAACGTGGTGGGTGAGAGACTCCCAAGCTACAAAATCCAAAGAGGTGCTTCCTTTGGGAATTCTGGCAAGTCCAACTCTTCTTAACTTGTGTGTCTGAGGTGCCTCACACTAATTATAGCTAAGAAAAAGGTGTGGAGAGAAAAGCGTGTCCATATGAGGTGACACCAAAAAGAGGAACCAAGATATGAAAATATAACACCATCTACTTCAATTGAGTGTTTTAACACTAACAGGCCACCTGCCAAACATCTACTCACCCATTCAACTGTAAATCAAGATGGTTTCCAGGAAATCCAACTCACCTGAGATTTTGGTCCTAGACATTTTAACATATCTAGCCTACTGAGTTAAAGAAATTAAAACTAAGTAAGGAAGTTATAAGTGGAAATACCAACTTTCTAATCTCATGAAACTAGCTATGCATGAAACAATGCAAACACTCACTGGAAGTATCTGAATTCTGACCCTGGGACTTTTGTTTTCATACAACTGCACGGTTTCAACTTGCGATCATATGTGACCATGTCTGATGGTGGATGACATCGAGAGCAGAGCCCAGGGATAAAAGAGTCCAGAATACTAATGGTGAATCTGGCAATATCCTGTGTGTAACCTTTAGTAAAATCTCATATTCTCTGAGAATCAGCTTCTTCTCTAATAAAGGGTTGAGAAAATAATCTCTGAGGTTTATTCTGACTTGAAAGTTCTTTGAAATCTTGGCCATTCCATGTGATTTCAGTCATGTGACTGACACAATCACTTTTCCTCAAATTCTTCAGGGAAAGCACTATTTTTCCTGTCCTTACCCAAGATGTAACGGTTAGGGTTACCTATAGGCCTTCCAAAGGCACGGCCATGATAATACTTCAGAGCCCTAGTAATTTAAATTCAAATATGCGACGCCTGGGTGGCTCAGAGGGTTAAGCCTCTGCCTTGGGCTCAGATCATGATCTCAGGGTCTTGGGATCGAGCCCCACATCGGGCTCTCTGCTCGGCAGGGAGCCTGCTTCCTCCTCTCTCTCTGCCTGTCTCTCTGCCTACTTGTGATCTCTGTCTGTCAAATAAATAAATAAAATCTTAAAAAAAAATAAATTCAAATATGCATCATTCCTACAATAATCTTTAGAAAAGCTAGCCATCGGCGTTCTAGTACTTCATCCTGTTTTATGAAACCTGCCTCCATATGATAAAACTTGCAAAGAAAAAGATAGTTTGCATTGATTATTTTCCTGCTCTTCATTTATAATATCTGACTGGAAATAATTGGAATCAACAGCAAAGACTGTTAAGTGCATAAAGCAAAGTGCTATCTCTATTCTCCTGAAGTTGTTTCAAAAAATTGAAGCAGAAGGAAAACTTCCAGAATCTTTCTATGAAGCCAGCATTACCCTGATCCCCAAACCAGGCAAAGAACCTACCAAAAAGGAGAATTTCAGACCAATATCACTGATGAATATGGATGCTAAGATTCTCAACAAGATCCTAGCAAACAGGATCCAACAGTACATTAAAAAGATTATCCACCATGACCAGGTGGGATTCATCCCTGGGCTACAAGGATGGTTCAACTTTCACAAATCAATCATTGTGATAGAACAAATTAATAAGAGAAGAAAGAAGAACCACATGGTCCTCTCGATTGATGCAGAAAAAGCATTTAACTAAATCCAGCATCCATTCCTGATTAAAATGCTTCAAAGTATAAGGAGAGAGGGAACATTCCTGAACTTCATAAAATCTATCTATGAAAGACCCACAGCAAATATCATCCTCAATGGGAAAAAGCTTGCAGCCTTCCTATTGAGATCAGGAACATGAAAAGGATGCTCACTCTCACCACTCTTGTTCAACATAGTATTAGAAGTCCTAGCAACAGCAATCAGACAACAAATAGAAATAAAAGGTATCCAAATTGGCAATGAAGAAGTCAAACTCACTCTCTTTGCAGATGACATGATTCTTCATATGGAAAACCCAAAAGACTCCACCCCCCCGGCAACTACTAGAACTCATACAGCAATTCAGTAACATGGCAGGACACAAAGTCAATGTATAGAAATCAGTGGCTTTCTTATACAATAACAATGAAAATACAGAAAGGGAAATTAGAGAATCGATTCCATTTACTATAGCACCAAGAACCATAAGATACCTGGGAATAAACCTAACCAAAGAGGTAAAGGATCTGTACTCGAGGAACTTTAGAACACTCATGAAAGAAATTGAAGAAGACACAAAAAGATGGAAGACCATTCCATGCTCTTGGATCGGAAGAATAAACATTGTTAAAATGTCTATACTGCCTAGAGCAATCTATACTTTTAATGCCATTCCGATCAAAATTCCACCAGTATTTTTCAAAGAGTTGGAGAAAATAATCCTAAAATTTGTATGGAATCAGAAGAGCCCCCGAATCGCCAAGGAAATGTTCAAAAACAAGAATAAAACTGGGGGCATCACGTTACCTGATTTCAAGCTTTACTATGGAGCTGTGATCACCAAGACAGCATGATACTGGCATAAAAACAGACACATAGACCAGTGGAACAGAGTAGAGACCCCAGATATGGACCCTCAACTCTATGGGCAAATAATCTTCGACAAAACAGGAAAAAATATACAATGGAAAAAAGACAGTCTCTTCAATAAATGGTGCTGGGAAAACTGGACAGCTATATGTAGAAGAATGAAACTCAACCATTCTCTTACACCATACACAAAGATAAACTCAAAATGGATAAAAGACCTCAACGTGAGACAGCAATCCATCAGAATCCTAGAGGAGAACATAGGCAGTAACCTCTTCGGTATCAGCCACAGCAACTTCTTTCAAGATATGTCTCCAAAGGCAAAGGAAACAAAAGCCAAAATCTACTTTTAGGACTTCATCAAGATCAAAAGCTTCTGCTCAGCAAAGGAAACAGTCAACAAAACAGAGAGACAACCCACGGAATGGGAGAAGATATTTGCAAATGACAGTACAGACAAAAGGTTGATATCCAGGATCTATAAAGAACTCCTCAAACTCAAGAGACACAAAACAGAAAATCATATCAAAAAATGGGCAGAAGATATGAACAGACACTTCTCCAAGGAAGACATACAAATGGCTATCAGACACATGAAAAAATGTTCATCATCACTAGCCATCAGGGAGATTCAAATTAAAACCACGTTGAGATACCACCTTACACCAGTTTGAATGGCCAAAATTAGCAAGACAGGAAACAACATGTGTTGGAGAGGATGTGGAGAAAGGGAAACCTTCTTACACTGTTGGTGGGAATGCAAGTTGGTAAAGCCACTTTGGAGAACAGTGTGGAGATTCCTCAAAAAATTAAAAATAGAGCTCCCCTAGGACCCTGCAATTGCACTACTGGGTATTTACCCCAAAGATACAGATGGAGTGAAACGAAGGGCCATCTGTACCCCAATGTTTATAGCAGCAATGGCCACGGTCGCCAAACTGTGGAAAGAACCAAGATGCCCTCCAATGGACGAATGGATAAGGAAGATGTGGTCCATATACACTATGGAGTATTATGCCTCCATCATAAGGGTGAATACACAACTTTTGTAGCAACATGGATGGGACTAGAAGAGATTATGCTGAGTGAAATAAGTCAAGCAGAGAGAGCCAATTATGATATGGTTTCACTTATTTGTGGAGCATAACAAATAACATGGAGGACAAGGGGAGATGGAGAGGAGTAGGGAGTTGAGGGAAATTGGAAGGGGAGGTGAACCATAAGAAACTATGGACTCTGAAAAAGAATCTGAGGGTTTTGAAGGGGCAGGGGGTGGGAGGTTGGGGGAACAAGGTGGTGGGTATTAGAGAGGGCACTGATTGCATGGAGCACTGGGTGTGGTGCAAAAATAATGAATACTGTTATGCTGAAAAAATAAAAAATTAAAAAAAAAAGAAATAAAAAATATTAAAAATTTTTTTAAAAAAAGCAGGCAGCTGTTAGACTATCCTCATTTAGAAGGGTGTGCAAGACAGGGGCGAGGGAAAATCTCCCAATGTACGGAACTTTGGGGCAGTGCACGTGGCCATCCACGCTCTAGGAAATGACACGTCTGAGACAAAATTTAAAATGGGTTTCCTCTCCAATGAATAAGAAATCTTTTGCTGTTCAGTTGAATCCTGCGCTTTGATTCTTGTGAAATGAGTCTGCTTCTTTTATGCTGTTTTCATGATCAGAAATCTGTAGTAAACCATGTCTCCATTTATTTGTTTGCTTTCCTGAAAACTTAAGAGCCAAATTTAAGGCCCAACTGTGACATATTTGCTGATTCCCATTGTTAATATTGTTGTATTTTTAAATAGGATTTTGGTTTTCTATTAATAGGCATTTTCCCTGATTCTAAATCCCCACTTAACTGAACACCTGGTGCTGATTTATTGCCAAGAAAGACAACTGGGACTCCTGGGTAGCTCAGGTCATGATCCCGGGTTCCTGGGATCAAGTCCTGCATCAGGCTCCTTACTCAGCAGGGGAGTTGCCTGCTGCTCCCCCTACTCATGCTCATGCTCTCTCTGTCTGACAAGTAAATAAAATCTTAAAAAAGAAAAAACTAAAAAAAAAAAAAAAAGAAGAAGAAGAAGAAAAGAAAGACAATGATATATAACAGATTGACAGATAGGTACTGTTAAGTATTCATAAAAGCAAACACAAAAGTGAGATTGATCCTAAGGCAAAGCTGGTCATTGGGAGAATACCACTCAGTGTAGTCCCTACTCTCCGCTCTTCACCCCATTTCCACCTTGGAATCTCTTACCTCTTTTTGACACAGACTTATGCATTCAGCTGACTGGGACCAGCAAAATGCTAGTTAATAATACCTTAAAGAACTACCTTTCCCGGGGCCATTTGTATTTTACTAGAAGTCTATTTAAGACACAAAGGCTCAAAGCCCAAAAGAATGATTTTTCAGATGACCCAATTTTCCATGTGCACCTCACCTCACTGATTTGCATAATCTTCTGTATCAGGAGCATGAGAATTATGTCATCTACAAATACCTAAAAATTGTAACGTCTAGTTCAGAGATCTTGACATATTTTGTTTTACTAACGTAAATCAGAAGCAGAATTTGTTTTATAGCTACACTGTCATTTTTCCTTCTATATTAGTATGAAACATAAAAGAATCTTTCGAGAAAAAGAAAATCACTCTAAGCGACAACACAAACAGAACAATTCTCACATTTGCGAATTTTAAAACAATACAAAATATAGAGCTGTAATCCCAATTCTGTACAAATTTATAATCTGTTGCTTTAACTTACTTTTAGGATATAGATTTATGTGCTTCTAAATGGTTTTCATGGTTATTCATTTTAATAGCTGAATAATTTTCTATTAAGTTGATGTAATGTCATTTACTTTTATGTTATTAAAATTAGATGCATTTCTATGGGGGGGTTTGCTATTACATAAAATACCTTGATGAACATTTGGCATGTAGCTTTATATTCATTTAAATGTAGCTTTATATTCATTTAAATTATTTCTATGGAGTGAGATATGCATGGTGGAGTGTTTAAGACAAACACATCAACATTTCTACGTCTCTGTTGATTACTAACATTACCTTATTTTATCTGCTCTCCAAAATTATTGTAGCAATTGCAATAATTTAAACCATTTCACTGGGGCATCAGATCTTCAAAAAGCAAAGTAACTCTCCAAAAAGAGCATCATTAATAACAGAACTGGTGTTAGAATCACATCTCTTAATACCATGACTTTAATTTATTGAGGACACTGTGAAACATACAAGAAAAAAAAAATGAAATCATGGGCCTGGTTTTGCCAAGAAAAATTCAGATTTTCCTCAATTGCAAGGATAAAAAGAACAACATTAATGCTGTTTCTTCAGCACAGAATACTTTTTCCTGACCTTCTCCTTCTTTGGAAATCTCTACCCATCCTTTAGAGTGGAAATCAGAATTTAATTTATGGAAGAAATCACCCTTCACCTCCAGATTAGATTAACTTTCCTATTAAAGTTTGTCATTCCAGACCAACTTTCTCTTGTAGAATCTATCACAACTACAATTAAATCATAAATAATTCATGATTTTCCTAATAGAACATAAGCTAACTTCTGTCTGTCTGGTTCTTTACTGGATGTATAGTACATAAAGCAGTACCTTATATAAAAATCCCTCCATATTTATTGAGTAACCAGTAAGTGGATAGTAGGATAGATCATCAAATTATTATTTAAGCAGTACTGAATCACATTCACCAAAAATACTATTAGCTCTCCTTTGTCTAAAAAATCTATAAAGAAACTTTCAATTCAAGATCATTCATTATTATAAGCATTTCCTTTATTGATTTACAAATCAGTGAAATGGCAATAGAAGTACACAATAAGTAATGAAATACACCCCAAAAATGCAAAATATGCCATTGATGAAGGGAAAGCTTTCTGGTAGACAGAATGCACATGACAATGTAAATGGCAGATGAATCAGATCAAAGGAGATTACAAACCAAAGCATTCACAGAAAAAGACGAATGCAGAGATGGGGGTTGTTTCACCTGGTGAAGACCTGAAAAGATTTCAAGGGTGGAGTCGGCAGATAGTGAAAATAGAAAAGGAGTATGGGGAAATACCATGTATTAAATGCAAGGTTATCGAGAAACTATGAGGATCTGCTCCCAGGTACACCCCTAAAAAGTACTTCATGAAGACACAGATTTTCCTAGTGGCCAATCTCAACATCAGTGTTAGGAATGGGGAGATAATCACATGAAAGCCTGCAGAAACCCTGTTCCTCCGTGGTAGACCATGAGAACGCAGTGGGAAGGAAAGCAGCTTCGCCTAGAGAGAGACCACGGTCATGTATTTCCCACCAGCGCAGAGAATCTAAGCAGAGAATGCTTACATTTGTGGCATTACAGATCAAGGAGTCCTTGGATATTCTCCAATTTTGCAACAAAATGGTAGACTTTTGGCTTACAAAATCTACACACTTGAAGAAAACCCATATCCAGGTATGCTACCAAGGGTGAACTCTTGCAGATATGCAATCCATGCATCTCATACATCTCATACGATTTGCAGATGTATGAACTGTGACGACTTAGGCTAATCAGCCTAAGTCTTTATCCATAAACACCAGCAAACAGGGATAACCACACTAATAAAAGTAACGACGTGAAAAAGAAACAACCAGTTTTCAAGTTTTAAAACCAGAATCATAGGCCAAATATCAATGTTGTAAGGAAAAGACAATACTACTCTTCAATCAATCAATCAATCAATCAATCAATAAAACCTAGTTTGGGGTGCCTGGATGGCTTAGTTATTTCAGCTCAAGTTATGATCTCAGAGTGGTGGGATCCAGCCCTGCCTTGGGCTCCACGTTCAGCTGGGACTCAGCTTCAGGGTTCTCTCTCTGCCTCTCCCCCTGCCCCTCTCCCAGTGTGCTGGGCCACACGCATGCTTTCTCTCTTTCTCAAATAAATAAATCTTTAGGGACACCTGGGTGGCTCATTTGGTTAAGTGTCTGCCTTTGGCTTAGGTCATGGCTCCAGGGTCCTAGGGTCAAGCAATGTGTGGGCTTCTTGCTCAGGAGAGAGCCCAGTGCTCCCTGTGCTTATGCTTGCTCTGACAAATAAGTAAATAAAAAAAAAAAAAGAAATCTTTAAAAAAAAACTACTTTTAGGCTAAGAGAGATTACAGAAGATTATCACTGAAAAGTCTTCTGTCTAGGATTTAGACAGCTGGGAAGAATATTGTGTTCCCCAAAACAATAAATAGATAAATAAATAAATAACAAAAAAGTGCTGAATAACTTTTTTAAAAATTCTAATTTTTCTCAAACCTGTCAGAAAGATGAATTTGCAATGTAATCCTATAGCCTAAAATTCAAGAGAAGACAGATCCTTCCTCAGAGAGATGGGATGTAATCTTTGACTCACCTGTGGCACAACAAGGGAGGAAGAAATTCAAGTATCATACAAGCAGGTTGTAAGATTATAAGAATCCAGTAAATTTATTTTAATTGTTCTATCAGTCAGCATCCTCCAGAGAATTAGAAGTAATTGGCAAGTGAGAAGGAGAAAGAAAGAAAATTTAAGGAGTTGGCTCACACATTTATGGAGGCTGGCAAGTCTGGAATCTGTAGGATAAACCAGCCAGATGGAAACCCAGGGAAGAACTGATATTTTAGGTCACTACAAAGGCCTCTGATGGCAGAACTCTCCCGGCTCAGAAGAGATCAGACTTTTGTTTTATTCGGGCCTTCCACTGATTAGATGAGGCCAAGCCATACAGTGGAAGACAATTGGCCTTACACAAAGTTCACCCATTTAAATGTGAATCTTGCCCAAAAACACTCTCACAGAAACATCCAGAGGAACACTTGACCACATATGTGGGCACTGTGGTCCAGACAAGTTGACATATAAAATTACCCATCCTGATGGGGCACCTGGATGGCTCAGTGGGTTAAGCCTCCGTCTTTGGCTCAGGTCATGATCTCAGGGTCCTGGGATCGAGCCCCATATTGGGCTCTCTGCTCAGCTGGGAGTCTGCCTCTCCCTCTTTCTCTGCCTGCCTCTCTGTGATCTCTACTTGTGATCTCTCTATCAAGTAAATTTTAAAAAACAATCACCCATCATGATAACTAAAGCCTGAATGTGGGTTAGCAGGAGAGAACAGAACGCTGGGAAGCTGTAAGCACAGGAGATTTTGTTCCTACTCTCTTCCAATGACCTCCATTGGTGCTCATAAACAAGACCCAGGGCAAAGTGGGAGGCTGAGGAGAGCCTTCCTTGGTAGGCAGGTCTAGAGGAATAAAGAGATGATCATGGTGCGAAAAGCCTAAAGCTCCAAGCCTAAAAGTCTTGGTGAAATAAAATTCTAAAACACCTTAAACATAAAAGGAAGTTCTACTACCCTGGGGACTTTTCATTATGGCTAAAAAAGTAAAAGAGAAAATCCTACTCCTGACAGCGGGGCAACACACATTCCTGCATCCAGAATTCCATACAGTAGCATCCCATACCAATCCCATATGTACTCATGAGGAAAGGCAGAAAAACTGTTCCGGCACAAAACCTGCAAAATATATAAGGCAGAGGCTGGCTGGCACAGGGACAAGGAGTAGGATCACAGAGGAAGCTCCACCCTTGAGAGGCAGGGACATGCAGCCCACTTAGGACTAAGGCTGGATCAGGACAAGACACAACACCAGCAGGCTAAAAATAGCCAGACATGCAATAACATTTCTGGAGGAGAGGAAAAAGTGTGAAGAGATACTCACGTCATGGCACAAGAAAAAATGAAGTCCGAGGGTACAAGAAAATCTCAAGAAAAACTCGGGGCGCCTGGGTGGTTCAGATGGTTAAGCATCTGCTTTGGGCTCAGGTCATGATCTCTGGGTCCTGGGATTGAGCCCTGTGTCAGGCTCCTGGCTCAGCAGAGAGTCTACTTCTCCCTCTCCCTCTGCTTCTCTCCCCTGCTCATGTTCTCTCTGTGTCTCTCTCAAATGACTAAATAAATAAATAAATAAATAAAATTTAAAAAAGAAAGAAAGAAAATCTCTCCAGCATACCAGATTCAACATAAACGCAAGGAAACAATAGAGCAATTTGACCCTGGTCTTGCATCAAGAGTAAATATAGAGACAAAAATTCCAAATTCAGCTCACCTCCTGACTACATAGATCCAACACCTTATACTAATGACACAGCAGAAGACACCTACACATTTCCAGGCCTAAATCTCATTTATCTCTGTCCATTCTTACTACACATTATATCCATAGCTTAATAAAAAATTAGGAGATGTACACACAGCAAACAACTCACTGTCAAGAGATACAGAAGTCAGTAGAATTGGGCTCAGAGATTACTCAAATGTTCAATTCTATAGTAGAGAATGGCAGAGCGGAAGAAAAAAGAAAGTATAAGAAGCAATTTTAATAACTGAAATCCAGGCTCAAGCCGTCAGATTTTAAGGGAACTTTATATGCACAGCATAATGAATTTGAAACAAACCAATCCTAGGTTCATCCTAATAAAACTCAGAATGCCAAGTATGAATTAAAATGTATACAATCATGTAAAAAAAATGAGTTTACCTTCCCAAGAATAAAAATAAGATTTGCATTTGCATTTTCCATCAGCATTACTGGAAACTAGAAAATGTAGCAATGTCTTTAAAATTCTGAAAAAAAGAGATTTTGAATCTAGAACACTACATTCAAAATATCAGATTTGATTTTGAAAGCAACAGGCAGACATTTGCAGCTAAAATACTGTGAAGATGACCTGAAGGAATATCCAAGAAAAATGTCCTTCTTTTTAAAAGATTTTATTTATTTATCTGGCAGATAGAGATCACAAGTAGGCAGAGAGGCAGGCAGAGAGAGAGGGGGAAGCAGGCTCCCTGCTGAGCAGAGAGCCCGATGTGGGGCTCCATCCCAGGACCCTGAGATCATAACCTGAGCCGAAGGCAGAGGTTTTAACCCACTGAGCCACCCAGGCGCCCAAAGAAAAATGTTTTAAAACATGATCACTTTTTCCAATGTTGACAGAGGAATCCAATTCAAACAGGCCAAATAATAAGTATGATTAAAATGTTGCATGTTCTAAATTATAATGTGTATTTTAATTAGATCATTAGGTGATCTGTATGCATGTCAAAGCTTGACAAACATTAGTGTGAGTGCTCTAAATGGCTAGTTTATCATATCACAAATCAATTGATAAATTCAAAAGTTGACAAATCAAGAAGTCAAATTTCAAGAATGACATTTAGGATCACAGGCAGAGGGAGTAACAAGTTGAACTAAAAATAGAATTTTTTTTTTTTTAAGAAAAGAGACAGTTATTACCTCTAAAAAGCAAGAGTATAGGGTGACGTAGAGGTAGATTTTTACTTTTCAGATTCCATTATTGGAAGATTTTGTGTTTAAATGTTATTTTTATAGCTATTATAAAGATAAAGGAGTGGGAACCCCAATGATTACACAATATTCATTGCTGCATAGCTGTTCTAAACCTGTTAACTATTTAATTTGTTTACTTAAATTTGGTGTAGTAGACCAGATAATCATTACACTCAAATCAAGTTTACACAAAATAAATAGTATTAAAATGAAGCATAGAATAAGATTTACAACTATAGTCAAAGTTCTATTTGTTTTTAAAGTATTCAATACAATAAAATTCCATTGCAGTTCAACAAAAGTCTTTGACGGTTTCTTAGATTTGATGGGAACAGAATTGGACTTGGAAATGTTTGCCTTTGGGAACAAAAACAATTATTGTTGAAAAATAGCTATTCATTGTTTATATCATACCGTAATAAAGTTCCAAATAATAGACCATTATTTCCATACATTCGTAAATTGCAAGTAGTAGCTATCACCCATGAATCCATGTTTAAACCAGAGCAGTTCTAAAATGAGATTAATCCCAATGCTCTGCTCTAAACCCTAAAAAGAATTAACCATTTTCTTGTCTTTATTATTGAAATAAACCCATGCTATTTATAATTTCCTGTATTGAATTGTATTGAATTCAATTGTATTGAAAAATACAAACAACTACTTTTCATTAGTCAGCTGTGCTATGGTAATCAACAACTTCCAAATCTCAATAGGTTCGGAATGCTATACTAATAGAAACCCATCCCAACCCAACACCTGCTTATGGGGAAATGTACTCAAAGATGTTTTTATAGCAACAGACATTTATTCCTCACTGCTGTTTAAACGCTGGCAGCTATAGGTCTCTGCTTCTCAGGTACTTTTTCTTTTTTAAAGATTTTATTTAGTATTTGACAGACAGAGATCACAGTAGGCAGAGAGGCAGGCAGAGAGAGAGAGAGGAGGAAGCAGGCCCCCCGCCAAGCAGAGAGCCCAATGTGGGGCTCCATCTCAGGACCCTGAGATCGTGACCTGAGCTGAAGGCAGAGGCTAAACCCACTGAGCCACCCAGGTGCCCCTTCTCAGGTCCTTTTATTCAAGGACCCAGGGTGAAGGTGAGGCATCTACCTGGGACATATAGTTTGCAGGGAAGGGGGGATAATAACCAGAGAATTGGCAGAAACAGACACAACAGCCATTGAAGATTTGTGCTTGGATGTGATATATTCAACTTCTGATCACACTCCCTTGGCCAAAAGGCCAATGTCTGTGGGGAAGGAATTTCAGTTTCAGCAGGACACACAGCAATTTGCATAGAAATGGATAGGAACCGGGACACCTGGTTGGCGCTATCACAGTTTAGTGTCCACAACTCTTGGTTTCTGCTCAGATCATGATCTCAGGGTCCTGAGATCGAGACCCATGTTGGGCTCCAAGATCAGTGCAGAATCTGCTGCAGATTCTCTCTCCCTCTCCCTGCCCCTACTTCCCCTCCCTTACTCACAAGCCCAAAAGCTCTCTCTCTCTCAAATAAATAAACCTTAAAAAAATAAAAAAAGAAATGGATAGGAATCATAATCTTCTTCCACAACAGAGAAGTAAATTTTGGGAAACACTAATATTCTGTAATCCCTTTCTTTTCCTTTAACATGCATGCTCACCCGAGAGATGTTCTGAGGTCATACCTCAGATAATGAAGTATTCCACAGAGGGATGGGAAAGCTGCAGGTATTGAATTCCTGTAGAAAGTATGGCTTGAGTAAATTGATAATGAAACATTTTTAATCTTAACTTGACAAAAATCCTGCATTTTTTGTTAAACTGATGCCATCCCAATTTATCATTTAACTATATGATTAAATAATGGATTTATGAAGATTTTCGTATGGCATTTTTAAAAGGACAATAAAAAATAAGAAATACAGGACATGTTTCAATTAATCATGGTGTTAAACTGGGATCCAATTTGACATCAGATGAGATCTGAATATCGATTTTTTCAACTGAGGAGAGAGAGCTTTTTAATTCCCATCAGATCTGTGCAAAATAGGACGAGCTCAGAAAGAATTTGTATGAAACATTAGAATTTGTCAGACTATGTGATTTTTTTCCATTTATATGCAGAATATATGCTAGCTAGAATGCAGAGTCTAAAACTTTGTCAATATCATTCTGCCACATTTATTAGTTAAGTTGCCCTCTACCTCTTATCCAAAAAGCTATCGTCTTCAATCCACAGATTGTCTGATGGTAAAATTCTGACAATACTGAACTATTGATACAAAGGGTAATATTTTCACCTGGATAGAGGATAGAAAATGGGAATAAAAAATTGCTATTTGATGGTTTTTATTTATAAAATTCAAAGCTTAAAGTGTTGCTGTTTTTATACACCCCGGCCACACACTAATACTGAGAAGGTACTGATTGCTCTGAATAAGCAGTAAACCTCTAGGGATAAAATTGTACCCTACTGATAGTCACTTCTTTTTTTTTTTTTTTTTTACTATTTTGCATTCACACACAAAGCTGTACAGTAAGGAAAATGTCCCTTTCTTCTTGAATTTTAAGGCAAAATACTAAATAGATGTAAGCTTTCCAATGTAAAAACATTGATACAGAGCTAATTTCATTTTCTTCATCATCATGGATATTATAATAGATGAAATAAATCTCATGTAGAAATATAAAATATATCTCCACCCATGGGGGTGGGGATAGGAACATACCAAAGTTTTTGAGGCACTAGAAAATAGGGCAGTAAAAATAACACTGTAACTTTTTCCAACTCTATTTCATTTTGTAAAAATCCAGTTCATATATATAGAGAACACTGAAAAAGTTTCTGGCATGAGGAGCAGTATATTACAAACAGTCCTATATTTGAATCTCAGCTGTGTCACTCCGGGAAAGGCAATTAAGCTGTCTGAGCTTCATGTATTAAGTGGAGAAGCGAAGACATACATTGACATATTGTAAGAATTAGAGAGAATGCATAGCATAGATTTTAAGCACAATTCCAAACAAGTGGAATTCAATTTTTGCAAGTCTTCATTGTTGTGATGGTTGTCTTTAATGTTTAGTAATATGTAAAAGTATGAAAACTTCAAGAACCTACTCTGGTGCTAATTTTAGAGTCCATTCAAAACATTTTGGGAGTGTGCTCTAGACAGGGCAATGTGTTAAAGGCTAGGAGAGATACAAAAAAAGGTGGGGGGGAGGGACAGGCTTGTTTCTTCCGTCGTAAATGTGAGATTGAAAAGCAAGAAGGGACACCTGGGTGGCTCAGTTGGTTAAGCGGCTGCCTTCGGCTCAGGTCATGATCCCAGCGTCCTGGGATCGAGTCCCACATCGGGCTGCTTGCTCGGCAGGGAGCCTGCTTCTCCCTCTGCCTCTGCCTGCCACTCTGTCTGCCTGTGCTCGCTCTCTCTCTCTCTCTCTCTGACAAATAAATAAATAAAATCTTTAAAAAAAAAAAAAGAAAAGCAAGAAGACGATTTAGCTAGGGGGGAAAAAGATGGGTTATTTGGTTATCACTTCTGTGATTGAATAAAAAGGAGAGTTCTGTGCATTCTGGATGTTTCAGCAGGTGTGAGAGAAGCAGCAGTCTTTCTCAGGGCTTCTTTTTGATCATAGAAGATGTGGTACAATGAGAAATAGATACTTGGTCTTTGTCCCTAGTTCCTGACACAGAGCTCTCAAATCCTACATAATTTCCTAAGTCACAGGAGTTCCTAATCTAATAAGACAACCCTTGGTGAGCCCCTAGATAGCTTCAGGATGGGGACTGGTCACCGGAAAGACCAAAGCCTGGTCTGAGGCTTTCAGTCCTACCTCTCAGTCTCTGGAGAAGGGAGAGAGAGAGGGGAGGTTTAGTCAGCACCTATGGTCCCTGGTTTAATTCATCATGTCTATGTAGTGCAACCTCCAGAACATACACTACATGACCAGGTTTGCAGAGTTTCCAGGTTAGTCAACATATGGAGGGGCTGGCAGGGTGCCACCCTCCCCCTCTCACACACCTTGACCTATACATCTCTTCCATCTGACTTTCTGAGTTGTATCCTTTATAATAAATCAGTAATAGCTTGATAATTCTTTAGAATATCAGTAATAATAAATAAAGGGCTTTCCTGAGACCTGTTAACTGTTCCAGCACATTATCAAACCTGAGGCAGGGTGACAAGAATTCCCAATCTCTAGCCACATGGCCAGGAGCACAGGTAGAAATTTGGGACTTGCAATTTGTATCTGATGTGAGAGCGGTCTTGTGGGACTGAGCTCTTATTCTGTGGGATTGGCATTAACTCTAGAGAGTTAATACCAGAATTAAACTGTAGGACACCCAATTCATGTCCAGACAATTAAGAGAACTGGTTGGTATGGGGAAAAACCTCTACATATTTGGTGTCAGGAGTTTTAAAGGGAAAGGAATTAGAAACAGTATGTAAAGATAAAAAAAAAAACAACAAAATAAACTTGTCGGCAGATATTCCAGCTATTTCCTATTCTTTTAAAAGAAATGGAATACTAGGTAGATAGGATTCCAAAGCAATTTGATAAACAGGATACAAAATGGTATATGTTTTTTTAATTGACTTGCTTAGTCATGAAATTTTAATGGTGCTTTGAATTCCCAAGGGGTTAGGAGTAGGGTAAGATGCTATCCATGTGTTATCCTAGACGTTATTAACAATAGGATAAATTAAAATTGGAAGAGGTATGATGAAAAACAGCTAATGGTTAGTTCAGGGAAGAGTTAAAATCTTATCTAGGGTTTTATATATTTTTTTATTTTTTTCTGATATGTTTGTATACGAAGAATCAATCATTAAACATTACATTGGCTTATATTTTATACTGAAATTGTAATAAGCAACAACTCAAGTCAGAACCGCTGAGTGCCAAAGATAGTCAGAATTTCCAATGAGCCCAACAACACCAACTTTAAAATAAAATGTGCAAATGTCAAAAGGGCATATAAGGAATAGTAATAAGAATAGAACTGTCTGCAAAAGAAACGTTTGCCTAATAATGGCTTTAAAAGTTTTATTTTAATTCAGTGATAGAAAAATAACAGATTTTAATTATACTTAGAATTACTGAGTCTAAAGATAAAGATAAAAATCTTGAAAGGTGCTCTTTTACAATTATGTGGGAAATATCACATATGGTTTCAAGAATATAGAGACCAAACTTTTGATATTTCTTGATATATGCAACCATTTCATATTTGTCTAATTAACACATAAAACATGATAAAAGACTAAAATCCCACAGTCCGCACTCCCATTAACTAGACTGTAATACATTCTATTAAATATATAAACAGCAAATTCTGACCCGGCCATAAATAAAAGATTGTATAATCGCTTTCTAAGGAGTTGTCAAACTAATGAAGAAAAACAAAATGAAAGAAATAGACCTAATACTAATGTTCGCTTTCCAAAATGGTAAGCCAATAACTATTTTATTAACTTGTTGTAATTAACACGAAGAACATGCATACACTCATTTAAAGAGCCAAACTATAAATAATATAAAGCCCATTTGTCTGGGTACCTTGGAAAAATATTTTTTGGCCATTTACATATTTTATACCAAAAAAATTCTTAGTCACAGTTTCTAATACCAAGGCAAAATGATTCTTTACATGGAGTGAGAAGATCCCTAGGAAATGTGACATGTAAAGAGAATCAGGTTTTAAAAGCTTAACTCCTGTTTTAAAAGCTTTTTATTAGAACAGATATAAACAGTACTGGACATAAGCAGTACCAGAGAGAAATAGTTTCTTTTATTAGGTTAACATAAGGCCACAAATTCATCATTGGACAGTGTGTTCGTGTTATTCCTTCACTCAGAGTGTGTGCTATGATTTTCTGTTAATCCCTATTCTTTCCTCTCTTTCTCTCTTCTTCCTGATTTCAAGTGTTCTTTTGCAAACACTCAACTGCTATTTCTAGTAAAAATTCTGTAGTTCATAACTTTTATAAAAAACATTTCCCCTCCAAAGGACAATGATGGAAATGAAAATAAAAAGAGAAAAAAGTGAGTATGTAACTAACAGTCTCATAGTTAAACAGCAGTACCTAAAGTACCATCATGATCATAGTTCTTGAGGAAGATGAAAATTAAGAAGGAAAACCATTCTAAATATAAAAATAAAACCTAACAAAGAAAAGTTTAATTTATCAATTAAAGTAACTAACAGCTTTGAAGAAGTAATTAAGAACAAAAATCTCCTGTATAATGAAAATAAAAATTACATACGGAAACCAACTGTTCTAGAAGATTATATAAGGGAAACAAAACTGCACTTTAAGAATTAATGAACACCTATCAAGTATTAAGTCAGCAGTAAGGATACTAATTTTAATGATGATAATGGCGTAGCTTGTTTTTGTTTGTTTGTTTCAACCAAGAAGAGAATTAATTTGCTAATTGAGAGCACTACATTATAAGGTGTTCTTTTTCTAGAAACTTATTTCCATTTCACTGTTCCTATATTCAAGAGAATACATAAGACATATCTGGTGACCCAGTTCTTAGTTCACTTCGAAAGATTCCTTAGTCAGAAGTCTCTAACTTCCCCAGGCTCAGAACAAAAGAAGTGATGGGATCATCTCATCTGTATTAGAGAAAAATTTGAGACTATAAACTTTATACCCCACAGAGCCAGCAATAATTGCAACAGAGAGGTGGGGAAAATATTAGGAATCATGAAAAAAGTAATTCCGAATAGTTGAGTTCTCACTAATCACTGTCAGGAAGCCAGTGATGATTAAAAGTGTTCAGAGGGCCATCAGAACCTGGCAGGCCAGAGGGCACTGATTTTCAATTCACAGCTCACAATTCACGTGAGCATTTCATTTGAAAAGTGCATGACCCAGTCCTGAAGGAATATTTTACATATTATTTGCCTTGAACTCAACCCACCCTTCCCCCCCCCCAGTCAAAAACCCCCATGATTTCAGGACATCTTTCTCAAGAAAATATATTATCCTTTTAGTGTGACAATAAAGAAACCAACATTCTAGGTACATTCTACTTGGAGTATATTGAAATTGAAAATGGTGGTTAAGTCAAAAATATGTAATTAACCCTAGGTTCAATCCACATACTGCAAAAAAAATGATAATGTACTAAAGAAGGACTATTCAAATCACAAATAGGAAAAATGATTAAGTGTAGCTCTCAATGAGACCTCTGGTATTATTTAACTCAGAGCATCATCAACAATGTTTTAAAGCTGATGGAAAGACTCTAAGAAATTAAATTAGCCATTAGTAAACCAATGAATAAACCACCATGTAGATGATACAGTGAGATATAAGGTAACATTCCTTTGAGAATTAGCACTTAGTGACGAATGATTTTTTTTTTTGCATTTTTAAAATTCAAAATAGAACCCAAAGTACCAATCCCAAACATAGTATCTATAATTAAAACTTGGAAATTCAACACAAATAGTTACCACTGGAACTGTAAGTTAACATTCATTCAATTTTTAGCAGATCATGTAGCTGAAAATTCGCTATCCTATACCTTACCTTCTTCTTCTGTAAAATGGGTAAAAGAATACATAATAAATAAGGTTGCAATGGGGATTAAGTGAGCCAATATATGCAAAGTGATTACTTTGGTACCAAGTAAAAACTCAAATAATAGTACATATCATTACTCCAATTAAAAAAAAAAAAACTCTGCCAATACTGGCTAGACTTGATTACTTTTCATACATTTTCCTTAACCCTCTAGCATCCTTGAAAAATTCATTATCCCCGCTTTATAAAAAACAGGCACAGACAGATCCAATAGCTTAGAGAATTAGTAAGTAGAGAAATTCAGATGAAAATGAATGTTTGGGGCACCTGGGTGGCTCAGTGGGTTAAGCCTCTGCCTTCAGCTCAGGTCATGATCTCAGGGTCCTGGGATCAAGCCCTGCATTGGGTTCTCTGCTCAGCGGGAAGCCTGCTTCCCCCTCTCTCGCTGCCTGCTGCTCTGCCTACTTGTGATCTCTGTCTGTCAAATAAATAAATAAAATCTTTAAAATAAATAAATAAATAAATAAAATAAAATGAATGACCACAAAGCCCACTTAGCTTCAACTACACAAGTGGTTCTCAAACTTCAGTGTAATAAAAAGCTTGGAAAGCTTGTCAAAAATAGTTGCTGGATGTGATCACCAGAAGTTCTGATTGAGAAGACTAAGGGGATAGCCATGAATTTGCATTTATAACCCTAGTGCTTATATGATGCTGGTGCCCCTAGTCGAAGCAACACATTTTAACTGAACCATACCATAGAGTCTCTCAGAAAATGCAGGATAAATTGGTGGTGATTGCATCCCTCTTAGAAGGCCCTTTTTAAAAACCTGTAGATGGATATGTGAAAAAGCTAGATAATTCATCTGTATTCAATTTCATCATTTAAAAATCCAGGCTGAAGACTGGTTTTAGGGCAAAATGTATTTCCCTTTATTAAATGGAGTTCTGAATCCCCTCCCTTCAAAAACAAAAACATTTCAAAACAATCATGGTTTCCTAAATTCCTGAGTAAGCCAAATAACAGAATTTTCAGAGAAATCTCTGAACAGAATGATTTTATGAGCTATATAGTTAGAACTGAAGAATTGGTAAAGTATACAAATGAGCACGATATTCATGGTAGAATGCTACTGTCTGTACTGCTCTAGATAGATAGCACACTCAACACCTGTAATGATTTCAAATGGTTCTTGGTAAGGATTTTGAACTAACTATTGATTCATTTCTGTGCAGGCACTATTATATGGATGAAGGTTTCAATTACTCTAATTTAAATACTTGGAGAAAAGGATTCAACAATCTTGCTGAGTAGAAGATATTATCTTTAAAAAAAAATACGTATCTAAATATATCTTTGGTCAAAGAACCACTGGGAGGACCAACGAAGAGAAAGCATGCAATTAATTAAATAAACAATGGTTCTTTCTGTGAAATCTGAGACGGGTCATCATGTATTCACTCCTGCCCACCTGAACTCTTTTGGTGATGGGAAATTCATCAGGCTGTGTATTTTACTTCTATTTATTAGAAAGTTTTCTCATTTATTCTATGCACTTTGTCTGGGGTCCATGCAAACTCCTTCCCCAATGTAGCTGATCTACAAGGCTGAAATCCTAAACAAACATTTGCATATCATTAATAAGTACATCTACCATCAACTCAGCAACTCAAAACAGGTCCACAACCATTGATTTAGACCATGAATTCTGCCCTCTTGCAAAACCTCATTCCGCCGACTTGTGCCATTGGGAATTTTATAGCCTAAAAATTTGGTACCTCTTCAGTTTATCAACCTTCTCATTACTTTGAAAGCAGCCATCTTCTCCTCCCCCAACGGACTGGTCTTCTCTTTCACACACTGAACGTTTCCAGTTGTCTCACCATTCCAGTTTGATGTGCTTTCCAGATACTTGAATTTTTCTCTTCTCCAGGATCACTAAATATATATCTTGAGGCATCTTAGTAACCACAATATTTTTATGTAACTGAATTTATGTAATTAATTTTTTCTCAATGTAAATCATACCCAGTGTAAACTAAAATGCAGCTTATTGTCCAACCAGTATTTATAATAAGTGAAGAGAGCACTATCATATGGTTTCACTTATATGTGAAAGAGATAGCATGGAGGACATTAGGAGAAGGGAGGGAAAATGAAGGCAGGGGCATCTCAGAGCGGGAGAGGATCCATGAGAGACTATGGAATCTGGGAAACAGAGTTTTAGAGGGGAGGCTTGTCGGGGGATGGGTATTAAGGAGGGCATGTATTGCATGGAGCACTGGGTGTTACACACAATGAATCATGCAACAGTACATCAAAAACTAATGGTGTTAAAAAAAATGATGTACTGTATGGTGACTAACATAACATAATAAAATTAAATTAAATGAAGTAAAACAAAATAAAAGGTAAAATTTTGTGTATTCCCTAACATTAGCACTGCTTTCTTTGGCCTAATGCTTAATTTCATGGCGGGGGCGGGAGGGAAGTCTTTCAACCATTCCAAAAATACTTTGCATTTTTCACTTGCTCTGTGTCAATGTACTTAAATGAATTTCAAAATTAGTTATACACCCACACAAAATAGAAGAGTATACATTAATTGATACACACAGGAGTCTTCATGCTTAATCTAATTAAGCATTCTATTGTTCTTGATGGCAAAAAATTTAAAAACCTTTCCTTCTAACTTGAAAGAATTTTCCAGGCAACCTGCAGCAGCAATTTTTAAATCATCTTGCTTCTAACCTACACATTGTGCTGTGAGGTTAAACAAAAATATAGGAGGGCCCAGTGATGATATTGATGATATTGATTATAAGAACAGACACAAATAAAGGGAAAAAGGACTCTGAGAACAGAGAGGATAGAAAATACCCAAGTGGACTACAAATTGTCCTGTTTTTAGGGATAGTGATTATAGCCCATGGCCATTTGGGGAACTATGTGTAAGACATTTATTATTTCTAATGTTATTTAAAGGCACTAAAAGTTGGTCTGACAAAAAATAAATAAATAAATAAATAAATAACATATTTAGGTTAACAATCAATAAGGATTACCCATGAATTTCCCAGCTTATTCATCTATTGCTCACTTGGCTAAGGTTCAAAGGAACCCCAAATACAAGTGAATTTTAATGAGGAAAATGAAAGAGCACAACAGTAAATGTTTGATGATGGATCAAACTGAGAATTTTGCTCTGGATCTGACACCTTTGTAAGATCCATAATAATACTAATCATAATTTTACTAAATATAACACATTTACTGAGGACTCATATTGTGACAATGTGCTTAGTATAGGAAGTCAATTACCTCATTTACAACTTGGAGCCATTAATTAGGTCAGGGGTTGCCAAACTGGATCCTAGGGGCCAAATCTGACCTACCATCTGTTTTTGTAAAAAAAAAAAAAAAAAAAGTCTTATTGAAATGCAGTCATATTCATTTACATATAGCATCTGTGACCGCTTTCACCCTACAAAGGCAGAGTCGGGTAGTTGTAGCAGATCATGTGTTCAGCAAAGCCTAAAATATTTGTTTATTTAGCCTGCGACAGGAAAAGTCTGCCAAATCCTGAAATAGATGCTATCAATTTTACTTTTATTTTCAGTTGAAAAAACTAAGGTATCCAGTCTATTGCGGTTGACCGGATTATGGTATCTGATTGTCCCTGAATGACAATACACAGTTCATGGTCCAAGTTACAAGCATATACCAAATGACCTTCTCAATGAGAAAGAATATGTGTAGTTCTTCCTTCTATGCCCCACATCCTGCAGACAACAGTGAAGTCACAATATGTGAATTTTAGAAAGCTTAAATTAATGGATGAAATTTGGATTTTGAAACGTATTAATTCAAACTGAAGAACGGGAAAAAAGGGAACAGAGTACATTTATCTTACATATCTGCTCCTCAGAAAGTTCTTCCCTGACAGCCTTCTCTGAAGAACTATGGCAATAAATTCTCAGCCCCTGTCTCTGCATCACCCTGGTTATTTAATTAATAGCACTTCCCACAAATTTTAGCTGTCCAGTTTGTCAACTTGTTGTGTATCTTCTTCAATTTAGATGTAAGTTTCATGAGAACAAGGATTGTATCTGTCTTGTCCATCACAGTATCTCCAATGCCTAGTACTGTTAGTGCTCAAGAATACTTGAAGAATGATAGGCAGAGAAAGAGATGGGGGAAGGAATAAGAAAAGAGAATAAGTCATATTCTCAATAGATAAAGAACTGGGATAAAAACTTTTGGGGCAAAGGAAAAAAAATGAACATAGCAAAGAAAATGCTTGCTTTGCTCTTCTATTGTTTATTGCTATAAATAGAGTTAGATAATAGAATAGATAATGGAACAGATGATAGAAAGAAAGAAAATAAGATATCCTCAAAGAAAGACTACAGAAGGAATAATTTGTAAGGAGTATCATTCCTCTAAATATCGATCAATTTCTTTCATCTAAATGAGTCATTTACAAGCAAATTCTTGCATAAAACTATCTTACGATGTACGGGAAAACAAGAAATAGAGTTCTAAACCTGTAATTCCTGAATATTAGAATTTTAAGGGACAAATTTCCATTAAGAGCTAACTAAAATTGAACTACTAAATAGGGTTTTGGTCTAAAACTAAGCAAGAGTAAAATGGTCCAATGAGTCATGAAATTTTATGAAACTGGTAAAAATACTCTATCTAAATAGTAGTCCTTGAATCCAAAATGATGCTATCTTGTTTTCAGAAATAATCCAGTTATCTTTGGACATTATCAAAAGTTGCAAGGACAACCTCTACATAGAAAAGTATTGAGAAATTTTTTAAGTGTTTTGAGATTAGAGTCTATGTATGCTACCCCCTGATGTCCTACCACTAACATGGTGCTAAGAATGTCCATCCATGGGGTGCCTGGGTGGCTCAGTGGGTTAAAGCCTCTGCCTGCGGCTCAGGTCATGATCCCAGGGTCCTAGGATCGAGCCCCACATCGGACTTTCTGCTCAGCAGGGAGCCTGCCTCCCCTCTCTCTCTGACTGCCTCTCTGCCTACTTGTGATCTCTGTCAAATAAATAAATAAAATCTTAAAAAAAAAGACATCTGATTAAAAAAAAATGTCCATCCATTCAACAAATAAACGGATAAGTATTTCTCAGTACTACTACTCTGTAGCCCATGCTGTCATACATTGGAAGGCATGCCTCCTTCTAGGGTATCCCACTCTCATGGGGAAGGCAGGTAAGCAAACATGCTATTTCTTTAATGCAAGAACCAATACAGATATAATCTCAGAGTGCTAAGAGAGGAAGACCTAAATAAACAAGGCTGTGAATGAAGATCACACAACCCACAACAAGCAAAGTCTATCCAATTTGCTACAGCAAGGGGTCAGCCACCACCCCTCATGTTTGGCAGAGACTCAAAGGTAGGCAGACCAAATAGCTTTCTAGTGGAAACGATGGGAAGGCTTCAGGTACGCCATTACTGGAGGCTACTGGCATGAGGAAGTTGCAGAAGGGCTAAGTATGTGATTGGCTAGGGGTTATATATTTGGCTTTCTCCAGTTGCCCCTAAGAAGCAAGGGCAAAAATAAGGAAAGCCATCAGTTACTGGTCACCTGTACTGACTGCTGCTATGCTGACTCTGTGGGTCAGTTTTATTTTTATATATGGTGTAGCCTTTGCTATTGGTGTACTCAATCTCTCAAATTCATATTGATGGTGACAAAGAATTAACAAGTTGCACTCCTGTTCCAAACAGTATGTCCCCCAATTTCCTTCTCTTACAAAGTGAATGTATCTTACATTTTTAAAGCTTCATATAAAAAGAGTCATTTGTTAATGAAAGCTTGCTTGATTTCCAAAAAGACAAGAGTTATAATACAGATAGATCAGTGTTACTGCAGAGAAAATTGTAAATCAATAGATCGGACAATTCAGAAGCTTATAATAAAATTATTTTTTAACCTAAATGAACCTGAAACCTCAACTCATAATAGTTATACTAGCACATTAAATGATAACATTTTAAATTAAAAAAGATGTTTATAGTTAACAAAGTAGGATGCTCCACCATCATCTAACAGTCATAGTCTCATATATCCCCCTCGTTCCTATAATTTCCTCCTGGAAAACCTGTGTTTTAGGTGCACAAGTCTACATTTGTTTTTTATCTTCATTTATCTTAATTCTCAAAGAAACAAGGGTTTACAAAAGAAGAAGAAGAAGAAGAAGAAGAAGAAGAAGAAGAAGAAGAAGAAAAGCACAACAAAAGCCTAGTCAACTACCTAAAAACTACTTGAGTCCAGATGGTATAACATGTAGGGGTGTGGGGAAAAACAGTTATATGTACCACACATCCTGTTACTTGCCTCAAGAATACTTAAAATAGCAGATATTTTGCATTTTTGTTATTGAAGATATTGCTGAAGGCTGATTTACAAGTGACAAAAATGATGTTCAAATATACTCATAGTGTGCTTTTATACATGTATCTTCCTCACCACATATATTTTCTTTCTACTGCTCATGGTTTTAAAATGTAAAACACAATTTAATATAAATTTAATGGATCATATTCAATACAGTTTCCCAATTTTATTTATGAATCGTGCCAGTTTTTGCTGTCTTGCCTCAAATAGACTCCAGGAAATGTGTGACTTGCCACAGCTCAAGAACTTAAGTAAAAGCAAATGTGGTCTCTGATGCAAAGTCATATACTTCTCAAGTTATTATAAATTCAGAAGAAAATGATTAGTTCTACTATTGAACAAAATATGCCAGCTCATATTCAATGATCTGGGTTTCTCTATGGAATCACTTTAGGATTGCTATAGCGGGGGCTCTTAGCACTGACTATGTCATAACCACAAACCTTCATTTACCTCCAATTATCTCATATCTTCATAGTTCTCCAAAACAAGGATTGTTAACTTCAAGTTCACACATATCCTTGAAGGAGTCCATAAACCCTGAAATTTTGTAGGAGGGCATATTTTTTTCTTTTTGGAGAAAGGATGCCCATCTATAATTAGATTAAAAAATGTATCAGTGACATCCAGTTGGTTGAGATATTGGGATATATCTAAATCATAATGAAGCTTATCACATAAACAAAAACTTTTGGGATTTATACTAGATAACCAACCTATTAAAAAATGGCTTCAGTGGTTTTTGAGGATGTCGCTAAGAGGTTTCCTCATACATCTGGTGGTGACATTTTTTCTCTTCTATCTCTGTACATTTCTTTAAGATTTAGAGACACTGGTCATTTCAAATAATATTCTATTACCATACTGAATGTTAAATTTACCAAAATACTTTGTCTTTAGTGTTAACATAATTTTACATTTATCTTATGTTTTAATTTGATTTTTTTCTATTTTAAACAAAGTCATAGATTATTTTCACCTATTTATTCTTCCATTCTTTTACTCTATCACTAGTACACAGGCAGGGTTCTTTGTTTCCAACAACAGAATCCCTTCTAAGAAGAAATTGATTTATTAAGGGTATTAGGTAGCTTAAAGAATTTCTATCTCAGCCAAGGAACCAAATTTGGATGCTAGACAGAAGGAAAACTGCAATCAGAACAGAAATTCATTATTATTATAGTGAAAACACTACTATGGCTTCTGCTTACCACTTAATATGCTATGGATCAAATATCTGACAATTACAACAAACTTGAACCAGATTTTCAGCCACATGCTCTTCCAGACCTACTCTCAGTTCTTTTCCACTTTGCTCTCTGTCTCAAGAGGCTGATCTACCAACTTCCATTAATAAGCCAATGACCCATATGGATTCTTCTTGGATGGACCAGAGCAGATACCGGGAGAAGACTGGAGAGAAAAAGAGTGAGTTTATGACATTTATTCATTTGGGTCCCTCCCTCTTCAAGTACGTCGCCTCAGGATGGCTGTTTTGCACTGCACAATTCTTTCTCCCTTTCTACTCCGGTAGAATATCCATTTTTCATTGTCTTGGGATAGGGTTAGAGGGCATCCCTACTGCTGCTAGACCATGGTTCTTGCTGCATTCACTAATACCTCCAACATACTACACAGACCTTTACCAATGATGCCTTTATAAATAGAGTGTCCTTTGTTTACCAAAACTTACCAAAACAATATTTGTATTTTTGTTATCAAAGACCTGTTTTATAGCTACTCTAGAAAAATCAGAATTCTCCCCCTATAGGATGCTCTATTCCTGCACTCAGCTACACATAATGTAATTTTACTTCCAAATTCCAAATCTCAGCTATAAGTCTGCCTGGGAAATCTCAGATAATATGAAGAACATTAGATGCAAGGAGTTCTGGACCTTTAGTTTTATCTTTTACACCTCCACAGCTTAAGAAAGTACACCAGAAGGGAATAGACTGGATATTGCATGAGCCAGCATACCATTATCTACTTCAAACACTGATATTTACACATAAAAATTTATGAAAAGTTGACCCGCTATGAAGTGAGTCATAGTGTTTTCTACAACATTTGTCATGTATATACTTTGTCTATGTTGCTTTATGCAAATATTTAGATTAGTAATCCACGAGAACAACTCAATAGTAACCCAGGATATGCAAGTATTACCAATAGTATATAAAGCTTAAAAGGTCAGGTAAATATTTGCTTTGTTATTTGTAATCAGAATATATTTTTTCATATTTGCAATAAATACAGTTGAAGTTTATTCTACCAAATACATCCTCAAAAACGTAGCTATGACACAAGTCCCATTTCCCTTGTGAATTTCAGGAGTGCTGAAAACATTAGACAGTGGAAAGTAGATTGTGCTCAAAAAGCCTGTGTCCAGGATGTGGTAGATTTTTAAAATGGCCACAATCCTTCATTGGAAGAGTAAGCATCTATTTCCCCAGCTCTTAAATATGGATGAGCTTTGTGAATTGCTTTGGCCAATAGGATATAAGCAAACTGTGGCACCAGCAAAGATTTGAAAACCGCTCACACACTGGGATTTGCCTATTTGCCACTCCTGGGATCTCCTGCCACCATCATCATGTGAATAAACCTTGGAAAGCCTGCTAAATAACAAGAGACAAGTGACCCAGTCATACCATCTGTTCAAGTAACCCCAGCCAATCACCAGACAAGTTTGTGAGGCCATCCTGGATAAGCTAGCCCCCAACCAACCTGCCAACTAACGGCAGATACATGAGCTACTAGACCAAGTGAGATAAGCCAAGCCCACCTGGATCAAAAGAGCCACCACAGAGCCCAGTCCAAATTGCAGACCCACCAAACTATAAACTGAAAAAGAAACTAAATAAAAATTTTGGAGGCTAGTTTTTCAAACCACTAAGTTTTGTGGGGTTTTGTTTGTTTGTTTGTTTTTTAGCACAAACAAGCTAACTGATATATAAAAAGATACCTAGGAGGGGCGTGCTGCTGTTGACTAACCTAAAAATATATAGCATTGGCTGTAGGACTGTGCAGTAAAGTGAAGCTGGAAAAGCAGCGAGGATACTTGCAAAGGCTGACTCGTGCTACATAGGAGAAAAGCAAGTGGCAAAACTGTCCCCTGTAGTAACACGGAAGACAAAGAATTTACCTGATAAGCTGTGGACATGACAAGATGGCTTCTGACCCCAATGTTGCGCCAGGGTAAGGTGAGGGAAGAGAGAGTGATGGTAAAAATAAACTGTTGTCAGACAGATTTTTTTTTTTTTCAGACAGAATTTAAAAGGAAAATACAGGGGTAGGACAAGTTGGGTTGGAAAACCAAATTGCTTCTCATTTCCAGTATCTCCAACTAGCAAATTATTTTCTTTTTCTTTTCCTTCTTTCTTTCTTTTTCTTTCTCTTTCTTTTGTTTGTTTCAGATGTATAATTTAGTGATTCATCACTTACATAAAACACCCATTGCTTTTCAGTACAAATGCTCTCCTTAATGGCTATCACCCATTTAAGCCATCCACCCCCAACCCCTGCCCACCTCCCCTCCAGCAACCCTCAGTTTGTACAATATAGCTAAAATTCTGCCTTCTGGGGGCACCTGGGTGGCTTAGTGGGTTAAGCCTCTGCCTTCGGCTCAGGTCATGGTCTCAGGGTCCTGGGATCGAGCCCCATGTCCGGCTCTCTGCTCAGTGGGGAGCCTGCTTCCCCTGACCCCTGCCTGCCTCTCTGCCTACTTGTGATCTCTCTATCTCTCTCTCTGTTAAATAAATAAGATTTTTTTTAAAATTCTGTCTTCTGGTTTGCCTTTTTTTTTTTAATCCCCCCAACCATGTTCATTTCTTTTGTTTCTTAAATTCCATATGAATGAAATCATATGGTATTTGACTTTATCTGACTTATTTCACTTAGCATAATACACCCTAGCTCCATCCATCGCATAGCACATGGAAAGACTATATTCTTTTTCATGGCCAAGTAATAATCCATTATATATTGCATCTTCTTTATCCATTCATCAGTTGATGGACACTTGGGCTGTTTCCATAGTTTGGCTACTGCAGACAAAGCTGCTATAAACATCAAGGTTCATGGGCCCCTTCATATCAGCGTCTTTATATCCTTCGGGTACCTGCACCTAGTAGTGCAATTGCTGGATCATATGGTAGTCCTAGTTTTAACTTTTTGAGAAACCTCCAAGCAAATTAGTATCAAATAAAGTGAGAACAAAGATCAAATCAAGGATATGTCTATAAAACCCTTTGTTAAAATCCTGAAAGAGGGGTGCCTAGATGGCTCAATGGGTTAAAGCCTCTGCCTTTGGCTCAGGTCATGATCTCGGGGTCCTGGGATCAAGCCTCACACGGAGCCCCACGTCGGGCTCTCTGCTCAGCTGAGAGCCTGCTTCTCCCTCTCTCTCTGCCTGCTTCTCTGCCTACATGTGATCTCTGTCTGTCAAATAAATAAATCAATCAATCTTTAAAATCCTGAAAGATTCAAGGAGGTAGGAAATGGCCTCTCCAAAATATACAAAAGGCTTCTGATGGGGCACCGGGTGGCCCAGTTGGTTAAGCGACTGCCTTTGGCTCAGGTCATGATCCTGGAGTCCTAGGATCAAGCCCCACATCAGGCTCCCTGCTCAGCAGGGAGTCTGCTTCTCCCTCTGACCTCTCTCCTCTCACGGCCTATCTCTCTCTCTCTCTCTCAAATAAATAAATAAAATCTTTAAAAAAAAACAAAACAAAACAAAGCTTCTGAGAAGAATAAGGGTGTGGTCACATAAAAGCTTAATCCCCCAAAAGGCATCTATTAAGTCAAGAGAGAGGCAGTCTCAAAACAACTGACATTCTGTATTTTGTTGAATAGAGTAGACTAATGTGGTATATGGAAATCCCACAGGTGTTATGGAAGACATATCAGTAAAAGGACCAGTAGATTAGAGGAAAAGGAACAAAGATCATTAAAATTAAAGGAAAAAAAAAATCTTCTGTATCTCAACTACGAGAGGAAGCAAGCTGAGAACGCTACTCAGTTGTAATTGGAGGCCTTATTTGTAGGGAAAAAAAACATTTCAGAGGATAGAGCCATAAGCCCAAAGGTTGGAGTCAAGAGCCATAGAAAACAGTGACCAAGAAACTACTGCCAAGGAAAAGTTAAGAATTTTGTACTGGGAATCCACTTCTATAGGGTACGGGGTCCTAACCGGGACACATTCCCTGGCCCCAGAGGCAGAAGAACTGAGCGTCTGCCCCAAGGGATTCCAGAATTGCAGGGGTCAGCACCTGCTACCTGCCTCCTGTTCTTCCCTTTTTTGAATGGAAAAGTCACTTATAATTATCCTATCCTTATCTCCCTTTGTAGGTGAGGCACAGATAACGTGTGTTTTTATTCACTGTTTTCTTTGGTTCACAATTGCAAGAGGAACACATCTAAGGAGTAACATTCGGATCTTATTTAAATCATGAGATCCTGGACCTCCAGCCTAAAACTGGAATTAGATGACACTTCTGGGGAGGAGGTACAGGGATTCTGAAGGAGAGAGGAGAGTGAATTAATTGGGATCGAAGGACAAACTACAGTAGTTTATTAAAATACAATTATCCCTCTTTCATTCAAAGGCTTTCCACTTTCCCACCCCTTGAATCTAGGTTGGTCGCGTAATTTGCCATGTAAACGAGACATTAACAAAACTGTTACAAGCGCTTACCTACTTGCTGTTTCTGGGCCTTCTGCCACTGCCACCATGTGAATACGCCGAGATTAGCCTACTGGTTGATGAGCGACATGTGGCTTAATTGCATTTATACCCCATCTGAGAGTGAGACAGCAATCAAACACGAACTAAGTTACGGAGAATCAATCTGGCCCCACGTGAGCTGCCCGGCAACAGCTGAGGAATTAGAAAGCCCAGTCCTGTTCAGCCAAGTCCGACCTTAAACAACAGCCTGGCACAAACTGACTAAACAAAAGGGTGGTTTTTTAAGCCACTGTGTTCATCACACTGGCTTGTTACACAGCAAAGGCAAACCCATAGACAATACTAATCTACTTCCACGTAGATATCTGGATGTCATCTCGAAAGAACAACATGAAAAGTCTCCTGTACCTCCTATTGAGAAGTCTGGAAATGTAGGATTACTGAAGATTAGGCGTTATGTTTGTTTGCTAAAGAGAAGACATTTTCTCGGAAAAAGCTGAAACTTACTTTTAAACTATGTCCATGCTACCTCAGGAAGGACTGTCTTAAAAACTAAAGAAAATAGATTATTACATGGGTAAAAAGAAGCTTCAAATCAGAGTTGAAAGATGTTCCACAGGGGGAGGGGTGATCGTGGAGAGGACATGACCTCTGGTTGACCTGATTGCTGGCCCAGGGAATCAGAGAATCCTCACTGCTCCCCTGTCCTTGAAACGTATATTTTGCCCACCCTTCCCACAGTGGGAGCCATTTCCAAGGACACAGACTTGGGAGAGCAGTATGTTGTTAGAACATCTGCACTGTATTCATGACTTAACCCATTTGAGACCTCTGTATAAACTTGTTAGATTTGGGGGGGCGCCTGGGTGGCTCAGTGGGTTAAGCCTCTGCCTTCAGCTCAGGTCATGATCTCGGGGTCCTGGGATCGAACCCCGCATCAAGCCCCACATCGGGCTCTCTGCTCAGCAGGAAGCCAGCTTCCCCCTCTCTCGCTGCCTGCCTCTCTGCCTACTTGTGATCTCTCACTATCAAAATAAAGAAATAAATAAATCTTTTTTAAAAATACCAATTACATGTAAAGTATTGTGCTTGACGTCTTAGAAAACACAAGAGGTGTTGTATCTAGAAATTGCCCCCAAAGACCATACTCTTAATTGGAAGAGGAAGGTATTTACTTATTAAAAAGCAAACTAATGTTAACACGTAATAAACGACATCACATAGGTCAGTGCTTAGTGGTGAAGAGTATAGGTTTTGGAGCCAGACTGCCGAAATCTGATCCCAGGTACCTCATTTATCTGCTGTGTATTTTTGACAGGTTTTTTTTTTTTTTAACATCTCTGCGGCAATCCCCTATATACCTATGCACAAAATAGGTGTTTCAAAGTACCTATCTCATAGATTATTACAGAGAATTAATATATACCAAGTGCCTACAACAGTTTAAATGTTAATATATGCAAAGTGCTAAGCACACAGGAAATGTTACATAAGTGCTATGTATCTAAATGTAGACAGTAAATGGCTAGGAATAATTAGCGACTCCATATGAACTGCTCTGAGAAGAGACAAAACCCGCCCACCTCTAGAAAAGAAGTCAGCAAACTTCCTGGCTTTAATTTCATACTCCATCTGTTTATTGGTTTTCAGAATTGGACAAAGTTTGTGAAAAGTCTTGTTTCCTTGAATATTCAAATTCAGTATTTTATATTAGGGATGAATTCTAATGATAAGGGAATAAGGGCATCTTAATCAGAACCCTCATGTTGAGCCTGCCCTGCTTGCAGATGGATGTGGGAATCAATAAAGCTATAGCAGGTGCGTTAGCGTGGAAATATGCATGTGAACTCTATCTATGCAGGACACTAGTGCATCTCTCCTATGATACTGACATATAACATGCATTGAGTGAATATTCTTGAAATAAATTAATGAACACATTCAAAGTAATTTTAAATGTACAATACTCAAGGTAGTATCAAAAATGCAAAACTAAGTAGGTACTGTTGTTCAGATGAGTTTCCTTTTTTTTTTTTTTTGGTCTACATATACATACAAAGTTCTACAGGTAAAAAAACAATAATAATTCATCTCAAACTGTTAGAGATTACATTCATGTAATACTAGATTTTAGGTCGCCAGAATTTTTTCTTTTTGAAGTTATTTGGGGTCTAACAGTTTTTAATGCCATGAGTCTTACAAGTGATTTTCTGTGGGGACACCTGAGTGGCTCGGTCAGTTAAGCTTCTGCCGTTGACTCAGGTCACCTTTGGCTCAGGTCATGTTCCTGGGGTCCTGAGATCAGGCTCTGCGCCGGGCTCCCTGAAGGGAGTCTGCTTGTCCCTCTCCCTCTGCTCATATCCCCATCTCCCAGCTCATGCTCTCTCTCTCTCTCGCCCTCTCTATAATAAATAAAATCTTTTTTTTAAAAAAGTGACTTTCAGTGAAAGTATACAGCACTTGGTCTTGGTTTTAAAGTGTGTTCTCCGAAGGGCAGCATCAGCATCTCCTGAGTGTTTGTTAGAGATGCAAATTCTCAGGCCCCATCCCTGACCTGCTGAATCTGAAATTCTGGAAGTGGGCACAGCAATGTGTTTTATTGAAGTCTGCAGGTGCTTCTGTCACATGCTAAATTGGGAGAATCCTGGGGTATAGCAATTTGGTGTTCCTCACTCTCTCTTCTAAAGAAATGATACTGTTCTGTCTTCAAAGAAACACAATTCTCGGGTTAATTGAGGAACTGGTTCCAATATTTCAAAAATCAAAATACAAAAAAGCAAGCCCACTCTTCTTTTCTGAAAACAATGGAGCAGAACTGTTCTACCAGGGAAATTTTTTCAAGCACTTGGGCAGGACTTTTTTTTTTAATACTTATTTAAATACTTTTTTATAATACATAGCTTATGCTAAATGTATTTTTGTTCTTTATTTTAGAAACTGTCGACTTAGTGAAGAGAACAAGAAATATCACATAGTACAAAGTGTAAAAGTCACCAAAGAAAAAAGCCAAAAACTAAAGGTTGAAGAAAAGGCTAGTGCTGAATTTCATTTCAAATACATAAAAATTAACAAAGACATGAAATTCATCTAAAGAGGAGGCACTTGCATAGAATAAAAATAATTTAGATGTAAAATGGAAGAACTGATTTACCCAGTTTGACTTCCATTCAGAGACACACTTGTAAATTAAAAGTAGAGATTAGGAGGGATAAAAAGGCAGAGTGGGGGGTGGTTGCTTCTGATTGGCTCAGTCAGTCAACCATACAACTCTTGATCTTGGGGTTGTGAGTTTGAGCCCCACATTGTGTGTAAAGACTGCTTAAAAATAAAATCATTAAGGGGCACCTGGGTGGCTCATTTGGTTAAGCAGCTGCCTCCTGATTTTGGCTCAGGTTATGATCTCAGGGTCCTGGGATCAAGCCTCCTGTGGGCTCTGCAGTCTGAGGGATTCTCCTTGAGGATTCTCTCCCTCTCCCAAAGCCCCTCCCCCAACTTATACATAAGGCTTTCTCTCTGTCCCTCAAATTTTAAAATTATCTTATAAAATAAAATAAAATAAAAAATCTTTAAGAAGAAAAAAAAAACAAAAAGGAATTGAGAATCACAGTCTTAACATACTGCCAAGGCACTGTCTAAACTATTCTTTTTAATGGTAATTGAGCATGTGTATAGGGAATAGCACTATATTAACCACTTTGGGAATTATAATTTAGTTGAATATCGCTCTGGTTTTCACAGAGGACACAATCTGCTGGAAAAAAAAATAACCACATTGCAATGAAAGTGCATGTTAAAAGCACTAGGGAGTAAACAGAAATTTCATTCCAACATGTAGAGTTATAACACTGCAGTCTCAGAACAAATTCCGTAGGCAGTTTTTTTTCAGCTAGGCCACAAACACAGAGCTCCAGTGAGACAAATGATGTTGGTACAGGTCTAGTACCGTGCCTCAAGTATAGGAGGTACTCTGCAAACAGTTGTTATTCAACCTTACAGTAAATTCTCTTATGTTTACTTCCATCTTTCCTTGGAAATACTGGCTCCTTACGTAGCTGTATTCATGGACCAAAGAAAAGGAGTTAGTGGACAAGAAAAAGTAAAGACACAAGTGGCAATGACACCAACAACAAAGACTGTACATTGTAAATGGCTTTCAGTGAGAAACAACGAGAGACTATGGGACACACAATAATGAAACTATTAATATAAATCAATGTACTGGGAAAATTTATTGACATTTATTGACATATTGAATTTATTACTATCCAACAGTACATAAAACTCTAGAACATGTTATCATGCACTGTTAGGGGACACAAAAACCTGCAAAGCTGGGATTGTGTGTCTGCTGAACAAGAGGATAAGACATGTGTAAGAAGTATATGAAAACTGAATACGAGGTGATAAGTGCCCATTTTATGGGGGACAATGAAGACTACTGGGTCAAGATCAATGAAACGAGAGATTTATATTGGCAGGTGGTGTTGGGAGTTTTCTAGGTTGGGTTGGGATTCCTTGTTCTGTTGCATTTTTAGGATAAAATCATTTTTTTCTTAGATTTTATTTATTAGAGAGAGAGTGCCCGCATATGTTGGGGGAGGGGCAGAGAGAGTGGGAGAAGCAGGCTCCCCACTGAGCAGGGAGCCTGATGCGGGCTGATCCCAGGATTCCAAGATCATGACCTGAGCCAAAGGCGGACACTTAACCAACTGAGCCACCCAGGCACCCCTGGGATAAAATCATTACCTCTGTGGCTTCTCCCATTTTCAATTTCTTCCCATGCTCCTAAACCCCAAACGTTGAAAAGCTCACAGTGCTAAGGTGAAAGGTATATGATGGGAAAAATTATGAAAATAGTAAATGAAGAGAGAAAGGGATATCATCCATTATCCTTGGCAAGAAACAACCAACCAAATAAGTGGATAAGGGTCAAGCCAGAGGGGGACGGCAGGAGGTGATTATTCTCTACAAGATATCAATGGTTCTTAGTAAAAACAAAACCCAAATCTACAGAACTAATTGCAATTGCCACCAAGTTTTCCAGCGGAACTGTATTTTTTTTCCTACTAACTCACATTCACACATCCTAAATGGTTTAACAAATTATTTTACATACGTTCTATTATTAATTCACACAGCAAACATGGGTGGAAACAGCTGCTGTGGGAACTTACATGACTCGAGCAAAGGCTAACTGCTAGCAGTAGGACAAAGCCAGGACTTCCAAGTCAGATATTCAAAATCATGTTTTGAAGAGCCAAAAATGAAGACATCTCCTATCTATATTTAATATCAGAAAAGGAACGTTCCAACAGAGGAGTAACCCTCATTACTCAACAGCACCAACAGCACCAACCGTGCAATCAGTGTTTTTCCTGTCTACCTAGACGATCTCCCTGGCCCAGCTGGCGAGTCCTAAGACTTATTTATTATTCTATGGTCTTCTGATGTCAATACTTCAAACTAATACTATAAGGAGAGAAGGACACTCTGAGTCAGCCCAGAAAAGACAATAGCGTTTCTACTTCTCTCTTTCTCTCCAGCATCCCAACTCCCATGGTCTGAGGAATTTTGACTATATGCAGAAGCCATATAGAATTGTTCTAGAAGACAGTGTCATTGGTCTCCCAGCAGACATCCAGCGTCCTCACCAGATACTTGAGGGAGACTTCGCCAGGCTCTGGCAGTGACATAATAGAGCCCGAGCAGTAATAGGCTAGTGAACACAGGCAGCCCTCAGAGCCAAAAGAGATGAAAAGAAGTGTTACTGTTTTAAGTTATTAAGCTTTAAGGCAATTTGTTGTATGGCAAAATAACAACCAGCACCTCATTTTTTACCTGAGTTGTTTCTTTAGAGAAGGCGATTAGTTCAATTTGTAGGCTCTCTGTGGGAAACCAGCCAGGAGATAAATATGTAGCAACTGGTCGGGTCTGAGACCTTGTTGTGCAGACAGCTACATCATTTGGGGACCCAGTGCCAAATGAAAATGTGGGGTCCCTTGTACAGAAAGCAGGGAAGAAGTGCTGTTACATATACATAAATGCCTCCTCCTTTCTTTTACGGTCTGGATCTGTTTGCTTTTGTTGTTCCATGGCATTTTCAGAAGAGCCCAATTTACATTTTAAATTTTGAACATTTTTTTTTTTTACTCTTCATCTTTATATTACGCAATGCTCATTTCAAAGGCAAATATCCAAAGACTTAACTTATGGGTGGAATCACCAGGATTACAATTCATATTACTGCGATTCCTGCCCAAAGGGTACCACACGCCCACCAAGGGAGAGAAATACAAGCCGGACTCAGAAAATCTGGAATGTGAAGGAGAGAACCTATCCTTAGAGACAGAGCCAGCCTAGGGAGCGCTCTGGGGTGTAAGGATTGTGGCACGAGGGTGGACCCTCACAGGAGGCACAAGCCTGAGACCATCCAGCAACGGAGACTGCACAGGTGCTCACTGAGCCTGCGGCAGACACAGGAACAATGCCTCAGAGGGCACAGGGTCTGGAGGAGTCAAGTTCCGTGTCTCACTGCTCGGTGGGCTGTTCCACCAGGACAGATGGGCCACCCCCGAGGATCTTTAAACCTTTGTCCTGAGAGGCACTCAAACATCCATTAGGGGCAGGCACCAAGCCAGATGCAGCAAACAGCAGATGGACCACTGGGTAAGTGCTGCTAGTCCAGGGTGGGAACTGTTGATGTTCTAACAGGTTCTAGATACTGTAAGGGCACACACCCACCCTGAGCTTCCCTGCACCCGTGACTAGGCTCCTGTTGGGAAAGGCTGGCAGAGGTTACGGGGTGGGGAGTGGGGAAGAGGAGGCTGGAGGAGTCAGGATGTCAGAAAATCAGGGAGCTAGGAAGCAGGGACAACCATCCAGGGAGGCTTCAGAGGAGTTGGGTGGCTGTGAGGCTCCAGGGCCCCATGCTTGCTCCATTGTCCCCTAAGACTTGCAAACCCTGAAAGCAACATGCAGTGTGTGCCATTGGGAAGAGAAACAGTCAATAAGTAGTTATACATGTAATTAATATCATAACAGAAGTCCAAGGTGCAATGGGGGCCAGTGGGGCTAGGGGGGTTCATCTTTGAAGTATGTAGAAAGACTTCTCCTCTTTCGGATGAGACCAGAAGAAGAGGCTTGTTTCCTGGTTTCTTGGTTTGTGGGAGGGACAGGAGCAAGGTTGAACAGGGACATGGAGAAAGGGCAGAAGAAGGGAAGGGCATTTCTAGCAGAAACAAGAGCATGGACCACAGTACTGTCTCTTGAACAGAAGTTACTTCTATAAGTAACACAAACCCAATGCTTACATACTTAGGGGAATAAAAGGAGGTTCTGCCTGACATGAGAATGTGATGACTCTAAAATGCAAACCAGGAGCACTGTCTCAGAAGAACAGAGGAGGAGAATAGAGACAAAACAAGTGTTCTTCCCAAACGCAGAGTCTGAAATGAGGATGCACATGCGACCAGTTCATTCTGGAAGTTATTGCAGAAAGAGCCATGAGGAAATGGGGATGTAAGGCAGAGAAAGAAAGATAAGTAATGAAGTTAGTTTTGCTCTGTAGGTAACTGCCACTTATCCCCCTTCAGCCCGGAGAGATAGTACAGAAACCCCCCTCAGAGTTGTCTCCTGTAGGTAAGTAAGGAAGCTCTGGTGTTTTCACGAACTCCCATCCTTTATCAGTGAGGCATTGCCCCAGGGGAGCTAACAGCTCCCCAGCACCGTTGGTCTGTGCCATGTGTGGCAACAGCACACGGCCAGGACCCAGAAATGCCTCTAGCAGAGACCAGGGGTGCTGCTGGCATCCCTCCTGTAGGTGAACTTCCGGGCAAGTGGAGGAGGTGTGGGTGGGCCACTGTTGCCCATCCCTCTGACTGAACGGCTCACTGAGCTGAGGTAAGGAAATATAAATGAGAACAGCAGAAAATTCTGGAGAAAACCAGGACCTAAAAGGGAGAGATACAGGGGTAGCTGGTGCTTCCTTGTTCTCCAGTGAAAGTCATGGAATCGCCAGAGTTTTAGTGCTCAGTATTTCAACCGCCACCTTCCATGACAAAATTGGGTTTGCCAAGGGCTAAGTCCCTTGTCCAGAATTTCACAGCCATTATGGGCATGAGTTTTTTCTCACATTTGTTTCAGCCTACTTTCTACTGTTATATACCTGTTCGCTAACATGGCTTTCACCTTGAGAAGAAAAAAAAAGAATAAATGGGGATCGCCATGATCATCTTCATGCAGACAGGACAGAAGCAGCTACTGGAAAGTGGGTTTACAAGGGAAGTCAAAACAGCAGCCAGATGAGAAGACCTCCACCTTCCTGAAATATCCATAAGTATTTATCCCCAAGAACTCACCCTTTCTCCATCTCCATATCCTCTACAGTTCTGGAGAACTAGCAGTAACGGAAAATGTTTCACAGAATATTGCTAATGTGCCTTATAGGTACACTGAGGTACATAACACACACATAAGAAATACAAGATTTTCCCTAGTTTAGTCATAAAGAGTGAGACTGACTTATTGAGGGAGTCAGGTATCAGTGATCTTCCAAGTAATAAGTTAGCATATGCCAGAGGAACAAACTCTACTAAGCCCAGATACATCACGGGCTTCTAAGAAATGACTTAATGAGCTAAAAAAATCAGTAGGTAACACAACATTTAATCATTTACAGAAGGACAATGTTCTCGGAACTGTCCTTTAATAGCAGTCTAAAATTATATCCCCTAATGTAAGAACGTGGTTTTGGCCATTGGAGTGGTTCTGTGGCACAGTGATTTATCCAGGGAGTAAAAAAGATTTGAAGTAGTAAAACCTTAAGTTTGAAAGGTTATCTTCTATGCCTGGACAATAGCTATATATGAGGGCAAAAATATAACTTGAACAAATAATAGGGCATCTACCAATTAAGGATACACTATAAAGTGATCAAAAATTTTAAAAATAAGGTGAGTAGAATTTTTCTTTAACAATACTGACTATATCCCTGAGGGCACATGTAAGAATAAGTCACTGTAATCACTACCATGAGCAATTTTAAGAAGAATAATGCTACAGAGAAGTATTTTAATGATTAGTTAAGTCTTTTAGAGACCCAGGTGAGCTTTTGACATATATTTCAACTGTCCCTAAAAACTTCCCAAAATGATACACTATGCCCAAATCTTTCTATTTAAACAGCTTCAAAAGATCACAGTCAATCTCACACAGCTCATACATTTTTTTAATTCACTTTTGTCAAATTGATTTATGATTCTGAATTGGACTTATGTCAATTTGATTTATGTTTCTGCTCTCGGCGATGCTATGCGTACTTACTATAACTGAGTTGTCACAGAGGGAAGGGGGTCCACAGGGACAGAGATGATATACCTCCCCAAGGGCCATTAACTGGAAATAACAGAGCAGGCCTCACCCTTTGCTTTCGATGGCCCCTGAGCTTCCAGAAACATGTGTCTTGCAGTACTGGGCACAGATCAGAAGCGTGGACTCCAGTGAGATAAGCGAGTAGATATATGGTAATGTCTCCCATAAAGTTCCTTTTAATTTTAAAGAATGGCTGAGTTAAGAAACCATTTAAAACTCATTACCTATGACTATTAAGTGATAATACACTTCGGTTCAGCTTGTCTTGCTACAGAGCGAGAGCCTTCATGGGTGTCTTAATTTTTCCCACTTTAATATAGACATTTTCCCCATGCGAGGGAGAAATAGTTTGCAAGGTTTTGTGGAGGGAAAAAAAAAAGTGTGAGACAATATTGCACCATCAACATTCACATAAAATGAAGTTCTTAGCCAACAAACTTGAGGACTTGACAATAAATGATCTATCCTTTTAGGAGCAAGATTGTGATTTTTGCTATTAACAACTCTTGGTCGAGATGTACAGTCCTATTTTCCACTTGTGATCTGCCATTATCACACATAATCTCCAAAATATTTGATGTCCTGCTAAGTATAATTTAACTCTCTTCTTTCTTTTTATTGTTAATTACTATACTTGACTTCTATAAATCTAAACTAAAAAGTAAACTATAGACGTCTATAGATATACATCAAGTATAGAGGTCTGTCGATATTTTCTTTGATCACCGCCAAACAGTGCAGTGATAAGATTCCCAAAATGACCTTGTGCTTATCTTTAATTTTCAGAAAACATTATCTCTCTAACAATTATGGCATAACTTCTACAAATACCCACTGTTGCTACATCCCAGGAAACCATGAAAAGTCAGCTTGAAAAAAACATGTTTTGAAAATATTTGAAGGGAAAATTGTTTCCACTTAATATCTACAGACAACAGAATCAAACATGATTTCGAGCCCATAACAATGCCAGAAAATGTATTCGTCTAAGTAGATTCTCAGGTACAAAACAGGACAATTAAAACTTTACACTTTTGGGGAACCTGGGTAGCTCAGTGGGTTAAAGCCTCTGCCTTCGGCTCGGGTCATGATCCCAGGGTCCTGGGATCGAGTGTCACATTGGGCTCTCTGCTCAGCGGGTGGGGGCTGCTTCCCCCGACTCTCTGCCTGCCTCTCTGCCTACTTGTGATCTCTGTTTGTCAAATAAATAAATAAAATCTTTTAAAAAAAATAAATTTTACCTCTTCTGTAAACTTAAAGTTGGGACCACTAACCACTCTGTCCACTTTACTCCCTTCAGAGAGCAACTCTCAGAGAATAGGGTATCCAGAAAGTTATGAAAGTTTACTCTTCATAGATCTTCAATCAAGAAAACAGCCTTATCTCTGGCTAGTTTATAAGTAGTTCTCTAATTGGAGAGAATCCCCTAAACCAGCCATAAAGCCTAATTTATCCCTAGAATTTATATAAATTAGATACTGATCTCAGAGGATTTCTGGCAGCCTGAACTATACTTGCCAGTAAGCTTCTGATACTATGAAGTTAATCTAAGGAACTCTGTCCTTCCTCAAATTCCTCAAATTAGCAAATACTATAGCACTCCAAAGCAATACTGAATTCTAGTAAGGACTGCTGAAATTTTCTTGAACTTCCGGTATTAAAACCAGGCAAGGCCCCCAGACAAAAAAAAGCTGGGGGACTCATTTTCCACAACTTGCACCGTATGCACACAATTCAAACTTGTGTCTTAATAGAACAACAAATCTTGACAGGTTTTAGACAATGTTGTTAGGGCGACAGTGCCACAGTCCTCTTCTGTGACCTGCCCCATACCTATGGCTTTAAGCACCTCACTGTCCACTATTCCATCAGGGAGGTAATAAAGGCCGTTAATAGCCTTGGAAGAAAGTGATGATTAGATGCAGAATATTCTGACAAATACATTTTGTTTCATGTTATATCACGAAATTTAATCAGTAATTTAGCTGGTTCTTATAAGACTGCTTCCTCTGACCTTTCCACAGCACATGCAGTGCCTTAGTATAGAAGGAATTCGTCGCTGAGTCTTCCATGTTCCTGCAGTACAATAGGTGTCACAGTGAAAGCTGATTAGCCTGCGTAGGAAAATGTTTTTCCAAAGGAGCTGAAGGACTCACACTCTGCATGATGCTTTTCTTTCTCATTAAGCCTGACATTTCAGTGCTTTGTTGCAAATTAAAAACACATGATTGCCCTGGACTGTCAGTATGAAGTTTTGCCTAATACACAGAACACATTGCAGAAAAAAAAAAAAAAAGAAAGAAACAGAAACAGAAAAAGAAAAAGGAAGAAAGAAAAAGAGAAAGAAAGAAAGAGAGAAAGAAAGCAAGAAAGCAAGCGAGCGACAGAGTTCTTAAAAGTGTACTTGGGAGCTAAGGTTCACTTTATGACCATGACCAAGTAGCAGCCAGAGCTGGGCCAGTTTTGAGACAGCTGTGGGCAGCTGCTAGACTACTGACTACCAGACTGGCCTACAAAATAGATAGATCTGAGAGGACTTCAACTAGAGCACCAAGCACATTTGCTTTGTCTACTCTTCATTCCAAATTAGCCTGCCTTTTCCACAGGCAAAGGTTTTAAGTTCTGTGATTTACATTTTGACCCCGATTTCAAACAAGCATCTGCTTCATTTTTAAAAGTGGGGATCTAACCAGAGAGTGCTGGCAAGCCCCCGGAAAAACAGAGCAATGGTCTGTTAGGGGTGGGATGGCTGTTGGATCCAGTGAAACTATCATTATGATGGAAGGCTTGGATTGGCTCTGGAAGTTGAGAGGCTGAAAGCATATGCACAAGTCACTGGGACCTTTTCATACAGTCTTACAACTCTTGTTTTACTGATAGATGTCGAAAATTAGTGTGTATTTTTTGTAAACATAACAGTTGTTGCCCTATTTAGGAACTACACCAGAAACGGGAATGCTACTCTGAAAAAGTACTTGGAGATCACCTGTGGAAATTATCATAATCAATTTGTCAACATTAGGAATGCGGACATATCTATTAAGTTTCCATTAGGTATACTGATATACATTTAGAAATACTACAAATTTTTGATTCCTATAATTAAAACAGAATTTTCTCATGTAAAATACTCATTTGTCTGTCACAGAAGCCTCTTGTAGAACATACTAGGAAATATATTTCTATTTAATTTAAACTTATTTACCCTTAGAAATAATAGGCACGGATCCAGTGAGGCAAGTTATGAGGAAGAGCCAGAAAAATCATGTTCTGAGTATAAATAGCCTGTTCTACTATATGTGATAAATAGCTACACCAGGTTAATTTAAGAGAGAGCTACAAAGATGGTCTGATAGATACAATATTCTCATTATTTTATAATTAATAGATTTAATATCACTTTATAATTTCTATTTCTACATTTTCCCCCTTCACCTGGATGTAAGTATGCCCAAAATTTAGGAATCAAATTTACTCTAACAAGTATGAGACGTTCCTATCTGTTTTTAAACATAATCACTCCCTAAAAAACATGTAACATAGTAACACGTAACGTAACACGTAACATAAAAAAAATTCAAATGCTAGCTAGAATATCTACATTTTGCAATTCATGTCATCTCTGATAAGAAAGTATTCACAAATTATACCCGTTAAAATAAAGGAGTGACAGTTTAATAAGCTAATATTATTTAAAGAATTAATCCACATGGTCCATTGGCTATCCATGGCTATGTAACAAAATGAGTGGCTGAAAGCGATGAACATCTATTACCTCCCAATTTCTGTGGACTGCAGGTGCAGCTTAGCTTGGTGCCTCTGGCTCAGGGTCTTTCATGAAATTACAGTCAAGCTGTTGCCTAGGGCCATGTTCTTACCACAAGACTGGATTGGGAGGATGCCCTTTCTGTGGTTCCTGAGGCTGTTGGCAGGTCTCAGGACACTCGCATCCCAGTGCACTTGTCCCTCCCTGCACCTCTGCCTCACAACACAGCAACTTGTTTCTGCACAGAGTAAGTGATCCAAGAAAGAAGAAGAGAATGTCCAAAATGGAAGCCATAGCCTTTTCTCACTCAGTCTTGGTAGTGAATCCCATACTGCTTACTATATTCTTTGATTTTATTTTTTTAAGATTTATTTCTGCGAGTCAGACAGAGAGCAAGGGAAGAGCAGAGGGAGAGCACAGACTCTGCATGCTGCCATGGGTATGGAGCCTAAGGCACGGCTTGATCTCAGGACCCTGAGATCATGACCTCAGTGGAAATGAAGAGTCCCGCACTCAGCTGAGTGCCCTACCATGTTCTTTCCATAAGGAAGTCTGTAAGTCCAGCTCACACTCAAGGGAAAGGGGCTGAACTAGAGTGTGTGGAGGCCACACAAGGGAACATCTGGATCAAGGCAGAGATGGCTTTCACATAGTGTGTTGAAACTCTCTTGAAAATATATCCCTTAGGTCTTGGTTCTGTTTAATCAGCAGCTATTTCTCGTTTGTAATAATTTATTCAAATATTCTATATCAATATGGTATCTCATTAATTCCTGGACTGAAGGCTCCACTAAGAACATTTAAACATAATGCTTTACTCCAAATACAGTAAGTTATGTCTCCCGATGTGGGCCATTTCTCATGCTGTAAAAAATGAATCTGAACTTAATACACTACTTACAGTTGCCGTCTAGTAGAATTCTTAATTATCAAACACTTGCTAAAGGCCCTTAGATTGTTTGGAAATGAGATTATGAAATCCTCCAGTAAAGTCTTAGTAAGCTCCAGTTTGAATCATAAATCAAAGCTGATGAAGAATAACTTCCATTTCAGTTTGGCAAGAATATTTTTCTGGTTCAGCGGAAGGGGATTAAAGTATGGACGGAAACAGACAGAAAATATAAAAGATCTGGAAAAGTTGATTCAATCCAGATCTACCATCGCCTCAGTTTTTGTTTTTGTTTTTGTTTTTGTTTTAATAAAAGAGGGAAAAACAAAAGCATCAATCAAAAATGGGTTATACTTGCCATCCATACTTGCCATTCAGATAGCTGTCATTCAATTTGTTATTTCTCAAGGTAGAAAATTTTATTCAAATCCTGCTCCAAATTACTTATATTATTTTTATATAGGCATCATCAATGATTGAATATCAAATCCAATAATGAGTCACCACGTCTGGCCCTTCACAATTAATGGAAGGATCTTTTTTTATACATTCTGTATTGGGCTGTTAAATTTTTGGCTTTTTCTTGAGACATAACTAATGGTATCAGATCGTCAGAATCACATTAGATCCCTACTGCCAGTTTTTTTTTTTTAAAGATTTTATTATTTATTAGACAGAGATCACAAGTAGGCAGAGAGAAGAAAGAGAGGGAAGCAGGCTCCCCACTGAGCAGAGAGCCCAATGAGGGCTTGATCCCAGGACCCTGAGATCATGACCTGAGCCGAAGGCAGAGGCTTTAACCCACTGAGCCACCCAGGCGCCCCCAATTTCTTTTTTGAACTAAGAATTGGTCAGGCCAATTCTGTGACCCATCAGTATTTCAGAAGATGTCATGATGGAGAACTAAATCCTTTCAGAGCATGTCTCCCTGACCGGGCTCTTGCCCGTGGTTGGCCCTAAATCGAAACTGTTGGATATGACAAAAGACAGATGCTAACTGATCATGCATATCTGCAAAAATCACACCTCATAGCACAATAGTCTTCTCAAGGCTTTCAGAACACCCGCTGTCGAAGTGATTCATCACTTTCAAGAATGCCATTTTAAAATATTTCTAGCAATCACATAAGGCACGTGCTGAGAATGCTATGAATTAGATCATTTCAAATATGTAGCGGTAACTTTGTTTCCCTAACTGCTTCCATTATATAAAGAAAAGATATTATTCCCAACTTAGACATTAATCATAAGTGATAATGCAAGTTCATATAAGAATTGTTCGCAGAAGTACGCACACAAAAATACACACACACATTATATTCAGGGTTGCACATACTGTGATCTAATCTTGTCATCTAAAATGATGCTGAGGGGCACCTGGGTGGCTCAGTGGGTTAAAGCCTCTGCCTTCGGCTCCGGTCATGATCTCAGGGTCCTGGGATAGAGCCCCAAATCGGGCTCTCTGCTCAGTGGGGAGCCTGCTTCCCCCTCTCTCTTTGCCTGCCTCTCTGCCTATTTGTGATCTCTCTGTCAAATAAATAAAAATCTTTAAGAAAAATAAAATAAAATGATGCTGAGATATACTTTTACCAAAACATGAAGGGTATATGTATGAACACATAGACACCAAAATACTAAGGGGCGCAAGCTGAGCAATTGCAAAAGGAAAAGATGAGTGTTAAGAGGTGGTTTTCATTTCAAAATTCAAGTTTGCCCTACAGGCCAAAAGAAAAACAAAATCTGATTACCAACAAGGTGACCTAAACCTCTGTTTTAATTTCTACTAGAAAATAGGTTTTTTAACCATTATTTGAATTCAACAGCTTTAAATTTGATTCTAATATGGCTGTCCCTTTGTCTACATATATGCTTTCTCATGGTGGAAACAAAGTCTTAGTCAAGATCTTTACAAACACAGAAGATATTTGCCTGCCCTGGCTATGAGGAGGTGTGTGTTATGCAGAAGAGTATCACCCCAAAAAAGATACCCTTGTCGTTTAGCTGTTACTTATCAGCTGCCCCCAAAATAACAACTTTCACATATGGGATCAGATATTACCCAAAGACAACAGTATTGAATGAACTTTCTGTTGGTTGACCTACCCTCTGTTTTTCCCCATCCTGGCCTCTTGTGTGTCTTGCCTTAACAATACAACTCAGCCATTACTCCCCCTTGACATAAAATAGCACTTAGTGATTTTATCTGGGAATGACTTATATTTTCCCTCCTCTCCTAATTTTTCTCCATTTCTTATCATAACGAAACTCAGAAAAATGCACGAATTGGAAAAGCTTTCAATACACTCTGATGTCCTACTTCTATGATGGTTCTACATGACTTTGATGTGTCTATGTTTCAACTACTATCTGTTTTAGGCTCCAAAGAATTCTTGTGAGAGTGAAAACTTAATGGTAACAAACGATTACCATTCAGGTAATCACCATTTAGTCTGCTAGTGCTGCCATAACAAAAGGCCAAAGACTGAGTGGTGTAAACATCAGAAGTTTATTTTCTCATGGTTCTGGAAAACAGAAGTCTAAGATCGAAGTGCCAGCCAGGTTGGTTTCTGGTGAGAGCTTTCTCCTTGGCTTACAGATGGCCATCTTTTCTCTGTGTCCTCACGTGGCTTCTCTGTGCAGCACACTCCTGGTGTCTTTATGACCCTTTACAAACCTTTATGACCTCATTTACATGCTTATGTCTTGAAAGGTTTTATTTCCAAATACAGTCACATTGGGGGTTAGGACTTTAACATATGGATTTGGGGAATGGGGGAAACAATTCAGTCCATAACACTTGCCAATATGCTGGGATCTTAAAGGACTGGCTCTTAGTGATGTCTTTAAAGTCCCACAGGAAACTCTATGTATGGTTCATCCAGGATTCATTCAGCTCTAGAAGGTCCATTTGCTAGTCCCATCACAAATCATCAGCTACCTCTGGACTTGTGTCTTGGTATATAGAACAAGTATATATGTGTCTGCAGTATTGGAGCAACCAATGGCACTTCTAAAAGAAACTTCTAATCTTTCCTTTACATATCAGGAAATGAAGCAAAACATTTACTAGTGACTCACAGCAATCCAAGTGACTGTCCCATAAAGGTGCTAGTCTCACGATCTAAATCTCTATCCTTTTTAGATGTATTTATCAAGACTTAGAGCCATCTGAGTGAATCAATTCTCATTCACTCACTCATTCATTCATTCACTCATTCATTCATCAACTATTTGTGTTGAATGTGCTAGTCAATATCCATCACACTAGGATTCAGAGGTAAGGAAGACAAGGTCCCAAATTATAGCTGAAAACTGAATTTGAACTTCTAAAATGTGGACCTCTGGACCTAAAGTTCAAGGACATAATCATGGTCCTGGTTTCAATACCATAAAAAGGTAGATAAAAATTAAAATCCTTTCAGGTCAGGACTGCTGTGAGGCCATATAGTGCCACTGTGCAAGTTTAAAAATGGCAACCTTGGGGCACCGGGTGGCTCAGTGGGTTGAAGCCTCTGCCTTCGGCTCGGGTCGTGGTCCTGGGATCGAGCCCCGCATCGGGCTCTCTCCTCCATGGGGGGCCTGCTTCCTCCTCTCTCTCTTTGCCTGCCTCTCTGCCTACTTGTGATCTTTGTCTGTCAAATAAATAAAATCTTAAAAAAAAAAAAAATATATATATATATATATATATATAATATATAATATATATAATAAGCAAAAATGGCAACCTTTGTGGACCCAAACTGGCACATGAACAGTCCAAGCATACAATGAGCATCCCTTTCTTCAATGGACACAGGCTAAGCAGAATGCACAGACAGGATTGGGGCCAACTATAGACTCCTCGCTTATACCCACTTGTCCAAAGAACACAAACTGCACAAATTACATGTGGCAGTTGTCTTCCAGGTAGTGGAATTCAGAATATATTGTGAAGCAACACAGGCCACCAGGGAACATTCCAATTGGACACCACCCCATAAACCAAAGAGTTAATCTGAGAAGATTAAGGTCCAGGAGATTTCAAGGGCAATCCAGAGATTAGGAGAATAGTCAGTAGAAACTCAGAGACAAAATATGGGAATATTTAAATTCCACAACAATGAAATTCTGACAATCTTTGAATTGATTTTATCCCAAGGAACTCTTTTATCTGCTAGAGAGAGCAAGAAAGGTAGACTACCTGTATACATCATGCTTGTTCCAGCCATCTATTTTCTGAATTGGATTACAAATGAACTATGAATAGGGACCAAAGCTGTGAATGCCATGTACCTTTGAAGTACTTCCTAAATGTAAAGCGATAAAATCCTATTTCCAACAGAAGAGAGAAAGAGAAAGAGAAGAAGAAAGAAAGGAAAAAAGGAAAAAGAAAAAAGGAGGGACGTAAAGAAGGAATGAGGAAGAGAGAAAGAGAGGAAGGAAAAGGAGGAAGGAAGGGACAGAGAAGGAGGAAGGAAGGAGGAAGAAGGAAGGGTGGAATGGAATAGGAAAGAAAGAGAGAGGGAAGGATGAAGGGAGGGAGGAAGGAAGGAGGGAAGAAGGAAGGGAGGAGGGAGGAAAGGAGAGAGAGAAAGAAAGGGGGAAGGGAGGAAGGAAGGAAAGAAGGTAGGTAGGTAGATAGGAGGGAAGGAAAGAATAAGGAGGAAGGGAGAAAGAGAGAGAGAAAGAAGGAAGGAAGAGAGAGAGAAAGGGAGAAAGGGAATGAAGGAAGGAAGGAAGTATTTAAAAATCAGCTACGTAGACACAACTAATTTCTAGTCACAGAAACAATTATTGGGTGAAGGGGGCAGTCTCAAGGGTCCTGCATGTACTATCCTATGATTTCGCCATATTTCATTTATTTTAATGAGTGTTTTTCCAGTAGGTATGCATGAGTGCGTGTCATCAATTCAGTGAGTGAGAAGTTTGATAACATCATTTTTCTATATCATGAAGATAAATACACAACTTAGCTTTGGGCTTATAATTAAATGAACCACAAAACACTGATTTATTAAAACTCTTTGCAGATTTTTGGACAGAAATTTATTCATGCTCAAAGGTAACAAGAAATTGTGGTAAAGGTTACTGACTAAAATTTGTATTATTTTTAATCCCAGAAGGAAAAAAAAAAGTAAGTAAAATCTGTATTCCCTTAATTATGTTATGTCATATTTAGGTGGACCAATTAATAATAAGATTGATAGGAAATATTGCAGGTAATATGCTGATCAAATATAAATAACAGTTTTCTTTTTTTATTATGGAAATCTAGTTGACATACAATGTTACAGGAGTTTCAGGTGTACAGCATAGTGATATGTGGTTTAGTATCAAAACCAGCACACTATTTGTGACCACACAACAGCCCTAGATTGTAGGATTATCATCTAGAATCCATATTTTAGATGTCCACCAACTGTAATTCTCCCTTCAACAAGCACACTTGTTTTTAATCTTTATTGAACCTACTCTGTCTTCATTTTCTACTAGTATGTCCTAACCTACACTGCCATTGTAATTCGTCCCATGAGCTTGAGGGGCTGTTGTTTCTTACGATCACCCCCCATATTTCTCCCACCATACCACCACAGTGGCTGGTTTCAACAAACAGATACATGACTAAGCTATAGTCATTTGCTTCACTGAGAGTCTCCTTTATTTGTATTTCCCCTCCTTTGTGATTATCTAGCCTCTTAAAAGCCTCCTTTTATGTTCTCTAATTTAAAAAATACTGAACCAGAATTCAAGTAAAATCAGCCATAATCATGTGACTTTAAATGTATAAGAAGGCGTGCCTGGGTGGCTCAGTTATTTAAGTTTCTGCCTTTGGCTCAGGTCATGATCCCAGGGTCCTGGGATCAAGCCCCTGTTTGGGCTCCCTGCTCAGTGGGGAGTCTGCTTCTCCCTTTCCCGCTCCCAATGTTTGTGCTCACTCTCTCTCTCTTAAATAAATAAAAATCTTTACATAAAATGAAATAAAGTGTATAAAAAGTTAATGTATAAAACTAAATCCATATCTTCCTCTCTCCCAATCTATCCAATTGTAATGGTCAGAAGTTAAAAATTAATAGTTTAGTGCCCATCTTTTCTCTTTCTTTTTCTCTCTCTGTTTGATGTGTGTGTGTATACACTTAAATATACACCCTCTTATTCCCTCCAAATATGGGAATGTGCACACACACACACATTCCTTTTTCCATTGAAAATATCTTACAGATCTGTATCTCCACATTAACACAAGGAGAACTACTTTATTCTTTTTTTAAGATTTTATTTATTTATTAGAGAGAGAGTGAGAGAGAGAGAGCATGAGAACGAAGAGGGCCAAAGGGAAAAGCAGACTCCCTGCTGAGTGGAGAGCCCAATGTGGGACTTGATTCCAAGACTCTGGGATCACAACCTCAGCGGAAGGCAGTCGCCCAACCAACTGAGTCACCCAGGCACCCCTAGAACTACTTTATTCTATTAAAGGGCTGTATGATATTCCATTGTATGGACTCCCTTATAATGTGTCTATACTTCACTGAAAGATAGTTTACATGAAGTTTTGTTTGTTTGTTTGTTTGTTTTTATGTGGGACACTGCAATGAAATTACATACATCTTTAGGTAGTCTATGCAAGACATTTTTTCCATGTAATAAATTTTTCAAAGTGAGATGGCAATTTCGGAAGGGTTTTTTTTTATAAGATTCTTGAGAATATGATTCATTTTTAGATTCCCAAAGAATTTATATAACACTCTAAGATATGGTGGTCACTAATTGGCGTTATGAAACCCGGGTTAATTGAATGGTTGACTCTTCTAAAAATAGAACTAACTTTTGTAAATACCTGAAAAATACAATTGATCCTTTCACTTTTTCCCACAGTGATAGAGTCCACATAGCCATCCAGAGTTTCAGCTGAGGAGATTCTGGGGATGGGTATCTCTTTATGGAGAAGCAAGGTGTTATTGTTTGACTTGGATACAAATGAAAGCCATCCCTCCACTGTCAGTGAGTAAGCACTAGCATCTCTTGGTTTTACTGCATCCTAATCTACTAATCTTACTGGGAAAATATACCAGATATTAGATGAGTACAATATACTTGAAAAGACCATTGTCTGAAGGCAAGCTTGTTTTATCAAAATTCATAACTGGGCTAATACACTCTAGCATTCAGCTTCTTCATTTGTGAAATAAGAAAAACAAGACTCAGTGATCCTTTCTGATTCTAAATTCTCTACTATAATCCTTGCTCAGAAAGATAGCAGTGCCAGGGGCATGTGGTAGCTTAGCACTTGAGCAACTGTCTCTTAGTTTTAGCTCAGGTTATGATCTTAGCTTTATGGGATGGAGCCTTCATGGGGCTCCACACTCAACACAGAATTGGCCTGGGTTCTCTCCCTTTCCCTCTCCCTCTTTATCTGCTTTTCCTTCTCTGCTCCTCCCCCAACTTCTGTACACTCTCTATAAAATAAATAAATAAAATCTTTAAAAAAAGATAGCAGTGCCATATTTTCTAATGTCTAAGATATTCCTCCAACTTTGATTGAAAATGGAATTACTAGAAACATTTTCCCTAGATCCATTCAAATTGTATAAAACTGGAGATAAATGTTTACAAACAGTCAAAATGGGTATAATGATTCCTGCTGCACAGAAGCTTTGTGAAAATTCAGTGACAGATACTCTTAGAATACTTTGGTACTTAGCATATACAAGTACTCAGTGACTTCTACATTTCTTCATTATGATTACTGGAGAAGATTTAGAGCTTATGTTTAAATGTTATACCACTATGTCCTGTTTTAAATTATGAAATCATTTAAAATAGAATTAATCATTATCAAAAATTTTGATATAAATTATGAAGTGTCTTAGCCTCTTCAAAGACAAGAATAATCTCAAACATACTTACCCCTGAATTAATATCAAAAGAGCTAAAATATAAAATACAACAAGCAGAAGAGATTACAAAGAACATACTTAGAACCTCCAATCACTGTTGGTTTATCTAGGTCCAACCCATGAACTGAAATAACCCTGTGTTATGTAACTTGCATAACAATGCCAAATCACATTCTTGGTAGAAACAGCATCCCAAGGTTCTAGCACTTAAAATAGCTACTCCTAGCACATATAAAGGCCAGCACATGTATATTTTATGCATTTTATTATTTCATAAGATTTCAAGCAACAACATATTACAGCAAGAAAGGACATACGCAATCATTAAATCCTTTAAAGCTAGAAAGATGACTCAAAACCTTGATCTTACTCAAATCAATTCCCTCCTAAGGTGAATTATATGTACTGTCTGTATTGTAATCAAATGCCAATGAAGTTTTACCTACAATCTTTCTGCTCCAAATACAACTTCACCCTCTCACCTTTGGGAACTTCCCATGATGTTTTTACTGTGTAAAATCCTCATCCCCCAACCCCCCCCCCCTTTTTTTCCTTTCTTTTTTCTTCCTGAGAGAGACAAAGAATCCCAAGCAGGTTCCACATTCAGGGCAGAGCACAGAGCCTCATGCCAGGCTCCATCTCACGACCCTGAGACCATGACCTAAGCTGAAACCAAGGGTCAGATGTTTAACCAACTGAGCCACGCAGGTACTCCCCTACCCCCCAACTTCTTTTCAGACCATTGTCAAATCTAACTTCTGTACGAGATAGACATTGATCCTCCCGCACCTGGTTTTTGATTGGATTCAACACTCTATGATTGAACATTGGCTCTCTCACTTGATTTTAAATCCACAGAGGCCCTAGAATCCAGGTGTCTTTTACCCTTTCACAGAATGATGGAAACTTCAGGTGCTCCAAACATATATTTGGAACCAAATCAAATCAAATAAAATTGAATTGAAGGTGACTTGTTTGTTCAACCTTTAAGAATATAAAGCTCAAAATTAATATATGTTTACTGGTTCTGCTAGTAGCAGAGAGAGAGAAAAGTAAGCCATTAAGTGCACTACAATTAAACCATTAAACTGACTGCAACTCCCTTCAACTTTGTTGCTTAAGTGTTATTCAGAACCAGGAGAGTTTGGGCACTTGAGGGAATTTTAGTCCCCAATCTGCTTTACGAACAGCGCTGTGGTGCACAGTGGATCAGATGCTGTCTGAATGCTAGATACACACGAGTGAAAAAGACGGACAGTCCCCTGACAACAAGAATTTTTTGGTTTCATGGGTAAAAAAAAGTAAATAAATAGCTATAATTCCATCTCATGACAGGGTAAGTAGAGGAGCGTGGAACTCCCTAAAGGCCTCTCAGAACCATCCAAGATGTGATCAGAAGAACAGTGGGAAGTGAGTGAGCTCACAAAAATACAAAAGGGGGGTTGGGAGGGTAGACACAACTGCCGGGCTGAGGGAAAGCAGGTGGGGGTGTCTATGGCAAAAGACAAATCCATGTGAATTTGTTTGTTCTTTGTCGCAAGCAACAAAGGGCCATCTTTGGTTTGATTAAACGTTCATACCTACAAGCCTGGCACCATGCCATTCAGAAGGAATTAGAATAGAAGCCACAGGTTTCTGACACGAGTATCAAGCATCCTCTCAAGATCCCCATAGAATGAGTATGAGAGATGCCCTAGCTAAAAGCCTTTCATTCACAAGAACCAAATACTCCCCGTAACAACTCCAGTTTCCAAAAACCCAATAGAGGGAGGCTCAGAGGCAAAAGTCACCACACTCAAATGTTAATTTGCCCATCAGGGACAATTTCTCCACCAGCAAGACTGCCTAGATGCATACCCCACATATGGACAGAGGCAGACAGCTAACCAGGGATCAGTCACAGTCTCACGTGGAAGGGGGAAGGGCTTGATAACCTTCTGCCCACTCACCCCTGTGGATAGTTCTGGGTGAACAGCGCTCCACGGAGTGGTCACACTCTGTAGAAGCCTGTGGCAAAGAACAAATCGTACGTTCCAGGGTCTAAAGGAAAGTTCATAAAGATGGAAGCCTAGTGGGGCTTCGGAGAGGACTAAAGGGTGTCGGAAAGTAGCCAGGGAACAACCACAGGAAGCAAGGGAGGAATATATTTCACAGGTATGTGGGACTACTCAAAGGTTTAAAGCAAGGGCATGATTTAATCCTATTTACATGTGAGATAGCTATGTGGCTGTTCCATGCACAGGAGACTGGAAGAGCACAAAACAGCCTAATGTCTTATCCCGGCCTCTACAGATTCACTCCCCAACTTTCCTGGCCCTGTTCTCTTTCCCAGGGGTCAGTCTGAATGCACTACAACAGTGAGTTCCCTACCTTCTGGCTTTCTGTTAGGTCAACCTTTGCAGAGCCCTAGCAAGAGGTCCAAAGGCAGGAAGAGAAGGAGGCCAAGTTTTCTGCCCTTCCAGGTTCCCTGAGATTGGCTGTGTCCTTCCCCCAGGTGTCATTGTTCTCTTCTAGATGGTTCTCAGAACAGCTCAGTCTCACCTGGGTTCTTATAGCCACTCTGGAGACTAACTACAGGAGTACTGAACTAGCTAGAATTATTATTTTTCAGCATTTATTATTAAAAATAATTAGTATATATAAGTATAATTATTATTATACTATATATGTCCGGCACAACATCTCCGTGGAAAGCTATCACCATGTGTGCACCCCACCCCCAACTTCTGTGTGCTTCTTCTTAAAAGAGAATCTGTAACATGATTGGGAAGATGGTGATCAGTGCCGCAACTGCTTTCCCAGACATGCAGACAAGCAGGGAGCCAGAGTGTGTACCTCGCCTTAGAGCAGCCCTTAGAGGCTGTGGCTGGCTGGTGTGGCTGGACTATGAAAGCCCAGCTCTTGGCCCAGCTCAGTGTCTGAGTTCTGCCTATCCTCCATAAGTCCTCTGTGGGACCAACTCAATTTATCCCACACTCAGGGCCCACGGCGAAGCAAAAATGTTCATTTATCTTAATCAAAATGAAGGGGGAAATGTTATTAAATGTAGTAACATAGAAATGTTTTACTTCTTGTGTTGTCTCTCTGACTTGTCAGGTGCTTTTATCTTCTATTTTTAATGTCATTTGAAGAAAAAGAAAAACTTAACGCCGTAAATAATAAGCCTCAATTTCACTGTTCATGTTTAGGTTGTGCAATGGTTGATTTAAATATAAATATACAAGCAATTGATTTATATAAAGAATCACTGAAATTACACAATCCCTATTTTGTAACTTGTACATGCGTGTGTATTTTATTGTTACCAGAACAGTGGAATGCTACACAAAAGGAGCTGAATTGTTTTTGTTTCATTTCTTCATGTGCACACACTCTACCAACACGCCACCCTTGGCTCAACTGAATAAGGAAGGACTGAAAGGAAAGTTGCTTCAGCTCCCCATTTCCTTCTCTGTCATCATTTTTAGCATAAATGACTACCTTACACATGGAAGTAAAACACCAGTAAGAGAAGATCTGGCAGGTTTCCTTAGTCCTTCATGTTTCTTGGAATGCTCTGACTTCTTCTGCCTTCCGAGCAATTCTGTTTCAGAGGGAAAGGGCAGCTCCCAGGCCTGTGGCACCCCAGCTTCCTCAGTCATGGATTCAACACACTTACCCTGTCCTTGCTCTCAGTCACGCTGACTTGCCATTCATTACCTGCTCCACCAAAATTCCACGCCCCGGGAGCGCTGCGAAGGCTCCATGCCAACAGGGAGGCGAGGAATGACAGATACACAAACTGCACACGTCCGCTCATGCGCGCGCTCCATCGCCCCCCATCTCAGACTGCATTTACAGAATACAGGTTCAAAAATAAAATTATTACAACTTTCAGGACATCAGCAGCAGAGCATGAAAGCAAGCCCAGGACTTGTCTCTGTACAGGAGGCTACAGGACTGCTGGAGCCGGGAAGCTAGCCTTTTCTGTACTGAATTCTGATGAATCACACCCTTCTATCCTTTCCCCTTTTCAGGCTGCTTCTCCTTCCTTACTGGTTTCCCCTGGAGGCATTCCCTTGATAAATCACTTGCACATAAGACCTTTTCTCAAAGTTTGCTTAGGAATGCCACCTAAAGAAGTTTTTATTGCAGATGTTCCTAAGAAGCAAGTCTAAGATGAGATTCGGAAGCTGGATCACTTCCTGGACAAATATTAACAAGCAGCCCACGCCCACCTCCCACAGTACTGGTTCCTCGGCTGCTACAGCATTGCAATTACTAGGATTTCCACCTAGGTGATGGGGACAGGCCGAGATGGAAGGAGATGCCCTGGCTTGTGCTGTATCTCTCTCAGTGAAGGGCTGTAGTGGAAATGGGGAATGGATTGGGTTTGGCTGAGCACTGCTGATGGGTTAGAAAGAGAGACTGACAGGCTCAGTTGAGTTATTATCAGAGTAACGGAATAAGTATCGGAAATACTCCATGGCAACATATAAAGAGGTCCTCATCTTCTACAGCCGAAGTCAGCAAACTCTACAATTTGGGCCATTTTTTTGTAAATAAAGTTTTATTAAAACACATCCATGTTCACTCATTACACACAGTCTATGACTGCTTGCAATACACTATAACAGCAGAGCTGAACAGATGCCACAGAGACCTTAGGGCCCACAAGGTCTAAAACACTGATCTGGCTCCCTACAGAAAAAGTTTGCAAATCCCTGTCCTAGATTCTGAGAGCAGCCTGAGCTGTGCCTGAATTCACACGGACCTCCCCCTTGTGGTCTGTACCCATCTAAATTTTCCTCCTCTTATGAGGACACCAATCACTGACACAGCACACACCGTAATCCAGTACGATCTCATTTTTACTCGGTTACAGCTGCAAAGACCCTGTTTCCAAATACAGCCTGTTCACGGATTCTGGATGGACAAGAATTTTAATGGGATCCTATTCAGCCCAGTACACCACTGTCACAACAATTAGCTTCAAATCTCAGGTGGCCCAGCTAGCAAAATGCTGGCTCTGCTAAGGAATAAAAGGACGATACTTAGAAATCCTGTGGCAAAAATCTGGGTGATGAGGGAACAGAAGACAAGCTGAGGACAAAGCACAAGCTTACCCTCCATAACTCCCACCCACTATGGGATATATATGACATTCCTCAGGCACTTCCAGGTACTCCTAAAGGAAAAACAAATAGTTAACCTGTAGAGACCACAATCCTGCAAGACCTGAGTCTCCCTCAGTTTATAAATGTCCTAGTGATTTACAAGGAAGAAGCTTTCTTATCAATAGCCTAATTACCAGAGACCCATAACTCAGTTCCCGAAGCCCTAACATCATCTTCCCCTCCATAAAATTGAGGGATGCTGAGGCAGAGGGAAATGTAAATGAAGTTAAATTTCTCCTAAACCTAAAGCTCACTGACAAGGACGTGTGATAAGAGGAGAGTGACCTTCCTCCAGGAAGCTCCCAACTATCTTACTGTTAATGCCTCACTAAAGGGAAAAACCACCTTAACTTGAGAAATAGCAAAGCCTCCAGCATCCTGTGTGTCTTCTGAATACATGAAAGTTCTTTCAAACCCTCCCTTTCCCTTACCTGCCCTGACCCCATAGTCCATCATCACCACTCCTCAGAACCCAGGGGCAGCAGCTCTTTCTGCCCATGGGTCCTTTCCCGGCGCTTTAGTAAAATCACCTTTTGCACCATAGACATTTTGAGAATTCTTTCTTGATTGTTGGCTCCGGACTCACTTCTATTCTACAACTTCATCATGGGTATAGTTGTAGGGGGCTGGTGGTTTGCGGCATGCCAGACACCTCCTGAAGAGAGAGGAGGCGTTATTGCACCTCTGACCACAGATGAAAGAATGAACAAAATGAATCAAACAGAGTTTGCTAGACCTCTTCAAGTCTTAGATGCAGCAGGCACTGCGCTTGAGAGTTCACTTCTGACTCATTTATCAAGTGACCTGGGAGGTTTCCCAGTTTTGAATGGATCTGAGAGTGAAGGCAAGAAGCGCACTCCACAGCGGAGTCCCGCCACTCATTCCCTTTACAATTTGGGAAACTTCCTAGTGACAACACACAGAATAACAATACATCTCATTTTCCCAAGACAAAACCCTCTACCGGGGGCCTGGGTGGCTCAGTGGGTTAAGCCTCTGCTTTTGGCTGAGGTCATGATCTCAGGATCCTGGGATCGAGCCCCGCATCGGGCTCTCTGCTCAGCGGGGAGCCTGCTTCCTCCTCTCCCTCTCTCTCCGCCTGCCTCTCTGCCTACTTGTGATCTCTCTTTAAAAAATAAATAAATAAATAAATAAATAAACAAACATTTTAAAAAATCAAAGGCTTTAAGAAACAATATAAAAAAAACAATCTATATACTACGTATATCAAAACATGATCTGGTGAATTACAATCTCTTTTCATATAGTTCTTAAATTTCCAATCAGCAAAGCATTTTCACATAGAAAACAAATAGGTCACTCAATACATCTCTAAAGAAGAAAACAGAGGATATTGTTAATCCTTTAGAGAAAGAAATCAGCAAAGTACAGAGCTTTTCAAATAACTTAAAATGAAGCCATTTCCTAATATAATATACAAATGTGCACTAGAATAAACTAATTTGCTACGTTGAAATAAAAATTCCTACCCCAGTGCATTTGGGGGATAGAAGCATTGCACCAGGACTAAGGATTTAAAAATGAATACAATGGGTTGACAGATGAGAAGGGAGGAGGGACAAAATGGGTGAAGGGGAGTGGGAGGTACAGGCTCCCAATCATGAAATGAACAAGTCACGGGGATGAAAGGTACATCACAGGGAATATAGTCAATGGTATCGTACCAGTGTTGTATGGTGGCAGACAGCTGTTGTGCTTACGGTGAGCACACCTAACACACAGGCATACGGAATCACCACGCGGTACGTTTGAAACTAAAGTAACATTGGTGTCAACTATATACTTCAATAACAAAACAATGAGTAGGATGATAAACTGTGCCCTTAAGGACACTCACGCATTGCACACACATACACACACACACACACCCCAACACACAAGCATGTACATGTGCGTGCACATATCAAGAAATACAAGAAATTTAAATGGTTAGACTGATGTACTCTCCATATAAATGAAGTCTTCAACAACAACAACAACAACAAAGTAGTGATTGCTCCCAAATAAAGATATTGAAGACCTTACAAAGGAAGTAACATATTTGATGGGGCCTAAAAAAATGAGATGAATTTTGTGAGGAAGTAAAAGAAGGGAGGACAGGATGGGGTGTCGAGGGGAGTAGAGCGAACGCCATAGAATCCCGAAGGCTGAGAGAGGTGTTCAAGGAAGAGAAGACACCATTAAAACCAAGGAAGAAATGGTTTGTGGAAAATGGTGGGCCATGGTCTAGTTTGTACTTTTGGTAGAACATTAAAATTTACTATGAATACTAGAAATCAAAATGTCCCTAAAGGAAAAATCCTTGCATTTTCAAAGTCTAGCAAAATACATGACAAAACAGGAAACATTTTTGACAAATTAACATGGGATATTTAAGTGTGCATTGTGTTCTATGACATTGTTTTGCATTACATTTCATGTCTTGCATTTAAGTCTAAGCTTTTTATTACCTTGGGGATAAGCATTTATATGAAAAGCATCATTTCTACTAAAACACTAGTTGTAGCAGTTGGCATTTAATACTGCTCTAAAGAATCATTTTCACATCCTCTCTTTAGGGAACTATACTTTAGGAGTTGCAAGTGTTTGGAGAAAATAAAAGCCAAGATGGATAGAGAAGAGCAAAAATTAGTGAGAAAATTCTTGGCGTCTATCAATCACATTCTGCTAGCAGAGTCCAAGTGCAACTAGATCTTAGGCACCCACCTCTATTTATGGTGCACTTGAAGGAGTTCCTTTGAGACGAGGGGGCTTACTACCAAACTGCAAGTTTTGATATTGTCCATATCATAAAAGAATTTCTACCTCACTATCCCTATATAATAACAACAATATGATGCATGTTAGTATACTTCACAAACTATACAGGATTTCCATATGCAATAATATTGTGAGTGCTTATTCTGTGCTAACCTTTGTGATAAGTCCTCTGCATAATTATTTTATTGAATCTTTTCAACGATCTAATGGAAATAAGTAGGATCTTGAATTTACAACTGAGGAAACTGACTTAGAAAGGTAATCTGACTCATCCAAGGAAATCTAGGAAGGTAACACAGAGAAGGTAACAGACGGAAGACCTGAATGTACACAGTACTGATATCAAAGACCCTGATGTCAACCATAAGAAATCAAAGAACCATAAGAAAAGAAATGGCCCAACAGGTAAAATAGACAAAAGATTTGAACATATACTTTCCAAAGATAAGAAACTTGAGACTGTGTACTCAGCATCCATCACTAATTATAATGAGAATGCAAATTTAAAAATACAATCAAATACCAGTATACCGATACGACTAGAATGGCCAAATTAAAGTTTTAAGTCAAAATTAAATAAATGACAATCCAAGGGTTGCGAATACATGAAGGAACTTAAACTCTCACATAGTGCTGATGGAAAACCAAAATGGTACGTCCACTTGGAAAAATAATTTGAAGTTTCTTAAAAAGTTAAACATACATTTAATCATATGACCCAGCCATTCCATATAAAGTATTGACCCAAGAGAAATGAGTACATACAGCCACACAAAGACTTGTACAGGAATGTTCCTAACAGCTTTAATTCAATAGCTAAAAACAGTAAACAAGCAAAATGTTCATAAGATGGTAAAAGGATAAATGGATTGTGGTATATCTACACAATGGAATAGCTATTCAACCATAAAAACTATTAATACACATTTTTGAGTGGATCACAGGACCACTGTGCTGAGCAAAAGAAACTAAGCAAAAAGGAATACACACCAATTCCATTTACATGAAATTCTAGAAAATGCAAACTAATCTAGTAGTGAGGCAAAGCAAATGCCTGGGATGAGATGGGGCAGAGAGAGGTAGAGGGAGTGATTATAAAATATAAAGGAACAGAAGGAAACTTTTGGAGGTGATGAATACATTCATTTTCTTGATTTTGGTGATGGTTTCACAGATGTATACCTATGTCAAACCCTAACCAGTTGTACACTTCAAGTATCTGCAGTTTATTTTATGTCAATTATACCTCCCTAAAGCTGTTACAAAGGTATAAGTTTACTTTTGTGTTTCTGTGATTTTTTTAATGTCTTTTTTTTCTTTATCTGTGAGAATTACTACCAACATTTTATTTTTTTAATTTAATTTTATTTTTTTCAGTGTTTCAAGATTGATTGTTTATGCACCACACCCAGCGTTCCATGTAACACTTGCTCTCCTTAATACCCACCACCATGTTCACCCAACCCCCCACCCCCGCCCCTCCAAAACCCTCCAGGGTTTTCTCTGCATAGAGAAAGATTAGAAATTTTCTGAATTTTCTTCTGTGAGTTAATCCTCATTTTCTCAATACACTTGAACAATTACAGTATACTTTTAAAACTAAATACCGTTTCTAAAATTTTTTTCAGTTTTTATTTATTTATTTTTAAGATTTTATTTATTTATTTGACAGACAGAGACCACTTTTCAGTTTTTATTTATTTATTTATTTTTAAGATTTTATTTATTTATTTGACAGACAGAGACCACAAGTAGGCAGAGAGGCAGGCAGGGAGAGAGGGGAGAAAGCAGGCTCCCCACTGAGCAGAGAGCCCATGCGGGGCTTGATCCCAGGACCCTGAGACCATGACCTGAGCCGAAGGCAGAGGCTTTAACCCACTGAGCCACCCAGGTGGCCCTGTCCTTTTTATTTTTTTTATTTAAGAAAAATATTTTGGCAGATCAACTCGTGGTGCGGCCCAAGACCAGTTCTGAAATGATGACCAATAGAGCAGAGGACTCAGCTGTCCGGGGCAAAAGCCAAAGGAAACATTTTGGAAAACCCAGGATTCTTCCTCCATGCAAGAGAAGGCCAAGTCTGGCTCTGCTGTCAGTGAAACAGGAAGGACAGGGAGAATCCCATTCTGGGGGCTCAGCCATGTGTTTGAAAGATGAGGGCTGCAAAGTCACAGCAATGTCTGTGTTGGGAGAAGTGCCTGAAAAACTGTCAATACCAGTGGAAATCAATGCTGAAATAAAACATCAATTAAAGAGGGAAATCCAACAGTTTGGACGAAAATATGAAAGAATCTTCAAACAGCTTGAAGGTGTGTGAAGATCTTTACAGCTGCGGAAAAAATGTTTCGTACATGCCATGAAAGAAACAGCGAGATTTAAAAGATAAGACTTGATAAGGAGCCTGGAAAAGGTACCAGAAAAACTAGAATGTCAACACTTTCTCACCAAAGATTATAGTCACACCCCAAATTTATAATCCCATGACGGAAAAGATCAGTGAGCAAGCAGAACCAGTTTACTGTCCTAGAATGCAACCGGATATTGTTGATGTCTCCTGGCACCTCAGCTAAGAATATTGTCCTCTTGGGGTGCCTGGGTGGCTCAGTGGGTTAAGCTTCTGCCTTCGGCCCAGGTCATGGTCTCAGGGTCCTGGGATCAAGCCCCACATTGGGCTCTCTGCTCAGCAGGGAGCCTGCTTCCCTTCCTCTCTCTCTGCCTGCCTCTCTGCCTACCTGTGATCTCTGCCTGTCAAGTGAATAAATAAAATCTTAAAAAAAAAAAAAAAAGAATATTGTCCTCTTGAGACTAAGAAAAAATACTGGGAATTCAATGTTCTAAGTTTCTGTTAGTAAAAGCTGGGCATTCCCCCTTAAAAATTTATCTTAGTTGACATACAATGTTACGTTAGTTTCACAGGACAGCATAGTGATTCAACTTCTCCACAGTTAGGCTACGCTCACAAGTGTATGTATCTGCAAGAAGGAAAGACAGGAAAATATCAAGCTCAGAGCCGGTTTATATGTTCATCCTACTTTTCTGCAGTATCTTTTTTTTTTTTTGCAAGAAAGGTGAATTTTGTATTTAAAAATGTCTTTCTAAAAGAAAGCACTGTCTTAGTAGACTTGAAAATTTGCCTACTATACTGGCAATTCTTTCCATACCTACGTTTGTTTAAAATAATCGTAAAGTCAATTTGTAAACACCCACTTCGGCTGCGGACCTTCGCCCTCAGATGAATTGGCTGCGACTTTCGTTTTACCCTATTTCCCCGCCCTGCCTCCCCCCACTCCTTGGGCTTTGGACAGAAAGACGTCAAAGACGGAGGGCAAGGACCGCCGCTGGGTTCCTCCTTTCTTTTCCCAGTCGCAGCGCCTACTTTTTTGACAGCATTTTGAACTGAGATGACATAGTACATTACAAACGCCCAAGGGCAGCAAGGGGCAATGTTTAGTTAATGGAGTTGTCACTGTCATCTGTCTGTGCCCAGCCCGGACAGGGCACTCGTCTGGGCTGCCCTCCCCTTGGAATCCTGGCGCCTTTGGAAGGGAAGGAGTGTGTGTGACGCAGTCGCAGGTCGCTTAGGGCCGCGGTCCGATTCAGACCTGAAGCCCCTAGCTTCCGGCCACACGCAGTGCCGCCCTGGCCTCAGTTTCCCCACTTCTAAAGAAGGGGAGTCATGCTGCCCTGTTTCTTGTTTCTCTCCAAAAACATCAGCCCTTCGCTGGTGTCCCTGCGCAACGCGCGCCGGGGCTTCGCGCTCCCGCCGCTCCGGGTCTCCAGGCGCCTCTCGCGCCCGGGGCGCACTGCCCCCCTGCGCCTGATGGCAGCAGCCGCCGCCTCCGGGAACCCAACCGGGCCCGCCTCCGCCCACTCCCGGGTGCGCCAGAACTTCCACCCGGACTCCGAGGCTGCCATCAACCGCCAGATCAACCTGGAGCTCTACGCGTCCTACGTGTACCTGTCCATGTCCTATTACTTCTCCCGAGATGACGTGGCCCTGAACAACTTCGCGGGATATTTCCTTCGCCAGTCCCGAGAAGAGACCAAGCACGCGGAAAAGCTGATGAGGCTGCAGAACCAGCGGGGAGGCCGGATCTGCCTGCAGGACATCAAGAAACCAGACCAGGACGATTGGGAAAGCGGGCTGAACGCCATGGAGTGTGCGCTGCTCTTGGAGAAGAATGTGAATCAGTCGTTGCTCGAATTGCACACTCTGGCCTCAGACAGAGGTGACCCCCACTTGTGCGACTTCCTGGAAACTCACTATCTGAATGAGCAGGTGAAGTCTATCAAAGAACTAGGTGACCACGTGCAAAACTTGATTAAGATGGGGGCCCCAGATTCTGGCCTGGCAGAGTACCTCTTTGACAAGCACACCCTTGGAGATGAAAACAATCAGGACTAAGTAACCCACAGGCTGCCCTCCTCACTGCCCAGGCTGTGACAAGACCCAGTCCGCAGACTCCTGCTTTCTTGCCCTTAAAATGAACCTCTATCTTTATACACCATAATGCTGTCCCAATAAAGTGACTTGTAGAGAAAAGGAAGTTGGCCTCATATTAACAAGGGCTTTTTGTCCAACATCAAAGTAATTTTTCCAGCTGAAAGGTAGCCCACAATACCACAGTATAAAAGACTGTGAAAAAGCTACTGAGAGTAGATGCAAACTTTCTCCAGTTATCAAATATTATTCCAGACCATGAACCTTCACTAAAATTCTGCAATTTTCAACTGCACAAGTGCTCATTATTTTCAAGACCTTATACTAAAGACTAAAGTGGGGAGATGTGTAAGATAAATATGCAAATAACTCTAACAAGATGAAGAAGATATACAGTACTGTAAAAACCATGTAAGCAAAATTCCACGACAGCTTTTACCTTTTCCCAGCATGTTCCAAGAAAAAGTGATGTCTGGCGATGATCTGTTTTTAAAGGATTTTGTGATCAAATAAATTTAAGAAAAGCTACACAAAGTATCAATGCTGGCCTTGGAAAGTCACAATGTCTATGAGCATTTAAGGGCTCTGGGAAGTCTTGCAATTAAAAACAAAAAACAAACAAAAATCTTGGATTATTTTTGTTTAGCTCAGTGTTTCCCAATATATCCAGTTGCAGGTAGTGTGTGTGTGTGTGTGTGTGTGTGTGTGTGTGTGTGTGTTTGAAATGATAATCTAGGTCTGTCTGATTAGAGACTCTCTACATAACCACTGGGCTATATAGCCTCTCTTTTCACATACCAAAAAGAGCAAATGCACTGCAGAAAACAATCTTCTGTGACCTGTAAAATGGAGGGGAAAAAACATTGGGGTGGAAAAATAAAGAAATCCAGAATGAAGGAGTCATCAGCAAGGCAGATGTTTTCTTGGGGGTGGGGGAAAAGAGGCATGAGAAGATTTATGGGAGAATATTTGATCAGCAGGCCTTGGGCTGGACTAAGAACACTGGGTGGTGTTTGGAGAGATGGGCTGGAGCCAAGCATGGAGGAGAGAAGGAGGGGCTTAGGCTTAATTTTTTTTTTTTAAGATTTTATTTATTTATTTGACAGACAGAGATCACAAGTAAGCAGAGAGGCAGGCAGAGAGAGAGAGGAGGAAGCAGGCTCCCCGCTGAGCAGAGAGCCCGATGTGGGGCTCGATCCCAGGACCCTGGGATCATGACCTGAGCCGAAGGCAGAGGCTTTAACCCACTGAGCCACCCAGGCGCCCCACTTAGGCTTAATTTATTGAGCAATGGCAGTGCTTTGAAGGGCTCAGCAGAAGAATGCTATACTAAGAGCTGAGCGATCAAAAGTTCAGTTGTACAGAATAGAAACTGGAGAACAACCCAAATGTCTGTGTTCATTTTGTCCTCTGAGAAACATGTCAAGATGGGATTAAATGTGTAAGAAATGTTTTAGGGAAAACAGAAACACCCTTGAGAGAAAATGGGAAAGGAGCTAGGAGAAGGAGGGAGAGCCCCTAGACCCCATGCAAGTCTGATCCTAAAGGAAGAAGAGAGGATCCTGGTGCCTGGCTCTAAGCAACCTTCTGCAAGGCTGTCTGGGAGAACCAAAAGCCAGAGCTGCTCATCAGAGGAATCCCAGGTCTCCCAGAAATGGGCCTGCCTAAGTACATTTCCGGAGCTCAGTTATTGACTGGGAAGTGCAGGCTTGCAACAAGCTAAGAGATGAATCGATTTTCAAGCACAGCAGCAGGGGTCCCTGGCAAATTGTGCTCCCCGCAGTCCCAGAACTGAGAGGCTCATGCACATGACTGCACAGACTCAACAAAATGGTTTAGATTAAAATACCATACATGGAATGCCCTACAGCTATTAAATATGATTTTGCCAAACACATCATAATGTGAGCAGAAATCCACAATGTGTTTTCTTAAAAACAAGCATAAGACGGGGTTACATTATAGAACTGTATAGAGACAAATACAGGGAAAGTAATATATATGCGCCCCAAACGTAAGTATATATACTGACAAATGAAGCTAGATGACCTCTTAGTGAGATTGTCTTGGATATTTATTTTCTGTAGCTACTTGTCTTTTTAAAATAAATTTTTTATCATGGACACGCATTATGGTATTATCATAATAAGAAAAGTAAAAAGGTGGAGAGAAAGCAGGAAGGGCCTGAACCATGGCAAAATCAATGGAAACAGAAACAAAGAGATGCTGATGAGAGTTTACAGGCAGAACCTTTTAAATTTTGCAAAGGACTGAATGCAGAGAGTTATAGATATGGGGTACAGAAAGAAAACTGATAGATCTCAGACTTGTGTACTAGAGAAGAGGATCTGAGAATAAAAAGGGATCTCGGACAGGAGGAACAATTGGGTGTGGAAAGTACATAATGATTTGCTTTTGATTAAGGGCACTGGCCTCACTTTACCTTCTATCTTTAAATTGGTTTATTGTGCTTCGCATAATCCTATTACATCTCTTCAGAAAACTTCCTCTTCAGTTCTTCTGGATGAGTGTTTTCCAAACTGCAGACTGCAACCCATTAGTGTGTCAAGACATTATTTAGTGAGTCACTATCCACCTTTTGTTAATAAAACAGATTTGAAGAGAAATCAAAGTAAGGGAAGCAAGGGTACTAACTCCTGAAATTCTTCTGGGTGTGGGTGTGCACCTGTGTTCAGGTATTTACCTCCCATAGTGGTTCTTATTCTTATTCTTCTTATTCTATGTTGTTGTCAGAAACATACAATAGCCATTGTCCCAGGCAATTATTTTTTTTTCTTTTTCTTTTTAAAGATATTATTTATTTATTTGACAGACAGAGATTACAAGTAGGCAGAGAGGCAGTCAGAGAGAGGAGGAAGCAGGCTCCCTGCTGAGCAGAGAGCCCAATGCGGGGCTCGATCCCAGGACCCTGAGATCATGACCTGAGCCGAAGGCAGAAGCTTTAATCCACTGAGCCACCCAGGCGCCCCTGTCCCAGGCAATTCTTTGACACATTCTCATCTCCCTGCTCTGTCTCCTCCAGCTCCCCACTGTCTGTTGATAATACTCTGAGAATTTAGAAGGAATCCCAGGAGAACCTCACACTTTCTTATCATTGAATTGATCTCATGTTTGCCTTTATATTAACATGCAAAGCATTCTGTTCTGCTACCCTGGTTGAAGGATCTATGCTACTTCCTAAAACCCACCGCCCATGGTGCCCTGAGTCCCAACCCTCACACTTACTGAAGGACGTGAAGACATCACACCTATAATTATGCTTTCACTAGTATCATCAATTTTGCCTGTTCTACTGATTGGTTCCCGTGAGAAGCAAAGATGATGTTATTTCTCCTTTATCTTTTTCTTTAAAGCCACCTATGGACTAACATTCCCTCCAGCAAACACTAAGCTATCACCCCCTACTTAGCTCTCTTTTACAACAAAACTTCTTGAAAAAGTTATTTCTGCTTCCTGGCCCTATTTATTCTGTTTTCTCTTGGGCCCCCGGCAAGTAAGTCTGTGTTCACTGTTTGCCACCACACCAACCACTTTATTTTTCCATCGGGATCATCAGTGACCTCCTTGATGATAAATCTAGTGCTTTTTGTTCCCTCAGCCAGCTAGCAGAACTTGTCCTTTCACTCCTAAAACACCCACTCACTGTTGTTTGTCTCCATTTCTAATTGCCCCTCATCTTCCCAAACTTTACATACTGGAGGGTTCCAAAATTCTGTCCTCACATCTGGGTCTCTTCTCCCTCTTCATCTATACTTGCTCTTTAAAGATCTCATCCAGTCCTGTGACTTCCATTTAAATATCTGTCTACTGGATTCCAGTCCAACAAGGCAATGTAGGAAAACCCTGAACTCAGCTTCTCCACGACACACACCAAATTACAGCTATTTATGGAATAATTCTTCCCAAAGAACTGACTAAACAGCAAACTGAACAGCTACTGAACTACAAAGGTAGAGAAAATGACAAGAGAATAGCAAGAGAGACGGAAACACCATAACAAGGGTGATTCCCATTCCAGATACTGAGAATGGTAGTGGGGTAGGAATAGGACTGAGGGACTGGGAACAGAGTCCCCTGTCCTTGGGCATAGAAAAAAAAAAAAAAAAAAGCCACAGTTTGAGAGTTACTAGCATGTAAAAAAGACAACACTAGAATTCTGCCAAATGGGGGAGTAGCTGTGGGAACCCTGTCTAGGCTGGAGGGACTGGAGAAGCACACAGTTTGGGTTCCCATTCCACCTTAAAAGCCTAGACTGCAGGGGCGCATGGAGGGCTTAGTGGGTTAAGCCTCTGCCTTCTGCTCAGGTCATGATCTCAGGGTCCTGGGATGGAGCCCCACATCTGGCTCTCTGCTTGGCAGAAAGCCTGCTTCCTCCTCTCTCTCTGCCTGCCTCTCTGCCTTCTTATGATCTTTGTCAAATAAATAAATAAAATCTTAAAAAAAAAAAAGCCTAGACTGTCCAGCAGGGGCTAGACACCATCATCACTAGTGGGTCTGGTCACCCACAGAGCTTATTAGAACTATAGCAAACTCAGGGCTTGACAACAAACTCACACCAGCCTGGGTCACACACCGAGATTTGGGTTTTGGGTTTTTTTAGTTTTTAAAAATTTGTTATTATTTTTATTTTTAAGATGATTTCTTAAAAAAATTCCTTCTTTTTTTTTTTTGTTCTTTTTGGATTTTCTTTTTCTTTGTTCTTTTTTCCTCTTTTTTCTTTTCCTTAACTTTTCTTTCCTTTTTTATTATTTTATTATTATTATTATTATTATTATTATTATTATAGTTCTTCTTTTTATTAAAAAACCCACAGTTTCAAAGAGTAACTAGCATACAGAGCCACAGCTCCATCCAGGAAAAGTCACCAGGCACCCAGTCTGTATATAGGACACCATACACAAGACCATTCCTTCAAACTTAAAAGAAGTAGCTGTTCCACCTAATCCACAGAAACAAACAAAAGGCCAAGCAAAATGGGAAGAAAGAGGAATATGTTCCAAAAGAAGGAACAAGAAAACACCTCAGAAAAAGAACAAAATGAAGCAGAGATAATCAAATGCCTGAAAAAGAATTTAAAGTAATGATCTTAAAGATACTGCACTGGAGAAAAGAGTGGAAGAGCTCAGTGAGAACTTCAGTAAAGAGATAGAAAATATAAAAAAGAACTGATGAGAGTTGAAGAATACAATAACTGAAATAAACACACCAGAGGGAATCAACAGTTAGCAGATGCAGAAGAACATGGTGATGTAGAAGACAGGAAAATAATGGCACACAGGCTGAACAGCAAAAAAAGGAAGGAATTTTTAAATTGAAGAGAGGTTAAAAGATCTCTTGGACAACACTGAGCAAACAAACATTTGCTTTACAAGGGTCCCAGAAGAGAAAGAGAAAAAGAAAAGTGTAGAAAACTTATTTGAAGAAATAATAACTAAAAACTTTCCTAACCTAGGGAAGGAAGTAGACGTTCAGGTTCAAGAAGCACAGAAGGTTCCAAGCAAGATGAACTTAGGAAGTCCATATCACAACACATTATAATTAAGATGTCAAAGATGAAAGATAAAGAGAGACTTTTAAGAGCAGCAAGAGAAGAAAAAGTTTATGTACAAGGGAAACCCCATTAGGCTATCAATTAATTTTCCAGCAGTAAGTTTGTAGGCCAGAAAGGAAGGACATGATCTATTCAAAGTGCTGAAAGGAGAAAAAAAAACAAACAAACCAAACAAAACAAAACAAAAAACCCCCCAAAAAACCTGAAACCAAAAATACACTGTCTGGCAAGGTTATAATTCAGAATTATAAAAATAAAGAAAAGAAGTTTCCCAGACAAACAAATGTTAAAGGAGTTTATCACCTCTAAACTAGCCTTACAGAAAATCTTAAAAGGAGCTTATTTAAGTGGAAAACAAATGGCCCTAATTAGACATAAGAAAATTATGAATACAAAAATGGAATATATGACAACATACACATAAAACGAGGATGAGAGAATAAAAAGGGAAAAGAAGAAAAAAGAAAAGGGAAAAAATTTTGTTTCCTTTTCCTTTTAGTATTTTTTTAAGCATGTGTTTGAACTCAAATGGTCATCAAATTAATATAGCCTCCTATTTACTTTGGATGTTATATATAAAACTCACGGTAATCACAAACCCAAAACCTATAATAGACACACAAAGAAAGCAAGTCAAAAGTAGCATTACAGACACTCATCAACCACAAATAAAGAGAGCAAGAGAAGAAAGGAATGAACAAGATCTACAAAAACAACCAGAAAACAAATTTTAGAATGCCGGTAAGTACAGATCTATCAATAATTACTTGAAACGTGAATGGTCTAAATGCTCCAATCATAGGACACAGGGTGACAGAATGGATTAAATAAATGGATTAAATAATGGATTAAAAAACATGTTGCCTACAAGAAACTTCTCTCAAACGTAAGGACACGTACAGACTGAAAGTGAAAGGATGGAAAAATATTCAACATGCACATGAAAGTGCAAAAAAAAAAAAAAAAAAGCCAGGGTAACAATACTTATATCAGACAAAATGGATTTTAGAACAAAGACTGTAACAAGAGACAAAGAATGGCGTTACACAATGATAAAGGGATCGATCCCACAGGAGGATATAACAATTGTAAGTATCTATGCACCCAACCCTGGAACATCTAAATACATAAAGCGACCATTAACGGACAAAAAGAGAGAAACTCATGGTAATAAAGTAAAGGACCTTCACACCTCACTTACATCAATGGATGGATCATCCAGATGGAAAAATCACTAAGGAAACAGTATCATTGATTGACACATTGGACCAAATGTACATAACAGATATGTACAGAATGTTCCATCCAAAAATGACACAATATTCATTCTTTTCAAGTGCACAGTGAACATTTTCCAGAATATATCACATATTAGGTCACAAATAACCCTCAATAAATTTAAGAAGATTGAAATCATACTGTGCATCTTTTCCAACCTCAACACTATGAAATTAGAAATAAATAACAAGAAAACACTGGAAAAAACACAATCTTATGGAGACTAGACATGATACTAAGCATCAATGACAAAATCAAAGAAGAAATTTTAAAATATATGGAAACAAATGAAAAGGAAAACACAACAGTCCAAATCTTTGGGACACAGTGAAAGAAGTTCTAAAAGGGAAGTACATAGCAATATAGGCCTATATCAAGAAACAAGAAGGGCTCCTGGGTGGCTCAGTGGGTTAAGCATCTGCCTTCGGCTCAGGTCATGATCCCAGGGTCCTGGGATCGAGCCCCACATCGGGCTCCCTGCTCAGCAGGGAGTCTGCTTCCCCTCCTCTCTCTCTGCCTGCCTCTCTGCCTACTTGTGATTTCTCTGTCAATTAAATAAATAAAATCTTTAAAAAAAAAATGAAACAAGAAAAAGCTCAAATAAACAATCTATTATTTCACCAAAAGGGACCAGGAAAAAAACAAAGCCCAAGGTGAGTGAAAAAAGTGAAATAATAAAATCAGTAAAAATAAATGTCACCGAGATTAAAACAAGAGAAAAAAAAATCAATGAAACCAAGAGCAGGTTTTCTGAAAAGATAAACAAAAGTGACAAATCTTTAGCCAGACTCATTAAGGAAAAAAAAAAAAAAATAGAAAGGACCCAAATAAATAAAACCAGAAATGAAAGAGGAGAACCAACAACTGACAACACAGAAATACAAAGGATTATAAGAGGGTGCCTGGATGGCTCAGTGGGTTAAGCCTCTGCCTTCAGCTCAGGTTATGATCTTGGGGTCCTGGGATCGAGCCCTGTCTTGGTCTGTCTGCTCAGCAGGGAGCCTGCTTCTCCCTCTCCCTCTGCCTGCCTCCCTGCCTACTTGTGATCTCTGTCAAATAAATAAATAAAATCTTTAAAAAAATGTTATAAGAGAATACTCTGAAAAATAATATGTTAAAAAATTGAACAATCTAAAAGAAGTGGATAAATTCCTAGAAGTATATAATCTTCCAAAACTGAACAAGGAAGAATTAGAAAACCTGAACAGACTGATTACAAGTAACAGAAGTGAATCTGTAATCAAAAAATACTAAAAAATGAAGACCAGGACCAGATGGATCAAAAGTGAATTCTACCAGACATGTAAAGAAGAGTTAATACCTATCTCCTCAAACTATTCCAAAAAATAAAAAAGGAAGGAAAGCTTTCAAATGCATCCTATGATATTTTACCAAACATTACCAATACCAACAACAGACAAAGACACCACAAAACATACAAACAAATAAACAAAGTAAGGCTAGTACATCTGATGAACAAAGATGAAAATATCCTCAACAAAATATTAGCAAATCACATACAATAATATATTAAAAATGTCATTCACCCCATCAGATGGGATTTATTCCCAGAATACAAGGATGACTGGATATTTGCAAATCAATCAATATCATACACCCCATCAGCAAAACAAAGGATAAAAATCACATTATTATCTCAACACATGAAGAAAAAGCATTTAACAAAAATCAACATTATTCATGATACAGACTCTCAACAAAGTGTGGTTAGAAGGAATATACTTCAACATGATAGAGATCACATATGAACCCACAGCTAATAGCACACTCAAATGGTGAAATTCTGAAAGCTTTCCCTCTGAGATCAGGAATAAAGACAAGGATATCCATTCTACTAGAAGTTCTAGACACAGCAATCAGATAAGAAGAAAAAAGAAGAGGCATCCATATTGGTAAAGAAGTTAAACCGTCCCTATTTGCAAGTGACATGATACTATACAGAGAAAATCCTAAAGATGCCACCAAAAAACTACTAGAAATATCAATGAATTCAGAAAAATGGCAGGATATCAAATTAATACCCAGTAATTAGTACCATTTCCATACACTAATAATAAAGTAGAAGAAAAAGAAATTTAAAAAACAACACTCTTTAGAATTGCACCAAAAAGAATAAAATATCAGGTATAAAGTGAACAAGAGAGTTGAAAGACCTGTACTCCAAAAACTTTAAAACACTGACAAAAGAAATTGAAGATGACACAAACAAATGGAAAGATATCCCATTTTCATGGACTGAGAAAACCAATATGGTTAAAATGTCCATACTGTCCAAAGCAATCTGCAGATTTAATTCAATCCCCATCAAAATACCAACAGCATTTTTCATAAAACTAGAACAAATAACACTAAAATTTTGTATGTAACCACAGAAGACCCCCGAATAGCCAAAGCAATCCTGAGAAAGAACAAAGCTGGAGGTATCACAATCCCAGATTTCAAGATATAATACACAGCTGTGGTCATCAAAACAGTCTGATACTGGCACTGGCACAGAAATAGACACACAGATCAGTAGAAAAGAATTGAGACTCTAGAAATAAGCCCACATTTATATTGTCAATTAATCTATGACAAAGGAGGCAAGAACATACAATGGGGAAGACAGTGTCTATAACAGATGGTGCTGGGGAAACCAGACAGCTACACATAAAAGAATAAAACTGGAGCACTTTCTTACACCATACACAAAAATAAATTCAAAATAGGATAAAGACCTAAATGTGATACCTGAAACCATAAAAAATCCTAGAAGAGAGCACAGGCCGAAATGTCTCTAACATTGGCCATAGCAACAATTTTCTGGATATTTTTTCCTAAAGGAAGGAAGCAAAAGCAAAAATAAATTATTGGGACTACATCAAAATAAAAAGCATTTGCACAGCAAAGGAAACCATCAAGAAAACAAAAAGACAAAGTGCTAAATGGAAGAAGATATTGTATATATCTAATAAGGGGTTTAATATGCAAGATATATATATTATCTTGATAGATAGCTATCCAAGATATTATATATATATTTTGGCCAACAAGATACATATATCTTGGAATATATATATGTATATGTGTGTGTGTATATATATATTCTATCTATCTAAGTACACAACTCAACACCCCAAAAATTTAACAATCAGATTTAAAAATGGGCAGACCCTTTGTTTAACCTTTCTTGTCCTGGCCCCAGAATTCAGGGTTGGCCAGCATCCTCCATGGTTAGGGGACACTACGGGCATCAATGTACAGGACCAACATCCCTAAAAGGCCTTAATTTTAGGTCTTTGGATTATTTCCTAATAAAGGTACATACGTTGAAAAAATAAAAAAATTAAAATGGGCAGTGGTCCGGAATAGACATTCTTCCAAAGAAGCCATACATGATCAACAGACACATGAAAAGATGCTCAACATCACTCATCATCAGGGAGATGCCCATCAAAACCACAATGAGATATTACCTTACAACAGTTAGAACAGCTAAAATCAAAATGGTAAGAAATAGCAAGTGTTGGTGAGGATGTGGAAAAAAAAAAAAAAAAGAACCCTCATGCACTGTTGGTAGGAATGTAAATTGGTACAGCCACTATGGAAAACAGTGTGGAGATTTCTGAAAAAACTAAAAAAAGAGTTACCATATGATCCAGTAATTCTACTATTGGGTATTTACTAAAGAAATGAAAATACTAATTCAAAAAGGTATATACACTCCTATGTTTTTATTGCATTATTACTTACAATGGCCAAGATATGGAAGCAACCTAAATATCTATCAATAGACAAATGGATAAAAAAAAAGTTTAAAAAAATAGACAAATGGATAAAGAAAATGTGGTGTGTGGTGTATGTGTGTGTGCACGTGCTTATATACAGGAATATTATAAGGGATGAAAAGGGATGAGATTGTGCCACTTGAGACAACCTGGATGGACCTAGAGTATATTATGCTAAGTGAAATAAATAAGTCAGACTGAGAAAGACAAATACCATATGATTCTAGTCATAAGTGAAATCTAAAAACAAAACAAAACAAATGAATAAACAAATGAAAAGCAAGCAGAATCAGACCTATCAATACAGAGAACAAACTGATCATTGCTGGGGGGAGGTGAGTAGGGGGATTGACAAATGGGTAAAGGGGAGTGGGAGATGCAGGCTTCCAGTTATGAACTGAATGAGTCATAAGAATAAAGGACACAGCATAAGAAGTACAGTCATTGATATTATAATAGCGATGTGATGGGACAGATGGTAGCTACACTGGGGAGCACAGCATAATGTACAAACTTGTCAAATCACTACGTTGTACTTCTTAAACTAATGTAACATTGTGTCAACTATACTCAAAATACACACATTTTGTACATATATGTATAAATATTTAAGTGATATTTCTCTTCAGATGTTTACTTTTTTTAAAGACTTTATTTATTTATTTGACAGAGAGAGAGAGAGATCACAAGTAGGCAGAGAGGCAGGCAGAAAGGGGGAAGCAGGCTCCCTGTTGAGCGAGAGCCCAATGCGGGGCTCAATCCCAGGACCCTGAGATCATGACCTGAGCCGAAGGCAGAGGCTTAACCTACTGAGCCACCCAGGTGCCTCTCTCTTCAGATGTTTAAAAGACATCTCATATTTAATATGTTCCAAACATAACTTCACCAACCTCCACTACCCGTTGAACTCAAAGTCTTTTGTTTCGTGATAGATGGAAAGTCCATTCTATTGGTTTCTAAAGCCTAGTCATTTCTGACTACTCTCTTACTCTCATACCGTACACCAGTCCTCAGCAAATCTTATCAGGTCTTCCTTCAAAATACATCCTTACCACTTCTAAAAATCTTCCTCACTACCACTTTGGTACAAGCTTCCATCTTCTTTTTCTGCATTATTACATTTTACTCTTGACTGGTCTCACTGCTTACACACTGGGGCTCAAAGAATCCTTTCTCAACAAAGCAGCCAAAGTGAACTTTGTAAATCTACAAACGATCCTGTTATTTCTCAGCTCAAAACCCTTCAATGGCTTCTGTTCTCATCTGGAATCAAAGTCTGAGTCCTTACTGTGCCCTACAATGCCCTGTGTAATGAGCTGCTAATACGTTACACGTTTAGAGATACAGTTACATATATGTACGTATGTACATAGAGATGTGTGTATATATGAGAGTGTAAGTGGTAAGATTATAAGATTTCGTGCATACATAAATATATAAATAATAATATCAAAGAGGTATTATGTATGTTCTCTCTCTCTTTTCCCTTATCAGGTATCACTATCTGTAAAGATACAGAAAGAGAGAGAGAGAGAACATTTTTTCTTCACTGTACTCCAGTCACATTTGCCTCCTTGTACCTCAGGGCCTGTTCTCTCTGTTGGAAATACTTTACTCCCGCGTGTGAACATGGCTCCCACTTTCACTTCCTTCAGAGTTCTGCTCTAGGGGCATTTTACAGAGAGACTTTACTTAGTATTCAATCTTAATTACTCACCACATGTCCTGTCATTCTCTCCTCTGATATGACTTGTTGTTCTCCATGGCACTTGTCACCACCTGACACATTGTTTATTTGGTTATGTTTTCTTGTCTTATTCTTGATGCAAGCTCTGTGGGGCAGGGACTTTGTTCCATTCACTACTGTCTCCATATTCCAGTTCCATTCTTATCTCTTAATAGTTTCTCCATGAGTGTGAATGGGTGAGCGAAGACATCCAGAAGCATGTTGGAAGTGCTGGACTGCATCTTTCAAAAAATTAGTGTCAGGAAAGCGAATTGGGAAGTTGTCCATATGGAGATAGTAAGTGAAAATGTGAAAAGGCTGAAGCAACAAAGATGAGAGGAGAGAAAAGACAGACCAAGGAGAAGGTCCAAATGAAGAAAAGTAGAAATTGGAGGGGCTCTATAGCTAAGGGTAATTATATAAGGAACCCTTAATAGGTTACAGAAAAGGAGCAAAAATAACAAGACTGAAAAAACAAACAAACAAACAAACAAACAAACCCCAAAACCACTCATCCTGGAAACTGTAAGAGAAGAGAGTTTCCATCAAATGTCACAGAGCCTAATGAGTTTATGGGCTGAAAGGGCACAGAGTTGGCAATCAGTAAGTGAGTGGTTCTTTTGGAATAATGGCTTCAGTGGAGGTGGTGATAGAGAGCCAGGTTCATGGTGAAGGGAAATGAGGTGAAGAACACAGAATGCTCTTTTGAAAAGTTTTTCTTCTTTAAGTAATGAGGGTGCAAGAGGGTACATGGTGCCTGTGAGTGTGTCAGCATGAGGAAAGTTGCTGAAGAAAAGACAGGACTTGAGAAGCAAGTGATAGAATGAGGTTCCAGGGGAGAAAGGAGAATGAGAAGAAGAGCCCAGATATGGGGCCTGGTCGGATATGTCTTCCCAAACCAAAATCATACAAGAGGGAGGAATTGACATAGATTTTGAAAGGAGAAGAGGGCCAAGTGAGGGTGCTTATATTGGCTGAGCTCAAACTTTTAAACAAAGTAGCAAATGAGATCATCTACTGAGACATAGCTGCCTCTATATAAAAATATTTAATTAACTTTATTTCTCAGATACAATTGCAAAAATAATATAAGTTATTTTACAGATGGGACATAATCTTTATTCTTCCTAATTTCAAACAAAGACTGGAGCTTTTCCAAATCAATAAACAAATTTCTGGAGTTGGGCCAAATGAAGGTTAGATTTCTAAACAAAAATCTAGTACACAGAAAGATATGGCTCCAAACCCCTAACAGTCATGTTGGATTGTATTACTCTTGAGCACAAACACCCAGTGATGCCAAGATCCCAGGCCCTCAGACTTGCAGGAAAATACAGCATACTTCCCCTAACACTAACTCTTGAAAATCATTATCCTTCATGTTCAGATTTTGTATGGTTCATTTGAAAGGGCAGAGCTTCCTTGGGGAAGCACTTAATCTACATGCCAAGATATCCTAGGACAGTGTGTGTGTGTGTGTGTGTGTGTGTGTGTGTGTGTGTGTGTGTGTACATCTCTTACTGAATTTTGACCCAGAGTTCCTGAAGCCAAGAAAAGTCCACTTGACTTTTAAAAAATTTGAACTTCACCCTCAGGCTTTCCACCCTCAGAGAAGAGGAGCAGAGAAGACACGGAGAACACTCAAGGTAACAAAGAAATGTAAGACACATGCATAGTGCAGAAAAGACAGAAACACAGACTTCTTCATGAGACACTCTTGGTCCGCTTCTTCCAAGAGTGCACCAAGAGGTGCATTCAGGAAGCAGACAACTAGGAAACATGCACAAATGCTAACCAGAACTGACAACAGTAGTGTCTCTGCTTACAACAGACTATTTGTCAAGCAGCACACAGTTTATGAAATCAGAAAGGTGCACAGGCAATCACTTGTATGTTGCTGCCTTTTCTAAGCTTTCTATTTCTTTGTGCAAGATCAAGACACTTAATAGATACAATTGTTTTTAAGTGAATAAATGAACAAATATGACAGGTACATGCACACACGCACACACACACAGACATACACGCTTGCTGAGAGTCTGACAGAATTCTAATGCCCAACAAGGAGTGGGACCGCCTGGCAGTACAGAACAGATCAGAGACATGTACTCAGGTTTGGGCTTCTTCCAAGCAACCTGGCCAATTTCCCAGTACAGATGGTGGCCAAACAGTCTTCTGAGAGAGACAGAGAGAGCTAATGCTTTTGGAAATACTTAAGTCTCTCCCGAACCCCCTGAGCACTGTATTATCATAGGTTGAATTAGCAAAAAGAATTTCTAGGACCATAAAAGGGCTTTTACAGGACTAAAATACTATTACATGACTACACACAGATCCTAGATGGTGTTGTCCAGTCATTAGGAGCCTGCATTTGAGAATTCAGAACACCTAGGTGAGAACAGCTGCTTCACCAGAGAGCAGCTGCATGATTTGGGGAAAGGAAGTTAAACTCGCAGAGTCTGAATTTCCTCTGCAGAGCGACAGCCTACCTCAAAGGTTATTGGGGGATTAAATAAAACAAAGCATACAAAGTTCAGCATATTCTCTGGTACATCGCAAATGCTCAATAAATATTAGTTGCTTAGAACTGGTGTTTTAAAGGGGACAAAATGATGTGAGTGTGTTTGTGAATGTAACTGCTTGTATATGCAGAGACCATCTCTGGGAGCCTCATGTCAGTCGCCCTCAATCAAAGGAAACTGGAAGCCGGGAAAGGGCTCAATGTAGAGTCTCCCGTAGCTCTTGAAATTTTAACCCCTCAAAATTATCACATTATCACATTTTTTTTTTCTTTTAAAGGTTTTATTTCTTTATTTGTCCGGGAGAAAGAGGGTGCACAACCAGGGGAGAGACAGAGCTGGGAACCCAACGCATGATTAGATCCCAGGACCCTGGGATCATGACCTGAGCCAAAGGCAGATGCTTCACCGACTGAGCCACCCAGGTGCCCCCAAATTATCACCTTTAACAAAATAACATAAAACTTAAATATAGCAAATAAATAGGAGCTCTTATTAATTTTCCTCACCTCTAAGCAGCACACATATGCTAACATTTCTCCATACTATATTCTCTCATTAAATTAAGAAATAATCCAAATACAAGTTAGAGGAGGACTCATATTTCTCCCTCTTTTATCTAGCCTCAGGCATTTCCCGAAATTGTTTGTTTGCTTTCCTTAGCCATTGTTGAAATATAATGCTATCCTCACTTCCATTGTTCCAACATGCATGAATTTCAGTAACCACAGTGTAGTTAAATAACAAGTTCATCAGCAACATGGTTCAAATTTCATTTACCACAGTATATTTACTCTGAGCAACCTGCACCAAGAACACACTTTGGAGTTAAGTCTTTAACCCACAAATCACTATATAAGCAGCAGATGCACATCATGATCAGTTACCAGTCATGTTACTTCTTTCAAAGTCAGTTGGCGATTGATCACTGTGCCTCTGCTTCCCAGTTTACTTTCAGACAGAGAACCATAAAGTTGCTTTGCCCCCCCCCCGCCAGTCTCTCTGTGACAAACCCAGGTAACATTTGGTAACTGGATAATCCAAAGAGAGTACTGGTCAAACGATGAAAGTATAACAAAGAAGTAAAAATGCAATACTGCTGGAAGAAAAATTGGGTGTGAATAGAATTTATGGAGCAGTTATAATGACATGACTGAAGATATGACGGAGAAGTGACATGAGAGGGGGGTCAGGGAAAGACTTCCCATGAAAAAAACTTTTGGAGATATTTCACAACATCAAAAGTGCAAAAGATGAGGGGCACCTGGGTGGCTCAGTGGGTTAAGCCTCTGCCTTCAGCTCAGGTCATGATCTCAGGGTCCTGGGATCAAGCCCCACATCAGGCACTCTGCTCATCAGGGAGCCTGCTTCCCCCTCTCTCTCTGCCTGCCTCTCTGCCTACCTGTGATCTCTCTCTGTCAAATAAATAAAATCTTTTTTTTAAGTGCAAAAGATGAAATTTTGGAAATAAATCCAAATTTTACAAGGAGTACTGCAATTCATCAGGATATGAAAAGAAGACTGTGGCTCCATACACTAAGTTGTATTAGAGGAAAAGGCAAAACACAGATGAAACTACACTTGATTTTTTTTTTTCAACAAAATAAAACACTTTAATTCTCACAGTTTCTAACCTTCTAAATTAGTGTCCTAAATAAATACCAGTCTTACCGGTTTTTTTTTTTTTCCCTGAATATTTATAACCAACAGTAAGAGAGTGTTCAATGTTTTGACAACACAATTTTAAAGGTCACGCAACAATCATAATTTTTCCCAGTGGTTATTAAGATCATCACTTTGCATGGTTTCAACTTCCAAGGTCAGGTTTATAGCCTTGCACTAACATGCAAAACAAGAATTATCTGTATATTCACTAAAGTAGGTAACTGATTGCTCTGTTAACAGTATCATTCTAAATGGTTTTTTTTGTTCTGTTTGTCAGGCATTTCTTCCATCTAAAAATAAGCATCTCTGAATTACTGTGTATAGTAATATAGGAACAAATTTATTGTGGAGGCGAAGAAAATGGAATTAGAGATGGTGTTCCTGTTTAAAATTTAATAACAGGGGTGGCTGGGTGGCTCTGTCAGTTAAGCATCATACTCTTGGTCTCAGCTCAGGTCATGATCTCAGGGCCGTAAGTTCAAGCCTGCCTGGGGCTCCAGGCTCAATGCAGAGTCTGTTTGAGATTCTCTCTTTCCCTCTGCCACAGTCCCTCCCCCTGATCAAACTGTCTGTCTCAACTCTACAATTTAGGTGACTTTTCCATCTCACTGATGAAGAAACTTAGACTTATAAGTCACAGAGTTAGACAGTGGTTAAATGAGATTCAGACACTGAGGTTTTTTTTTTTTTTTTTAATAAACATATATTTTTATCCCCAGGGGTACAGGTCTGTGAATTGCCAGGTTTATACACTTCACAGCACTCACCATAGCACATACCCTCCCCAATGTCCCTAACCCCAACCCTGCCTTCCAACCCCCCTCCCCCCATCAACACTCAGTTTGTTTTGTGAGATTGAGTCACTTATGGTTTGTCTCCCTCCCAATCCCATCTTGTCTCGTTTACTCTTCTCCTACCTCCTTACCCCCCCATGTTGCATCTCCTCTCCCTCATATCAGGGAGATCATATGATAGTTGTCTTTCTCCGATTGACTTATATCGCTAAGCATGATACCCTCTAGTTCCATCCACGGCGTCGCAAATGGCAAGATTTCATTTCTTTTGATGGCTGCATAGTATTCCATTGTGTGTATATACCACTTCTTCTTTATCCATTCGTCTGTTGATGGACATCTAGGTTCTTTCCATAGTTTGGCTATTGTAGACATTGCTGCTATAAACATTCGGGTGCACGTGCCCCTTCGGATCACTATGTTTGTATCTTTAGGGTACATACCCAGTAGTGCAATTCGGACGTCATAGGGTAGTTCTATTTTCAACATTTTGAGGAACCTCCATGCTGTTTTCCAGAGTGGTTGCACCAGCTTGCATTCCCACCAACAGTGTAGGAGGGATCACCTTTCTCCGCATCCTCGCCAGCATCTGTCATTTCCTGACTGGTTCATTTTAGCCATTCTGACTGGTATGAGGTGGTATCTCATTGTGGTTTTGATTTATATTTCCCTGATGCCAAGTGATATGGAGCACTTGCTCATGTATCTGTTGGCCATCTGGATATCTTCTTTGCAGAAATGTCTGTTCATGTCTTCTGCCCATTTCTTGATTGGATTATTTGTTCTTTGGGTATTGAGTTTGCGAAGTTCTTTATAGATTTTGGACACTAGCCCTTTATCTGATATGTCCTTTGCAAATACCTTCTCCCATTCTGTCAGTTGTCTTTTGGTTTTGTTAATGGTTTCCTTTGCTGTGCAAAAGCTTTTGATCTTGATGAAGTCCCAATAGTTCCTTTTTGCCCTTGCTTGCATTGCCTTTGGCGATGTTCCTAGGAAGATGTTGCTGTGGCTGAGGTCGAAGAGGTTGCTGCCTGTGTTCTCCTCAAGGATTTTGATGGATTCCTTTCTCACATTGAGGTCCTTCATCCATTTTGAGTCTATTTTCGTGTGTGGTGTAAGGAAATGATCCAATTTCATTTTTCTTCATGTGGCCATCCAATTTTCCCAACACCATTTATTGAAGAGGCTGTCTTTTTTCCATTGGACATTCTTTCCTGCTTTGTTGAAGATTAGTTGACCATAGAGTTGAGGGTCTATTTCTGGGCTCTCTATTCTGTTCCATTGATCTATGTGTCTGTTTTTGTGCCAGTACCATGCTGTCTTGATGATGACAGCTTTGTAATAGAGCGTGAAGTCCGGAATTGTGATGCCACCAACTTTGGCTTTCTTTTTCAATATTCCTTTGGCTATTTGAGGTCTTTTCTGTTTCCATATAAATTTTAGGATTGTTTGTTCCATTTCTTTGAAAAAAATGGATGTTACTTTGATAGGAATTGCTTTAAATGTGTAGATTGCTTTAGGTAGCATACATATTTTCACAATATTTATTCTTCCAATCCAGGAGCATGGAACATTTTTCCATTTCTTTGTGTCTTCCTCAATTTCTTTCATGAGTACTTTATAGTTTTCTGTGTATAGATAATTAGCCTCTTTGGTTAGGTTTATTCCTAGGTATCTTATAGTTTTGGGTGCAATTGTAAATGGGATGGACTCCTGAATTTCTCTTTCTTCTGTCTTGTTGTTGGTGTAGAGAAATGCAACTGATTTCTGTGCATTGATTTTATATCCTGACACTTTACTGAATTCCTGTACAAGTTCTAGAAGTTTTGGAGTGGAGTCTTTTGGGTTTTCCACATATAGTATCATATCATCTGCAAAGAGTGATAGTTTGACTTCTTCTTTGCCAATTTGGATGCCTTTAATTTCCTTTTGTTGTCTGATTGCTGAGGCTAGGACTTCTAGTACTATGTTGAATAGCAGTGGTGATAATGGACATCCCTGCCGAGTTCCTGACCTTAGTGGAAAAGCTTTCAGTTTTTCTCCATTGAGAATGATATTTGCCGTGGGTTTTTCATAGATGGCTTTGATAATATTGAGGTATGTGCCCTCTATCCCTACACTTCGAAGAGTTTTGATTAGGAAGGGATGCTGTACTTTGTCAAATGCTTTTCAGCATCTATTGAGAGGATCATATGGTTCTTGTTCTTTCTTTTATTAATGTGTCGTATCACATTGATTGATTTGCCGATGTTGAACCAACCTTGCAGCCCTGGAATAAATCCCACTTGGTCGTGGTGAATAATCCTTTTACTGTACTGTTGAATCCTATTGGCTAGTATTTTGGTGAGAATTTTTGCATCTGTGTTCATCAAGGATATTGGTCTGTAGTTCTCTTTTTTGATGGGATCCTTGTCTGGTTTTGGAATCAAGGTGATGCTGGCCTCATAAAATGAGTTTGGAAGTTTTCCTTCCATTTCTATTTTTTGGAACAGTTTCAGGAGAATAGGAATTAGTTCTTCTTTAAATATTTGGTAGAATTCCCCCTGGAAGCCATCTGGCCCTGGGCTTTTGTTTGTTTGGAGATTTTTGATGACTGTTTCAATCTCCTTACTGGTTATGGGTCTGTTCAGGCTTTCTATTTCTTCCTGGTTCAGTTGTGGTAGTTTATATGTCTCTAGGAATGCATCCATTTCTTCCAGATTGTCAAATTTGCTGGCGTAGAGTTGCTCATAGTATGTTCTTATAATTGTCTGTATTTCTTTGGTGTTCGTTGTGATCTCTCCTCTTTCATTCATGATTTTATTTATTTGGGTCCTTTCTCTTTTCTTTTTGATAAGTCTGGCCAGGGGCTTATCAATCTTATTGATTCTTTCAAAGAACCAGCTCCTAGTTTTGTTGTTCTATTGTATTTTTGGTTTCTATTTCATTGATTTCTGCTCTGATCTTTATGATTTCTCTTCTCCTGCTGGGTTTAGGGTTTCTTTCTTGTTCTTTCTCCAGCTCCTTTAGGTGTAGGGTTAGGTTGTGTACCTGAGACCTTTCTTGTTTCTTGAGAAAGGCTTGTACCGCTATATATTTTCCTCTCAGGACTGCCATTGCCATCTCTGTCCCACAGATTTTGAACCATTGTGTTTTCATTATCATTTCTTTCCATGAATTTTTTCAATTCTTCTTTAATTTCCTGGTTGACCATTCATTCTTTAGAAGGATGCTGTTTAGTCTCCATGTATTTGGGTTCTTTCCAAATTTCCTCTTGTGATTGAGTTCTAGCTTCAGAGCATTGTGGTCTGAAAATATGCAGGGAATGATCCCAATCTTTTGATACTGGTAGAGACCTGATTTAGGACCAAAGATGTGATCTATTCTGGAAAATGTTCCATGTGCACTAGAGAAGAATGTGTATTCTGTTGCTTTGGGATGAAATGTTCTGAATATATCTGTGATGTCCATCTGGTCCAGTGTGTCATTTAAGGCCTTTATTTCCTTGTTGATCTTTTGCTTGGATGATCTGTCCATTTCAGTGAGGGGAGTGTTAAAGTCCCCTACTATTATTGTATTATTGTTGATGTGTTTCTTTGATTTTGCTATTAATTGGTTTATATAGTTGGCTGCTCCCACGTTAGGGGCATAGATATTTAAAATCGTTAGATAGTCTTGGTGGACAGAACCTTTGAGTATGATATAGTGTCCTTCCTCATCTCTTATTATAGTCTTTGGCTTAAAATCTAATTGATCTGATTTAAGGATTTCCACTCCTGCTTTCTTCTGATGTTCATTAGCATGGTAAATTCTTTTCCACTTTAAATCTGGAGATGTCTTCGGGTTTAAAATGAGTTTCTTGTAGGCAACATATAGATGGGTTTTGTTTTTTTATCCATTCTGATACCCTGTGTCTTTTGATTGGGGCATTAAGCCCATTAACATTCAGGGTAACTATTGAGAGATATGAATTTAGTGCCATTGGATTGCCTGTAAGGTGACTGTTACTGTACTATTGTCTCTGTTCCTTTCTGATCTATTACTTTTAGGCTCTCTCTTTGCTTAGAGGTCCCCTTTCAATATTTCCTGTAGAGCTGGTTTGGTGTTTGCAAATTCTTTCAGTTTTTGTTTGTCCTGGAAGCTTTTAATCTCTCGGAGTAGCCGAGAGCCCGGGGCTCCATTCCTCAGTGCGCCCTCAGAGAATAGCGCCCAATTACTCCCGTCACCCTGGCCTCAGGCTGTGCTCCAAGCTGACCGAGCCTGCGACCGGTTCAAGGTAACCCCGAGCTGAGAGCTCACTCCTCGGCTCTCTTTCTGTAGCCGGCTTCCCTGTTCTAATACCTGTAAGCTCTGCCACACTCAGACACCCCCGATCCTTCTGTGACTCTGTGGGACCTGAGGCCACGCTGACCCCGCGTGGACTTCACCCTGGTTGAGCCTCTGGAGCGATGTCCCTCAGCAGAACAGACTTTTAAAAGTCCTGATTTTGTGGTCCGTTGCTCCGCCGCTTGCCAGGAGCCGGCCCCTCCCCCCGTGGTCTATCTTCCCGTCGCTTTGGATTCACTTCTCCACCAGCCCTACCATTCAGAAAGTGGTTGATTTTCCGTTTCTAGAATTGCTGTTCTTCTTCTCTTTGATCTCCCATTGGATTTGTAGGTGTTTGCAATCTTTAGATAAGCTATCTAGCTGATCTCCTGTTACCTGAAGTAGTCTCAGCCTGCTGCTTCTCCGCCATCTTGACTCCTCCTCCCAGACACTGAGGTTTTAATTCCAGGTTCTGGGCATTTCCTTTCTATCATTTTCCTTCCTGGGAAAGGATTCAAGACCAAATCTCTGCAGAATTCCTCTTCTGAAGCATTAAGTAGAACATGCTTTTTTCTGCCAGCCAAGGTGCACTTAATGCTTAATTTTCAAGAATAAATGATTATTAATCTAACTATAGTCATTAATGGAATATAGTGATGTCACACTCTTAATTATTAGATGCATTTTCCATCATATTAATTGGCAGCAAAAATATCACTAATGTCAGCAGTACCTGAGTTCAATTTCTTGGGTGTCATTATTTTCCGCTATCATTATTGAGATATATATACACACTACTGAGTTCATACAGTCACATGGGAAAAATAATTTTCCTCTAAGGGAACAGGATCCACACAAAATAATTGAAGCTACTCTATTTTCTCCTTTATTGACATGAATTCAGGAGCATCTGCCCAGTGTTGAAACAGGAAAATGATAGATTTATTTCAAACATTTCTTTTTAGACAAATACAAAATGTGTCCTAGGAATAACCTAACAGTTTTAGGATAAACTATGTTATTTTTGGCTACTCTGGGTTTTGAAATACCTGGACACTGTGTATTAGTAATCTTGAAAGGGCAAAAGATGTATCTTTGATAGTCAAAAGGTGTTCATGATGAAGAAGCAAGAGCAAGATGGAAACAAATGGAAACTGTAAGCGAGTAATTTCAATGTATATTCTCATACAGGGCACATCCAGAGGTGGAGGTTAGGAAGAAGTGAAATGTTTTGTGAACAAACCAAGAGGAGGAAACTCATGGGTGAAAATCGGTGAAACAATGATTTGGCAAGTAAGAAAAGGAGATGAGTTCATCATCTAACACAGGGAACATGGTCGAGCATAAATGAAGAGATGAGCTTTACAATAAATGAGGACTTGGATCAAGAGCTAGTGGGACTACAAAGAAGAAAGGGATTATCACAAAAGGAAAGGGAGTTTTTTCACAAGGTGTTTCCAGTCTAGTTAGAAACCTCATAATCCTGCTTAATCATTCCTTTTACCTCAGCCTCCAAGTCTTAATGGTCCCCAAGTTCTCTTGATTTTTACCTCCTAAGTATTTCTCAATTGTGTCCACCCTCTGCCTCTCCACCACTGGTACCCTAGTGTAGGCCACCACGATGGCTCACCCAGACCGCTGTCACCATCTTCCAAGCTGCCTTCCCACATCCACTCTGACCCAGTGTGCTCTCCAACAGGAGAGTGATTTCTACAAAACAAAATCAGATGATGATGCTACACGTGATCAGACTTTCTATGGTGCTGCATTGTTCTTGGGAATACAGACAAACTACTTAATTTGGCATGAATGGCCCTGTACAGTCTGCCTCATGTCAGCTCTCTAACATCACTCCCCACCTCCTTTCCCTCTCCTCCCTCACTGCATGGGCACTGTTTTTAGTCTCCAGATTCACTATGCACACTCCTACCATAGAATCTTGCCACGCTGCTGTCTTTTGTTGGAAATCACTTCCTTCCCTCGCTCTTCTACTTACCTCCTCCCTAATCTTCAGTTCTGTAGCTGCCACTTACACAGGAAGAGATGTGTCTGCCCCTCCAGAACCACTCCCTGCTCTCTCACCTTTCTCCATTCTAAACAACAAGGACCCATCCATGGGCTAGTGTGCCCTGTGGTCCCATCAAGGCATCTGTTCTCCCAGCTGCCTGCTTTCAATGCTACTGCAGGTTTGTAGCATTCCTCCTCAGAAATCAGCCCTCCTGCAAGGAAGGCAGCTCCCTCTACTCAGACCCTCTGTCCCCAGGTTCTCATAACCCCTCTACCTCTTGCGGCATTAGGCCTAAGGTGGAAATGTCCAACCCATGCCCCATTCCCCTACCACATCTTCGTAAACAGTTGCTTTGTTATACTCTCCTCAATTTACCTGATTTAACCATGCCCTATGTTCCCTGTAGGACTCTGACCATGATCTCATCCCTGCTTCTTCCTGCAGCATGATCTGCTAACACCCTTGTCTTCACCCCAATGCATACAACTTACATTCTCCACGGCAGTGTTTTGGACTACTCAGGCAACCTGAACGTATCCTTCTTGCACCTAGATCTTCTTCCTTATTATTCATCGTCCCAATATCCGCCCCACAATTCAGAAGTTTCCTACGCCTGGAAGCTTTGACATCATAAACCTGCAATCTTCTGTTTTGTATTTGGGTAGTCATTGGAGCTCCCACAGAACTCTGTCTATACCCCAGCCTTTATCACTCTGTGATTGTCCCTTGCTTTATCTGTCTATCCTGCAAGGCTGTGAATCACTAAGAGTTTAGTTTCCGGTCCCCAGGGCCTCATAATCTGCCTGGCGTATGATAGCTATTCAATACATGAATCAGACTGCCGAGCTGTATGCATAGTCTAGCTAAAGTGCTTCAGAGCATTACTTGTAAAACATAAAGGCACCGTATGTTATCAACATGCTTATCTGTTTACTCAAGGCAATTTTTTTTCCTCCAAATACAGCACCTGAGGAAGAATATAGTTGCCACAGCCAAAATAGTGCAATAAATGTACAGACGATGTAACTTCCTTCATAAGCCCTTTACTCCTTCTAAAAATAAAATATTTAAGCTTACTTCTCAATTCTTTTTTACTGAGCATTTTATCCTTTCAACGTTGTCAAAGAAAATACAGTGCCTTGAAAAGTAGTGATGACCCAGAAAATTGGCTCAAGAAAGGTTTTGGAAGGTCGTTTCAGGTAAAGCATTATGAATTTTTCATAGCATTGCTACTCCCAGAGCACTTGCAATATTGATGCACATTTACCACTTGTTTAAATGCTTTTATTAAAATTATTTTTCTCTTTTCTTGCATGGATACCTCTTCCTCTCTCTTCCCCCACTTCAACCACATTGTTCTTCACCTCACTCTTTAGAGGATGTTATGGTGTGCCAAACTGATTTCCTTACCACTTTCAAGACTAACGTGCTTATCCCTTCAGCTGCTGGGAATGTTGACATTTGATGGCTCACAGCTGAATCCTCCCTTCTGAGGATTAAGCATCAGCTAACAAGAGCTGCAGCCCCAACATCACACCTCATACCTGGGGGCAGTCTACATGCAACAACCAGTCAGTGAAGAGGGTTGAAAGGGAGAAAGCAGACAGAGAAGGCAGAGCTAATAGCTCCCCTTACTCTAGTTTGCAATGATCATGAAGTAACATCTCAGCTCGGGAGAGCCCCTGGGGGAGCTGCTGCTGTGGTTGTATTGAGTCTCAGCCCCTCCTTCAGCTTAACCTACTTTACTTCATTGCCCTTCCTTGGTTCATCAGAGAAGCATTCCTCCACAGAACTCCCACACGCTCATCTCTAGCTCAATCTACTCTCCGGGAAACCTGACTATGAGAGCCTTCAAGAAGGATCCCATATAAATAAACTAATATGAATTCTTCCATGTCTATTTAATCATATATAAATATGTATGGTCATACACAGATACATTTGTATTTTAAATATGTAAGATTTTTCTGAGATTTTTCACAAAAAACTTTAAAATTGAAGTATAACAATATTATATTATATTATATTATGATATATAATATTATATTCATTTCAGGTGTACCACATAATGATTTGACTTACATACATTACAAAATGCTCACTATGATAAGTGTAGTTACTGTCACCACACAAAGTTATTATAATATTTTTGACTATATTTCCTCTTTGCAAATGATATATCCAATCAGAGTTTAATATTCAAAATATAGAAAGAACTCACATAACACCAAAAAATACAAACAGTCTGAAAAATGGGCAGATGACCTAAACAGACATCTTTCCAAAGACAACATGTGGATGCCAATAGGATTGTGAAAAGATGCTCCATACCATTCATCATCAGGGAAATGTAAATCAGAATTACAATGAGATATCACTTCACACCTGTCAGAATGGCTAGTTTCTGCTGTGTGTGGTTTTTTAAAGATTTCATTTATTTATTTGAGAGAGAGAGAGAGAGAGCACAACCAGAGGGAGGGAAAGGAGGAGAGGGAGAAGCAGACTCGCCGCTGAGGGGGGAGCTGGACTCAAACCTCCATCCCAGGACCCTGAGATCATGACCTGAGCCAATGTCAGACACTGAACCACCTGAGCCACCTAGATGCCCACTGTTGTGTTTTTTGTAAGGGGATTTTATTAGAAATCCCTTAATTTTCCCATTCAACAATACATAGTATAAATTCCTCTAGCCAATTCATATAGCTTCTTAACATTAGGTCATTCTTTTAGCAGCTAAATAATATTCCACCAGGTAGCCATATTATAATATATTCAATCATTCATTTTTTGAGGGCATTTTCCTTGGTACAGTTTTCTTTCGTTTTTATTTTTGGCTTCCATGAATGATGCTGAAGTAGAGATTATTTTATACTGTACATGCCATTATAGACTGTCACTTTCATTTCTGTAGAATAGGTTTTAAAGGTGGCACTAGGTTCAAGAATATGTATATTTTTTTATTCTAATATATAGTCAGATTTATTTCCCTAATTTCTATAAAATGGACACTTATACATACCATTAACATAGAGAATAACTTACGAAGTGATTCTAATATATCTCAGTTTAATGCATTTCTTTTTCACCCTCTGACATAACCAAGTGATTTTTTTTTAAAGATTTTATCTACTTGTTTGACAGAGAGAGAGAGAGAGAGAGAGAGCACAAGCAGGGGGAGTGAGAGAGGGAGAAGCAGGCTTCCCGCTGAGCAGGGAGCCTGATGCAGGGCTTGATCCCAGAACCCTGGGATCATGACCTGAGCTGAAGGCAGACTTTTAACTTAACGACTGAGCCACAAGGGCATCTCAAAAACTACCACTTTCAATTGTAGCGCAAATCTAGCTTTCTTTTAAAGTAAGTGTTAAAATGGAGTTAGAGATTATTATCAGTGTACATCATTTTTCTAAAACAATTTCTTCTTGTATTCAGTCTCTCCTAAAAGCAACAGAACACATCCAGCCTCTTTTCCCCCAGGATCTGGTATTAGAAAATCTCCACATATGTTCTACAGTTAGTGATAACTAGTAAGAATTATTAGGAGCAAAGATTACTCAGGATTCTTGGAATAAATGTTAGTTTTTGAAAGCAGAAAACAATGTTAAATTCAAAAAGTAATATCCAACTTACCATATTCAAATTTTAAAAGCAGCCAGTTTCAAGATAAACTGGATGTTACCATCTCTGATTTCTAAAGCAAACCATTACAGAAATTAAAAAAAACTACAAAACCCTTAAACTCTTAAGTGTATCTCTCATGACATACAATAAATGTACATCATACGAAGCTCAACTATTGTGCCATTTGAAAATCTGTTGCGACTTGCAAGGAAAACAGTTTCCTCTCTGTTTTAGCTAAATTAGAAGTTAATGAACTGAGTACTCCAGTGTAGCATTAATGTAAATAAATACAAATCTACAACAAAGAGAGTTAGTGAAATTGAGTTGAACAATGCATTTTCCCAAGTACATTTTGCACAAGAATACAGGCTAAGGAGTAATTATTTTTATGCATGGGCACTTGGCATTTTCAACTTGAAAAACATTTTGCCACATAAAGTCAATTCTATTTATATGCTAAACCCATTGGTTGCTAATGTTAGGACACCATCTTGTGGCTAAGACATCTACTTTGAAAATCTGTCCATTTGAAGTCAGTTAACATAGCAAAAGATAAAATTTGTTCTAAGTCACAGAAACTAATCGAAGCTTCACTTTTATTTATTATCAGGTCAACATAAGGTCAAGTTTAACTAGCCATCAGGGAGATTCAAATTAAAACCACATTGAGATATCACCTTACACCAGTTAGAATGGCCAAAATTAGCAAGACAGGAAACAACATGTGTTGGAGGGGATGTGGAGAAAGGGGAACTCTCTTACACTGTTGGTGGGAATGCAAGCTGGTGCAGCCTCTTTGGAGAACAGTGTGGAGATTCCTCAAGAAATTAAAAATAGAAATTCCCTATGACCCTGCAACTGCACTACTGGGTATTTACCCCAAAGATACAGATGGAGTGAAAAGAAGGGCCATCTGTACCCCAATGTTTATAGCAGCAATGGCCACGGTCGCCAAACTGTGGAAAGAACCAAGATGCCCTTCAACGGACGAATGGATAAGGAAGATGTGGTCCATATACACTATGGAGTATTATGCCTCCATCAGAAAGGATGAATACCCAACTTTTGTAGCAACATGGACGGGACTGGAAAAGATTATGCTGAGTGAAATAAGTCAAGCAGAGAGAGTCAATGATCATATGGTTTCACTTATTTGTGGACCATAACAAATAGCATGGAGGACATGGGGAGTTAGGAGAAGGGAGTTGGGGGAAATTGGAAGGGGAGGTGAACAATGAGAGACTATGGACTCTGAAAAACAATCTGAAGGGTTTGAAGAGGCGGGGGGGTGGGAGGTTGGGGGAACCAGGTGGTGCATATTAGGGAGGGCATGGATCACATGGAGCACAGGGTGTGGTACAAAAACAATGAATATTGTTGTGCTGAAAATAAATTTTAAAAATGATTAAAAAAATAAAACAAAAAAATAATATGGAAAATTTTTTTATTCAAAGAGCTTTCTTCTTACTGAAAACCAGCTACAAATCAAATGTTATAGTCTACAATAGCTATTTGTTAGAAAATCATTTTAATGAATTTTTTAAAAGAGAAATTAATTAAATCCTACTAGTAAGGATAACCTTCCATTTAACAAGATAGTATAGTGCCAAACACTTTAAATAAGATGTAGATTGCTAGGCTTTTTTCCCTGGGTTTCATTTGGGCATATTCATAAGACTATCTGAGGTATAGGAGAAGCTCAAATATCAATTTGGTTTTCTCTTTAAAAAGTATTAATATCTCCATTGGCCTGCCTATATAACTAAAATAAAAAAGACTTTAACACTGATACACTAGGGCATTTTAAGACACAAGTAGATTAACAGAGCATGGTACAAGTGTCTGTAGGGCTGGGTTCTAATACTGTTCCTGTGACCAATCAGCCACCCATCTTTGACAAATCAATTCACCTATTACGTCTTTGTTCTCATGGCTATCAAAATAAATAATAGCAGCTTATCCACACAATTTTTGCAAAGATTAAAAAAAGGCATGTGTAAAATTTTGGGGTCTATTGCAATATAGGACACAAAGGAGAAATTGATCTGATTTTATTCCAGATCCTGGTTCTAATCCATGACCCCTGAAACAACTGTAGTTTCTTTACAAGTCTTATAGATCACCCCTATAGCCTTCCAACACTTTTTTTTTTCTTTTAGTTAGCTATTTTAAGCTGGGTTCTGTCATTTGTAATAAACCAGCTGGTTAACGCACCAATAACTTTGGGAAAGCAATTACCCCCACTTAATTGAGGAGGGATTAAAATGCAGGTGTTCATACAAATGGATAAAGAAGTGTGTGTGTGTGTGTGTGTCTGTCTGTCTGTCTGTGTGTGTATAAATATTACCCCACCATCAAAAAGAATAAAATCTTGCCATTTGTAATGACATGGATGGAACTAGAGGGTATTAAGCTAAGCAAAATAAGTCGGTCAGAGAAAGACAAATACCATATGATTTCACTTATATGTGGAATTTAAGAAACAAAAGAAATGAACATAGGGGAAGGAAAGTAAAAATAAAACAAGATGAAAACAGAGAGGGAAGCAAACCATAAGGGACTCTTAACTGGATAAAACAAACTGAGGATTGCTGGTGGGGAAGTGGCTGGGGGAATAGGGTAAGAGGATGGGCATTAAAGAAGGCATTTGCTGGGTATTATATGCAACTGATGAATCATTAAATTCTACCTATGAATAACAATATACTGTATGTTAATTAAATTGAATTTAAATTTTTTTTTAAAGAAATGCCTGTGTTGATCAAATGGGTCTAGGTTTGAATTCTGACTTTTTTACTTGCCTCTCATGTTACTTTTGGTGAGTCATTAAACTTTCTCTGCTTTGGTTTTCTCATTTTCCTCACAGAATTCTGAAGAGTGCTAAATTAAAGTGTGTAAGGAAGGCATTTATCACAATGAATAGCTGTGTTGAAGGAAATATGGCAAAAATTGGTAGTTTATCATAATTGTTATAAATGGATATTACTTAATTTGACCTCCTCTCAAACTTGAAAACAAACCATAGTGTAAAATATCTATCACTCATTATACTTGTAAAGAAACAATGCTGTTAAAAAAAAAAAAAAAAAGAAAAACAAAAACAAAAACAAAGAAATAATGCTGTTCTTCATTGATGGCAACAAAATGTCCGGTCAGGACATGACTAAATAATACTATGATGGAAATGTAACTGATTTCCTCTAAATGGCCAAAGCTTTAAAACAACTTGAAATTTCCCATAGAATACAAAAACAATCCATTCAAGTCTTTGAAAGATTTTAATCTTCACATCCTTTTAGTCCATAATGAAAATAATTTATGAGAATCTTTGACTTACAGAGGTGACTTAACTTTCCTATAATAAATTTCAGGCTGCTTTAGTTAATGTGATGAGTCAAGGTTCAGCAGACTATTCAAATAGCCTAGCCTGAAAAGTGACCAGATGTCTTGGAAAAATATAAAAGGTAGTCCTTACTTTCTGTTCTTCCTATTTGGCTCTAAAAGGAGAAAACAAACAAACAAACAAACAAAAAACCAACAACTGGGGGAAGATGGCATAGAAGTAGGAGGAGGCGCCTTTTCAACCAGTGAGCTGATTACCTACCAAAGAACTCCAATCACGCATGAAATCAGCCTGAGATCAGAATTACACACATCTGGATCTCTACAGGGGCAGAAGACACCAGTGGGCAGGTAAAGCGGAGTGGGAAAGGTGGACTGATATCGGAAGATAAACAAAAGGGGGAGGGAACCACCAGAGGTGACAGGTTGGAAAGTAATACCCCTAATATGAGCGAGAGTGTCCTGCATCTGGGGACCAGCATTAACTCGGAGACTGGTTGAAAGCACTCCAAAAGAGCAAAAGATCACAGGGGAAATTGTGGGAATCGGGGTGGTTAGGGACAGGGGCTTAAGTCCCCGGTCCCAAGACAGCCTCCCCTGGCGCTGAGCCAGAGAGAGTGCAGTGGAGAAACCAGGTCTTGGTCCCAGAGCTGCCAGCGCGGCCGAGATTCCCTGGGTTCTGGCCCCTGTGAGGGGATGGGAGCCACGCTGGACGGCAGAATGCCGAGCCCTGCTACAGAGCCTAAGACATGCGTGCCTCTCACCCTCCCCTGAGAGAGGTACAAAGGCCCAGCCAGCGCTCTTTGACACACGCCATTGTTTCAGAGCCTAAGATGCACTCCCCAAACTCTCGGCTGAGAGAGGTGCATGAAGGCCCAGCCTGGTGCTTTCGGACCTGCACTCCATTGTCAGAGCCTGAGATGCACGCGCGTGACCCACATCCTCCCCTGAAAGAGGTGCGCGCAAGCCAGGAGCTCTTAGACCCAGAAAGAGCAGGCACTCCCAGCCCCGGCCAGTGGGAAAATCTCAGTGAGCAATCACTGCTTGGAACCTCTGGTGGTCTGGAGCTGCCCAAACAGCTGCCACTGCTGTGGTTTTGGGTACAAGCAGAAGATCCTGCATCCCCAGGGACCAAGACTCGGAACCTGCTCTGCCAGCAGCCAAGGGGGGATTTATATGGGCTCTGCAACACCCACAGAAGAACAGACTGAGGCTTCTCTCTGAGAGGGAGGTCAGGGTGCAGTTTGCTTTCCTCTAAACCTATAAAAACCATCAAAAGCAGTCAAGGCGAAAGGAAAAAAAAAAAAAGTGAACAAACATAAAAACCTCCAGAGAACAAAAGCCTGAAAAAACCGGTTCCCTCAGAGCCCACCCCCTGGAGGGGGGGCGGGAGGACTTAACTCAGGGAACACCATTGACTGAAAACCCACTTGGCAGGCCCCTCCCCCAGAAAACCAACCAGGAAATAAGAAAAAAAAAAAAAAAGACTAGAAGAGAACCACCACCACTACTTCATAGAACAACTTTTATTTTTAATTTGTTCCCACTATTCTGGCTCATTTTTTTTCTATAGATAATTTTTTAACCTATTTACCAACACAGCAAGCTGTCCAGTACATCAAATTCCATAATAACCTTCTAACCTGAACTTTTTGATACATATACCTGTGTTTTTCTTTTGCATTTCTATTTTTTGAATTTTTTTAAAATTTTAGTTTAATTTAATCTAGTTTATTCCTTTTTTATTTTTATTTTCTAATATTCATATAGAGTTAAAATTCAAAGTAATCCCCTTCCCCCAATCAATACTACCCCTATAGGTAAACCAATTTTTAATCCCCCTTTAACCTAGGAAAATTGAGTCCTTTAACGAAGATATCAAGATACATCCAGGAAGAATCAAAACAACCTTCTTCGCCCACACTGAGAATTTATAACCACTCTCCCATCTTTTTCTTCCACCAGTGTTTCTGTGTTTTTGTGTTTGTCCTGATAGTATATAAATCTTACACTTGGGGTTCTTTTCGACAAGATTCTTCCTTTATTTGCATATATATTTTTTTTCTCTTGTTATATATTTTTTATCAGTCTTTTTGTTTGTCTGTTTTTCTTTGTATACCTCATAAATCTTACCTTGGGCCCCATTTAGGATGAACCTTCACTTTCATCTTCCCTTTCTTTCCTGTCTCTCTCTCTCTCTTTTTTTCCTTTTTCTTTTCTTTTTTCTCTCATTTGGGTGGGGAATCCTGATTGCTCAGAAGTGTTCCAGGGTGCACCCAGACTGCACCACGGTCGATAAAACCAGCTACATCTGTTCAGTCATCTCTCACCAAAATGACTAGGAGGAGGAATGCTCAACAGAAGAAAAATACAGAGGATGGACCTTCTGCAACAGAGCTAACGGCTATCAACATAGACAATATGTCGGAAAGAGAATTCAGGCTAACAATTATCCAGGCAATAGCTAGGTTGGAGAAAGCCATGGACGACCAAACGGAATTCATTAGGGCTGAGCTTAAAGAGACCAGACAGGATGTTCACAATGTTAGGGCAGAGCTAAAAGCTACCAGGGCTGAGGTTCACAATGCTCTCAATGAATTCCAATCTAATCTAAATCCTCTCAAAGCTAGGGTAACTGAGACGGAAGATAGAATTAGTGATCTGGAGGACAAACAGATAGAGAGAAAGGATCAAGAGGAAGCCTGGAACAAACAGCTTAGAAACCAGGAAAACAGAATCAAGGAGATAAATGACACCAGGAAACGTTCCAACATCAGAATTAATGGAATCCCTGAAGGGGAGGAGAAAGAAAGAAGTCTAGAAGATATAGTGGAACAAGTTCTTCATGAAAATTTTCCCAATCTCACAAATGGAACCAGCGTTCATGTACTAGAGGCTGAACGGTCTCCACCCAAGATTATAGATTCCAGAAAAACATCAAGGCACCTGATAGTCAAATTGAGGAATCATAATTGTAGATACAATCTCTTAAAAGTCACTAGGACAAAGAGGCTCCTTACTTACAGAGGAAAGCCCATCAGAATAACGTCAGACCTGTCCACAGAGACCTGGCAAGCCAGAAAGGGCTGGCAAGATATATTCAGGGCACTAAATGAGAAGAACATGCAGCCAAGAATACTTTATCCAGGAAGACTGACATTCAAAATGGATGGAGAGATAAGGAGTTTCCAAGACTGGCAAGGCTTAAAAGACTATGCAACCACCAAGCCGACACTGCAGGAACTATTAAGGAGGGTTCTATAAAAGAGGAAAAATCCCAAGAATAGCATTGAACAGAAATATAGAGACAATCTACAGAAAGAAAGACTTCAAAGGTAACACAATATTAATAAAAACATATCTATCAATAATCACTCCCAATGTGAATGGCCTAAATGCACCCATAAAATGGTACAGGGTTGCAGATTGGATAAAACGACAGGACCCATCCATATGTTGTCTACAAGAGACCTATTTTGAACCTAAAAATACACCCAGACTGAAAGTGAAGGGATGGAGAAGCATCTTTCATGCCAATGGGCCTCAAAAGAAGGCTGGGGTAGCGATTCTCATATCAGATAAATTAGATTTTAAACTAAAAACTGTAGTCAGAGATACAGAAGGACACTACATAATTCTTTCTTTCTTTTTTTTCTTTTTTTTTTTCTTTTTTTTTTTTAATGCAAACTCCTCTCCTTACCCTCTGTCAGGGAAACTGGTTACTTCCTGGCCACATGTCTCAGCTGCACTTTTTTTTGTTTGTTTTTAAGATTTTATTTATATATTTGACAGAGAGAGGGGAAGAGAGAGAGAGAGAGAGAGCATGAGAAACACAAGCAAGGGGAGTGGCAGAGGGGAAAGGAGAACCAGACTCCCCACGGAGCAGGGAGTCTAATGCAGGGCTCAATCCCAGGACCCTGAGATCATGACCTGAGCTGAAGGCAGAGGCTTAACCCACTGAGCCACCCAGGTGCCCCGGACACTACATAATTCTTAAAGGGACTATCCAACAAGATGATCTAACAATTGTAAATATCTATGCCCCAATATGGGAGCAGCCAATTACATAAGAAAATTGTTAATCAAGATAAAGAGTCATATTGATTTGAATACATTAATAGTAGGAGATCTTAACACGCCTCTCTCAGAAATAGACAGATCATCGAAGCAGAAAATCAATAAAGAAACAAGAGCATTGAATGACACACTGGACCAGATGGACCTCATAGATATATACAGAACATTCCACCCTAAAACAACAGAATACTCATTCTTCTCAAGTGCACATGGAACCTTCTCAAGAATAGACCACATACTGGGTCACAAATCAGGACTCAACCGATCCCAAAAGACTGAGATGATTCCCTGCATATTCTCAGATCACAATGCTTTGAAACTGGAGTTCAATCACAAGGAAAAGTTCAGAAGGAACTCAAACACCTGGAAGCTAAAGACCACCTTGCTTAAGAATGCTTGGATCAACCAGGAGATCAAAGAAGAACTTAAACAATTCATGAAAACCAATGAGGATGAAGACACTTTGGTCCAAAACCTATGGGATACAGCAAAGGCGGTCCTAAGGGGGAAATACATAGGCATCCAAGCCGCCCTGAAAAAAATTGAAAAATCCAGAACACAGCTCCTGTCTCTACACCTTAAAAAACTGGAGAAAAAACAAATCAAACCAACTCCACACATAAGAAGGGAAAAAATCAAGATTAGAGCTGAGATCAATGAGGTAGAAACCAGAGATACATTAGAACATATCAATGAAACTAGAAGCTGGTTTTCTGAAAGAATCAATAAGACTGATAAACCATTGGCCACACTAATCCAAAAGAAAAGAGAGAAAGCCCAAATTCATAAAATTATGAATGAAAAGGGAGAGATCAGAACTAACACCAAGGAAGTAGAAACAATCATCAGAACTTATTATCAACAGTTATATGCCAATAAGCTAAGCAACCTAGATGAAATGGATGCATTCCTGGAAAACTGTAAACTCCCAAAATTGAACCAGGAAGAAATCGACAACCTAAATAGACCGATATCTAGTAACGAGATTGAAGCAGTGATCAAAAAGCTCCCAAAAAACAAGAGCCCAGGACCTGACGGATTCCCTCAGGAATTCTACCAAACATTCAAAGAAGAAATAACACCTATTTTCCTGAAGCTGTTTCAAAAAATTGAAGGAGAACAAAAATTTCCAGACTCTTTCTATGAAGCCAACATTACCCTGATCCCCAAACCAGGCAAAGACCCTGCCAAAAAGGAGAATTTCAGACCAATATCACTGATGAATATGGATGCTAAGATTCTCAACAAGATCCTAGCAAACAGGATCCAACAGCACATTAAAAAGATTATCCACCATGACCAGGTGGGATTCATTCCGGGGCTACAAGGATGGTTCAACATTCGCAAATCAATCAATGTGATAGAACAAATTAATAAGAAAAGATAGAAGAACCACATGTTCCTCTCAATTGATGCAGAAAAAGTATTTGACAAAATCCAGCATCTGTTCCTGATTAAGATGCTTCAAAGTATAGGGATAGAGGAATATTCCTGAACTTCATCAAATCTATCTGTGAAAAACCCACAGCAAATATCATCCTCAATGGGAAAAGGCTTGCAGCCTTCCCGTTGAGATCAGGAACACGACAAGGATGCCCACTCTCACCTAGTATTAGAAGTACTAGCAACATAGTATTAGAAGTCCTAGGAACAGCAATCAGACAACAAAGAGAAATAAAAAGTATCCAAATTGGCAATGAAGAAGTCAAACTCTATCTCTTCCCAGGTGACATGATTCTTTATATGGAAAACCCAAAAGACTCCACCCCCAAACTACTAGAACTCATACAGCAATTCAGCAACGTGGCAGGATACAAAGTCAATGTACAGAAATCAGTGGCTTTCTTATACACTAACAATGAAAATACAGAAAGGGAAATTAGAGAATCGATTCCATTTACTATAGCACCAAGAATCATAAGATACCTGGGAATAAACCTAACCAAAGAGGTAAAGGATCTGTACTCGAGGAACTAAAGAACACTCATGAAAGAAATTGAAGAAGACGCAAAAAGATGGAAGACCATTCCATGCTTTTGGATCGGAAGAATAAACATTGTTAAAATGTCTATACTGCCTAGAGCAGTCTATACTTTTAATGCCATTCCAATCAAAATTCCACCGGTATTCTTCAAAGAGCTGGAGCAAATAATCCAAAAATTTGTATGGAACCAGAAGAGACTCCGAATTGCTAAGGAAATACTGAAAAACAAAAATAAAACTGGGGGCATCACGTTACCTGATTTCAAGCTTTACTACAAAGTTGTGATCACCAAGACAGCATGGTACTGGCATAAAAACAGACACATAGACCAGTGCAACAGAGTAGAGAGCCCAGATATGGACCCTCAACTCTATGGTCAGTTAATCTTCGACAAAACAGGAAAAAATATACAGTGGAAAAATGACGGTCTTTCAATAAATGGTCCTGGGAAAACTGAGCAGCTATATGTAGAAGAATGAAACTGGACCATTCTCTTACACCATACACAAAGATAAACTCAAAATGGATAAAAGACCTCAACGTGAGACAGCAATCCATCAGAATCCTAGAGAAGAACATAGGCAGTAACCTCTTCTATATCAGCCACAGCAACTTCTTTCAAGATATATCTCCAAAGGCAAAGGAAACAAAAGCCAAAATAAACTTTTGGGACTTCATCAAAATCAAAAGCTTCTGCACAGCAAAGAAAACAGTCAAGTAAACAAAGAGTCAACCCACGGAATGGGAGAAGATATTTGGAAATGACAGTACAGACAAAAGATTGATATCCAGGATCTATAAAGAACTCCTCAAACTCAACACACACAAAACAGACAATCATGTCAAAAAATGGGCAGAAGATATGAACAGATACTTCTCCAATGAATACATACAAATGGCTATCAGACACATGAAAAAATGTTCATCATCACTAGCCATCAGAGAGATTCAAATTAAAACCACACTGAGATACCACCTTACACCAGTTCGAATGGCCAAAATTAGCAAGACAGGAAACATGTGTTGGAGAGGATGTGGAGAAAGGGGAACCCTCTTACACTGTTGGTGGAAATGCAAGTTGGTAAAGCCATTTTGGAGAATAGTGTGGAGATTCCTCAAAAAAAATTAAAAATAGAGCTTCCCTATGACCCTGCAACTGCACTACTGGGTATTTACCCCAAAGATACAGATGGAGTGAAAAGAAGGGCCATCTGTACCCCAATGTTTATAGCAGCAATGGCCACGGTCGCCAAACTGTGGAAAGAACCAAGATGCCCTTCAACAGACGAATGGATAAGGAAGTTGCATTTCTGTACACCAACAACAAGACAGAAGAAAGAGAAATTCAGGAGTCAATCCCATTTACGATTGCACCCAAAACTATAAGATACCTAGGAATAAACCTAACCAAAGAGGCTAATTATCTATACACAGAAAACTATAAAGTACTCATGAAAGAAATTGAGGAAGACACAAAGAAATGGAAAAATGTTCCATGCTCCTGGATTGGAAGAATAAATATTGTGAAAATATGTATGCTACCTAAAGCAATCTACACATTTAATGCAATTCCTATCAAAGTACCATCCATTTTTTTCAAAGAAATGGAACAAATAATCCTAAAATTTATATGGAAACAGAAAAGACCTCGAATAGCCAAAGGAATATTGAAAAAGAAAGCCAAAGTTGGTGGCATCACAATTCCGGACTTCAAGCTCTATTACAAAGTGTCATCATCAAGACAGCATGGTACTGGCACAAAAACAGACACATAGATCAATGGAACAGAATAGAGAGCCCAGAAATAGACCCTCAACTCTATGGTCAACTAATCTTCAACAAAGCAGGAAAGAATGTCCAATGGAAAAAAGACAGCCTCTTCAATAAATGGTGTTGGGAAAATTGGACAGCCACATGCAGAAAAATGAAATTGGATCATTTCCTTACACCACACACGAAAATAGACTCAAAATGGATGAAGGACCTCAATGTGAGAAAGGAATCCATCAAAATCCTTGAGGAGAACATAGGCAGCAACCTCTTCGACCTCAGCCGCAGCAACATCTTCCTAGGAACATCGCCAAAAGCAAGGGAAACAAGGGCAAAAATGAACTATTGGGATTTTATCAAGATCAAAAGCTTTTGCACAGCAAAGGAAACAGTGAACAAAACCAAAAGACAACTGACAGAAAGGGAGAAGATATTTGCAAACGACATATCAGATAAAGGGCTAGTGTCCAAAATCTATAAAGAACTTCGCAAACTCAACACCCAAAGAACAAACAATCCAATCAAGAAATGGGCAGAAGACATGAACAGACATTTCTGCAAAGAAGACATCCAGATGGCCAACAGACACATGAACAAGTGCTCCATATCACTCGGCATCAGGGAAATACAAATCAAAACCACAATGAGATATCACCTCACACCAGTCAGAATGGCTAAAATGAACAAGTCAGGAAATGACAGATGCTGGCGAAGGTGCGGAGAAAGGGAAACCCTCCTACACTGTTGGTGGGAATGCAAGCTGGTGCAACCACTCTGGAAAACAGTGTGGAGGTTCCTCAAAATGTTGAAAATAGAACTACCCTATGACCCAGCAATTGCACTGCTGGGTATTTACCCTAAAGATACAAACGTAGTGATCCGAAGGGGCACGTGCACCCGAATGTTTATAGCAGCAATGTCTACAATAGCCAAACTATGGAAAGAACCTAGATGTCCATCAACAGACGAATGGATAAAGAAGAAGTGGTATATATACACAATGGAATACTATGCAGCCATCAAAAGAAATGAAATCTTGCCATTTGCGATGACATGGATGGAACTAGAGGGATTCATGCTTAGTGAAATAAGTCAATCAGAGAAAGACAACTATCATATGATCTCCCTGATATGAGGGAGAGGAGATGCAACATGGGGGGTTAAGGGGGTAGGAGAAGAGTAAATGAAACAAGATGGGATTGGGAGGGAGACAAACCATAAGTGACTCTTAATCTCACAAAACAAACTTAGGGTTGATGGGGGGAGGGGTGTTGGTAGAGGGTGGGTGGGGTTATGGACATTGGAGAGGGTATGTGCTATGGTGAGTGCTGTGAAGTGTGTAAAGCTGGTGATTCACAGATCTGTACCTCTGGGGATAAAAATATATGTTTATAAAAAATAAAATTTAAAAAAAAAAAAAAAACAGAAGGAAAGATAGTCCATGACAATGGATTGAGAGAACAGATATTATTAAAAAGTCCATGCTACCCAAAGCAATCCACAGTTAACAATGCAATCGTTAGTAAAATACCAACAGCATTTTTCATAGAAGTAGAATAAATGGTACTAAAATTTGTATGGAACCACAGAAGGCCCTGAATAGCCAAAGCAATTTTGAGAAAGATGAACAAAGCAAACAATTATATGGTCAATTAATCTTCAACAAAGTAGGAATGAATATCCAACAGTGGTAGGGAACAATCACAAATGGTGTTAAGAAAACTGGACAGCAATATGCAAATAAAAAGAAGAAGAAAAAGGAGAAGAAGAAGAGGAAGGAACTGGGCACTTTCTCAAACAATATCCCAAAAAATCTCTTAAAATGGATTAGAAACCTAAATATGAGACCTTAAACCATAAAGTTCCTAGAAGAAAACACAGGCAGTAATTTCTTTGACATCAGCAGTAGAAACATTTTTCTAGATATGTCCCTTTTGGCCAGGGAAACAAAAGGGAAAATTAAATCACTGGGACAACACCAAAATAACAAATTTCTGCACAGAGAAGGAAACCATCAACAAAACAAAAAGACCACCTACAGAATAGATATTTGCAAGTGATATATCTTATAAGGAGTTAATATCCAAAATATACAAAGAACTTGTATAACTCCATGCCAAAACACAAAAAATCCAATTAAGAAATGGGCAGAGGATATGAATAGATATTTTCCAAAGAAGACATACAGACGGCCAACAAACATATGAAAATATGCTCAGTATCACTCACCAACAGAGGAATACAAATAATGCCACAGTGATGTATCATCTCACACCTGTCAGAATGGCTAAACTCACAACACAAAAAACAAGTGTTTGTGAGGATTTGGGAAAAAAGGAACCCTCTTTGTAGGTTTGCACTCTTTTTTTAAGATTTTATTTATTCATTTGACAGAACACAAGTAGTCAGAGAGGCAGGTAGAGGGAGAGGGAAAAACAGGCTCTCTACTGAGCAGAGAGCTCGACATGGGGCTCGATCCCAGGACCCTGGGATCATGACCTAAGCTGAAGGCAGCTGCTTAACCAACTGAGCCACCCAGGAACCCTGGGGTTTGCACTCTTGATGGGAATGCAAAGTTGTCTAGTCACTGTGAAAAACAGTATGGAGTTTCCTCAAAAAATTAAAAAAAAAAGAATTATCATGTGATGCAGTAATTCCACTATTGGTATTTACCCAAAGAAAATGAAAACATGAATGCAAAAAGATATATGCAATGTTATGTTTATAGCAGCATTATTTACAATATTCAAGGCATGGAAGCAATCCAAGTTGTCTATCCATAGGAGAATGGATAAAGAAATGGCATATGTGTACAGTGGAATACTATTCAGTCATAAAAAATAATGAGATCTTGTCATTTGAAGTAACCTGAATGGAGCTAGAGAGTATAATGCTGATAAAATAAGCGTGTCACAGAAAGACAAATACCATATGATTTCTCTCATATATGGAACTTAAGGAACAAAACAAATGAGCAGAGGGAAAAGAAAAGAGAGATAGAAACCAGAAACAGATTCTTAACTGTAGAGAACAAACTGACGGTCCCCAGAGGGAAGGTGGATGGGAGATGGATGAAACATGTGGCAGAGATTCAGGAGTGCATTTGTCATGATGAACACCAGGCATGTATGGAAGTGCCGAGTCACTATAAGGCACCTAAAACTAATATAACACTGTATGCCAAATTAATCGGAATTAAAGTAAAAATTTATGAATATATCTAAAAAAGTAATGTGAACAAGGGAAAAAAGAAAAACAAAAAATAAAATAAACTCAAATATAGAGAACAAACTTGTGATTGTTAGAGGGGAGGTAGATGTGGAAATAGGAGAAGGATATTAAGAGTACACTCATCAAAAAAAAAAAAAAAAGAGTACACTCATCTTCATAAGTACTGAGTAATGTATAGAATTGTTGAATTGTTGTATAGTACATATGAAACTAATATAACACTGCATGTTAATTATACCGGAATTTAAAAAATTACAATTGGCTGTTTGGGAATTTTGTTTTTTTAAGATTTTATTTATTTATTTGAGAGAAGCAGGCAGGGGTGGGGTTGGGGAAGCAGTCTCCCTGCTGAGCAGAGAGCCCTATGCGGGCTCAATCCCAGGACCCTGAGATCATGACCTGAGCCAAAGGCAGAGGCCTAACCCACTGAGCCACCCAGACACCCCTGTTTGGGAAATTTGATACTACATTATTTTCAGTCACCCTTGTGACTATAGATACACTCAACTCAAAACCCAGTTAACTAAAACAAAAGTTTTTTCACAAATGTACAAAAAAAATTTCAGAAAATAAGTCAACATACTCCCCCATCACCTTTATTTTTCTAATTCAATGTCTGAATTCTCGAAGCTTCAGCTCAATTTTCAATGTTTTCCTGACTTTTTCCGTAACCATCAGAGTTAGTAATGATTATACTAGACCATCTTTTACTTGGTTTTATTCCACCTCTGTAAGTTGAGGGCAAATCAAGACATTCCCAGCTAACTAAAAACCTTATATTTCAAATCCATAGTCTTTAAATATGAATTTAGAATTCACCTTTGAGGGAAGAATCCTGATTTTTTTTAATGTTTATAAATGTAAAAACCTCTTTTTTTCTTTTCAGTGTAGAGGATTTATTACATGTATACATATGAGATCATTTGGATTATCTTTCATTCTACATTTTTCACATTAATCACAACTGGATTACATTACTCACACTCCAAAATGTTGAAAGTAACATAAGGGAATATGTTCCAAATTCTTTTCCAAAATATGTGGGTTTTTTTTTTTCCTTTTCTTAGTGTTAGCAAAACATTTCAAACTGTCTACAATTTTTGCTAGAGTTTTTTAATGCAGTATCTTGAATAAGCAATCTTTGGAAGTATATTAAAGGGTTAAACTTTCAATGAAAGAAAATATTCTTTTATAGTAAGTTGTATTCTTCCATTTGTCATTCATCTTATGAAACTTCAGCTTCCGTGAGTACTGGTTTTAGGGGACTGCCAACTGATTTTCTCAGGCTTGGTAGCATGGCCTACAGTTGCCCTCTGAACTTCGTGTATCACTAAGTTAGGTGTTTTGAATTGCTTAGTTGTAGAGGCTGAATGTGTCACTAAGAAGGGTTGCAGGAGTCACATGTGGAATTCCAAGGTTATGTATAGTTTGGCTGCGTGGACAGCCAGCCCCTTGCTATAGCTCTTTAAAAAAAAAAAAAATGTTATCTCCTACTGTGCTTATACATTGATCCACCAAAAGACTTCAAGGACCTCAAAATGACAAGTGGGTGGGTAAGGTGGTGTTTCAAAATCCTTAGGTGCCGGCAGGAGAGCGCAGGGCAGGGAAGTGAGTTTGTGCGCGCAGGGGTGCGCGCGTGCGAGTGTGTGTGCGCGTGTGCACGCGCGTGTGCAGGGCCGGGGGCGGGCTCCGGCCCCGCTCCCTCCTCCCGCCCGCGCCCCGCGCTCCGTCGCCAACTCGGGGCCCCGGCGCAGCGGGCGGCGGGCAGCATGCTGAGCCTCCTCGTCTGGACCCTCACTCTCTCCGACACTTTCTCCCAAGATTTTATTTATCTGGAGGAGGAGTCAAGATGGCGGAGAAGTAGCAGGCTGAGACTACTTCGAGTAGCGGGAGATCAGCTAAATAGCTTATCTAAAGATTGCAAACACCTACAAATCCAACGGGAGATTGAAGAGAAGAAGAACAGCAATTCCAGAAACAGAAAATCAACCACTTTCTGCAAGGTAGGACTGGCGGAGAAGTGAATCCAAAGCGACGGGAAGATAGACCGCGGGGGGAGGGGCCGGCTCCCGCAAGCGGCGGAGCAACGGAGCAAAATCAGGACTTTTAAAAGTCTGTTCCGCTGAGGGACATCGCTCCAGAGGCTTAACTGGAAGCCCAGGCGGGGTCAGCGCGGCCTCAGGTCCCGCAAGGTCGCAGAAGGATCGGGGGTGTCTGAGTGTCGCAGAGCTTACCGGTATTAGAACGGGGAAGCCAGCTGCAGAGACAGAGCCGAGGAGTGACTCTCAGCTCAGGGTTGCCTTGAACCGGTCGCAGGCTCGGTCAGCTTGGAGCGTGGCCGGAGGCCAGGGTGGCGGGAGTCATTTGGCGCTGTTCTCTGAGGGCGCACTGAGGAGTGGGGCCCCGGGCTCTCGGCTCCTCCGGGCCGGAGACCGGGAGGCCGCCATCTTTATTCCCGTCCTCTGGAACTCTACGGAAAGCGCTCAGGGAACAAAAGCTCCCGAAAGCGAACCCCAGCGGATTACTCAGCGCGGCCCCGGGTAAGGGCGGTGCAACTCCACCTGGGGCAAAGACGCTTGAGAATCACTACAACAGGCCCCTCCCCCAGAAGATCTACGGGAAACCCAGCCAGGACCAAGTTCACCTACCAAGGAGAGCGGCGGAATTCCAGAGGAGAAGAAAGCAAAGCACGGAACTCATGGCTTTCTCCCCATGATTTTTTAGCCTTGCAGTTAATTTAATTTTTTTTTCTTTTTCAATTTTTTTTTCTTTTTCTCTTCTTCTGCTGAATTTTTTTTAACTTTTACCGTTTTCTTTTTTTAACGTTTTTTAAATAGTTTATCTAATATATATATATTTTTTCCTCTTTTTATATTTTTTCTTTATCACCTTTCTTTTTTTTAATAGTTTCTTTTTTTTTTTTCTTTTTCTTTCTTTCTGAACCCCTTTTTATCCCCTTTCTCCCCCCTCACAATTCGGGATCTCTTCTGATTTGGCTAAAGCATATTTTCCTGGGGTTGTTGCCACCCTTTTAGTATTTTACTTGCTCCTTCATAAACTCTTATCTGGACAAAATGACAAGGCGGAAAAATTCACAACAAAAAAAAAGAACAAGAGGCAGTACCAAAGGCTAGGGACCTAATCAATACAGACATTGGTAATATGTCAGATATAGAGTTCAGAATGACGATTCTCAAGGTTCTAGCCGGGCTTGAAAAAGGCATGGAAGATATTAAAGCAAACCTCTCAGGAGATATAAAAGCCCTTTCTGGAGAAATAAAAGAACTAAAATCTAACCAAGTTGAAATCAAAAAAGCTATTAATGAGGTGCAATCAAAAATGGAGGCTCTCACTGCTAGGATAAATGAGGCAGAAGAAAGAATTAGCGATATAGAAGACCAAATGACAGAGAATAAAGAAGCTGAGCAAAAGAGGGACAAACAGCTACTGGACCACGAGGGGAGAATTCGAGAGATAAGTGACACCATAAGACGAAACAACATTAGAATAATTGGGATTCCAGAAGAAGAGGAAACAGAGAGGGGAGCAGAAGGTATATTGGAGAGAATTATTGGAGAGAATTTCCCCAATATGGCAAAGGGAACAAGCATCAAAATCCAGGAGGTTCAGAGAACCCCCCTCAAAATCAATAAGAATAGGTCCACACCCCGTCACCTAATAGTAAAATTTACAAGTCTTAGTGACAAAGAAAAGATTCTGAAAGCAGCGCAGGAAAAGAAGTCTGTAACGTACAATGGTAAAAATATTAGATTGGCAGCAGACTTATCTACAGAGACCTGGCAGGCCAGAAAGAGATGGCATGATTTATTCAGAGTACTAAATGAGAAAAACATGCAGCCAAGAATACTATATCCAGCTAGGCTATCATTGAAAATAGAAGGAGAGATTAAAAGCTTCCAGGACAAACAAAAACTGAAAGAATTTGCAAACACCAAACCAGCTCTACAGGAAATATTGAAAGGGGTCCTCTAAGCAAAGAGAGACCCTAAAACTAGTAGATCAGAAAGAAACAGAGACAATATACCATAACAGTCACCTTACAGGCAATACAATGGCACTAAATTCATATCTCTCAATAGTTACCCTGAATGTTAATGGGCTAAATGCCCCAATCAAAAGACACAGGGTATCAGAATGGATAAAAAAACAAAAACCATCTATATGTTGCCTACAAGAAACACATCTTAAACCCGAAGACATCTCCAGATTTAAAGTGGAAAAGAATTTACCATGCTAATGGACATCAGAAGAAAGCAGGAGTGGCTATCCTTATATCAGATCAATTAGATTTTAAGCCAAAGACTATAATAAGAGATGAGGAAGGACACTATATCATACTCAAAGGAACTATCCAACAAGAAGATCTAACAATTTTAAATATCTATGCCCCTAACGTGGGAGCAGCCAACTATATAAACCAATTAATAACAAAATCAAAGAAACACATCGACAAGAATACAATAATAGTAGGGGATTTTAACACTCCCCTCACTGAAATGGACAGATCATCCAAGCAAAAGATCAACAAGGAAATCAAGGCCTTAAATGACACACTGGACCAGATGGACATCACAGATCTATTCAGAACATTTCATCCCAAAGCAACAGAATACACATTCTTCTCTAGTGCACATGGAACATTCTCCAGAATAGATCACATTCTTGGTCCTAAATCAAGTCTCAACCGGTATCAAAAGATTGGGATCATTCCCTGCATATTTTCAGACCACAATGCTCTAAAGCTAGAACTCAATCACAAGAGGAAATTTGGAAAGAACCCAAATACATGGAGACTAAAAAGCATCCTTCTAAAGAATGAATGGGTCAACCAGGAAATTAAAGAAGAATTGAAAAAATTTATGGAAACAAATGATAATGAAAACACAACGGTTCAGAATCTGTGGGACACAACAAAGGCAGTCCTGAGAGGAAAATATATAGCGGTACAAGCCTTTCTCAAGAAACAAGAAAGATCTCAGGTACACAACCTAACCCTACACCTAAAGGAGCTGGAGAAAGAACAAGAAAGAAAGCCTCAACCCAGCAGGAGAAGAGAAATCATAAAGATCAGAGCAGAAATCAATGAAATAGAAACCAAAAAAACAATAGAACAAATCAACGAAACTAGGAGCTGGTTCTTTGAAAGAATTAATAAGATTGATAAACCCCTGGCCAGACTTATCAAAAAGAAAAGAGAAAGGACCCAAATAAATAAAATCATGAATGAAAGAGGAGAGATCACAACGAACACCAAAGAAATACAGACAATTATAAGAACATACTATGAGCAACTCTACGCCAACAAATTTGACAATCTGGAAGAAATGGATGCATTCCTAGAGACATATAAACTACCACAACTGAACCAGGAAGAAATAGAAAGCCTGAACAGACCCATAACCATTAAGGAGATTGAAACAGTCATCAAAAATCTCCAAACAAACAAAAGCCCAGGGCGAGACGGCTTCCCGGGGGAATTCTACCAAACATTTAAAGAAGAACTAATTCCTATTCTCCTGAAACTGTTCCAAAAAATAGAAATAGAAGGAAAACTTCCAAACTCATTTTATGAGGCCAGCATCACCTTGATCCCAAAACCAGACAAGGATCCCAACAAAAAAGAGAACTACAGACCAATATCCTTGATGAACACAGATGCAAAAATTCTCGCCAAAATACTAGCCAATAGGATTCAACAGTACATTAAAAGGATTATTCACCACGACCAAGTGGGATTTATTCCAGGGCTGCAAGGCTGGTTCAACATCCGCAAATCAATCAATGTAATACAACACATTAATAAAAGAAAGAACAAGAACCATATGATACTCTCCATAGATGCTGAAAAAGCATTTGACAAAGTACAGCATCCCTTCCTGATCAAAACTCTTCAAAGTGTAGGGATAGACGGCACATACCTCAATATTATCAAAGCCATCTATGAAAAACCCACCGCAAATATCATTCTCAATGGAGAAAAACTGAAAGCTTTTCCGCTAAGGTCAGGAACACGGCAGGGATGTCCGTTATCACCACTGCTATTCAACATAGTACTAGAAGTCCTAGCCTCAGCAATCAGACAACAAAAGGAAATTAAAGGCATCCAAATCAGCAAAGAAGAAGTCAAACTATCACTCTTCGCATATGATATGATACTCTATGTGGAAAACCGAAAAGACTCCACTCCAAAACTGCTAGAACTTGTACAGGAATTCAGTAAAGTGTCAGGATATAAAATCAATGCACAGAAATCAGTTGCATTTCTCTACACCAACAACAAGACAGAAGAAAGAGAAATTAAGGAGTCCATCCCATTTACAATTGCACCCAAAACTATAAAATACCTAGGAATAAACCTAACCAAAGAGACTAAGAATCTATACTCAGAAAACTATAAAGTACTCATGAAAGAAATTGAGGAAGACACAAAGAAATGGAAAAATGTTCCATGCTCCTGGATTGGAAGAATAAATATTGTGAAAATATGTATGCTACCTAAAGCAATCTACACATTTAACGCAATTCCTATCAAAGTAACATCCATTTTTTTCAAAGAAATGGAACAAACAATCCTAAAATTTATATGGAACCAGAAAAGACCTCATATAGCCAAAGGAATATTGAAAAAGAAAGCCAAAGTTGGTGGCATCACAATTCCGGACTTCAAGCTCTTTTACAAAGCTGTCATCATCAAGACAGCATGGTACTGGCACAAAAACAGACACATAGATCAATGGAACAGAATAGAGAGCCCAGAAATGGACCCTCAACTCTATGGTCAACTCATCTTCGACAAAGCAGGAAAGAATGTCCAATGGAACAAAGACAGCCTCTTCAATAAATGGTGTTGGGAAAATTGGACAGCCACATGCAGAAAAATGAAATTGGATCATTTCCTTACACCACACACGAAAATAGACTCAAAATGGATGAAGGATCTCAATGTGAGAAAGGAATCCATCAAAATCCTCGAGGAGAACACAGACAGCAACCTCTTCGACGTCAGCCGCAGCAACATCTTCCTAGGAACATCACCAAAGGCAAGGGAAGCAAGGGCAATAATGAACTTTTGGGATTTTATCAAGATCAAAAGCTTTTGCACAGCAAAGGAAACAGTTAAAAAAACCAAAAGACAACTGACAGAATGGGAGAAGATATTTGCAAATGACATATCAGATAAAGGGCTAGTGTCCAAAATCTATAAAGAACTTAGCAAACTCAACACCCAAAGAACAAAGAATCCAATCAAGAAATGGGCAGAGGACATGAACAGACATTTCTGCAAAGAAGACATCCAGATGGCCAACAGACACATGAAAAAGTGCTCCATATCACTCGGCATCAGGGAAATACAAATCAAAACCACCATGAGATATCACCTCACACCAGTCAGAATGGCTAAAATTAACAAGTCAGGAAATGACAGATGCTGGCGAGGATGCGGAGAAAGGGGAACCCTCCTACACTGTTGGTGGGAATGCAAGCTGGTGCAACCACTCTGGAAAACAGCATGGAGGTTCCTCAAAATGTTGAAAATAGAACTACCCTATGACCCTGCAATTGCACTGCTGGGTATTTACCCTAAAGATACAAACATAGTGATCCAAAGGGGCACATGCACCCGAATGTTTATAGGAGCAATGTCTACAATAGCCAAACTATGGAAAGAACCTAGATGTCCATCAACAGACGAATGGATAAAGAAGATGTGGTATATATACACAATGGAATACTATGCAGCCATCAAAAGAAATGAAATCTTGCCATTTGCGACGACGTGGATGGAACTAGAGGGTATCATGCTTAGTGAAATAAGTCAATCGGAGAAAGACAACTATCATATGATCTCCCTGATATGAGGGAGAGGAGATGCAACATGGGGGGTTGAGGGGGTAGGAGAAGAGTAAATGAAACAAGATGGGATTGGGAGGGAGACAAACCATAAGTGACTCTTAATCTCACAAAACAAACTGAGGGTTGATGGGGGGAGGGGGTTGGTAGAGGGGGTGGTGTTATGGATATTGGGGAGGGTATGTGCTATGGTGAGTGTTGTGAAGTGTGTAAACCTGGCGATTTGCAGACCTGTACCCCTGGGGATAAAAATATATGTTTATAAAGCTGTAAAAAAAAAAAAAAAAGAAAGGATGAATACCCAAGTTTTGCAGCAACATGGACGGGACTGGAAGAGATTATGCTGAGTGAACTAAGTCAAGCAGAGAGAGTCAATTATCATATGGTTTCACTTATTTGTGGAGCATAACAAATAGCATGGAGGACAAGGGGAGATGGAGAGGGGAGTTGAGGGAAATTGGAAGGGGAGGTGAACCATGAGAGACTATGGACTCTGAAAAACGATCTGGGAATTTTGAAGGGGTGGGTGGTGGGAGGTTGGGGCCACCAGGTGGTGGGTATTGTGGAGGGCACAGATTGCATGGAGCACTGGGTGTGGTGCAAAAATAATGAATACTGTTATGCTGAAAAAATAAAAAAATTAAAAAAAAAAAAATCCTTAGGTGCCACTTACCCTCAAGGAATAACAGAATCCTCTAGGACAATTATTTGAGAACTCCATGATATATTTTATTATGTCCCCATCCCTACTGTTAAAACGTCTGTTAACACAGGGGTGCCTGGGTGGCTCAGTGGGTTAAAGCCTCTGCCTTCGGCTCAGTTCATGATTCCAGGATCCTGGGATTGGGCCCCACATCGGGCTCTCTGCTCAGCAGGGAGCCTGCTTCCTCCTCTCTCTCTCTGCCTGCCTCTCTGCCTACTTGTGATCTCTCTCTCTGTGTCAAATAAATAAATAAAATCTTTTAAAAAATGAAAATAAAATGTCTGTTAACACAATGTTCACCTATAATATGCATTTAATATGGATTTGCAGATTTCATAAGGACTTTCCTTGAATCTATTGCTTTAGTGGCAATCTCAGATTTCTTTCTTTCTGTGAAAACACATCTCCATACTATGCCGCACTGGCAAGAGAGTCATGTTTTTTTCAATAAACCATATGTTGAGATACTTCCTAATATATATCTTTAAATAATTTCAAATGTTAGTATTTTGGTTGCTTGGTTACATTAATATTTTTCAAAAAGTAAACTTTCATATACTCTCACTATGCACTTAATAACTTTTTTATTAAAATGAATAGTGTATTCTATTCTGAGCTGATTCATTGGCAGCAAAAATTTGACAGAAAAATTCTGCATATTAGTGTATCACTTTCAATGAAATCCAGATTGATCCAGTGCATTTACATTCAGAGTTCTTCATGGAAAGCAATGGAGCTGAGCCCAAATTAAGAATGCTCCATTGCTTTCTAGGAAGTAGAGTCATAAAAAATTATTATATTTAAAATCAGGGGCCTCTTTCACCTCCTACCTCCCTACAATGGTACATGCACTGTCCTTTAACCCAAGACAGTTCCACATTTTTTCTTGTCCTCATGGAGTATTTCTGAAATACATTGAAGAGGAAGATGAGGTCTGGTAAAAAACCAGATGATTACTGTTGCAAATAATAGTTAACATAAAAAAAGAAATTGAAAATGTCTTTTTGTTATTACTATGACTTTTTGTTAAGATTCTTATCATCTGGCATGTCTACCATCCTACTTGTGTCCAACAGCTGAGATGACACTGCAGGACTACTATTAGAGGGGGGAAAAACAGTTCCAAGTTACAGTTGTGGGTTATACTGAGCTGCTCACCACCTAATGCTCATTCTCTCTTGCATTAGGGAGCACACATTAGAACCTAGAAAGTGGTTGAGAGGAGATATATAATTGGAGAATGATCAAAGAAGAAATAAGGTCTCTGAAAAAAATGCCTGGTTTAACATAATGTTAAAATCAATCATTTGGACCTAATCAGCATCACATTTGAACCAAATTAAGTGACAGAGTTGGCTATAATTTATCTAGTTAAGTATTCTCATATGTGTAGCAAGATGCTCTTCACAATGGGTGAAAATATAGCCAAATAATATATTAAAAAGTCAGAGAATCATTCGACTATTTTAATTCAAAATGTCTTGGGGCACCTGGGTGCCTCAGTGGGTTAAAGCCTCTGCCTTCGGCTCAGGTCATGATCCCAAGGTCCTGGGCTGCTTCCCCCACTTTCTCTGCCTGCCTCTCTGCCTACTTGTGATCTCTGTCAAATAAATAAATAAAATCTTTTAAAAAAATAATAAGAAAAGGAAATGTCTTTAAATATCATCTTGTCCTAATATGTTAACCAGTCATCATTTGTTCAAGTGAAACCAAAGAATAAATAAATTCATGGCTGATCAGGTTGAGAAGAATGAGAACTGCTTAGGGCAGTTCTCTTTTTAACAAGGACTGCTTCATTGAAACTGTTACAATAGCATTGTTGAGGAGAATTTTTGAAAATATGTACAGAATTTTAAAGATTTTTTTTTTTTTTTTTTGAAAAAGAGTGAGAGAGAGAGAGCAGGGGGAGGGGTGGAAGGTGAGTGAGAGAATCTCAAGCAGACTCTCTGGGGAGTGTAGGACCTGTAGTGGGGCTCGATCTCACAACCCTTAGACCATAACCTGAGCTGAAATCAGAGTTGGACCCTTAGCCGACTGAGCCACCCAGGTGTCCCAAAAATGTATTGAATTTTAAAGTCAATAAGAAATATCAAATCATATTAATAATTCATGATTACAAAAAATACTGAGCTACAATAGTCAAGATATAACTTGTATTAAAATTACTCTCATCAGTTATCAGGCTTTTGTAAACATTACCAAAATTATTTATAATTAATTTTAACCCAATCTAAATTTAGAGACTCAGGAAATCTTATTATTATGTTTAAGATATTAATACTTTTAAAATGTGACTGCAGTTTTGTATCTATAGATAAATATATCTTGTTCCTCTCAAGTCTAAAAAATAAAGTGTGGTGCCTTGACTACAGAATTTTGGATTCTGATTATGTTAGGCAACAAAACCAAATGTGACCAAGAGAGTCCTCCAAGAACAGACCTCATAAAATAAAAAGTAATGTTAGAGATTCCAGTATTGACATAAATCAGGGGGGTTGACCTCAATGTATAATGCACCCAAATAGCATTGGCCAGTGAGGAGGAAATGATAACTTGGACCAGATTCAAACAGAGAAGCCAAGTTGATAGTCTTGGTTTTGGTTGGCCAGTATCCATTCCAACTTCTTTGGTATGCAGCACTACTATTTAGTTTGGAGGGTTATTTTCTTCCCACTCTCTGTGACCTTGTTGGATGTCAGTTAGGGAGACCTGCCTCAGGGTGCCTGGGTAGCTCAGTCGGTTGAGTGTTGGACTCCTGATTTCCTCTCACAATCTTCAGGGTCATGAGATTGAACCCCAGTTCAGGCTCACAGTCAGCTTAGAGTTTGGTTGAGATTCTCTTTCTCCCTCTCCTTCTCCTTCTTCCCCTCCCCTGGCTCATGTACTCTGTCTCTCTAAAATAAATAATCTTTTTATAAAAAGCAGGGTGGGAGGACCTGCCTTAATCTGGCCAAAGGGGAAGACACAGACCAATCTAGACCAATCAACACACAAATTAACTCTCAAGAATTTCACTCTCTAAGGAATAGAGCTCAGGACTGCAAGGATAAAAAAGATTTGCACCTGATTCATTCCAATTATGGTGATATCTTGAACAAACAAGCTATCGGTTCTATAGCATCTAGCCTCAAAACTGGTTTTTCTCAGACCTGGTCCTATAGCTTTTTGTCTATGTGTGAGATACAGCTGTATTCTTCTGATAAATATGTCTTCGTCTCATTCTTACACTAGCTCAAATAAGTTCCTGTCATTTTTATCCAAAGAGCCTAATTGTTTCACTGAGAGGCTGTCTGAGTCCAGAACTGGTCTCCAAGTAGGAGAGGAGATTCTGATAGCCTATATTATTATCAAAATGAAGCTGAATCAATCTCAGTTCTGTCAAGGCTCAACATCCTAAAAGTTTACTCCAGGGGAAAACGCACATGCGCAGAACAGCTAGCAGGAACCACACTTTTACGTGAGCGGTTGTGTTGTCCTTACAGAAAAATCAACCTCTTCAAAATAGCAGGCCAGCCAGAAACAAAGATGCTACAAACTGGCCTCGTGCCAGAGGACCACAGAATATTAGTGACCACATGGACTGAATGAAGTTCAGCACAAGGGACCAAAGAAGAAGGTAGAGGTGTTCTGTAGCTCAGGGCCCTCCTGATCATCAGGGTTTATCTTGGTATAGCTGCCCTAGATCTACATTAACAGGACTGATCCCAGAGTTACCCATTCCTGGGACCCAAGTAGTCAATAAAGCTTTTTACTCTAGTCAGGAATGGCCCAGAGTCTGGGCAAAGCTGTACCAGGTCCTCAGTCTGGGGTGACTAGAGATAGCTGGGATGGTTTCCTAAGAAAGGAAGATGGTTTGCTAAGAGTGGAAAAAGTCAGCGATAAGCTGTGCTTTGAGCTAAGAAAAAATTTAAATATATCATCTACCATGCTTCTTGGTATTTCCCAAAATATTCTCTCTCTGCATTTGAACTCACTCTTCTTTCTTCTTGGGATGTCCTTTCTTTTATTCTTACAGGGTAAGATGTTTTGTTGTTGTTGTTTTTGTATATTAGATCCAGCTCAAGTACCATGTATCTTCCAGGGAGAATTCTTGGCACTACAAATAGGATTATGATATTTTTACATAATTCTAATCTGAATTAATTATTTATTCCTCCTACAGGAAGGCATGGACAATTTCCAATTAATATATGGATTTGTGCAATGTGCCCTGCACATCACAGGCATACAGAAAATAGTTGTTGAATGAATGAATGCCAAGTTCAGGAAAGATGTAACTTCCTCTCTGGCTGAAATTATTTAGATCTCTCTTTAATGTTTTAAGCATTCATAAGAAATGTGTCAGCTAGAAATTAAACTCCATTAGCATCGGAGGCACTGTCTGCTCTCCTTTACACACAAAACTAATTCTGGTACTGATGGAAAAGAACTCTCCCTAGAATAAGGAGAACGGGGAAAAAAACAAACAAACAAACAAACAAACAAATAAAAAAAACAGTGCAGAGGAATAGAGGGAAAAGGAGGTGTATGTCTCACAACTTGGCTATGGAATATACTACCACATTTCTTAGGTATTTCTCTCTGGTGTATAGAACAAGGCACTTTAGTTTGTATTTGGAAAATATGTATAAGAATATCAGTAGCAATGAAAAAAGAAAACGTGTTTAAGGGCTCCAGAACTAACGACGGGGGAGGAGTCGTCTAGATTCTCCGTGACTGATGACTGTCCTCTGCTTCGATCGGATGGCTCTTTACTCCAGATTTAAGGTTTGAAAAGTATTTTTTTCCCCTCTATTTCCTGAAGTATCAGCTTCCAGTGCCCAGAGTCACCAGCATCATCTTCTTAGGAACGACTTCTTTATCAATAATGAAGAAAATAAGGGTACATATCTGAAAGTATTCCATTTGGAATTCCTTCTTTTCAAAATACAAAACAATGATTTTCAAAGAAGTGATTTGTACATCATTTAACCTTTTTCTAATCCACATAGAACCAGTTTTACTCATAATGTAAGTGAATTTAAAAATGCCATTTTAAAATAACCATGACAGCCTACTCTTTGATAATATATATGCAAGTTCAAGAAACAATAAATAAAATAATTGTGAGAGCATTTGTTTCATAAACTTTCAGATAAACTTGGTTTTAGAAACTTAGAGTCCTGAAAAATATGTCAAGGTATAAAGCATATTTGTGCAACTCCCAGAAGAGTGGCCTTTTATTTATTTTTTTAAGATTTTATTTATTTATTTGACAGACAGAGATCACAAGTAGGCCGAGAGGCAGGCAGAAAGAGAGAGGGGGAAGCAGGCTCCCTGATGAGCAGAGAGCCCGATGCAGGTCTCAATCCCAGGACCCTTGGACCATAACCTGAGCTGAAGTCAGAGGGTTAACACTCTGAGCCACCCAGACATCCCAAGAGTGGCCTTTTATTTTATTATTTTTTTAAGATTTTATTAATTTATTTGTTAGAGAGAGAGAACACACGAGCACAGGCAGACAGAGTGGCAGGCGGAGGCAGAGGGAGAAACAGGCTCCCTGCCGAGCAAGGAGCCCGATGTGGGACTCAGGACTCTGGGATCATGACCTGAGCTGAAGGCAGCCGCCTAACCAACTGAGCCACACCGGCGTCCCAAGAGTGGCCTTTTATTTTATTTTTTATATTTAAATTTTATTTTTTATAAACATATATTTTTATCCCCAGGGGTACAGGTCTGCGAATCGCCAGGTTTACACACTTCACAGCACTCACCATAGCACATACCCTCCCCAATATCCATAACCCCAACCCCCTCTCTCAACCCCCCTCCCCCCATCAACCCTCAGTTTGTTTTGTGAGATTAAGAGTCACTTATGGTTTGTCTCCCTCCCAAACCCATCTTGTTTCATTTAAAGAGTGGCCTTTTAAAAGAAATGAAACCTTGTTTCCTTTTACAAAGATAATCCAGAAGACATCCAGACAACTGCTTTCAATGAGCTTACGAACTTTTAGAAGGTTAAAGTCTCTATTCCTGTTTCTTTGGGGATCCTTCCTGTATCTTGAACAAGCTCAGTACAAGCTACACCCATCAAATGTGTTGGGAGCTTATAAGAGAGCTGTGGCTGCCAGAAACAGGCCTACGTTTTTACTTACTTCACCGAGTATGACATTATGAAACAGTCACTTACATTTTTCTATCAAATGACATTGCTCAGTTATAACAGAAGTTTGATTCAAAATCACAACAATGTGAAGGATTTCTCTTTCCAAATATCAGGACCTCAAAGCATAAGTGCTGCAAATTAGAAATTACACAGTGACAGATAAAACTTCCTGTATAAACTGTCTTTTTAAAATTAAGACTGTGAAAATTATGTCATATTAAGTACAAAGGAATGTTAATTTCCAAAATGTTCCTCTAAAATGTAATCTGAATTATCTAACTTTTGAAGAAAGGAATTATCCTAATTAGCAGAGGGTCATCCTAATGATGTAGTGAATTTTTTATCTAATTTACTGCTTGGATTTTTACAGTGTCTTTTTAGAAATGCAAGAGAACCACAAATTTTCAAATGCCTCCAAATTCCATGGAGACATATGATACATTTGAAGACCCACTTCTCCCTAAATGGCAAAGAACAAGGTTCCCACTGCAAATACTCTTCAAACTCTTTCCTCAGAAAGCCCTTCCTCTCTCTTCCAGGGGTCTTTCTTTTTAACTTTCAATCCAATGTTGATTGATCAGAGCTTATATTAACACTGAGAGACTCTTGCTTGGCTATCTATAGCAAGGTAGATGTCCAGGCCATTGCTGGATGATGGGAGAAGAGGCAATCACCTATTTCCATGGTGTGTAGTTTAAAAGGAATTACCTTCCTTCCAGAAAGCTAAGAAATGCCTTCCAATCCCTAATGACTTTTCCCCATTTCCTTGCTCTGGATCCAGGACAGAATATAATCTCCAGCCATCCTGGAGCTGGAGGAATCAATTATTCCAGGAATATTTCCACTCTGGGAATGGAGAGAAATGGATACAGCAGGAAGGGTCAGGTGCTTCCACTTCAACCAGTGAAACCATGACCAGTTAAGATCAATTTCATGCTTTTACTTTACTGACCATCACTCCAAAACACCCTTCAGGGGACAAGAATAAAAGGAGAAAGAGGCAAAGGGTCATGGTTAGAAGGGGGAGTGTTTTCAGCTCCTTTGGTTTATAGAGCAGTGGAGTCTCAAGGATTCTTTGAGCAGAGGGGTCAGACAGAGGAGTAAGGTAACAACAGAAGACGTGAATGGGAGCATATCAGGTAAAGAGAGCATGTTCTGGCAGCCCGTGAGGCCATTCCACTGCTGTAAAATCACCGGGATTATATACTGTTTGTTCAGTGTGACATAGTAAGTTGTCAAAATCACCTGAAAACATTCCTGATTCCAACCCTGATTGTAGGGGTTTTGTCAGTTCTGACTGAAACCGAAATTAACTCACTTGGCTAAGCATGCTTTCCACATGGCAGTTTACACACAGCACAAGAGTGTTTATAAACTTTTTTAATTTTGTCAAAAGGAAGACTATAAAATAACTCGGTACTCTCTGTGATTTTGTGAGCTAGTTATAAGAAGAGAACATTGATTTTTAGGTCTGTGTACTTGGCACACATTAAAACGATGCAGCACAAGTCCAGCATCTAAGTCTAGAGTTTTCCCCATCTTTCTCAACAACGTATTCCTCCCATTGGCCCATGGCCCCTCCCCTCACTCAGCCTCTGACACCCCAAATCCCATTCCTCAAACTTAGAAATGTACCTATCCCTTTCAATGTAAAAAAAAAAAAAAAAAAGAGTCTTCTTTGAGGATTTCTGGTGTTGACAAATTATTTTTATTATTGTTTGTTAAATATGTATAAACACAAAACTAAGTATAAACTCCTTATGCTCAGAGCTTATGCTTAGAGCTTTGATTCTACAATCAAAACAAATTTACCAATGTTTACAAACAAAATTTAAAAAGTAATAAAATTCAAATTAACAACATTAATTTAGTGTGATAGCTGATGCTCGTATGTAGGAACTAAACGTAAATATGGTATTTAACTGCCTCCATACAGGTATGGTCACCTTCATTCTGAAGGCCTACACTATCCTCTGATATCTTATAATTCAAGAGTTCTAAGACCTTTTCTGTTAAAACTACTGTGAAGCCTTAAGTTCTCACGTGATGCCATTTGGCCTTACCTGGTCTGTGATGCATCATTTATGTATTAAGTTCTACCTCTATTCTTTTCATATCACCCACATTTTAAGTACCAGTTCGCTTAAACGTGTTCTTAGACACCAATGCGTGGTGGATCTCCACTGGGGCAATCTTGCCCCCCAGGGGATACCTGGCAATATCTGGAGGCAGTTTTGGTTGTCAAGTGGGAAGAGGGAGGACTAGCATCTAGTTGGCAGTATCCACAATGTCAGTAGTGTGGAGGCTGAGAAACTCAGATAAGGCAAAGGGCAACTGTTAAGTCCTCTCTCAGTAAGAAGTTGAAGTGGCTCTATGGATGATGTAAAATACGTTTCTATCAATTTTATATTTTTATTTAAAATTTTAAAATCAAACTTAAAAGGCAATTCTATTCTGAAAAATTTCTGAATTCCATCTGATTGATGAAAACTAAAACTCCAGAGACTCAGTTAGAACTTCCATTTTAAAGAAGTTAATTTTCAGGATGCCTGGGTGGCTCAGTCAGCTAAGCATCTGAATTTGGCTCAGGTCATGATGCCAGGGTCCTGGGATTGAGTCTTACATCAGGATCCTTGCTCAGTGAGGAGCCTGCTTCTCTCTCTGCCTCTGTCTACCACTATTCCTGCTTATAATTGCTCTCTCTGTGTCAAATAAATAAACAAAATCTTTTTTTAAAAGATAATTTTTTAAAAAAAGTTAATTTTCACATGTAATATTATAAAATTCCCTCCAGGCTCTAGGATTTCTGAATCCTGATCCATTTATTTTTTAGCCTGGTTATTTATACACATGTAGAACTATTCTAGAAGGTCACTAAATTAAATCACCACAAAAATATTTGCTAACCTATTAATTGACCGTAATACCATACAAAAGACAGATAAAATTTACTGCCAAATCAAAACTATATTATAACATAAGATCTGGATATACATTCCTACCAAGGGATGATGGGTATGAGAAAGTTTGCAAACTAGAATTATAGATCATTCTAAAATGAGATAGCATATAATTCATAGAATTCTAATACCACTTTTTGTCCATCAAAAAAGTATTTGTTGAACACCTGTTATGTGGCATGGTCTCTATACAGTTCAATCATGGGGCAGGTACAATGTGTGTTTTTCCTCCCCACCAGTATCCACGTTTAATGGGTTCCAGCCAGAATACCTGGAAACTAAATACTTGCCAATGATAAAGAAACAAGACTGCTTTAATTTTATTTTTATTTTTTAAAAAGATTTTATTTATTTATTTGACAGAGAGAAAGATCACAAGTAGGCAGAGAGGCAAGCAGAGAGAGAGGGGGAAGCAGGCTCCCCACCAAGCAGAGAGCCAGATGCAGGGCTCAACCCCAGGACCCTGAGATCACAACCTGAGCCAAAGGCAGAGGCTTAACCCACTGAGCCACCCAAGCACCCCAACAAGACTGCTTTTAATGCCCAATTTCTGCTTGCTACAACAGAAGATTAAGTTTCAAAACAGTCAGTATGCCTTTCAGTTCCTTGTCAACCTCTTCTAGGCAAATTGTGGCTCATCTTTAGCATTTGCACTTGCATATCCCCCCTTCTCTAAGAGGCCCTATTAAGACATCAGTCTAGAATCTTCCTCTGATTCTGTATTGTCCTGACCTTGTGGATTGTGACCTTTGGAAGTTATCTAGTCTCCCATTTCCTCATTTGCACAACAAAGATAATAATAATAATAATAATAATAATGGTTTTGTTAGCTTTTTATGGCTCAATGTATAATATGAGGAGAGCTGAGAACAATACCTGACACTTGATAAGCTCTCAGTAAGTTTTTGCCATAATTATTTATTTGAGCGATTATAATAAGAAATGAAAAGTTTATAAAAGAGAAGGTCATTAAAGCCTAATTTTAAAATACAACTGGATATTTGAAATGAGAGGCATTATTATGCCTGAAGGAAACCATTCTCTTAATTCCTTCTGGACAATAGTTCCCATTTATTTCTTTTCAAATCCAATTTTTTCACAAATTCAAATAACTAAATAGTCACTGAGCCCCTCTTATGTTGTAGACATAAGAACAGATGGGTATCTAGTGTGGAGTTTCAAAGACAAATACGGCAGAGGTTCTTCACTCCATAAGTTAATGATCTAAAGGAAAACTGAAATTGGCACAGAATCAAAAAAACACAAAAAATTGCTTTAGCCTGCTACCTGATTCACAGGCTTTCTTGAATATGTTAGTGGACAGCCCATGGTCAGTGATAATGCCAAGAAAACAAAGAGCAAAAGGACTGTATTTTCCATGCTCCTGTCTGTCAAGAGCTCTCTTCATGAAAACAGATGTTGAGTATAGATTTGAAGAATTAATTCCAAGTTTCTGTGCATTTATAATTCAAACACACATGTGCACATACACACACAGATTCACATACACTCAACAAAATAAAGCACAGAGTTTTTCTTTTAATTTCATGATGTTCAGTAAAATGCTAAGCAAAGTGTCACTTTAGTATGGACTCCACTGAAAGAGGTGATGGATATTGGTCCCAACAGAAAAGACAGAACAGAGAAGTGAAATGACAAGCACTGTAATTAGAACACTTCTGCCATTTGCTTGAGTCCCCACAGGGTTGTGAATGAGACCTGGCCTGCTAACACTCTGTATTTATAGTCTTACCTAGCTTCTGTAATGCTCCTGCTTTGTCTGCTAAGAATCTTAAAAGGAATACCATTCTGAAGGCGTGAAAATGAGAAATAGAGCTCTGTGGAAGAAGGGTTTAAAACTTAACTAAAAGGACAACAGGAACAAAATCAATTCATAATTACCCTATTGTAATATTCCCTGGGGGGAGTATTTCTACCAGCAGCATTCAAATGATTGTCCTTGTGTCTGTCATATGTATAATATTAACAGTAAAAATGCTGCATGATTTTGAGAAAAAACAAACAAACAATTTAGTATTATGTCACTGATTAATAATTACAGAGAATCCACATTTCAGGGTCATTTGGTTCTATATTTGGAAAGTTCTAATATCTTGTATCTGCCAAGACTGAGAGGTTCTTTTACTCTATTGGAAAGCTAACAAGTTAGTGTGCCACAACTCCAGGCGCACAGTTTGAACGCACTCCTCCTAACTCAGAAGGAAAAGCACTTTGTTACTCCAGCGCTTCCTGTAGCCAGAGCATCCTCACTTTCCTTTCAGTTAAGCCTCAACTCCCAGGGCTCACTGCCAAATGGGCAGGTGACACCTGTACAGAGAGTGGGGTACATAACCAGAAAGGACCTGGAGTTTAGGAAACCCAAATCTTTTATAATGGGCATGCAGCCCACTTGAACTTTGCCCTCACAGGCAGCCATTGTCTTTATCATGGTGAATGGTAAAACAGTGTGCCCTTTCCCCAGAGTGAGACATTGCCCTTACTTTCTTCTTAGACTGTTTGTTATAAAAACATCCTTAAGTAGATAGTTTAAGATAAGGCAGAGAGTGGTTTCTTCCTAAAACACGTAGAAATGCAAAAGGCCTACAGAGAATTGCTGAAATAAAAAAATATGAAACATCACAGGAACCAAATTAGAAGTAAATATAAAAATATAAATATAAAACCCACAGGAAGTAAGCTATGACTATGGGTTGTGTTTTTTGGGATCAGTTTAACCACTAAACCATGCTGATTCCCGCTGTCTCATTAACTGAAATCTACAAAGTCTGACAGCTATTTCCCTTTTTTCCCAGAACTTGACTCTTTAGTGCCAGAGATTTCCTATCTACTACACTGAATTTGCTGTTGGGAGTAAAGACATACATCCTGTTCATATTCCTTCCCACCCCAATGATAATGGTGGAATGGAAAGAGCTTTGGCCAAAAGTAGATAGATAGATAGATAGACTGTGTGTGTGTGTGTGTGTGTATGAGAGAGAGAGAGAGACAAGAATGAAATCTCTGGAATACTGAAAACTATCAGAACTCATTCTCCCTCCCCTACTCAGATAGACTACCTTAATTTCCATACAACCCACATGGCAAGAATAATTGTATTTCTTTCATGCTAAACTCCACAGCAGAATAAGTGCCTAATGTCACGCAATACAGACCTAATCAAGAGAGATACTCAAAGATTCTTTTTTAGGAAAATGAAATCCAATTCCTAATTAACTATCGCCCCCAGTAGACAACCAGGACGTCATTTTATTTCTTTTTGATTTCAAGTCCCTAAAAAAATGTTGAAAGAATAAGTACCCAAGGCAGTGCCAGTGAAAAAACAAAATTTAAAAGATGCCCTGTCAGTATTTACATGACTATCTTGATATAAGCTCAAGTGACTCCATATATTAATAAAAATTTTTTTTCACGTTGACTAACAGCGGCACTACTGAGACAGATTTCACACAAATCTATTTTGATTCTAATAAACGAAGCAAAGGAGGTAATACTGTGTAGAACCTGTAGTGATCCAAAATGGAAACTCACTGGGGCGCCTGGGTGGCTCAGTGGGTTAAAGCCTCTGCCTTCGGCTCAGGTCATGATCCCAGGGTCCTGGGATCGAGCCCCACATCGGGCTCTCTGCTCAGTAGGGAGCCTGCTTCCCCCTCTCTCTCTGCTTGCCTCTCTACCTACTTGTGATCTCTGTCTGTCAAATAAATAATAAGTAAAATCTTTAAAAAAAAAAAAAAAAGGAAACTCATTCCCAGCCAACCAAAAGCTAACATGGCAAGAGGCTAGGAAGAATATAGCAACTATAGACAAATCTTAACAGAATGTAGCAAAAGAGGAAGAAGGAATAAATTTGTAAAATATCAACTTCATTCCAATTAGATCATGTTGAATTAGCAAATATTTACTTCATAGACTTTGTTAAAGATTAATGATTGGACTTCTGCTCCATAACGACTAACTGAACACAAAAACTTACTTATGCCCCCTCCTAAAATTTTCAACATGATAAAAAACGTAAAAGTAAGGTCATGAAGGAAAGAACTTGAGACAGAGTAGTCAGGATATAATTTCAATTTGTTTTTCTTTTTAAAGGCTGCCATTTGAAAGGTTCTAGCTACTTTTAGTCTACTGTTGTAAACAACAGATTATCTTAAATTGGGGAAAAAAACACTTGACTCTCAAAAATATTATGGTATCTGACAAAATTAAAAATTTCTCTTCAGTCCAGATTTTAGAATATTTTTTTCACAATAAGTTGTAAATTTCAGGATGCCAAAAGACAGAAAGGAGACAAGCCAAAAGAACTTATACTATAGTTTTATTTCCTATCCAAGACAATGCCAAGGGATATTCTGATTCTATCCTTGCTGCTTCCATCCACCTTCAAAGTTGTGAGTTCTCAGTCAGTGTTTTCTAGGACCATTAACAGGCCTAGCTCACTGGGGTCATAAGGACAACAGAGAGGTGCACTAACAACTCCTAGCCAGACTCTGTAGTCAAGATCAGTGGCTGCCTTAAATACAGAAAATACTTCCAAATGTTTTTATTACCTCCCTGAGAAGACTGTATGATCCTGGTGACAGTTCAATTATAATCCTTTTAATTTATTATTATAATCCTTTTAATTTCATGTAGGTTCAAAGGTCTTGCCTTTTTTGGAGCACTGAGGGGAAATATGATTTCCGTTCTCTGATAGAAATTGAAGAGCAAGCTGCCATCATTTCTACACAAAGAAATACTTCTCAAAGAAATTGTGCAAGCATCACATATTACATCCCCTTTTCACAGTATGCAGAATAAGACCATCCATGGAAAGATACACGCTTTAATGAGAAAGACCAGTTGGCAAACTCATCTGTCTCCCATGAGAAAGATGAAATGACATGCCATCATGATTTTTCTGAAGGTCTCCTACAGAGTTGCAGACCATTATAAACATTACACAGGAATACTAGTTCACTGAAGAACAGGTAAAGGAGAAGCACTTCTTCATTCCTATTCCAGCGCACCAGTCCAAGCCATAATGCTTCACGACTGCACGATCGCAACAGTCTCCAAACCAGTCTGATATCCTTCAACTCTTCGTCACACGCCAATACTCTCCCACACTGTCGGCAACATCTTATTTCTGAAAGTGTAGTTCTAGGAATATTGTTCATCAACTTGGAATTTTTCCAACTCCTTACTACCTATAGGAAGAGTTTAAGCTCTGTAGCATGGTACCTTTAGACTCTGATATGACCTAGGTCTAATTCACCTTTCTAGTAACCTTCATTTCTTCCTAAGCCCATCAAACTGAACTACTCACCCTTCTCCATTTCTTCATGTCTCCATTCCTTTTCCAATAATCCTATCTATTTGGAAATCATGGGCTGTAGATAATTTATCAAGATATGTGACTGGGGGCCCTGGGTGGCTCAGTCAGTTAAGCGTCAGCCCCTGGCTCAGGTCATAATCCCAGGTGCATTGCTCCCTGCTCAGCGGGGAGTCTGCTTCTCCCTCGCCCTCTGCCTCTCCTCCCACTCATGTGTACTCGCTCACTCATTCTCTCTCTCAAATAAATAAAATCTTAAAAAAAAAAGGGACATACAGCTTTGTGCCACAAAATAAGACTAGAATGCAAATATAAGTAAATCAGATATTTTTATGTCTCCAGGGCCAGGTACTGACAAAGTAGGAATAGGAGAAGTTTATAAGAGTGAGAGCACATGATATGGTCACTAGAAGAGTCTAGGCTGAATAGAAACTGGTGAAATCTAAAAATGGCTGGAAGACAGGAGAACAACAGTAAGGCTGGGAAGCAACTGACAGCCAAAAGAAGGAAATTAACAGGTTTTGTTGCAGAAATAAAGATCAAAGACATGAAATCTGTGAAGTTCAACAGTTCTGTAATCCATGTTAAGACGATAAATTTCAAATATTGAGCAGAAACTTCTGAAAATAAACAGATTTCTAAGATCGTTTAAATGGAGATGTTCAAAGGACCATGAGGCTAGGGTTCTGAAAAGCTCATACAGATCAAATCAGCCAAGTGAAGGCGGAGGATGGAATGAAAAGGAAAACCTTGTCTTCACTGCCCAGATTTTTCCTCAAGATGGAGGAGTCTTCTATGGGGGAAGAAGAGATCACTGAAAAGGCATATAAACCATATATAACTAGATGACCTGGGCCCCGGCTCACTAAACAACCTAAAAGCAAATTAAATATATCCAACTTCATCCCTTGAAATAAAACAGAGCTTACGATAATTAACATTAAAAACAATTCCTCAAAGAAGTACCCACTGAATATATCAGCATTTTTGTAGTTGATTAAAAAATGAATGTCTAAGCAAACAAACACTCAAGAAAGGCACCTCTTCTGGACCAAAAACACAATGAGGAGAGATTTTAAGTTTAATTGTAACCATGTAAAACTTCCCAGAGTGAAAAGATCACTTGTAACCCATGTTAAGACAGCTAAGCATTTACCTTTCTGACAAGATTTAAAGTGTAGCAGCAAAAATGTCTGGGCAGATTCCAAAAGAGAGACAAGAACCCCAGCCCCTGCTGTTGGAGTCAAGATTTTCCCAGGAACTTTATTACTAGACTGACGCTTAGCACTGCTTCCTGCTTTGGCTATGCCTACCCACAGAGACATGAACAGATACTTATTAGACATATATTAGATACACTGAAAATAGTCTAGGTTGTCTGTCAAAGAAAAAAAAGGTGTCATAAACCATTATGTTACAAGAGAGAAAAATGTTATTTCAGTAGACACCTTAAAAGTGGCTATACCTTTAAAATCAATGTCACAACCAGTACATGGTGACCAATTTTTACTCCTACAATTGTTAGTCTCCACCTTAAAAAGTGAAAAGTATCAAAGGAAAAATCAGAAAGCCTAGCAATTATATTTAAAAAATCTAGATTTCGTGATGTATATTCAAATTCAGAGACAGTTCCTAAATAATCAACCAACCTTTTACAAGTTACTCCCCATTAACTGAATCATGGTCAAGTGTTGCACATATTAATGAAAACTGGAAAATAACATAGCTTTCAAGCTGAACGTTCTCAAAATCTGAAAGGCAATGGGGGAGAAAGGCATTACAAAACAGTTCACTGAGGATGTAAGAAAATGGAAAATAAAACAATAAAATCAATTTGATGGCTTAAAATTTTCAAAACTAATTTTTCTGTAAAAGGGCGAAGCTCTAGGTGACCACCTCATGTTACAAAATGTGCTCTTCCTGCTTACCAATACATAGTTATCAATAAGTTTAAAAATTATATTATTCTCCTATCATTTCTCCATCAATAAATTGCTATTTAGGGTACTATATATTTACAAGGATCTTTTCAATTCTGCAAATAAATAAGTATCAACTTGGCATTTTTATTCCTCTCTACCCATGCACAATTTATTTCTATCTTAAGAGATAGCGTAATTACCCCCAGATGAATAATGTCCCCTTTGTGCATTCTGGTGCTATGAGATATACCTCACTAATGCTTCACAATAACCCTTAGAAAAAAGACATGAGACATGAGTGCCGATCTCAAAAAAAAAGAATCATGATAATAAAGCAATGCCTCCACCACTCATAAGCAGGGAAACGGAGGGCAAGTGTCTTAAACTCTGAGCTGCTGTTCCTTCTTTTCTAATGCCTACCTCCTAAAGCTGTAAGCAACAAGTGAGATAAAGTGTGTCAAAACTAGTGCAGTCTACTGGATATTTACCCTAAATATACAAATGTAGTGACCCAAAGGGGCACTTGCACCTGAATGTTTATAGCAGCAATGTCCACAATAGCCAAACTATGGAAAGAACCTAGATGCCTGTCAACAGATGAATGGATAAAGAAGATGTGGTATATATACACAATGGAATACTATGCAGCCATCAAAAACCCCGAAATCTTGCCATTTGCAACGACGTGGATGGAACTAAGAAGGTATTACGCTAAGCAAAATAGTCAATCAGAGAAAGACAATTATCATATGATCTCCCTGATATGAGGAAGTTGAGAGGCAGAGTGGAGGGCTTGGGGGATAGGGAAGGAAAAAATGAAATAAGATGGCACTGGAGAGGGGCGCCTGGGTGGCTCAGTGGGTTAAGCCTCTGCCTTCGGCTCAGGTCATGATCTCAGGGTTCTGGGATCAAGCCCCACATCGGGCTCCCTGCTCAGCAGGGAGCCTGCTTCCTCCTCTCTCTCTCTGCCTGCCTCTCTGCCTACTGTGATCTCTCTCTATGTCAAATAAATAAATAAATAAAGTCTTAAAAAAAAATTAAAAAAAAAAAAGATGGCACTGGAGAGGGAGACAAATCATAAGAGACTCCTAATCTCACAAAACAAACTGAGGAATTGCTGAGGGGGGGAGTATGTAGGGATGGGGTGGCTGGGTATGCGCTATGGTGAGTGCTGTCAATTGTGTAAGACTGAAGAATCACAGATCCGTACCCCCTGAAACAAATAATATATCATATATTAATTTAAAAAAACTGTAGTGCTGTGGGTGAATTTCCAAAAGTGCTCAATAAGGCACAGTTTGTATTACCATTATGCTATAAAACCAGTAAGTGAGATAAGAGAGGCAGAAAATGAGATAAAATACAATGTATCATACTTGAAGAGATAGAGGGGAAAAGCACTGCAGGAGCTCATAGTAGGGAGACAAGCCAGAGACAAGGTGGTTTCCCCGAGGTGCCTTCCTTGAGATCTTGCTGCTTGGGGTGGCTTCAAAGGCAGAAGTTCACAAAAGAGACAAGGGACACAGAATACACCAGGCAGGATGAAGGTCCGGAGGCGCACACATATGTTAGGAACCACCACAGTGTAGCTGGGAGGATGCTCTTGTGGAGGATTTGGAAACTGCAATTGAAATGTAACACAGAAATAAGATTAGAGAAGACAGAAATACCAAAGCACGGAGTTTAGATATATTCAGCTAATGAGAAGTGAACACATTTTCCTAAAGCCTGGATTTTTACAGGGATGTATTCATATACACCACCAAGTTGATTAAAGTACATTGTCAAAAATTACCTTTTGAGATTTCTCAGATTGCGTCTATATCTAAAAAGGCAAAAACATAAGTTTAAGCTTATTTTTCCTGGCTCCTAAGAGAGCAACTGATGCATTCCACAAAACTTAGCACATAGTAAGTAACTGAATATTGTTATTTATAATGGGAAAAAAAGGATGTGTGCATAAAATTCCACCTTATAATGTCAAGCATTACATTGTCCAATAGTTTAACCTTTCCCCACTCTAGCGGCTGACAAGGAGGAAAACGTGAGTGATTAGAATTCATCTCCTCTCTTCTACTGCTGGACATGCTAATGAGCAGAGAAACAGCAAAAAGCGGGAATGATGGGCCAGAGGTGAAATCAGTAAACGACAAAAAGCAAGTCACAAAAATGAATAATCACTCCCTAAGTAATATAAAGTTGATTATGCAGTATTATGGATAATTACCCTTTCAAAAGCACTTTAACAATGAAAATCATTTACAAACGGCTATCAGTTTGCATAGTCCTAAAGGGCTCACAACCTAATTGTCCCTTACTGCACTTGTTACTGCTGAACTAATGCATGTACACTGTAGGACTGGGGTCTTCCCTTAATGTCAATGATATGACTGGGTCACGTGACAGACCACCCAGTGTTAAAAACAACTGAGAGGCAATAAGGAGTAAGTGGGTAATCATATAGTACAGGAGCCAGACTGCCTGGGTCAAAGGCTTAACGACTCTGTGTCTGAGTTCCTCATCTTTAAAATACAGGCAATAACCATGCTATCCCATGATTTACGTAAGTCCATACATAAAAAAAAACAACTTGTAAAAGTATCAAGAACGCGATAAAAGTCAGCATAGGTTAACCAATAATTAGCTGTGTAAACAAATGATAAAATATTTCCAGAGCAGGAAGCAATTACTTCTATAAATGATAAGTGGTGGGAGTCAAGGAGGTCTTCAAAGGAAAGATACTAGTTAGGCCTAAAGTTTTGTTATGAAGGAAAATGGAGAAAAGACAATTCAGGAAAAGAACAAGATTGAGGGACTTGGGGGTACCTGGTGGACTCCAATGATGGGGAGCAGACCTGTCTTCTGGAAGTGGTAGGAAGTGAAGCCAAAGTCTCGGAGGTTGCGAAAACCTCCAAGTAAGGAGGTTCTAAAACTTTTTAAGCTTAAGAAAGACTCGCTTAGACATGAGATTTAGAAAGCGCTTAGGCAGCAATATAAAGGCAACATGACCGAAAAGTTAGATAACTGTAGTAGTCAGACTCACTGAAAGAGATTGAGTATACTGTAAGGTTATCACTGCTAACTATTCAAATCCTATGATATATTACTCCTCTAGTAGGAAATGTGTGTGTGTGTGTGTGTGTGCGCGCGTGCATGTGTGTGTGTGTGTGTGTTTATATGTTATTGTCTACTCTTTAATGAAACCTTGTGAAATAACTACTTGCCATCATACGTTGAATAAACTAAAGATCAACAAGTTTAAATAATCTAGCCAAACACAGCTTCTAAGAAGCAGAACTGAGTCTTCAAACATTCAGGTCTCCTGGGTGCCAAAGCCCCCTTTCTTTCCACAACACCTAGCTCCCCTCCCAATCTGTTCAACGGCATTAATCTAACACAGTCAACAATGGGGATCCATACAAAGGCATCAGCAATGCAGATCAACAGGGATGGTTGCCTCCCAATGTCTTGACCAGGAGCTATGAAAAGGGAAGGTGGTAAAAGTAATTCTAGATTTCCTAGCAGGTGTAATCAGCCTCTGAGTAAAGGAAGGATATTTGATGAGAAAAGTGACAGTTAGTTTAAAGATCTGTGGGTTTGAAGTGTCTGGGAGACATTCACACAGATAGATCCAGGTCGCGTAGAAACAGAGCTTGAAGCTTCTTACAGGGTTAAGACTGCTGAGAAATTCATGAAATATTAAGCACTGGGTGATAGTTGATAATAAAAAAAAGAGAGAGGTTCGTACAATGGAAACATGTAAAGGAATAAGAAAAAGAGAAGGAAGATCTTTTGTTTATGATACTGGATTAAATCTTTAGTCCTGGGAAAATCAGTAACTTTAATCCATGTAATAGTTACTCCATTTTGCCAAACTACCAAAGTTTTATCACAGGTATTAATGACATAACTTTTCCAGTTCTTGTCAAATGCATTAAAATGCAGCTGAATGCATTAAAAGCATGCAAAGCACTGTCTAAATTTAATAAGCGCCCTCTTACAGAATTCATTAACTATCCAAATCTCTCTACAAGAAAAAGGCAAAAATTGCAATCACAGCTAGACTTTAAATTTTGTGATTCAAAATAGAGGCCCCACCAAAGTATTGACAGGGCTGAGCACAGACGCCGTCTTCTGATTTACACTCCAGAGCATTCTTCAGTGGAGTGACTGCATGGAGTGTTGATACAATGTGCATCTGTCCCTCCTTGGGACTGAACTGAAACTAAATCAGTTCACACTGTCTTAATAGCTCTAAAATTATAATGGCTATTTAATCACTACTAAATCAGGCTTGGCCTTGATGTCTTGGCAAGTTTATTTCATTAGTAATATATTGCTTTTCTTTCTCTACTTTTCCCTATCTTCTTGCCAAACATCTCTTTCTAAAACAATAATATGCAAAGTATCATTTTAAAAATAAAATTATAACCACAGTGTAAGGCAAATAAGATTATAGTTCAGTATCTTTTTCCATTAAAAAAAGAATGCTATCATTCAGCATCACAAAAATATGACAAACCCAGAAAATCTCTACCACAAGCTCAAATTCCCTCGTGCATCGCAGATCAACTTCACTAATACACAATATATAAATGATGAAACAAAAATACATCTCACATTTGTGTTTAAATTATTTCAAATTTGTGTTTAAATTATTTCAAATTTCTGCCCTAAAAACACACTACATTGCTACCAGCTTTATCATATTCTTAAAGCCAGTTTAGAGAAAGCATTTCCAATAGTCTAATAAAGAAAAATGAAAATTGTATTTTGATTGTGTTTTTTTTTTAATAATTTTATTTACTTATTTGACACAGAGCGAGAGAGATGACAAGTAGGCAGAGCAGCAGGTGGAGAGAGAGGAGGAAGCAGGCTTCCCGATGAGCAGAGAGCCCAATGCGGGGCTCTATCCCAGGACCCCGAGATCATGACCTGAGCTGAAGGCAGAGGCTTAACCCACTGAGCCACCCAGGCACCCCTTGATCGTGCTTTTTTGATACCTAGTTAGGAATGCTGAATGATATGCATATGACAACAATTTATTTAAGATCTTGTTTATTTATTTATTTATGAGAGAGAAAGCATGTGCTTGAGTGGGGGGAAGAGAAGCTGGAAGGAACGAACAGACTCCACACTGAGCGGGGAGCCACCCAGATGCCCCAACAACAGTTTATTTTAAAATTAAGTGGTATTTTAGGGATGCCTGGGTGGCTCAGTTGGTTAAGGGGCTGCTTTTGGCTCAGGTCGTGGTCCCAGGGTCCTGGGATCTAGTCCCACAAAGGGCTCCTTGCTCAGAAGGGGAGCCTGTTTCCCCTCTGCCTGCTGATCCCCCTGCTTGTGCTCTCTCTCTGACAAATAAAATCTTTTTTAAAAAAAGAGAGAGATTTTAACAACATTAAAGCATTAAGAATTAAACTGTGTGCTTGACTAAATCACTCCAACTTGTAGCCTTCAGTTTTCACAACTATAAAATGAAAAAGCCGATCTTAAATTATTTTTGAAGTCCTTCCTAATTCTAATAGTTTAATATGAAGTGTCAGTACCAAGAGCTCAGTATAGAACTTTTAGACCACATTTCCAATAGCACTCAAGGCCACTCCCAAATGAACAGAGCAATGCAGTAAACTGTAGCAAGTTACTGTAACAAGCACAGTTTGATGCCAGCTCACAACCCACCCACCCAGGGACACCACTGGTCTCAACCCTCTTTGATATAGACATTCTAGAGCTGAATGGCTCATACTCTTCATTCTTTACTTCCAGTAATTATTACCTGTACAGACTGACTGACTGACAGTAATTATTACCTGTACTGATTGACAAGGCTTGAACCAGAACATGTATTTGTCAATCAAGGAACATTTTAAAGCACATCTTCATAATTAGAAACAGTAAAGGAGCATTTTGTTTTCTATAATCCAAGACAACTTAGAGAAATGTCATAATGTTCTTTCCACTAGGCATATTTGGAATTTTCGTCACACCAAAACTAGACCCACAGCTGCAGTTTAAAAGTTTTGGTATGTTTCCCATGAGGACATAGGAGGTCTGCTAATAAAAGTTTCCTTTCAAGGTCACTGACACATGCAATTGAAGCACTTGGCAGATAATTCTATGTTTGATTTAAGAGACAGAAGTTGAACTAAAGTAAGCATATTGAGAAGCACTAGATGCTAAATTATTCGCTCAGGTTCTGTAACTAGAAAACTGGAATTAGCTAGTGCCTTGGGCACTGGTACATTAAAGTTTTAATATAAAAAGTTCTGTTATGACTTTGCCCTGATGACTTCTTGTCACTCATATGCCAGAGAAAGGCCATATGGAAAAGCACATCAGGGCATGGGCAATAAGTAATTAACTGCTCCTCACTTAAAATCTTTTATCATACAAGGCAGAAACTGTCTCCCAATGACATTAACTTACATAAAATGAATAATACATCGCAAAAAATGGGACCCTGAAGTTCAGAAAGGGGATTTGACTCTCTTTTAGTGCATTGTGCAGACAAGGCAAGGGCAATTCTCATTAAAGTGTTGAGCATATAGTCATAGACCGATGAGGCACAGAATAATTACACATACCTCCCAAAAGACAAAGAACATTAATAATGTTACCTCATACACACCTCAAGGATCAGGACTGAAGAAGTGATTACAGCATAAAGTGATTGTCTCTAAATGTTCCTGCAAGGGATCTGATTAAATTTTCACGATATTTTAAGAGATTCTTTCCCTTCATATAGTTCAAAAAGATGCAGAATATATAATGAGTTTATGGGAAGATGAAAATAACAGGGGAAATAATTTTTCACCCTTCTCAAGGTTAAATTATTTCATTGATTTATTAAATACCCATATATTTATTTCATCATTAAATATTTAATCTATTTAAATAACATCAAGATCATTCTTCTAACATTCTTCTAATAGGCAACTACTAAATAAAAGCAAAATAATTTCAATTCTAGGCCAAACTGTTTTCTTTGAGCAAATTTAAACATACCTGGGGCAGTGTTTCAACGTTTTCTGCAATGAGAGCAGTTTATAAAGCTCACTTCCATATTTTAGTAGATCATAGCAGTTTCTAACATACTCTATTTTTTATTGAGGTTTTAAACCTCAATAGTCAAAACAGTAGTTAAAACAGATCATGTATTAAAAGTATGATATATATAAAATCATATATAAGATCATATATATAAAAGTATGATAAAAGCCATTTATCATAAATTCATAAACATTTTAACAGAAAACATATGATTTCTGCTTTTAGATGCTAATTTTTTTTAAAGATTTTATTTATTTATTTGACAGACAGAGATCACAAGTAGGCAGAGAGGCAGGCAGAGAGAGAGGGGGAAGCAGGCTCCCCGCTGAGCAGGGAGCCCGATGTGGGGCTCGATCCCAGGACCCCGAGATCATGACCTGAGTCGAAGGCAGAGGCTTAACCCACTGAGCCGCCCAGGCGCCCCAAGATGCTAATTTAATATAAAGTCAATTCACATGAAAATAAGAAGAAATTGACTACAAGAATATTTTTTAAAGATTTTATTTATTTATTTGAGAGAGAGAAAGAGGGAGTTTGAGAGAGAGAGAGAGAGAGAGAGCAGGAGCCAAAGGGAAGGGCAGAGGGAGAAGCAGGCTCCCTGCTCAGTGGGGAGTCCAATACAGGGCTTGATCCCAAGACCTGAGGATCATGACCTGAGACAAAAGCAGATGCTTAACTGACTGAGCTACCCAAGATGCCCCTTCATGAATATGTTTTTAATAAAATTCAGATATTTTCATGAAAATGTCTCAAGTATTCTTTGTCATTTCCTTTATTTTTTTAAAGCAGACTGTCTGATTTTGTCATAACAGTAATACATTTTTAGTCAATACTCTCAATGAGATAAAACTTCCAAACATAACTTTATTACCTTTTTATGAAATCAAAAGTGGTTAAGGTATATATTTCTCATACAATCACTTGAAGGAAAGACTTTCTACAGTTCTCCATAGCAATTATAACAGTAAGGATATTCAGTATCCATTTTTAATATGAATGGCCACACTCTAGTGCTTGAAAGTCTTTTTTCCCTGAGTGGGTTTTAAATCTAGGGCTTAAAATTTTTCCATGAATGGTTGAAATAAATTATTTTTATGAAGTTACTTCAAGTTTTTTCACCCAATTCAGAGACTAAATGAAAGGATTATGAGACCAAATGTAAAAAAAACCAAAACCCAAACAAAACAAAACAAAACTTTAGAGCATGCTGTAAACTGCAGGTCAAGGCATTCATATTCATCTAACCACACAACCTAGCAAATGTATCCTCATGTATAAACTAAGCTCAATCCAGTCCTAAAGATTTTCTTTCTCATCTTCATACCATCCAGTGTTTCAAAGACAGTTAAAGCCAGGTGGTCTATGAACTAAGAAGATTAGCAGTATACACAGATAGAATGGGTTTATTAGTGTTTTGTCCTGAAGAATGGTGTCCTAGTACAGAACATGGCACAGCTGAGAGGGACCCAGATAATGTGGTGACATAGGAAGAAAGAGAAGCTTATTAATATCATACAGCACCCAGGTTTACTAGGTGTTGGTACCTCATCATCAGAAACTATCATCAGAAATTCTAATACCTACTAAGGGAATTGATTTTTTTTTAATATCAAAAACAAAACAGAAAGAATGGTTGTGCTCTCCTATTATCAGGTACATTATTGAGTTTAAAATACTGAAAGACTGTTAAACAACTCATTAGCACCAATATACAAAAGCAAGCCCTGGTTAGTTACTAAAAAGAGATATGCCAAATGTTTATGTGTGATTATATTCCCGCATTCCAAATGGGCAAGGTGTTAGTACAGACTGGGAAATGACAAATGGCAATTGTTTGGTTTGGAACATCTGGACATTTATCACATCCAGGTTTGGTTCATTACCGCTGAGTTCAGCACACCTAGCTAAATTCATCTCCTCCTTTATCTGAAAAGAGAAAGATACAAAATGAGATTTGAGTCATCTGAATCAACCGTTCTTGGTTTAGATAAGCAATTTCACTTTTAAATTAGAGCAATGATATGTCGGAAAAGGTCTCACTCTTACAATCTTAGTTGTACAGATATCTGCACAGGTGATGAAGCACTCACCTATTTCTAGAGATAGGTAGCCTTCAGCTAAAATACTCTCCTTTCTCTGTACAAAAAGCATATTGGCTATATGCTTACCTAGCTTTGAACTTTAGGTAAAATCAGTTGACTCAACTACCAGCAAGGGGTTAATCCAAAAAGTAGTTCTCAAGCTTCGGAGGCTAAGACATCTCTAGAGAGCTGGCACAAGGATAGTTTTCTAGGTTTTACCCTGAGAAATTTAAATTCAGCAGATGTGGGAATGGATCCAAGAATTTGCTTTTAATAAGTCTTCGAGTTGCTGGTTGTTGGGAAGGCATACTCTGAGATGTAAAAGGCTGGAACCAATACCTGCACGACTCTTACAATAGCAAACTCTATACTGTTCACACAACTGTTCAGGTTAGGAATTGCTGAAGTACATTATAATTATGAAAACCTTTTGCAGAAAGCATGATAATCCATCTGATGTTTACTCTCAAATGGATTAGTCTGTCAGAGCCTTCATACTTCTTTTTCTTCTTTCTTAACGTGCGCAGGCACAAACACACACATGCACAATTTGTTGGACTGACTGACAGATTCTGTTCCCTTTAAAATTTTAAAAACTATAAATCACAACTTCCAAAATTTTTGATATGAACTTTTATGGTAAAAGAGGAACAGCTTGCTCTCTGAAGTATTTGAGTATCTGACTTCCCTTCAACTAAAGTCTGACCTAGAAAATATAAAATGTGAAAACACGCTTTGGAAACTAGGAAAGAGTATTCACCAAATCTGAAAATTGCAAAGGGCCATTAGTAGATCATGAAAGGATAAAAACAGACAATGAATTTTATGTTAAAAAATATGGCTATTTAAAAAAATTACTATTTAAATGAAATGAATAAATTCATAGAAACAAAACTTACAAATATTGACTTAAGAAAAAAATAGAAAATCTGAACAGGCCTATATCAGATAACTGAACACCCTCCCACAAAGAAAATTTCAAGCACAAAAGACCTTGCTAACTAATTCTAAGTGACATTTAAGAAGAAATCAGGCCTATCTGATACAATCACTTTCAGAACAGAATGAGACCACTTAGGTTTACGAGAGCATACCTTTGATGGCATCACTGAAGACCACATTAAAAAAATAAACTTACAGGAATAGCTCCCCCAAGAACGTAGGTACAAATATTCTTAAAGTGTATTAGCAAACCGAACATAGCAAGATTCAAAATGGAAAAAAAAATCCTGACAATGTTGCATTTATTTCAAGAATGCAGGTTTAATATTTTAACTCTCAAAAATCAATGTATTTTGTAACATTAACATTTTAAGGGGAAAAAGTCACATGATCATCCTAATTTAATACCCCTGTGTGTAAAAAAAATTAATAAAATTAAGAGGAATAAGACAATATAGTAAGGAGAATCCCCTTTTTAAAAAAAGATTTTATTTATTTATTTGACAGAGAGAGAGAGAGATCACAAGTAGGCAGAGAGAGAGGGGGAAGCAGGCTCCCCGCTGAGCGGAGAGCCAGATGCGGGGCTGGATCCTAGGACCCTGAGATCATGACCTGAGCCAAAGGCAGAAGCTTGACCCTCTGAGCCACCCAGGTGCCCCAAGGAGAATCTTTTCTAAAAATCTGTGTTGTACTTAAAGGGGAAATATTGAAAACTCTCCCATATGAAATTGGAGAAGTGTGATTATTAGCTCTTCCTAGCTTGTAGTAACGATCTTGACCATGCAACAATAGAAGAAAAATAAATGACTAAAAAAGGACTAAATAAATCTGCAGTTACACACAGATATATCCAAGATGACTGTACACATAGAAAATCTAAAGGACTTCACAGAACAACTACAAAAATTAATATGTACATTTATCATGGCTGTGGATTATGTCAATTGAAAGAAAAATTAAATGTTACTTTTACAATAGCATCAAAAATAACAAATGTCCAGGAACAATTCTAACAAAAGATGCGCCAGATCTCTATAAAATATTAGTGAGAAATGGGCGCCTGGGTGGCTCGGTGGGTTAAAGCCTCTGCCTTCGGCTCAGGTCATGATCCCAGGGTCCTGGGATCGAGCCCCACATCGGGCTCTCTGCTCAGCAGGGAACCTGCTTCCCTTTCTTTCTTTCTGCCTGCCTCCCTGCCTAATTGTAATCTGTCAAATAAATAAAAAATTTTTTTAAAAGTGTGAAAATACATGCCACTGAGAAGATATTTACAATATATATACAACTGCAGAATGATTCTGTAACATATGCAAAGATGTGTATCCTCTTCAGGAAAGGCTCATCCAATTGCTAAGAGTGTGGTTAGCAGACAGCCTCCAGGTATTAACACCTCCATCTTTTGAGCCAAGGTCACTCTATTTTCAGGATGACACTGACTGAGTCATGTTACATGACCCATGTACATCACTGTAACTGCCCACGCTACATTCTTGGTGAGGTCACCAGCTAAAGCCATGACTTTACAAGGTGTTACTCCTAAGTAAACCTCCTACCTGCTTCCCTAGAACCAAAAATGACAGATTAATGCACAAACTATGAAAAAGAATTCTAATAATCAATTGGAAAAGGACAACTCATTTTTAATGGGCAAAGACATGAAGAAACACTTCACAAAATATGATATCCAAGAAAAGATGCTCAGCCTTCATTATTCCTCAGGCTAAAGGAAATTAAAACCACTGTGATTTACCATTCCATATCCAAGTATGTAAATACTAAGTGTCAGTGACAATCACTTTGGAAAATTCTTTGTTGATATAGTCTACAACAGAAAATATATACATCCTATGACTCAGCAATTTTACTCTTAGGTGTATACCCAAAAGATTTGTGTTTGTGTGTGTGTGCATGTGTATGTGTGTATACCAAGAGCCATAGAAGGTCGTACATATGACAATGCTCTTAGTAAGAACAAAAACCTGGGGAAAAAAACTAAAATATAATAAAAATTTAAATGAATAAATAATTGGTAGTTTATGGAATATTACAGCAATGAAAATAAACCATTCCTACACGTAATATATAAACATAAAGGAATCTCACAATGTTAAGCTAAAGAGGCTACACTTAAAATAATCACAGTATGCCATCTCATTTATATAAATGAAATCAGGAAAACTAATATAAATCAGGAAAAACTAATCCATGTGCTATAAGTCAAGGCAGTTGTTACCTTTAAGAGGTACAGGAATGAGGACAAGACCTTCTGGGGTGTTCACTTACTTTAGCTTGATCTGAGGGGTAGTTAAATAGATATGTTCACTTAGTAAATATCCTTTGAACTATATGCTCATGATTTGTATACTTTACTGAATATGTTATATACCTAAATTTTAAGAAAAATATTTTATAAAGATTATAATGCTTTTGCAGCTATCTTTTAAAATTTTTTTAATCTCATTTAGACTTGGATCTAATTAATTCAGTTCCTTCTTAACTTTGCAGCCAGTAAGAATGCAATTACTTCATAGTATTATGGCTATGAAGTAATTATATTCCTAAGTATTGACCATGGAAATTAGTTGAATCACTTTAAAGTCACTTCACATGTTGGCGGGTATACAATATAGCTGTGTAAGGAAGTACTCAAGAAAGCCCATATGATAGGGATATGTCAAAGGGACATAAGAGCCACCTAAAAGAACTCCCAGTGACCAAAGTTGAAGTATTCAAACAATCAAATAAACAAAGTAGTACTGTATTATAATCAAATGCATAAAATGAATATCCTTGAATTCATGTTGATATAAATACATTATTTTTAAAAATAAGCAGGACAGAATAAACAAACATCCTATACAAAAAATTCCAAATAATTTCTGTAGATGCTCTGCCCTCAAGGAGATAGACTATAACTCCCCACTCCTTCAGTGTGAACTGTACATTCTGATGTGCTTCCAGAAAGTTCAGTATGCATAAGGGAATGGAGGGAAAACTGAATGGGAAGTCATCAGAGAGGGAGAAAAACCATGAGAGATGCTTTAACTACAAAAAACAAACTGAGGGCTGCTGGAGGGGACGTGGGTTGGGGGATGGGGTAATTGGCTGATGAGCATTAAGGAGGGTACGTGATGTGATGAGCGCTGGGAGTTATATGCAACTGATAAATTACTGAACACTACATCTGAAACTAATGATGTACTAAATTGGCTATCTGAATTTAAATTAAAAAAAAAAGTTCAGTATGAGAAGGAGTGGAGGTGGGAGAGGAACTTCTCATTGAAGACACCTGAGAAATACTTCCTCAGTTAGATGATCAAGGTTAACATCAATAATGATAAATCATGTTGACAGTATGTACCCTTAATACAATCTGGTGAGAACTTCACTCTACCTTTGCAATTTTCCTACCAAAAATCCACAAGCCTGGGTTGATGAGAAAAACATCAAAGAAATCCCAATCATGAACCTTCAATAAAATGCCTGACCAGTACGCCTCAAAAGTGTCAAGGTCATCAAAACCAAGAAAAGTCTTAAGAAATTGTCAGTAAAAAAGAGATTAAGAATAGGGGCGCCTGGGTGGCTCAGTGGGTTAAGCCTCTGCCTTTGGCTCAGGTCATTATCCCAGGGTCCTGGGATCAAGTCCCGAATTGGGCTCTCTGCTCAGGAGGGAGCCTGCTTCCCCTCTCTCTCTGCCTGCCTCTCTGCCTACTTGTGATCTCTCTCTCTCTGTGTCAAATAAGTAAAATCTTTAAAAACAAAAAAAGAATATATGACAATGTAACATGTTATCTTGAATCAGCAGAAAGATGTTAGATAAAGATTAAGAAAACCTGAATAAAGTATGAACTTTAATTATTGATAATATATCAGTATTGGTTCATTAGTTGTTACAAACATTCCATACTAATATAAGATGCTAATAATAGGGGAAACTGCATGTGTGGACTATGGAAATTCTCTGTACTATCTTTGCAATTTTTCTGTAAATCAAAAACTCTTTTAAATTTAATTTTTTTTCAGTGTTCTAAAATTGTTTATGCACCACACTCAGTGCTCCATGCAATACATGCCCTCCAAAATACCCACCACCTGGCTCACCCAACCCCCACCACCCCCTCCGAAACCTCCAAGTGTGTTTCTCAGAGTCCACAGTCTCTCATACTTTCTCTCCCCCTCCGATTTCCCCCAATGCAATTCTCTTCTCCATCTCCCTATGTCCTCCGTGTTATTCCTTATGCTCCACAAGTAAGTGAAACCCTATTATTGACCCTTTCTGCTTGACTTATTTCACTCAGCATAATCTCCTTCAGTCCCATCCATGCTGCTACAAAAGTTGCGTATTAATCCTTTCTGATGGAGGCATAATACTCCATAGTGTATATGGACCACATCTTCCTTAACCATTCGTCCACTGAAGGGCATCTTGGTTCTTTCCACAGCTTGGCGACCGTGGCCATTGCTGCTATAAACATTGGGGTACAGATGGCCCTTCTTTTCACTACATCTGTATCTTTGGGGTAAATACCCAGTAGTGCAATTGCTGGGTCATAGGGTAACTCTATTTTTAATTTTTTAAGGAATGTCCACACTGTTTTCCAAAGTGGCTGTACCAACTTGCATTACCACTAACAGTGTAAGAGGGTTCCCATTTCTGCACATCCTCTCCAACACCTGTTGTTTACTGTCTTTTGGCCATTCTAACTGGTGTAAGCTGGTATCTCAATGTGGTTTTGATTTCAATCTCCCTAATGGCTAATGCTGATGAACATTTTTTCATGTGTCTATTAGCCATTTGTATGTCTTCTTTGGACAACTGTCTGTTCATGTCTTCTGCCCTTTTTTGGACATGATTATCTGTTTTGTGTGTGTTGAGTTTGAGGAGTTCTTTATAGATCTTGGGTATGAGCCCACTGTCTATAGTGTCATTTGTGAATATCTTCTCCCATTCCGTGGGTTGCCTCTTTGCTTTGCTGTTTCCTTTGCTGTGCAGAAACTTTTGATCTTGATGAAGTCCCAAAAGTTCATTTTTGCTTTTGTTTCCGTTGCCTTTGGAGACATATCTTGAAAGAAGTTGCTGTGGCTGATATCGAAGAGGTTACTGCCTATGTTCTCCTTAGCATTTCCTGCCTCACATTGAGGTCTTTTATCCGTTTTGAGTTTATCTTTATGTATGGTGTAAGAGAATGGTCGAATTTCATTCTTCTACACATAGCTGTCCAATTTTCCCAGCACCATTTATTAAGGAGACTGTCTTTTTTCCACTGCATATAAGTTTATTTAAAACGAGTAAATATGATTAGAAAACCTATCTATGTGAAATTATTTCTAAAGGAAAAAAATGGCAACTTACACATATTAGTAAGAAATTTTTTCCCTTTTTTTTTTAACAGTACTTTTTGATTTATTTGAGAGAGACAGACATTGTAAGAGAGAGCACAAGTGAGAAGGAGGGAGAGAAGCATGATCCCTACTGAGCAGGGGATCAAGCCCAGTGTAGGGCTTGATCCCAGCACCCTAAGATTATGACCTGAACCAAAGGCAGATGCTTGACTGACTGAGCCATCCAGGTGCCCCAAGATTTTTTTATTCATACCTTCATTGGTTTTGACTAAGTCTCAGTGTGTCCCAATATTATCTATTCCTTCATGGTCATCCTCTCCAATACTCATCCATAGCACCATTTAATTTTCTTTTATAGGATTTTTTATTAGCATGAGTAGTATAAGGAATCAGAAAGATCTGGATTTCATAGCCATCTTTGACAGTAGCAATAAATGTGACCTCAAGCTACTCAATAACCTCCTATTCCTTCATATTTCTCACCTGTAAAACTGTGATCTAAGCATATTTTGTTCAATGCTAACATTTCTAGGTATTAAAGTACTCTGTATTTGCCAATATTTAGTAAAAACTAATGATATCAGATGGGAGGAGTCAAGATGGCAGAGAAGTAGCAGCTGAGACTACTTCAGGTAGCAGGAGATCAGCTAAATAGCTTATCTAAAGATTGCAAACACCTACAATTCCAACGGGAGATTGAAGAGAAGAAGAACAGCAATTCTAGAAACAGAAAATCAACCACTATCTGAAAGGTAGGACTGGCGGAGAAGTGAATCCAAAGCGATGGGAAGATAGACCGCGGTGGGAGGGGCCGGCTCCCGGCGAGTGGCGGAGCAATGGACCACAAAATCAGGACTTTTAAAAGTCTGTTCCACTGAGGGACATCGCTCCAGAGGCTTAACTGGGGTGAAGCCCAGGCGGGGTCAGCGCGGCCTCAGGTCCCACAGGGTCACAGGAGGATGTGAGGTGTCTGAGTGTCGCAGAGCTTACCAGTATTAGAATGGGGAAGCCGGCTACAGAGACAGAGCCGAGGAGTGAGCTCTAAGCTCGGGGTTACCTTGAACCGGTCGCAGGCTCGGTCAGCTCAGAGCGCGGCCGGAGGCAGGGTGACGGGAGTCATTGGGCGCTGTTCTCTGAGGGCGCACTGAGGACAGGGGCCCCGAGATCTCGGCTCCTCCGGGCCAGAGACCGGGAGGCCGCCATCTTCATTCCCGTCTTCCAGAACTCTACAGAAAGCGCTAAGGGAACAAAAGCTCCCGAAAGCAAACCCGAGCGGATTACTCAGCCCGGCCCCTGGTAAGGGCGGTGCAACCCCGCCGGGGGCAAAGACACTTGAGAATCACCACAACAGGCCCCTCCCCTAGAAGATCAACGAGAAACCCAGCCAGGACCAAGTTTACCTACCAAGGAGTGCAGTTTCAATACCAAGGAGAGCGGCGGAATTCCAGAGGAGGAGAAAGCAAAGCATGGAACTCATGGCTTTCTCCCCATGATTCTTTAGCCTTGCAGTTATTTTAATTTTTTTTTCTTTTTCAATTTTTTTTTCTCTTCTTCTGCTAAATTTTTTTAACTTTTACCGTTTTCTTTTTTAACGTTTTTTAAATAGTTTATCTAATATATATATATATTTTTTTTTTCCTTTTTATATTTTTTCTTTATCGGCTTTCTTTTTTTTAATAGTTTTTTTTTTTTCTTTCTGAACCCCTTTTTATCCCCTTTCTCCCCCCTCACAATTCGGGATCTCTTCTGATTTGGCTAAAGCATATTTTCCTGGGGTTGTTGCCACCTTTTTAGTATTTTACTTGCTCCTTCATATACTCTTATCTGGACAAAATGACAAGGCGGAAAAATTCACAACAAAAAAAAGAACAAGAGGCAGTACCAAAGGCTAGGGACCTAATCAATACAGACATTGGTAGTATGTCAGATACAGAGTTCAGAATGACGATTCTCAAGGTTCTAGCCGGGCTTGAAAAAGGCATGGAAGATATTAAAGCAACCCTCTCAGGAGATATAAAAGCCCTTTCTGGAGAAATAAAAGAACTAAAATCTAACCAAGTTGAAATCAAAAAAGCTATTAATGAGGTGCAATCAAAAATGGAGGCTCTCACTGCTAGGATAAATGAGGCAGAAGAAAGAATTAGCGATATAGAAGACCAAATGACAGAGAATAAAGAAGCTGAGCAAAAGAGGGACAAACAGCTACTGGACCACGAGGGGAGAATTCGAGAGATAAGTGACACCATAAGACGAAACAACATTAGAATAATTGGGATTCCAGAAGAAGAGGAAACAGAGAGGGGAGCAGAAGGTATGTTGGAGATAATTATTGGAGAGAATTTCCCCAATATGGCAAAGGGAACAAGCATCAAAATTCAGGAGGTTCAGAGAACCCCCCTCAAAATCAATAAGAATAGGTCCACACCCAGTCACCTAATAGTAAAATTTACAAGTCTTAGTGACAAAGAAAAGATCCTGAAAGCAGCCCAGGAAAAGAAGTCTGTAACGTACAATGGTAAAAATATTAGATTGGCAGCAGACTTATCCACAGAGACCTGGCAGGCCAGAAAGAGCTGGCATGATATATTCAGAGTACTAAATGAGAAAAACATGCAGCCAAGAATACTATATCCAGCTAGGCTATCATTGAAAATAGACGGAGAGATTAAAAGCTTCCAGGACAAATAAAAACTGAAAGAATTTGCAAATACCAAACCAGCTCTACAGGAAATATTGAAAGGGGTCCTCTAAGCAAAGAGAGACCCTAAAAGTAGTAGATCAGAAAGAAACAGAGACAATATACAATAACAGTCACCTTACAGGCAATACAATGGCACTAAATTCATATCTCTCAATACTTACCCTGAATGTTAATGGGCTAAATGCCCCCAATCAAAGGACACAGGGTATCAGAATGGATAAAAAAACAAAACCCATCTATATGTTGCTTACAAGAAACTCATCTTAAACCCGAAGACACCTCCAGGTTTAAAGTGTTGGGGTGGAAAAGAATTATATTGTGAAAATGTCTATGCTACCTTAAGCAATCTACACATTTAATGCAATTCCTATCAAAGTACCATCCATTTTTTTCAAAGAAATGGAACAAATAATCCTAAAATGTATATGGAACCAGAAAAGACCTCGAATAGCCAAAGGAATATTGAAAAAGAAGCCAAAGTTGGTGGCATCACAATTCCGGACTTCAAGCTCTATTACAAAGTGTCATCATCAAGACAGCATGGTACTGGCACAAAAACAGACACATAGATCAATGGAATAGAATAGAGAGCCCAGAAATAGACCCTCAACTCTATGGTCAACTAATCTTCGACAAAGCAGGAAAGAATGTCCAATGGAAAAAAGACAGCCTCTTCAATAAATGGTGTTGGGAAAATTGGACAGCCACATGCAGAAAAATGAAATTGGATCATTTCCTTACACCACACACAAAAATAGACTCAAAATGGATGAAGGACCTCAATGTGAGAAAGGAATCCATCAAAATCCTTTAGGAGAACACAGGCAGCAACCTCTTCGACCTCAGCCACAGCAACATCTTCCTAGGAACATCGCCAAAAGCAAGGGAAACAAGGGCAAAAATGAACTATTGGGATTTTATCAAGATCAAAAGCTTTTGCACAGCAAAGGAAACAGTTAACAAAACCAAAAGACAACTGACAGAAAGGGAGAAGATATTTGCAAACGACATATCAGATAAAGGGCTAGTGTCCAAAATCTATAAAGAACTTCGCAAACTCAACACCCAAAGAACAAACAATCCAATCAAGAAATGGGCAGAAGACATGAACAGACATTTCTGCAAAGAAGACATCCAGATGGCCAACAGACACATGAAAAAGTGCTCCATATCACTCGGCATCAGGGAAATACAAATCAAAACCACAATGAGATATCACCTCACACCAATCAGAATGGCTAAAATTAACAAGTCAGGAAATGACAGATGCTGGCGAAGGTGCGGAGAAAGGGAAACCCTCCTACACTGTTGGTGGGAATGCAAGCTGGTGCAACCACTCTGGAAAACAGCATGGAGGTTCCTCAAAATGTTGAAAATAGAACTACCCTATGACCCAGCAATTGCACTGCTGGGTATTTACCCTAAAGATACAAACATAGTGATCCGAAGGGGCACGTGCACCCGAATGTTTATAGCAGCAATGTCTACAATAGCCAAACTATGGAAAGAACCTAGATGTCCATCAACAGACGAATGGATAAAGAAGAAGTGGTATATATACACAATGGAATACTATGCAGCCATCAAAAGAAATGAAATCTTGCCATTTGCGACGCCGTGGATGGAACTAGAGGGTATCATGCTTAGCGAAATAAGTCAATCGGAGAAAGACAACTCTCATATGATCTCCCTGATATGAGGGAGAGGAGATGCAACATGGGGGGTTAAGGGGGTAGGAGAAGAGTAAATGAAACAAGATGGGATTGGGAGGGAGACAAACCATAAGTGACTCTTAATCTCACAAAACAAACTGAGGGTTGATGGGGGGAGGGGGTTGCGAGAGGGGGTGGGGTTATGGATATTGGGGAGGGTATGTGCTATGGTGAGTGCTGTGAAGTGTGTAAACCCGGTGATTCGCAGACCTGTACCCCTGGGGATAAAAATATATGTTTATTAAAAAAAATAAAATTAAAAAAAAAAACTAATGATATCACATCTTATCTAAAAAAATATTCTATAGTCTGTAGTAGGCATAACCACCTATTAATAATCACCCAAAGAGGAAAAAGAAGAAAATCAAATAAAATAGAAAATATTATAAAACAAGTCTACTGCCTAACACATTTGGTTGAACATCTCAGAAATCTAATCATTGCCAAATTTTTTAAGGTTCTGTAGAAAATTTGAAAACCCAGGCAGAATTTCCTTCTTTATACCATTTGTTGATGCACTACATATTCTGATATAGAATCATACATAGCAAAGCTGTAGAGAGTTGAACATAATTTGCGAAGACTGCCCCAATCTTGTTTCACAGTTGTTTAAACCAGAGGTTTCATAAATATTGGAAAATAAATACTTTTGGTGAGAATCTTGTCTTCATGAATACTATGTTGTATATTCTAATGTCACACAAAATTAACTTAAAAATAAATGAAGTATTTTTCCTTCCAAGTAGATAGGAACAACCTGACATTATAAATAATAAAATTGATGGGGCGCCTGAGTGGCTCAGTGGGTTAAGCCGCTGCCTTCGGCTCAGGTCATGATCTCAGGGTCCTGGGATCAAGTCCCACATCGGGCTCTCTGCTCGGCAGGGAGCCTGCTTCCCTCTCTCTCTCTCTCTCTGCCTGCCTCTCTGTCTACTTGTGATCTCTCTCTGTCAAATAAATAAATAAAATCTTTAAAATAAATAAATAAATAAATAAATAAATAAATAATAAAATTGAAATAAAGGGTGGACATATACACTTTTGAAGTTGGTAGTCATATCTCAGTAGGCCACTGGCAATGTTTCAGTTCCTTAGAGAATAAGGAAAAAAAAATGTCTGTCAGATTAAAACAGAAATCCTGAACATTATATATGAAAGATCCTTTAACATTATCCTACCACTGCAATTCTCCTTCTAAGAATCCTGAAAGATATATATACTTCTCTCACATTGGTATCAGTTAAACTCCCAGGCTATTCAACAAATACCTTAGGAATTCAACAAATACATTAGGAATATCAGACTGGTTCACATTTAAAAAAAAAAAAGATAACAAAACAAAAAATAAATTTTGAAAATCAGTAAGCCTGATAATGTAAACAACTGAGTGTCCTGAAATAGTTCAACTATAGAATCTTCCTGTAAATGACTCTGGGTTAGCAGGTTACTATTCAAGAAAGATATAATCAAAGATGTGATATTTAAGAGACCAGGATTTTCCATAGAGTCAAGGGTAGCCTAACATTGTAGACCAAGGAAAAATATGTGCAAATATATGGCATACTCAAGAAAATCCATGTAGTCTCTGATTCAGAGATGAAGACTGGGATGGTAGTCTTGGACTTTTCTTGTAAGTAGTAGTTATAGTACTGGCGGAAGAGTTGTTTATGTGGCTAACCTTGGCTGCTGGCCTGGCTAGCAGAGGAATGTTAAAATGTGAAATAATGAATACCTCAATAATGTACCTGAAAGTAAACATACCAGGTTTGGGTTTGGTGGAATTTTAGGAAATAAGGCTAGCTGAAACAAAATAAAAGTTTTCCTCTCTCATTTAAAGGATATCTAGAAATAGTCTAGTCTGGCATAGCATTCCACAGAATCAGGGAGCCAGTCTTCTTTTATCTTGCCCTTCCGTGATTTTAAGGTCATACTTTAATTCTCATGGTCCAAAGCAGCAACTGGAGCTCCAGGAATCACATTTGCTGTCAAGGCGGCTAGAAGGAGGAAATAGGGTACTCCCCTGTCCCCAACAATTCCCTTTATGGACTGTTTTACTCTAAGTTTTGCTTTCATCTGTTGATGAACTTAGTCATCTGGCTAAGACTCTCTGTAAACAAAGTTGGAAAGTATGGTATTTTTTTCTAGACAGTCATGCTTACCACAAATCGTGGATTCTGTCCTTAAGGTGAAGGGAGAAAAAAATGTTGAGATAGGTAACTAGCATCTCTGCAATGATTCTATTGGCATTTAACATATCAGAGATAGAGAAGTTCTGGGTGATAATGATGTCCAAGAGTATTAGTCTACTGAAGTGTAGAGAATATTAAAAGATACTGATGTTGAGGAATATAGAAATACTTGAAGGACAGAAGTTGGATGGATTAGGCACACAGACACTGAAATCACTCAGAATAATAGAATAGTTGGAGAATACTGAACCAGATCCAAGATTCTCACTGGATTTTTGGTTAACATGGAAGTCTATTAACAACTATATAATCAGAGGGTGTGATTTTTCACATGACGAGTATTTTGTAGCAGGATGGGGGCATTGTGGTGTACAGTTAATAGACTTCTAGCCTCATCCCTCTAGGCCAGAAGATACAGAAGGTAAGGGTGAATGAAGGGCTCTGAGCTCTGAGAGTGAGTTCCACAGATTAGGAGTTCAGTCACAACTTTGCCATAGTTTTGTGATTATTGGCAAGGTATAAAACCATCTTGCTTCCTTGTTTATGAACTGGGAATAATTCCTGCCTCAACAGTATAGGGTAAAGATTAAACAATGTAATATTACAACACTGTTGAACTCATAGTACATTCCCAAAAACTTGTAGTCACATGCTCTTCTCCATCTAGCAATCCCTGAACTTTCTGAAATACAAGTTTTTATTTTTCAGATTATAGTCTTTTCTATAAAAATTCAGGACAGAGTCTAAGAACACAATGAATTGAAAATACATTAAATAACCTTTAATTACGAACGTTCGTAGTAGACTTAATTTATGATAAATGGGGATCCTCTGTTAAGTCATAAATTCACCCACTTACTTTTCTTAGTACCCTCTCTTAGACATTAGGAGATAGAGGGTGCTGTGAGTCTCAATGCCAAGTAGGAAAAATAAGCAAATATCCTCCCAGGATACCACTTTGCTAAAAGCCTGCCATATGTCCATAATGCACTGAAGCGTTAACAGCACATTTCATTTTATATCCCCACTTGACAAACACAACTTAAAGCAAAGATGAGCTTGCACTATATGTGCTTGTCTAATTCCCATTACTGCTAATTATGTGCACACAGCGGGAAAACCACGTCTCCTCAGACTAAGGCTTCCTTTTTGAGAGAGATTATAAAAAGTCAGTAAACTTTCAAAGCAGTGAATGTCTTACATTTATGAGCACTTGATATAACTGTGGATATTTTATTCTATAACCTTAACTATCATTTAGTTGCGACTACATACTCTTTCAAAAAATAACATTATTTTTAATCTATTGCCTAGCAAGACCTAGTGAAATCTGTCTTCATAAAGAATGCTTGCCATGCCATTTTCTGATTGCAGAGTGAAAAATGATCTCAGGACTAAGATGCACCAGTGAAAGGAATGAAATACATAAAAATAAAAACCTTTCTATATCTTCTTATTTGAATCAGACTAGAGTACACCATTTTTAAAATGAGATAGGAAATTTTACACTAGCTTTCAAGGAGATTTTCTATTTTGATCTTTCTGATCATACAAGGAAGGATTTATGAAATATTCTGACCATGAAAGCACAATACATGGCATTATAGGACACACTACAAACATCCTTCTCTGTGCAGTTTCCCTCAGGATATTTACAACGCAAACAAAAGTTTAGATCTAGCAATTTCAAGTCTTTCACCCTGGATTACATATTTTTAAAGTGCTTAAGATTATAAATCATCAGAGAGAAAGTGTATTGGGATAAAATAAAAATACAGACAAAGCTTTAGAGCTTTACATCATTACTATACAGTAAAACAAATTGAGCATATTCTTTCATCACACTCTGCCTACAGTTTAGAGAAATCCATTTTCTTATGGAATATCCAAGTGTAAAATAAAATCCATTCCCTTACCATAACGCACAGAGAAAAATAAGCCAAAATCCAATGTTTGGAAATACATGGAGTTTACACTTACCTTTGTCATCCTTTCTTGACTGAACATATCATTTAATTTTACCCAAGTACAATTCAACTGTAGATCTCTGAAAATCACTTAATGCTAATATGCTTTTTGCTAAAAGATCTTTCAGCACATTTCCAGTCTGTGGAAATTCTTAAGATTTCATATTTTCAACCTCTCTTTTTATAAAATGTTATCATCAGGAGTGTTGAAAGAATTTTTATGGAGGGAAAACTCTGTCTGTCAAATGTTGCCTTTCAAGTAAATTTTCATAAAGGTGTATCTTCAATCAAGTGAAGCATGATCATTACACTGAGTTTAGAGAGAAAGCAAATAAATGCTACAGAGGAAAGAGGAAAGATAAAGGTTCAAGTTCATACATAGTAAGGATTGAAATTTTTTTTTTCTTTTTAACTTTCTCCTATTCTTGTCAAATCATACATGATTTCATCTATGTCACCTTCAAACTGGAAAGATAAAAATGTATGCTTTAGGTTATTCAGCTGGTTTAAGTCTTTCCACTGCTGTCAACACATGAAAGAAAGGAAGTCTCAATTTAAAAGCAGGTTTATTGTGAGTATAAAATAGACCCATGAACTTCAATTAATTACAACAGTTGTATTTTTTTCTGCGAAAGATTCAAAAGATGCTTTCCCTGTCTTGTTTTGATCTTAGAGGAAAAGCTTTGTTTTTCACCACTGAGTATGATGTTAGATAAGGATTTGTCATATATGGCCTTTATTATGTTGAGGTATATTCTCTCTAACCACACCCTGATGAGAATCTTTATCTTCAATGGATGTTGATTTTTGCCAAATGCTTTTTTTGCTTCTGTTAAGATGAAATGATTTTCACCCTTCATTTTATTCATGTGATGTTTGATATGTAAATATTGAACCATCCTTGCATCTCTGAACTAAATCTCACTTGATCATGGTGAATGACCCTTCTAATGTATTGTTGAATGTGGTTAATATTTTCTTGAGAATTTTGGCATCTATGTTAACCAGGGATATTGGCCTATAGTTTTCTTTCCTCAAGGTCTTTTTCTAGTTTTGGTATCAGGGTAATGTTAGTCTCATAGAATTTATTTGGAAGCTTTCCTTCCTCTTCTATTTTTTGGAATAGTCTGGGGATATAGGCAGTAAGTCTTCTTTAGATGTTTGGGAGAATTCACCTGAGTTTCCATCAATACACAAATGGATAAGGAAGATGTGGGGTATTATACAGTCATAAAAAAGGATGACATCCTGCCATTTGCAACAACATGAATGGACCCAGAGGGTATTATGCTAAGTGAAATAAGCCAGATGGAAAGAGACAAATACCCTATGACCTCATTCATGTGTGGAATCTTGGAAAGAATGAACAAAAAACAAAAGGCAAAATCAGATCGACAAACACACAGAACAAACTGATGGTGTCAGGTGGGCAAAATGAGTGAAGGGGAGTGGGAGATACAGACTTTCAGTTACGGAACGGATAAATCATAGGAACAAAGGGCACGGCATATGGAATATAGTCAGTGATATTACAGCAGCATTGTAATGGGACAGACAGTAACTACATTTGTGGTAAACACAGCATAATGTATCAACTTGTCAAATCACTATTCTACACCTGAAACTAGTATAATATTGTGTAACAATCATACTTAAATTTTAAAAATAAAAGAAGATGCACTCCTAAGTACCCAAGAGAGCATCTTTGATTATTTGGTCTCACACATCCACCCCGAGTGAGCTAAAAGCTACTCCAAGGTAAAACTAGGGTTATGTATTCTTCTAGGGGAAAAGAGGTATGCTGGAAATGAGAAAATATCCAATTTTCCTCCTCTTAAAACATTCTTCCCATCCCCAAAATATCAGAATCAAATCTATTTTCTGGACCAGCTTTAGGATAAGGCCTAGAACTGTCCAGCAAAGCATTCTCCCATCCAATAACTAAGAGGCAATTCACTAAGCAACTTCTATTAAAGATAAAATGTGAATGCAGATTGAGTGAAGATGTTGACTCTTTCCATACTGCAGAGTAGAATACAGTATATAATAAGACTGCTAAGAATGAACAAATAAAAAGCAATTGTGGACTAGCAAGCCATTCTTCGTTAAGTTGTATAAATATAAAAAAAATTTTTTTTAAAGAGCGGGAATTATTTCAACCTAGCTGGTTTTTCGAGGCAGGAATGGGATTAGCTGATCTTTTCTTCTTTTTAAATCAATTAGATAAACACTCAGAAATTGATTGGGGTTACAAATCAAGCTCCTGGAAAGAGAAAAAAGAATCCACTGCAAATGTGCATGAAAATGCCTCATTAAAGGGATAGTCAAGTTACCTGGCTCCAGCCTGGCCCTGGGACTCACACTATTACATCAGCGGCCAAGCCTCTCCCCAGGGGACAGCCATTAGAATGCTGGCTAAGTGGCAGGAATTACAATAGAAGCAGCCTTTTATGTGCTTCTTCCCTACCTCATCAAACCACACAGTGTTAACAAGGGGAGAAAAAGGAGAAAAGTTAAAAATGAATGTGATTTCTAAACTAAGAAAATTTATATTACATTCAAATAAGCACATTTACAGAAAAAACAAGTTTCTTTCTGTATTTGTATTGAAGGAAATGTGTCACACAAATGTGCCTATCCCATATACACCTATTAGATGAAACTATTTACTTTAAAAATAAGTATTTACTGGATGAAGTTCATAAATCACATGCATATCTAAGAAAAATTTACTCTTTTCTGGTATGTCCTCTAATTCTGACACCAAAGAACCATTCAAATCCAAAGCCTTGAAGTCACTTTTGCTGGTTTACTCACCCTTCCACCAAAGCCTAGCCCTCCTGCCATCTTCCCCCTAGAGTTGTTCTCCTTCAGACTGCTCTCAGGCCCAGTAACAGACTCCATTGTACCTTCTCTGACTTTGATTCCTCCCTGCACAAATGCACTGTGCGGGTTCCTGAGAGAATACTCTTCCCATGTCCTGCTTTTGGTTATATCCCCTGCTCACGTGACTTTCATATTTCCTGAAAGCCTCCAAAACAAAGGCCACGTACCTTGGTAAGTATTTCAGAGGGGTTCAAGTCCATACTCTAATCTGACCCCAACTTCTCCCATACTTTTTCCCATTGCTCCCCTTCAAACCAACCCACAAGCCAAACAATCAGATGGCTCTCTTGGATCTGTCCTGCGAACCCCTACTTCTCTTGCCAAGTCCACTGTATCCACCGCCCAAGATGCTTTCTTTCCTATGGTCTGCCTCCTCAACAACGTCAGAAGCAAATTCCTTGCCAATTCTGTCCAGCGTCCTTAAGGTCTCTGTTCAAATCCCATCTCCTCAGGAAAGCTTCTGTTGAAAACGCAGAACAGGTTAGGACCTTAGTTTCATACACTCCTGACATCTGTTTCTCCTTTGTTGTTCTTACAGCATGCATGATTAATTAAATCTTTGCATAATTACTTGTGCAATTGTTTCTGTTACAAGACAGCAAGTTCCATGAAGGCGAAGAATGGTCTCTGTTTTAATTCTGTATTGCCAGCAGCTGGGGTGTAGCAATCACCCCCGCCCCCGCCGAAACACACACACTTCTCACCTTCTATATGCATTTTTTTTGTGCTCCTTATACTAGAATTACTCTCAAACAGACTGTGCAGTGCAGTAATGTGTCCTGATGATGTGTGTGTTCATCTTATCTGCAGCCTTCATGCTTTACTCACCCTCGTTTCCCCAACAGCACCTTGCACAAATCTGTGCAGTTACTGTTTGGTAAATGTTTAATCTAGTTGAATAGAAAAATCATTAAGTGAATGCTTTTGTATACATGTATAAAATCTACATGTAAAAACTGACATTTGGAAGACTGGGATTATTAACTGACTTCAGGTCGGTATAAAATCTTGTCTAAATGAAAATAAATGACGTTTACATTTTCTGCCATTTCATTAAAGAGAAGCTCTTAAACCGTGAAATTCTAATAACTTTAAACAGATTCATTCTTATGTTTATCATGTTGACACCACAGAGTTTATTTCACATTTGAACAGTACAAATTCCTTTCAGAGTCTATTAAACTCTGTGTTCCCCACATATGTGTACTAGACTTCTCCACATGGAAATCCACCAGTCTGCTAAAAGGCCAGTTGTTTTAGCAACATGAAATGCTTGCTACATCTCTGGGTCTCCCCATGTCAAATCCATTCAGCTAGGTTTTCTTGAGAGTCAACAATGTGTCAGTAGCTCTACCATTTCCACAGCAGCTCCAGAATTTCTATATAGAAATACAGCAATATGGTGTTAGCTATCTTGTATAGCTAGAGGACTTGTTTTTAAGGTGTAATTTCATACAAAGTGTATTATTTTTCTTTAAACTCTATGTCCCTTTGGAGTGGCCTGGAGGGAAGCTAATGTAGATTACGGGCAACGTGTTCCTTCACCAACAACTGATGGCACCGCTGGCCAGATAAAGAGAAACCCAGTATTACTGTAGTTAGTAATTTTTCATGTTGCCTCAGAAAGAAAAATTAGGCAAGCAGTTTTCTTTCTCTTCCCCAACTTAATTGAGGAATGAATGACAAATGTATATATTTAAAGTGGATAATGTGATGATGTGATATACATATGCATTGTGGAATGATTACCAAGATCAAGATAATTAACAAATCCATCACCTCACATACTTTTTTTGTTTTTCCATATAGTGAGAATGCTTAAGATCTACTCTAAGCAACTTTCAAGCATACAATACTGTGTTATTAACTAGCTATCATGCTGTACATTAGATCTTTGGAACATATTCTTGTAACTGGAAGTTTGTACCCTTTAACCTATATCTTCCCATTTCATCATCCCTACAGCCCCTGGAAACCACCATTCTATGTTAGTTTCTACGAAATCAGCAGGGGTTTTTGTTTGTTTTTGTTTTGATTTTTAGATGACACATATAGGTGACACCATGTAGTATTTATCTTTCTCTAACTTATTTAACCTAGCATAATGCCTTCCAGGTTCATCCATGTTATCACAAATGATGGAAGAATTTCCCTCCTTTTTATGGCTTATTAATACTCCTGTGTGTGTGTGCACACGTGTGCCCGTACATACATGTAACATTCTTTATCCATTCTTTTAGGTTGTACCAATATCTTGACTACGACGAATAATGCTGCAATGAACATAGCTGTGCAGGTATTTCCTAAGGATACTGATTTAGTTTCCTTCAGATATAACCCTTTCTCATTCTTCTACATTCAACAGTCTTGCAAAGTCTTCCTCTTACTAATGAGGAAATGGGTGCTCTATGACTTTGGGTCAAAACGCTAATTTATACAAAGTTCTAATTTAAAATAATTTTTATTAGCAACAGTCATTTGAGTACCATTCAAATATGAAGCAGGACCTAGGGCAAATAACTATCTTCTCTTACAAATGAATGAAAGTCTTATTATTTTGTTTGGAGAAGTAGTGCTTTCCCTATCTGTGTCAATAAATATCATATAATAAATCATCTTGTAAAATACATGGTTTCTCCCATTCCAAGCCACCTAATAAAAACCTCTGTAAGAAAAGAAGGAAACTTAATCATGGCTGTTTGCATTCACTAATGACTGCTGTGTCCAAGTGAGGGAGAGAGAGAAAAGCTGGCAGAGATATAGACCATATCCCGGCCAGCTGATTATCTTTCTTCTCCTGCCATCCTTCATCTGGCTCTATAACCAGGCTCCCAAAGCAGTGTTTCACAATTAGGGTATGGGGGTTCTATTGAGGATATGTTTTTTTAATTTCATGTGTTTATTTTAATAATAATCTAAAATTTTATACATAAGCACATTCTGGATATCTGCCTCTATTTGAGTATACCTTCATCATCTCAGTACCTATTGCCTCTGTCTTTCCCATCATACTGAAACCTAACAGTTTACTGACTTGTTGAGGCTAATGACAAAAGCACAGATGTGAACTAAATATATCAATAATATTTTCACATCACACAAAGGTTAGATGGATATCACTGAACACTCTCCAAACAATGGTTATAAAACTGTTTCAATGAAGGCAAGTGAAAGGACTTTTGAGTTATTCCTGAGCATATGGTGATAAATGCGTGCCAAATTTAAAAGAACCTGCCTTGTAGCAGCTGGTTTCATATTTATATTTTGAGCAATGATTCAGTTTTAGCAAACAACATCATCTGTCACAGTAAAGCAATGTTTTTAAATAAAATTTTATGTTCTCTTTTCATAATCTGGTAAGATTATTTTGGAGATTATAGGGGGAAAGATTGTATGGACATTATGAGGAACCACTCTCTACCACCAGCCATGAATTGACAGCACCATTAGGGAGGGGTAAATACAGTGTTACTACATGGTCACATGTAATTTTCTAGGTTGTTTTAAACGGAGAAACAAAAATTTTTTACCATTTTTCAACTCTTCCTCATTCAACAACCTTATATGAAAGACTAGTATATTCATCAATAAAGAAAAAATCTTCAACACTTAAAACTATTGAAAAATAGAGATGAAGAAAAATAATTTTAAACAATATTGAAGGATGTGATCATTTTTCTTTTCCTTTAAAAGGGGCCATGCACTTCTCCACTGTGAAAAACACTGCTCTTACCTGCCCAGCCTCTCTTATCCTACCTTTAGCTATAGCATCCCATTCACCCCTTGGAAAACCACTCCTCTGTTCAACGTGGTTCTATACTTTACAGAAGTATAAATCATGCTGCTGCTTTGTCCCTTATCCAAGGTATGGGCCCACAACTCACATCAGAACAATCAGATTCTCTCTCTCAGGAATGTAACTATGGGGTGGAGTTACATAATGGCAGAAAACTGATAGAACTGAGTTACTTACAAGGCACATGACCATGAGTCCTCACTACTGAGGTCACTGTAACTAGAGTGGGTTTCTCTTCTCTCCTGATAGCTTATGGTTGAACTCACCATCTTAGATTATGAGTAATGCATTATCCTTCCTATAAATTCCTTTTCTTTTTTTCAAGTTCATCAAATTCAGTTTCTATCCTAATTGAGACACTAATCTAACCAAAACTAATCCACACTCACACAAACATCAAAAAAGAAAACCAAAACAGCACTCAAGAGTGCAAAAAAGGATAGAGAAGGTAAGAGCAAGACTCTGCATAATCTTTTCTTCCTTTCTCTGACTAATTTAGGTTCACTTATTAATAAATTTTAAAATTGGCATGCATTTGGCTCTATAATGTATCACACATGACTAAACATTTCTTGAAAGCAAGAACTAAATCTTAACGTAGTATTTCTAACATCTTATAAAACACTTGGCATGTATAGTAGGTAGTCAATAAACATATTTGAACATATTTCATAAGTTAATAAAAAGTTTTTAAAATTCATAGAATTTATTGTAAAGAGAGGCATGGGTAAGTTTTGTAGTCATTGGAGAATGACCTTTAAGAAAGGTCATTATTACTACCATAAACATCCTTCACTCCACAGTAAGCTCCTTTAAGTCAGAAAATGTTTTTTTTCTTTGCATATCCAGAGACCTAAAAGTGTCTGGTATACAGGTATAATTTAAAACCAGCTTCATTAGTATATTAATTTATATTAAAATGAGATATGCCACTGTAGGACATTCATGATATAAATTAATGTGACTTGAATTTGAAGACCCCTTTTATGTCCTACTCTACTTCACTCGTAACATTCTAGCACACTATCTATATTACTTACCAAATCTCACTAAGGCTATCAAGTATGTTATACAGAAGCACCCCTTCTTCCCAATTCTCTAACAATACACGAGGTCTGTTGAAGTCTAAAGTAAGAGCCACAGAACATTTAAATGGTAGCACACATTCTGTCAGGAGTACTGCCGTTATCAACAACTTTGTTAATATACTCTAAGTCCTTTTTTGCTGAAGTGCATTGTACAGAAATCACTTAAACATATGCAAAACTTCTGTGACCTAGCTTGTTCTTTCTCAAGCCTCAAACACCAGTGAGACTTACTTCTAGTCCAACCTTATTTCACCTTTCCAATCCAAACGGGTCATTTTCGTTAGACCCTCAGCAGAGTTGAGGCTTTATTTTATGTAGATCATATCTCACGTAAAAAGATGTTGGCAAGAAAAGTTTAAAGGAAGTGGTCTCCAAAACTGAACAAAGACGTGGGAAACATATTGGACTTATGAAATGACAGAAGTCGCTATACTCTTTGGACTGTGGGATTTGAAATCTACAAGTTGAAATTGAAATAAAAACTCTTTGCCTGGGATATTTATCAAAACAAAACAAAACACAATTATATGGTCAATTAATCTTTGACAAATGAGGCAGGAATATGCATTGCAAAAAAGACAGTCTCTTCAACAAATGGTGTTAGGAAAACCAGACAGCCACATGCAAAAGAATGAAACTGGACCACTTTCTTACACCCTATACCAAAATAAACTTGTAATGGATTAAGGACATAAATGTGAGACCTGAAACCATAAAATTCCCAGAAGAGAGTACAAGCAGTAATTTCCCAGACATTGGTTTTAACATCTTTCTACATATTCTCCTGAGGCAAGGGAAACAAAAGCAAAAGAAACTATGGGACCTACATCAAAATAAAAAGTTTCTGCAGAGCAAAACAAGACAACAACAACAAAAACTGCAAAAACCACCAAAATTTAAAGACAACCTACTGAATGGGAGAGGATATTTGCAAATGACATATGCAAGTCAGGGTTAGTATCCAAAATATATAAAGAATTTACATAACTCAATACAAAAAAAAAACCCCACAAAACCAAATAATCTAATTAAAAATGGGCAGAAGACATGAACAGACATTTCTCCAAAGAAGACATACAGATGGCCAACAGACACATGAAAACATGCTCAACATTGTACATTATCAGGGAAATGCAAATCACTTCACACCCATCAGTATGGCTAAAATTAAAACCTTAAGAAAACGACAAGTGCTGGTGAGGATGTGGAGAAAAAGGAACTTTCTGAACTGCTGGTAAGAATACAAACTGGAGCTGCCACCATGGAAGACAGAATTGAGGTTCCTGAAAAAAAATTTAAAACAGAACTACCATATGATCCAGTAAATGCACTACTGGGTATTTACCAAAAGAATGCAAAAGTACGAATTCAAAGGGATATATGCACCCTTAAGTTTATTGCAGTATTATTTACATAGCCAAATTAGAGAAGTAGCCCAAGTGCCATGGACAGCTGAACACAGAAGGATGTGGTACACACACACACACACACCACACACATACACACACACCATGATAGAATGTTATTCAGACATAAAAAAGAATGAAACCTTGCCATTTGCCACAATATGGATGGATCTAGAGAGTTTAATGCTAAGTGAAATAAGGCAGTGAAAGAAAGACAAATGCCGTATCATTTCACTCATATGTGATATTTAAGAAACAAAATAAATGAACAAAGGGGGAGAAAAGAGACACAAAGCAAAAAATAGACTAGACTAGAGAACAAACTGCTGGTTACCAGAGGAGAGGTCGGTGGGGAGATGGGTAAAATAGGTGAAGGGGATTAAGAATACACAGTATACTTATCTTCATAAGCACTGAGTAATATATGCAATTATTGATCACTGTATTATACCTCTGAAGCTAATAGAACATTGTATGTTAACTGCACTAGAATTAAAATTTTTTAAATTAAAAATTAAAAACTTTGTAATAATCCTCTCTCTGCCATTAATTAGCTCTTTGACCTTAATCAAGTTATTTATTCTCTTAGAACCTCAGCTGCCGTGCCTATCCATCTATCCATGTCTGTACTTTGAAAGGGAACTTTTTTCTTCAAGCATATCATGCTCTCTCTTGCCTTCATACTTTTGTAAATGTTAGAAATGTTCTTGCCTCCTGTCGATTGCCTGCCTTTATTTATTAGCCTACACTCAATCAACATCTCTTCCTAGAAGTTTCCCAAACTGCTCTAGTGTCCCCTGCCTGTGCTCTTATAGTATCCTGGGCATGTCTCTCCCATAACTCTTATCACACTGTATCATTATAACTCTTGTTGTCTATCCATTTCTTCTCTTGGACTAAGAGCTCTTTGAGAGTATAGGTATTTTTCTAACACTACTTTTTCTAACACTACTCTTATTATTTAACACAGTCCCATGTGTATTAGGAATTCAGTAAGGGAACTAACAATAAGTAAATAAATAGATTCTGTTTTAATACTGGTATTTTTCACAACCAAATGGCATATTTGGTAAATATTATTCTACAGATATAAAAACTTCTGGAATAATGCTTGGTGTCATTCAAATACAAAATGTAAGTGAAGGAAATAAATCTATCTACATCCTTTCCTGCTAAGAAAGGACTACAGGGGGGCACCTGGGTGGCTCAGTGGGTTAAAGCCTCTGCCTTCAACCCATGTCATGATCTCAGGGTCCTGGGATTGAGCCCCACATTGGGTGCTCTGCTCAGCAGGGAGTCTGCTTTCCCCTCTCTCTCTTTGCCTGCCTTTCTGCCTACTTGCGATCTCTCTCTGTCAAATAAATAAATAAAATCTTAAAAAAAAAAAGAAAGGACTACAGGCAGGATCTAATGTTTTTATGGTCCTTAGATCAGCTTAATTGCAATGCAGGCATTTATATAAACACAATTATGCTATTTGCAGTCAATTCACTATAAATGCATTCTTTTAATGATTGCAGAGGTTAAAGGAAAAACTGAACATCATCCCTGTCACAGCAGTTTTCATAATTGAGTTTTGAATAATAAATGAATAGTGTACAAGAATATAATTTAAAAGCAGTTTAGGAGGTACATTTTTTTCTCATGAGATATATATATATATATATACATATAATGTGTGTGTATTTTTTACATAGGTTAAAAAGGAGATAAAGAGGTACATTGTTTATCATGATGTATGTATTATTATACATACATTTTCATTGTTTTATTGATAAAGTGGTATTTAATGTTGCATATAGAATAATGCCACTGCTAATGTCACTAAACTTTTCATTTATTTTATTTTTTAAAGAGTATTTATTTATTTATGTATTTATTTGAGAGGGAGAACACACACGCATGCACAAGCATGAGCAGGGGTACAGGAAGAGGGAGAGGAAGGGGGAGAGAATAATAAGCAGACTTCATGCTGACCCTTCAGAGCAACGCCGAGCTCGATCTCACGACCCTGAGATCATGACCGGAGCCAAAATCAGAGCCAGATGAGTCACTGACTAAACCACCCAGGCACCCCTAAACTTTTCATTTTAAAGCATATTTTAATAGAATTTCAAGTCTTCTTTCCTATCAATGCAGTGAAATCGAGTATATCTTATTTTATGCCTAAAAAGAAATTACTAAGAAGGTTTCAAATATTCGTTAGTGGTTGAAATTTTACCATTAACAAATACAGCATACCATTCACATTGATGTATGTTTGGTTTTATCATTCATAGTTTACAACTACAAATGCTTTATGGTCTAAGCCCAAGTAGTACTGTTTGTAGTATGTAAAAAAAAACACATCTGGAAACCAAAATGTGTCAAGAAGATGCTATTTCATTTTTCACAATTATTTTTAACTGTTATAAATAGAAAAAAAGATGAAAAATTGAGAATCTAAATTTCTTCCATAGTGATCAGTGAATATAATGAAGATCACTGTTCTAAAATTTCAGTAGATTGTTTATGAATTCCCCAAACACCAATGCATACGGAGGAAAAAAGGGAGAAGATACACAATCAAAAAGCTCATTTCTTGAAATCATTGCAGTTTCTTTGAAGGACTGAATAATAATATAGATACATCTGAAAAACTTCTGAAAGGCAGTTGATGCAAAGAAGTTTTCAAATACCATCTATTCCTTCATTGTATATATTGTACATATTTGTGGTTATTTGCTTTATTTTTTTCATATTTCTTGCTTAAAATATATTAGAAAAGTGAATCGATTTAGAAATTAAGTAATATTTTTCTCTAACATTTGGGACACTTGAGGCAACCACAAATTTTAGGAGAGGTACAAAGGCAGGAAATCTGTACATATTATACAAAAAGAGAAGGTCAAGAATGAACAAGCAGGGATACAATGAGTCTCACTGATGTGGGAAACAAAAGCAAAAGAAAAAATTTAGGGGCACCTGGGTGGCTCAGTGGGTTAAAGCCTCTGCCTTCGGCTCAGGTCATGATCCCAGAGTCCTGGGATCGAGCCCCGCATCTGGCTCTCTGCTCCACAGGCAGCCTGCTTCCCCCTTCTCTCTCTGCCTGCCTCTCTGCCTACTTGTGATCTCTGTCTGTCAAATAGATAAATAAAATCTTTAAAAAAAAAAAGAAAAGAAAAAATTTAAATTTCCTCATTACTTACAGTCCATCAACAAGTCCCTGAAACAGTCAGAGTGAGATTCCTCTAGGAACTCAGCTGCCTATGTTAATACTTAGCTAAGAGCAAAAGGTGATCTTAGCTTAACATTATCCTGACCTCCAAGATCCTTTAAGTCTACTTTAACATGTATAAATCCCTTTGGGAGTGCCTGGTTGGCTGAGGCCATTAAGTGTCCAACTCTTGATTTCAGCTTAGGGTCCTCATCTCAGGGTTGTGAGATCGAGCCCCCTCTCTGGCTCTGTGCTCAACAGGGAGTCTGCTTGAGAGTCTCTCTCTATCTCTCTCCTCCTCTCTCTCTGTCCTCCCCTCTCAAATAAATTAATAAGTCTTTAAAAAAATTCTTTTGGAAATATCCTTGATCTCTAAACCCCCCAAGATATATGTTGGCAATCATCCAATATAACCCAACAATATACATCTAAAGGGTCTCATGACTAAGATTTTATTAGACAGTAATAAATGACCTTTTCCTAACAATAGCTGGCCACCTCAAGGTTCTAAAGACCTTGCTTCCAAAATTTCTTAGAGACTTACGCTATCCCTAACCCTCTCCAAGCTTGAAAATATATAATCAGCCACTCCTCCCCCAGTGCAGCTCCCAGTGCAGTGACAGGTTCTGTCCCTGTGCTTTAATAAAACCACTTTTTGCACCAAACACATCTCAAGAATTCTTTCTTGGCCACTGGCTACGAACCTCATCACTTCAAACCACAACAATCATTACTTTATTGGAGAATTTAATTGACCACTGTGGCTCAAAACGCCATTGGGGTGTCATCTAAAGAAACTTGTAGCAACCAATTTAAAAATAAAAGCTCACTTTTACATCTTCTCAACAATCAACCAAAGATGTTGAGAAGTCACAAAATTTGCATTGTTACCATTTGGCTTTCATAGCTCTGAGAGCTATCCTCTTGGCTCCCCACAAGGAGACCCTGTTTACAGGATAACTGAGTGGTTTAGACTCTCTGCTAATAAATTTTTTCAATATGGTAATGATCATATTCACCAGGAATCTCTCTTTAATTATTCAAATTTTACATACTCTTAAGTCACACCATTAGTTTGTTTACTTCATTTTTACTACTTATCATTATATCATTCAAAATAATAACTTTTTGTGGACTGCTTATGCTCCCTAGCACTATGTCAAGAACTTTATGGAAATTATCTCATTTAAGCCCTACGAGAAACAAATTCAACAGGTACTCCTACATTCTTCATTTTATAGACAAGAAAAATGAGGCTTAGAAATGGTTTCTTGATCTGCTTAGTAGAAGACCCTCAGCCCCTCCAAGATCTGATTCCTGAACTCATATTCTTAGCCACAAATTTAGACTGCTTAAATAAATAACGTGATCATACTACTCAAAACTTTATTTTAAGGACTACTGTTGTTCATAAAATATTCATTTTATTTTATCATAAGTAGACTATAAACAGGAAAATGAAATTCCTAAAATGCAGAAAGACAACTGCCTTATTAAACAAAACTACTGTTAAATCTTGATCTTTTCAGAGTATTACTATTAGCAATTTACATCAGATTCATAAACATCCTGTACCAAACAGCAGAGTGAGTTTTCCTATTCAATCTCAGCTTATTCTATAGAAATAGATGCTTTTTAAAAACATATGTACATAATAATTATTAATCATTAATTTCTAAATTATAGACACAAATAGATTTTCTAGAGCAGAAAAAACAATCTCATACTCAAGTCAAATCTCAGCAAAAACTTTAACAAGTTTCAAATATTACATGGTTCAGTGGAGTAATCTCTAAATTTCATGATGTTCAGTACATTCTAAATCTCTTAAATCATACATAACATTGCCTGTGGGCTTCCCTCAATTCTCTAATTCACTGATTTTTTTAGACTGCTTTACATCAAAAGCATTTTCAATGACCCCCCTGAGGACTTTCAAATTCTACCAAACTACTTATTTAGAACCTATCCGATTATACAACCTTGGTTATTTGTACAGTTTCTACACATACCCAACTCTTCCCACATCCATAGAAATGGAAAATTAAGAAGCACCATGAAAATAAGGCTTTCATGAAATCCCCATGAGAGTCTGTTATTTACTTAGCAAAATCCTAGATGGCCATTTTTCTCATCTTGAGAAGCTCTGTCTCCTTTTTTTTCTGATTCTTATTTCTGCCCCTAAATAATTAAACAGCAGGTAAGATTTTGCATTTGGGATTTCTTCACAGATAATATTAATTTCTGTGGAACCATTCCCCATTTGTCCAGATCATAGTCCCTTAATTTATATTTTAATCTAAAATAGCATTTTTTAAAAACAGAAATTTATAGTAGTTCATCATATTTGTCCAAGATTCCATACACTGAAACCCATGATTCCAAATAGGTGGTCCTTTTACCAGGTTTTATATCCCCACAACTGCCAGACACCAAGACTATAGACCTACACGTTGCTATAATCAGAAGTTAGAGATATGACCAAAGAACCTCAGCCTCCCATAACATAAAAATGCATAATATAATGGAATTGTTCCCAAAATGTGGGACACTTACCACTGAGTAATTGATAGGGTTCGGTTAGTATGCATTTTTAATGTTAATGTAGTGTATCTATTAAGTACACACCAAAACATGCTACCAATACATCAAAATTATGATGCTTGGTTACAAGGTAAAAGAGTATATAGGTTTTACTTATTCAAGAGTCATTTTAACAGAAAATATGAAGTAAATAATAGGTGGGATGGTATAAGAACAATGCAAAACATATGAAAATTCTGTAAGAATTACTTAAGTTTAAAAAACTGTAATATAATTTTGCAATAATTTAAAATTGGCTATATTCTCAAAAGAAGCATCAAAATTAGGACAACCTAAATTACTATAACTAATTCATAGTTGTTATTGAAGTTAAAAAAAGAGAATAATTTGGTTCCATATTAGTGGATAATATCTTCAGGCATATCTCAAAGCTAATGTTTTATTCAATGTGACATTACAAGCATTAACTTTTACAAACCAAGCCAAGAAATAAAATGTGCTGCATTTTAAATAATGTATAATATTTATAGATTTTTCTCCCACTCAGATATGTGCTTTATTCTGTAAGGACAATAAATACCAAGGGCCTAAAAAGATTTGTAAGAGCTTCTTAAAAGCCTTTCTAGAAATTTATTTGAGCCAGAAATATTAGGAACCACGTAAAATATAGCAAAACAAAGAGTAAAGTAGATTCCATTCCTGACTACATTACAACAGGAATGTGAGGAAAAGCAGGTTCCATTTAACAGGTGCAAAGAAAACACTGGAGAATTTGTATAAGTCAGATTAGGTGAAATTTTGAATTTTTTTTTCCCTTCAATCCTTTTTATTTTTTTTTTAATTTAATTTAATTTAATTTAATTTATTTATTTATTTATTTATTTATTTATTTATTTATTTGACAGAGAGAGATCACAAGCAGGCAGAGAGGCAGGCAGAGAGAGAGGAAGGGAAGCAGGCTCCCTGCTGAACAGAGAGCCCGATGCAGGGCTCGATCCCAGGACCCCGGGATCATGACCCGAGCCAAAGGCAGAGGCTTAAACCACTGAGCCACCCAGGTGCCCCAATTTTTTTTTAAATTTTATTTTTTCAGTGTTCCAAGATTCATTGTTTATGCACCACACCCAGTTGAAGTTTTGAATTTTGCTCTCTCTCTCACAAATTGTATGAATGTATGACTTTATTACCTAGGGGAAATAAGAGTTAATTATTAAAAATAAAGTTCTTTAAATAAAATATATGTCATTTGTTTCTATTTTTGGATATAAGCCTCTACTATGAGTTACTATTTTTAGAAAAAAAATGCAAAATTTTGAATACAAATTAAACATAGACAAGATAAGAGTTTTCTTTTTTTTTTTTTTAAAGATTTTATTTATTTATTTGACAGAGAGAGATCACAAGTAGATGGAGAGGCAGGCAGAGAGAGAGAGAGAGGGAAGCAGGCTCCCTGCTGAGCAGAGAGCCCGATGCGGGACTCGATCCCAGGACCCTGAGATCATGACCTGAGCCGAAGGCAGCGGCTTAACCCACTGAGCCACCCAGGCGCCCAAGATAAGAGTTTTCTAGACACAGTGCTTAAATACCAAAGGCCAACAGTATGGTAATTCAGAAGCAAGTAAGACATACATGATTCCACACATAAAATTCATATAATTTATATAATGATGCTTTAAAAAAACTTCAGAAAAATTATGGGATGATAAGTAGTGAAACTCATAGGACAATTACTGCTCCTGGTAGGTAATAGTGAGTGCTGACTGAAAACTGTTTCATAGAAGTAATTCAAAAATAACAAACTATACTTTAAAAGACTTTGTCATAAAAATTGTCAGAGACAGTAGCTGGCAGGCAAATTAGGGAGCTGAGCCTCGGGCACTCTAGTCAGCTGATAAGATTAATCAAATATATGTCCATCAAGACTGAAATGTATACAGCTTCAACATGGCAAAGGAACTGGCAAAGTCGCTAAGGCTGTTAGAGGTACACAACATGGACACACAGCCGTGGCCAGCACTAGGCCCTCTCCACTCTCCACCCCAGGAGGGGCAAGTAGGACAGACTGCAGATAGCAATTCTCCATCTGCCTTCAGTTTATGAAAGTAGGGTTTGCATCAAGTACCCATTCTTACCACTGTGATATCTTACTGATATTTACTCTTCCTTCTCACATGGTCTTTCGGTCTGCTCCTTCCTTCCTTTCCTTCCTTTCCCTCTTTCCTTCTCTGCCCTCCCCTCCTGTCCACTCTCTTTCCTTTCCCTTCCCTTTCCTTCCATCCCCCTCTCCCTCCCTCCCTTCCTACTTTCCTTCTTTCTCATTTCTTTTTTTGTATCTTACTGCATCAATCCAATTGTTTATAATATACTGTTGAGGACTATCATGATTACTTGTCCTTACAAGGCCTCTTCCGTTTTGTATCCATTGTTATATTACTTGTATCTTTTATTCCCTTCAACCAAACATCCAGATATTATAACACTTCATACAGATTTATCCATGAACTGTAACAGGGTCACAGGTGACGATAACTTAGAACTTAAACTGATGGTGTTGGACAAGTCTGTTTTTTACTCTCTACATACACTCTAAATTCACTCCTCTGTCCTCTAATAGTAATCCAAAAGTGTGCATATGGCACATTTGTGGTGTCCAATACCCCAGGCAGTAATTATCTTCCTGGGAGACAGAAATACTAACAATATAAGGTTCTGATTGCTGTGATTAAACCTATTTAACCAACCTTTTTCTGAAATAATCCTTTTTAATTTGTCTACTCCTTAATCCCGTATCAGGTTAACATTCTTTCATTTCTGAAAGGAAGATAGATATACATAATGAATAAATAAAACATGTAGTTAATCTTTCACACCTAACCTTTAGCAGAAAAAGACTATTAAATTATCTTCTTCCCATGCAATTTATCACTGTCCTTTGTTTTCTGAAAAAGTGGAGAGTTGTCCTTGTGCCAGATAGCTTCACAGGTATTTGATGAGTTCCTAAGGATATATATGAAATGTCAAAGAAATATTGCTACTGAACATTTTAGTACCTTACTGAGATCCTTTTACTCTCCCTTCTGCTCTTTACCTGTCCCTTGTGGACTCCAATTGCTTATTATTTTGACAACAGTAGAATATGTTACTGATGTGACTACAAAATCTCTAGACTAAAATTTGAGCTCTTTTAACTTAATGATAAAGGTATCAAAAACGGATTTTAACAAAGATATTAAGTCTTTCCTCTCATTCCTTTGCTCTATTTTAGGCTATCTGTACTACCACGAAGTTCCAACCAGGAACTTGAATTTAGAAAAATGAGAAATAGTATATACTTGGCAAACTATGAACTGATATGACTTGACTTAATTTGGCTGCTGTGGGAGGGTAAATAAAATATGTATGGATATTGTTCAGCACAGTGCTTGTTAAAAAGCAGCAAAGTTGTGTTAATTTCTCTTCCCATCTCCTCTTTCTTGAAATCCCACTTCGGTATCCTTCTTTGTTATCTGTATTTTGGGTTTCCTAGAAAACCATGTGTCAAAAATCTTAACCAACTGAGAAATCACCTTCTTAATAAAGCCTCTAAGTCCCTACTCTTAAAGAATTTTAGTTGAATGTACTGACAATATCTCCCATCAAAATTTCTAAAAGAGTGAGCGACTTAAACACAGTGGAAACTCAAATATTTTTTTGCATGAGCAATTTATAAAAACTGAAATGGTGAATTTGGGCATGAGGTCATGGGACAAAGTCCTAGATTCATTCATAAAGATCAACTTCTTTTGGCTATGATTCAAACAGACTGTATAAAAGTAAACCAAGGTTCTAATATCAGAGGGGAGGCGCACATAATAAAAGTTCGACTTTCCAACTACTTGCTGAGAGTTCTCAGCTGGAAACTTTAAAGACCAAAAAGTACTATAGGGGACTGGTCATAAAAATGAAGAGCACATGGTCCCTATACTATGACTCTTTCTCCAAAACTGTTCTGCAATTTAAAACTATTTATTTCAACTAGAAAATATCATTGATACCTACTGACCTGCCACTAGGATGACATGCTGGCCTTTGGAGATGCATATTCACATAATTATGGGGTGCATACATCTCAGTTTGCCTAGGACAGCCTTGATTTGTAGTATGAGCAACTCCACACTGCCACAGACAAAATGGAATGCGGGACTCAGCATTTCATTACATTCTCTGGTAAAATATCCTCACAACAGGGTGTTATTAACTTTTACCAGCTTTTTTGCTTTTTGTATCTTTACATTTTAACTTACTATTTAAGCGTTACAGTCAAAGAGATAAATCTTATTAAAATTCTTTGAATTACAAATAAGACCTTTGCCTTTATCTTACCAGTGAGACCACTTACAATCTTATCTATGATGTTTAAAGTCTGACCACCATCCACCATCCTCGTCCTCTTCCCTATGCCAGGAAAAGCACTACAGTTAGACTGACTCGAAACCATCCAATAACTTCTTGTGTATTATATTTACCTACATACATATGTAACATATAAAAAGAGAATAATCTTATAATTGAAGAGAGTGTTCATATAAATATCACACTGTAGGAAGTAACAGTTCAATTTCCTTCTTCCACTCAACATTTTCAAAACGGTCATTGTGGAGGTAAAGAAATCAATTAATTTTTACATGTTGGCCTCATTTTTTTCCCCAATTTGATGACCTTGCCAATACAATCTAACAACTCATTTGTCTACTCATTTTAATTTTTTCTTGGTTAATTTTGGTTCCCTATATGGCCTTAAAAAATTGTCATGTTGGGGACACCTGAATGGCTCATTTGGTTGGTTAAGTGTCTGACTGTTGACGTCAGCTCAAGATTATGACCTCAGGGTTGTGAGCTCAAACCCTCTATCAGGCTCTGAGCTCTGCAAGGAGCCTACTTAAGATTCTCTTTCTCCCTCCTTCTGCTCCTCCCCTCTGAGTTCTCTCTCTCTCTAAGAAAGAAAGAAGGAAAAAAAAAAGAAAGCAAGAGAGAAGGAGGGAAGGAGGGAGGAAGGAAGGAAGGAAGAAAGAAAAAGAAAAAAAGAAAGAAAGAAAACTGTCATTTCCTCTAGATGTTCTAATTTTTATTTTTCCATAAAGTCTGTCATCACCTTTGTACTACTATCTGGTAGCACTACAGGTAATAACAAATTGAAGTCATGTGTGCTTTTTGCTTTCTTCTTGATGACATTTACCAAAGGTTCTTATTACTTGCAAAAGAATAATATTAGATTCATGGATAAAATCTCCTGAGATTTATATTTACTTATATTTCATTTTTGTGCTCGCTTTGTCAGCACATATACTAAAATATTTCATTTTTAATATTTCTGCCTTTTTTTCTATTTCAGTGATTAATTTCTTCTGAATTAGATGGAGGTACATTATTATTTTTAGTCTCATTTCATTTGCTTTCAATATTTCATTTGTTGTACCACGTATTTAAGTCCCAAATTTTTTGAGCACAATGCTTTACCCACACCCACAGATTTGGATATGGATATCCATACACTTGACTTGTCCAATTATGAACATCTTATAATAGCCATTTGCATTTCCAGTTGAACAAACACATCATTTAGAGTTGTGTTTTTATTTTCCAAGTGAGTATGTTCCTGAGTATTGATATCTAATTACATTATGTTGGGCTCAGGAAGTGTATCTGCAGGAAAACAATTTTTGCTGTTTGTTAAGATTTACTCCAAGGTTAAACATAAAAAATTTTGGAAAATATTTTTATTTGTTTGAAAATAATGTATTTGGGAGTAGGAATTTTGTGCAAGTCTATTAGGTCAACTCTAGTATTGAGGCTGTAATTTTCAATAATCTCAATTTATTCTTAATCTTTTAAGCTGTCTTTCTGAGTGATAGATATTAAAATTTCCCACTATGTTTATAGATTTTATATTTTTCAAATTGTCTGATAAATTTCAAACAAATTTGTTAGGTGCATAAAGGTGCTATTATATGTTTTTGTTCTTCATGATGGGGAAACACTTATCCATGTTCCTCTGCATATTCAGTGTTGTAATGAACATAAATATACCATCTATTATCTGGATTTACCAAGATTGACAGGTTTTCTTAAATTAGTTTCTGATTTTTTAAAAACAGTACCTAAAAATAGGTACCTTTAACATAATCACATTCACTGTGGTTACCGATCTATTTGTCATATCTCTTACTGTATTATTTTGTTATTTTTATTTTTACCATGCTTTTTGTTTTTTCTTCTTTTGTGCTTTGCTTTCTTTCCTTTTATTTATTTATTTATTTTTTTTGGCTTGTATCTTTGTTCTTTTTTCCTCTATTGCTTTTATATATACACTCTACTTCTTTCTTCCAGTCCTTATGAAATTTCTATCACTTGCATTTTTTTTAAAGATTTAATTTATTTATTTGAGAGAAAGACAGTGAGAGAGAGCATGAGAGGGGAGAAGGTCAGAGGGAGAAGCAGACTCCCTTTGGAGCCGGGAGCCCGATGTGGGACTCAATTCCGGGACTCCAGGATCATGACCTGAGCTGAAGGCAGTTGCTTTAACTAACTGAGCCACCCAGGCACCCACTTGAATTCTTTTAATAGTATCTAGAGTTCATCAGTATGGTCGCCACTTCAAAAGAACAGTAATATTCTATATCTATCTTATTCCTTTTCTCTACTTGCTTCTGTCCTTCAATTTCCCATGCTGATATAGTTTGAAATCTTCATTTCAAATTGTTTTTAAGCATTTTAAAGATTCTGTACTTAGAGTTAGCAAAGTTTCCTAATTCATTTTCTCCCCACTAATTTTTGAATTTCATTACTAGCTCACTCATTTTTATTTTGCTAATAATTTTGCTTTGTTTTTATTTTTAATTTATTTGTTAATATTAATTATATCATATATTTAATTATATAATTAAAATTATTGCATATAATATAGTTATTATATATTACACAGAATATATTATTATATATGATATATAAGTATATATCATCAATACTATTAATAATAAAATTTTATTTATTTTAATTTTAATTTAATTTAATTAAAATTAAATTTTTAATTTAAATTTATAATTTAATTTATTTTATTTTATTTTTTTATTTATTTTGTTTTTTAAAGATTTTATTTATTTATTTGACAGAGAGAGATCACAAGTAGACGAAGAGGCAGGCAGAGAGAGAGAGAGGGAAGCAGGCTTCTTGCTGAGCAGAGAGCCCGATGTGGGACTCGATCCCAGGACCCTGAGATCATGACCTGAGCCGAAGGCAGTGGCTTAACCCACTGAGCCACCCAGGCGCCCTTATTTTTATTTTTCTAGCAATAATTGCTTTAGTAATTTTTCTGGGGATGCTTTATCTTTGAAATCAAGCAATTTTAAGTTTTTGTCATAATAATTTGAAATCTATTGGAAATGACTAGGTTTCTTTATTTTAATAATTTATAAGTTTAATTATCTACTTTTAGTTATATACTTACCAATACAAGCACAACTTTACAAATTATATTTGGCTCCATATTTCTTTAGAAAGTTGCCTTTGACTACCACTGCCCCTCACTATGAACAATTAGGGAATTTTAATACTCCCAATTTTTCTTTCCTCATTTTCTTCTCTATCACCTGATTTGGGATGGTTTTTATAATTCTTCCTATCTCAAGTGTTTATCTTCAAAGTTTCTGAAATTATACTTTGTACTTACTAATTTACCTATTAGTTCAAACATTACCTAAAACTGAAAGTCGGTATGCCTCTACCACCAAAATCAATTATGACTTAAAAGCTCTAATTCTAATTGCATTTGCTCCATATTTTTCTTTAAAGAACCACAGAATGCTCATTTGTAAAGCTATGGATATCAAGACCTCTACTGTCTGTGGGAAGTGAAGGTGAATTCAATTAAAATTTACTAAGGGATAAGGTGTCTACAAGTATTTATTCTACTTAAATCCTCCACCACTTTTTTTTTTTTAAGATTTTATGTATTTATTTGACAGATAGAGATCACAAGTCGGCAGAGAGGCAGGCGGTGGCATGGTGGGAGCGGGGGAAGCAGGCTCCCTGACGAGCAGAGAGCCTGATGCTGCAGGGCTCAATTCCAAGACTCTGAGATCAAGACCTGAGCCAAAGGCAGAGGCTTTAACCCACTGAGCCACCCAGGCGCCCCTCCTCCACCACTTTTTATTTCCTAGCTTTTCAGGGTATATCCACTTAAAAAAAAAAAAAAACTATCTCAGAAATAGTTTATAACATCAATCTACTAACAATTAATTTTATGACATCTTAACTTAGCAGTTTTCATAGCAGGGGGAAGAAAATCCAAGGATGTGTAAGAATAACTATGCTACAGAAGTACCTAAAAATAAGACCCCCAAAATCATGTCTGCTGATTCTACACCAGAAGTAAAAAACAAATTATTCTGAACCCCAAATAAATTTTCAAAAAGAAAGGTAGAATGGAAATCAGAGTAAGAATAATAATCCTGAAAAAGGGACGCCTGGGTGGCTCAGTCAGTTTAGCTGCTGCATTCAGCTCGGGTCATGATTCCGGGTCCTGGGATGGAGTCCCGCATCGGGATCCTTGCTGAGTGGGGAGCCTGCTTCTCTCTCTGCCTCTGCCTGCTTGTGCTCTCTCTCTCTCTCTCTCATTCTGGCAAATAAATCAATAAATAAAATCTATATGGAAAAAAATAATCTGAAAAAAACAGTGCAATTATGTAGACTACTGCATTGATAACGAAAAAGTAAGTTATAGGAAGGGTTGGATTTTAAAATAGCAAAAAGATGGGAAAATATTCAAAGTAGTATGAAATGCAAGGGTTAGCAATTATTGCATGTAGGGGATAAGGGAGCCACCAAAATGGCTTATTATCTTTACTACTTGTCAGTTGACAAGACTAATGCATGCTGGCTATAAAATATTTAAGTAAAATAGAACTATGTAACATGGAAAGAAGATCCCATGATCCAAGCCCAAAGTAAAAGACAAATTAGATTTTTTTAAAGCATACAGACACACTTGAACAATGTTTTTATATTTGTTTTGTGTTTCTGTTTTTAGGCATTTGTAATATTTAATAGTTTGGAATTCCTTTTGACAAAAAGGAAGGTCACAAATGGGACACAATTTGTTTAACTTATCCCTTATCAGGCAACAATTTTCTTATCTCCAGTTTTTCACAATTTGCAAATGAGGGTACAATGAATACCCTGAGTGGACATGTAAACATATCTGTATACATTTGTGAAGTGTACCCATAGTTCTCAAAATAAGATTGCTAAATCAGGCATATCACTAAATTTCTATAAAGATCACTAGAATATTAGGGTATTATACACCTATCAAGGGCACTGGCTTTTCCCCCACAATGTCATCAACACTGGATAAGAAATTAAATATGTTGATTTTAACAGTTGTTAAAATATTCTATTGGAAACACTCCAACCTATTGTGCCAAGACAGCAGAAGGAAGAAGAATGTACTGAAAATAACAGTATTTATTGACAGGAGAGAGAGGTGACTGGCTGGCTCAGTCAGTGGAGAATGCAGCTCCTAATCTCAGGTTTGTGAATTCAAGCCCCACACTGGGTGTATAGATGACTTAAAATCTATTTTTTAAAGACTTATGTATTTATTTTAGTCAGAGAGAGAGTGTGTGTGAGCATTTATTTCATGCACATGTGCGCAGGGGAGAGGGGCAGAGGGAGAGAGAGAGAATCTCAAGCAGACACTCTGCTGAGCTCAAGCCCAAAGCTGGGCTCCTCTCAAGATCCTGAGATCATGACCTGACCTGAAATCAAGGGTCAGACACTTAACGGATTGAGCCACCTAGGCAACCCAAAAATAAAATCTCAAAAACAAAACAAAAACAGCACTGACAGGAGAGAGACACAAATGCAAATGTGAATCCTAAAATCCTAACTAAGGAAACAGTTAAGGGTTATGATGAAAAGAGTAGTCCACATGGTTTTTAAAATAACCTTCTAGGGGCACCTGGGTGGCTCAGTGGGTTAAAACCTCTGCCTTCGGCTCAGGTCATGATCCCAGGGTCCTGGGATGGAGCCCCACATCAGGCTCTCTGCTCAGCAGGGAGCCTGCTTCCTCCTCTCTCTCTGCCCACCTCACTCCTCTCTCTCTGCCTGCCTACTGTGATCTCTGTCAAATAAATAAATAAAATCTTTAAAAAAAAAAAAAACCTTTACAAAATGCATAAATTCTATGCAGATTTTCTCCAACAAATGGAAGAATTTGCCTGTGAAATATTAATCAACCAGAAAATAATTATTTCCAATTCAAATGTAACTTACAGAAGATGTGATAACAAATTACCTGATGTCAATGACAGTAAAAGTTAAGGGCTTCTTCTGAGTTTAGACTCAGTTTTTAACTGCCTTCAGTCAGAACCAACTGTGTGCTCCATATTAATCATATCATTTTAAGCTTTGTTGTTTCCTCTGACAGCATCGTCATGTATGAGATTACCATTGAAATAAGAGCTTTTGTGATGTTGTATTTTCTTTTATTTTAATAGAAAGAAGTAATTAAATAGAAATAAAATTACACTCAACTTACACAACTAAATTGAAACCACCACTTATACCTGAGTCCTTCAAACACTCATTTAATCAATATGTGTTTTTAATGGTAATAGTTACATGCTTACTAAGACAGCTTAATTAAGAAATACAATGATGAAATTAGAAAGGTACTAAAGGAAGCCATCTGGACATTTAGTTTCTCAACCTATAGACTATCTGTATTCCTTTTATGTTTTTCAAATGCATTTAGGAACAATTTGGTGAGCCAATATAGCAATACCAGATGTACTCTGCAAACTGATTATGAAGCAGATGGTTTTATGATCACACTTGTGTTTTAAAAGGTGTTATTCTATTATGTAAGGTTCACATTTATGACACACGCTTCTTGTTTAGCATTGTGGATGGTGTCATTCTGTCAGAGCATCTCACACATTTCTCTTCCTTTGCATCTGTTCAGTAAATAGGCTGACTGATTCTCATAGCAGGAGGGATAAATTATCCAATTACATTGCTGGAAGGATGGTATATTGCACAATCCTTATTTTCTGATTAACATGATGACATCAGTCTAACTTCTACTAGAGGCAACCATGGAAAATCAACACAGATGTCTAAAAGCCAAGTCAGGTTATGCCCAGTTTATTAAATGACTGATCCATGTGACCTAACAAGATTTCACATGAGCATTTTATTCCTTAATGGTATCTTTCTGCTATATACCATATAGTTCTGCTTAAACAAGCTTGAAGGTAAAACACACTCTGGAAATAATTCTATATTATGAGACTATAATCATAATTATTCTAAGCATACTAAACTAATAATAAAAATATTAGACTCTACTTAGCCATAATAGAAAATTAATGTCACTGCAGTGATAAGCATGCCTTTCTGAAGAAAGCAATTAAGTATTATGCTTTTTGCTCATGCACCAGATTTCAATCTTGTCATGTCTTTGGAACATAATGAAATGTAAGAAAAGCACTTCAAGGAAAGCCTGAATTGTCTATAAACTCAGTCTGTGTCCTGACATTCTGGCAAAGTTCCCTGCCTGATTTGTTAAGGTAACTTAATTCTGGATTTGAGAGATCCAGTGGGATTTATTCTATTATCTTAATGACTAGACTAGTACTACTGCGAGGCAAAACTGTCATTCATTCAACTCAACTAGCACTCACTTGCCACCTACAAAATGCTCCTGTGCCAGCCATCAGGGATGCAAATATAAGTGGATCTTGAGCATGCCCTCAAGGTGATTACCATCCATGGCAAAGCAAGATGCAAACAATTATTTGTGTGTGTCAAAAAGAATTCCCATTATTGCAACAAATATTAAACTGTAACTAATGGTATTCATAATGAGGTATTAAAGAGGAAGTTTACTGATGTCTGTAATTTACATTAAAATACACCTAAAATAAGATGAATTAATAATGGACAGAGGGATGAATAGACAGTTGTATAGCAAATATAGTAAAAAAAAAAACTTAACGATATAAACTAGGTAGTGGGTATACAGGTATTTGCTGTAAAATTATTTTAACCATTTGATATACTTGAAATTTTTATGATAAAATGTTGGAAAGGAAAAGAAAGCAGGATGCTTACAATTGAAATTGTGAATTGAAATTGTGGAGGAAAGAGGGCAGTTGTTACTTAAGGCTAGTTTACAGTATGAACATGAGAGAAGTTAACTGTTTTAGGCTGAGAAATGGGGTAAATAAATGAAAATCAAGGAATTGAGAAACCAAGGCAGGGAACTGGAAGATTCATCTACTTAAGTCTATAGGTACTGAAATCATCAAAATTTTAAATTTGCTGTACCACAGAAAATTACAGTTAACCAGTATATAGATTTTCAAGGAATCCAAAACTGGCCAGTAATGAGTGACACAGTCTGATGGCAGAAGCTTCAAGGCTAGAGGCTTTTAGAAGTAGAGAGAGACAATGTTCTGGATACAACACAGAGAAATAAGAAGGCCATTTATTCAATTTCAGGCTCAGGGGCACAAAGACCACAGAAGAAAAATTAGTCACTACTTGAAAAAGCTACATAAAAATAGTACAGTAAGTGTAGAACCAAGTCTTGGCTAGAGTACTAAGGTAAAGAAAATGTTTAATCAAGAGTTTGAAGAACATTTGATAAGGACAAATCACAAATTCCAGAGAGTGCACTAGCAGCATTTAGAAAATGAAATTGGAAATAGCAGTAAAAAATAAAGTCAGATAAGGTTAAAGACAACCTATAGGAGGATAAGAGTCCAGATCTTCTGAATAAAATACACAGTAATAAAAAAATTTTATGGGTCTCAGAAGACCAAATGGGATGATGAAACTCTGGATGATGGAAGGGGAGAAAGATTTAGGGGTATCTTGTCAAAGCATGCAGAAAGAGTAGCTATTTATCACGTAGACAGGCAAGGAAGGGATTTCCAACCAGTGGGAACAGCCAGAGTAAATAATCGGAGGAACTTAACAAAAGAATGTTTCAGGGAATACAACTAGTTGAACATCTGAGGTGTGTAAAGTGCAAAGGTGAGAGTTCTAACAGTTGAAGCTGTAGACGGAGGCAGGGTGTTATAGGCCAGATAGGAAGAGTTTAATAGGTATCCTGTAAGCACTGAGGAAAACACTAAAGAATACATTCCCTTGTCACAAAGATTACTCTGGACACAATATGGCCTGAATTAGATGATGTCTTTCTAGAAGTAGAAAATCCAGCTAAGAGGATTATTCCAAGAGCAGGTGGCAAATGATTAATGCCTGAGCTAGAAATGTGGCATTAGGGATGGAGAAGCAAGGATATGAGATAACTTTAGAAAAAGGACCAAGCTTTAGAAGGGAAAAAAAAAAAAAAAGCCTACAGCAACTGAAGCAAAAAGCAAGATAATGGGAAATATCTCTGACAGACGCCCTCTTTCTTAAATAAATAAATAAATAAATAAAATATACAACCATACAACACTGTAATTGATTTCTACATTTAAATATATTACAAGATGTTCTCATGTTAAATATGATAACATGAAAATTTAAAGTTCATTTCTTGAAAACTGAAAAATAAACACTTTATCTCAAAACTAAAGGCCATTTCTCTGCTGTAGAAGCTATCTTGCAAAAATTTTTATAAGGTAAAATTCATATCTAAAACTATAGCTTTAGACTTCTTTTTCTGACAAAAAGAATTATTATACATGGCTGATTCATCATTCTTCTAAATTTGTAAGTACATTTTTCCCATTTCTATTTAAATAACAGTATTTTAGACTAGGTAGACAATGCTAGTATACCGTCAAAATTCTAGCCAAAACTGAAATTTCTTAAACTATTTCTGTCACTACTTGGATTTGACCTACTCTAAGGAGAAAGACACATCTAGAATCCTCACATGAAACATAATTTCTTTTCAGCCTTGTTCATGATTTCTAATTATCTAGTTTTGTTCTACCCATTCAACCTTGCTGCTCTGTTTCCATTGATAGAACACTATTTATACTGTTTCTCCTTTGGCTTCTATATGATTTCAAACTTATGGAGGTGGTTTTCCTTTTATATATTTGATTATTAGTATATCTTCTATTAATGACTGGACATATCCTAAGTAAGATACAATCCTCTTTCAGCTACAACCAATATAACAAAACTGAGGCAACCATAAGAATTTTAACATTTATAGTCTAGTTGTAGCCCTGCATCAGTGCTGCTGAATCTACGTGTTGAAAATAAAAAGGTAGTTTTTAACACAGCAGGCTGATGATGCTGACAAGCTATTGTTATCCATCTGTCTAGGACTCCTGACAAGAGGTTGTTATTCATGATTGCTTAATTTAAGCACTATTAGAATTAACAGTCTTTTTAATCATCCAAATAGCAAAAATTGGAGCAACTCCATTTAAAACTGAGTTCTATTCTGAGAAATAGAACATTCAAATCAATATATAATCCAACATACATAATCAATTACCTCCCCAAAATCTGAAAAAATTAGGTCACCACAGAATAAATTATGGTCCAAGCACCTCGGCAATTTTAAGAATTTCTCCCTTCCACATCTTTCTACTCAAGTCTGGTATAAATGGTTCAATGAAGATGAACTTTGGATTCTCCAACTCTTTTAAAGCAATTATCTTAGACCCTTTGACTTTATCATAGATCTTGATCTCTTTTTATCCTACAGCCTACAGAGTCCCTAACATTCTTTCCTTTGCACGCGGTTTTCAGCCCAATAATCACTTCTGGAATCTTGTAACAGGACTTGGCTTTGCTGTTTACCACTTTTGTACTACCCTAAACACAACTGCTTCTCCCTCTCTTGACTCTTTTTATTCCAGTTTACTCTGGGAACACAGTGTGTCTGGCCACAATGCAGCGTAATCACGCCCTCCCCCAGCAACCTGACTGGCTTGTGAATCTCCACCTTAAAATAATTCATACCCCTTTTTCTACCCTATTTTTTCCTTATGATTCTCATTCTTGTTGCTTTTTCTTCTAGCAAAAAAGAAAACTATTAAGAAGCAGTAACATTTCAATTTGTCTGAAATACATCTAGGAAAAGAGAGAAAGAAAGTAGCTGAGTAGCTTATATATGTACCTTCTATTATAACATGAATTACCCTTACTCATTCTCTGACCAACTGGTCAACAGGGTAGGATTAAGAATCCAGTGAGGTAGATCCTTTTTTCTAAAGTTGGTGCTTATTTTCTAAAAAAAGTATTAAAACAAACAAAAAAACCCAGAAAACTCCTTAGTCAATTTTTTTGATTATGCTAGTAAACCAATTCATTTTAAAAACTGATAAAGGCTATCAAGTATTTATCCTATCTTTCTACATGACCATAGCTTAACATAATCAAATAGTTCAAAAGGAAAAATTGCTTTTTATAGAAGCAGGATACCTTCTAAATAAGTATCAAATAATACAATTAAAATATCACCATTTTGGAACCATTAAGAAATAAAGCTAAACAATGATCAAAATAGGTACCAACATCACAGAGGAGTCAAATATTCTTGTCTTCTCATGGTAGTACACAATATTACTAAAGAAGTATTTTTATTTATGAAAGAATCAGAGTTCTTTTAGCCTCCAGATCTATGCACCACATCTTAAGAACCCATAGGGGTTGGAGGACAGATTAAATGACACCATGGTATTTAGGAATAATCTCAGTTTTTAATAAATAAAATAATTTTGAAACTCAAATACTCATACCATAAAATACATCTTGTTGTTCGTTAAAAATATAATTAATACTGATACTGAGAACATTTAAAAAAAAAAAAAAAGCAGGAAGGATGTTCATCTCCCAGCCTAGAGAGAATAACAGGGTCTAGGATTACTTTCCACCATAAACAATTGCAAAACTGAGTAAAGTTCATATATAATTGTCATACATTAGGTAACAGGGAACACTGGGTTATAATCCCTGAAAGAAAGTAAACAAATGAATAGAGACCAATTTATGATATTTTTCTAACCTGATATTTTATATTTAGAAACAATATTTTGAGGAATCAAAACATAGGATACCCTGGGACGCCTGGGTGGCTCAGTTGGTTAAGCAGCTGCCTTTGGCTCAGGTCATGGTCCCAGCGTCCTGGGATCGAGTCCCACATCGGGCTCCTTGCTCGGCGGGGAGCCTGCTTCTCCCTCTACCTCTGCCTGCCATTCTGTCTGCCTGTGCTCGCTCTCTCTCACTCTCTCTCTGACAAATAAATAAAAAAATCTTTAAAAAAAAAAACAAAAACATAGGATACCCTGCAGCTGTAGAACACAAAAATACAACCATTTTTAAAGTACAGGTACTAAACAACAAGAAAAATGACTGAGAAGAAAAGTAATACATCAGTAGATAAATCAACAGAATTTTTAAAAATATAATTACCATTATCATTATATTAGAGAAAATTAGGTTCACCCTAATGTTACAGAACACTCAAATTTACAGTGGCTCAAACACACAAATTTTGTTTTTTATTTCTTTCACTGTGGAAAAGCCCAGATTTAGTAGAACAGTTCAATGAAGTAATCAGGAACCCAACCTTCCATATTTGACCTCACTATTACTTTACATGGTCTTTATCTGCATATTTTTGATTATTGCTGGATCTTCTGCCATTATGCCAAGATTCCAGCCAGTGGGAGAAAGAAGAATGGGAGGTACATTCCCTTGAACATAAGCTATTCCTACAACTTAACATTTATATCCCTTTGGTCAGATACTGGCAAAGCACCCAACCTATTATAAAGGAGGCGAAAATAGAATCTATATTCTGGGTAACTGAATATATTTTTAGCTGTCCAAGTTTAAAAAAAAAAAAGTCAATGATTCTTTTATACTACCAGATAGAAGAAACTCTCAATCTTTGTCACAATTATAGAATTATTAATCTGCTATACCATAAACTAAAAGAGAAAGACTGAAACTAGGAAACAGCAATCCATATTTCAAAGAACGACAAGAATGAAAAAGTGAGACCAACTAAAGAAAAGGTTTGGGGGAAGGCAATAGTGAATAAAAGGAAGTTAGTGGCCCAAGAGCTAACTCTACACCAGCTGAACCCCTCAAGGACCTATATTGATGTTCACTGGACTAGATTTGTTCTTACAAATAAAAGAAGCAGAAATGAAAAGTAGAGAACACCTTAGATTACCCTTGACAGATATTTCTTTTAGATTAATTAGAACAGAATAAGGGTAAGTGGAAATCCACCACTTCATGCTAGAAATATAAGATGGATAAAGAAGATATGGCATATATGGACAATGGAATACTATGCAGCTATCAAAAGAAATGAAATCTTGCCATTTGCAACAACATGGATGGAACTAGAGGGTATTGTGCTGAGCAAAATAAGTCAATCAGAGAAAGACAATTATATGATCTCTCTGATATGAAGAATATGAAAGGCAGGGTAGGGGGGTTTGGGAGATAGGGAAGGAAAAAATGAAACAAGATGGGATCAGAGGGAGACAAACCATAAGAGACTCTTAATCTCACAAAACAAACTGAGGGTTGCTGGGGGGTTGTGGAATTAGGGATAGAGTGGTTGCATTATGGACATTGGGGAGGGTATGTGCTATGCTGAGTGCTATGAAATACGTAAGTCTGACGATTCACATACCTATACCCCTGGGGCAAATAATACATTATATGTTAATAAAAATAGTTTAAAAAAGAAATGTGAGATGGACTTCCACAGCATTTGATTTGCAAGGGTACCTGCTGTACATCTTATCTTATGGAATTAAGACAGTCTATGTAGAGCATCCATCTACTACCCTGGTTTTATAGGTGGCAATCTTGAGGAAATGAAGTGACTTACCCTGGGCCACAGAGCTAAAACATTTTAATAATAGGACAACTGACCTTGAAAAGCATGGTTTGAACTGTGAGGGTCTATTTACACACTGATTTTTTTCAATAACTATAGTACCAGTACTGTAAAAGTACTTCCTCTTCCCTACAATTTTCTGAACATTTTCTTTTCTCTAGTTTACTTTATTCTAGGGATACAGTATGAAATACACATAACATAAAAATATGTGTTGACTGTTTATGATATTAGTAAGGGTTCCGGTCAACAAGCTACTAGTAGGTAGGTTTCTGGGGAGTCAGATTTAGACATGGGGTTTGAATGTGTGGGGGTTAGCCCCCACCCCATGTTACTAAAGGACCAACTTTACTAGATTTAGAAGCTTTCTTATTTATTTATATGGATCTTAAACCTAGTTAAATATTGTCTGGGCAGCAGCTGGTTGCTCATTAAATTTTAGCTTGCTCAAACTTGGAAAGGTCTCAGTACATCAAATTAGAATTCTCATTTTCAGACCTATGTAACACTGAGTCAAAAAGCCAGTTTAACTTAGATTCATCTGTATTTCCTTAATTCTGCATTTTTATGAGGATTCATTTAATCCACTACTCAATCTACCTTTATGCTCACACGAATCCAACTTTTTGTTCATCTTCTATTATTAATAATAGTCTTGGCTATTAAGAAACCCCGCCTTTTTTTTTTTTCTACAATGAATGTTCTGAATGTAGCCTCATATTCAATCCCACCCTGAACTACTACATAACCCTGGGACACAAAAATCTCAGACTAGTCTATATTAATAGCCTGGATATTCTGCTAGATGCTGGAGAATAACCACTTTCTGAAAGGTAGGACTGGCGGAGAAGTGAATCCAAAGCGATAGGAAGATAGACCGTGGGAGGAGGGGCCGGCTCCTGGCAAGTGGCAGAGCAACCGAGCACAAAATCAGGACTTTTAAAAGTCTGTTCCGCTGAAGGACATCGCTCCAGAGACTTAACCAGGGTGAAGCCCACACGGAGTCAGCGTGGCCTCAGGTCCCGCAGGGTCACAGAAGGATCGGGGGTGTCTGAGTGTCGCAGAGCTTACAGGTATTAGAACGGGGAAGCCAGCTACAGAGACAGAGCCGAGGAGTGAGCTCTAAACTCGGGGTTACCTTGAACCGGTCGCAGGCTTGGTCAGCTCGGAGCGCTGCCGGAGGCCAGGGTGATGGGAGTAATTGGGTGCTGTTCTCTGAGGGCGCACTGAGGAATGGGGCCCCGGGCTCTCGGCTCCTCCGGGCCGGAGACTGGGAGGCTGCCATCTTCATTCCCATCCTCCGGAACTCTACGGAAAGCGCTCAGGGAACAAAAGCTCCCGAAAGCAAACCCTAGAGGAGAATTCCAGAGGAGAAAGCAAAGCATGGAACTCAAGGCTTCCTCCCCATGATTCTTTAGCCTTGCAGTTAATTTAATTTTTTTTCTTTTTCAATTTTTTTTCTCTTCTTCTGCCAATTTTTTTTTAACTTTTACCCTTTTCTTTTTTAACATTTTTAAACTAGTTTATCTAATATATATATATATTTTTCTGTTTTAAATTTTTTCTTTATTCATTTTCTTTTTTAATTTTTTTTTCCTTTCTGAACCTCTTTTTATCATATTTCTCCCCCTCATGATTTGGGATCTCTTCTGATTTGGTTAAAGCATCTTTTCCTGGGGTTGTTGCCACCCTTATTGCTGTTCGTATACTCTTATCTGGAAAAAATTACAAAGCGGAAAAATTCACCACAAAAAAAAGACCAACAGGCAGTACCGATGGCTAGGGACCTAATCAATACAGACATTGGTAATATGTCAGATCTAGAGTTCAGAATGATGATTCTCAAGGTTCTAGCCAGGCTCGAAAAAGGCATGGAAGATATTAGAGAAACATTCTCAGGAGATATAAAAGCCCTTTCTGGAGAAATAAAAGAACTAAAATCTAACCAAGTTGAAATCAAAAAAGCTATTAATGAGGTGCAATCAAAAATGGAGGCTCTCGGGGCACCTGGGTGGCTTAGTGGGTTAAAGCCTCTGCCTTCGGCTCAGGTCATGATCCCAGGGTCCTGGGATCGAGCCCCGCATCGGGCTCTCTGCTTGGCAGGGAGCCTGCTTCCTCCTCTCTCTCTGCCTGCCTCTCTGCCTACTTGTTATTGCTCTGTCAAATAAATAAATAAATGCATCTTTAAAAAAAATGGAGGCTCTCACTGCTAGGATAAATGAGGCAGAAGAAAGAATTATCGATATAGAAGACCAAATGACAGAGAATAAAGAAGCTGAGCAAAAGAGGGACAAACAGCTACTGGGCCACGAGGGGAGAATTCGAGAGATAAGTGACACCATAAGACGAAACAACATTAGAATAATTGGGATTCCAGAAGAAGAAGAAAGAGAGAGGGGAGGAGAAGGTATATTGGAGAGAATTATTGGAAAGAATTTCCCCAATATGGCAAAGGGAACAAGCATCAAAATCCAGGAGGTTCAGAGAACCCCCCTCAAAATCAATAAGAATAGGTCCACACCCCATCACCAAATAGTAAAATTTACAAGTCTTAGCGACAAAGAGAAAATCTTGAAATCAGCCTGGGAAAAGAAGTCTGTAATATACAATGGTAAAAATATTAGATTGGCAGCAGACTTATCCAAAGAGACCTGGCAGGCCAGAAAGAGCTGGCATGATATATTCAGAGCACAAAACAAGCAAAACATGCAGCCAAGAATACTATATCCAGCTAGGCTATCATTGAAAATAAAAGGAGAGATTAAAAGCTTCCAGAACAAACAAAAACTGAAAGAATTTGCAAACACCAAACCAGCTCTACAGGAAATATTGAAAGGGGTCCTCTAAGCAAAGGGAGACCCTAAAAGTAGTAGATCAGTAAGGAACAGAGACAATATACAGGAACAGTCACCTTACAGGCAAAACAATGACACTAAATTCATATCTCTCAATACTTACCCTGAATGTTAATGGGCTAAATGCCCCAATCAAAAGTCACAGGGTATCAGAATGGATAAAAAAACAAAACCCATCTATATGTTGCCTACAAGAAACTCATTTTAAACCCGAAGACACCTCCAGATTTAAAGTGAGGGGGTGGAAAAGAATTTACCATGCTAGTGGACGTCAGAAGAAAGCAGGAGTGGCAATCCTTATATCAGATCAATTAGATTTTAAGCCAAAGACTATAATAAGAGATGAGGAAGGACACTATATCATACTCAAAGGTTCTGTCCACCAAGAAGATCTAACGATTTTAAATATCTATGCCCCTAATGTGGGAGCAGCCAACTATATAAACCAATTAATAACAAAATTAAAGAAACACATCAACAATAATACAATAGTAGGGGATTTTAACACTCCCCTCACTGAAATGGACAGATCATCCAAGCAAAAGATCAACAAGGAAATAAAGGCCTTAAATGACACACTGGACTAGATGGACATCACAGATATATTCAGAACATTTCATCCCAAAGCAACAGAATACACATTCTTCTCTAGTGCACATGGAACATTTTCCAGAATAGATCACATCCTTGGTCCTAAATCAGGTATCAACCGTTATCAAAAGATTGGGATCATTCCCTGCATATTTTCAGACCACAATGCTCTGAAGCTAGAACTCAATCACAAGAGAAAATTTGGAAAGAACCCAAATACATGGAGACTAAACAGCATCCTTCTAAAGAATGAATGGGTCAACCAGGAAATTAAAGAAGAATTGTAAAAATTCATGGAAACAAATGATAATGAAAACACAACGGTTCAAAATCTGTGGGACAGAGATGGCAATGGCAGTCCTGAGAGGAAAATATATAGTGGTACAAGCCTTTCTCAAGAAACAAGAAAGGTCTCAGGTACACAACCTAACCCTACACCTAAAGGAGCTGGAGAAAGAACAAAAAAGAAACCCTAAACCCAGCAGGAGAAGAGAAATCATAAAGATCGGAGAAGAAATCAATGAAATAGTAACCAAAAAAACAACAGAACAAATCAATGAAACTAGGAGCTGGTTCTTTGAAAGAATTAATAAGATTGATAAACCCCTGGCCAGACTTATCAAAAAGAAAAGAGAAAGGACCCAAATAAATAAAATCATGAATGAAAGAGGAGAGATCACAACGAACACCAAAGAAATACAGACAATTATAAGAACACACTATGAGCAACTCTACGCCAACAAATTTGACAATCTGGAAGAAATGGATGCATTCCTAGAGACATATAAACTACCACAACTGAACCAGGAAGAAATAGAAAGCCTGAACAGACCCATAACCAGTAAGGAGATTGAAACAGTCATCAAAAATCTCCAAACAAAAGCCCAGGGCCAGACGTCTTCCCGGGGGAATTTAATCAAACATTTAAAGAAGAACTAATTCCTATTCTCCTGAAACTGTTCCAAAAAATAGAAATGGAAGGAAAACTTCCAAACTCATTTTATGAGGCCAGCATCACCTTGATCCCAAAACCAGATAAGGAGCCCATCAAAAAAGAGAACTACAGACCAATATCCCTGATGAACACAGATGCGAAAATTCTCACCAAAATACTAGCCAATAGGATTCTATAGTACATTAAAAGGATTATTCACCACGACCAAGTGGGATTTATTCCAGGGCTGCAAGGTTGGTTCAACATCGGCAAATCAATCAATGTGATACAATACATTAATAAAAGAAAGAAGAACCATACCATACTCTCCATAGATGCTGAAAAAGCATTTGACAAAGTACAGCATCCCTTCCTGATCAAAACTCATCAAAGTGTAGGGAAAGAGGGCACATACCTCAATATTATCAAAGCCATCTATGAAAAACCCACCGCAAATATCATTCTCAATGGAGAAAAACTGAAAGCTTTTCCGCTAAGGTCAGGAACACGGCAGGGATGTCCGTTATCACCACTGCTATTCAACATAGTACTAGAAGTCCTAGCCTCAGCAATCATACAACAAAAGGAAATTAAAGGCATCCAAATCGGCAAAGAAGAAGTCAAACTATCACTCTTTGCAGATGATATGATACTATATGTGGAAAACCCAAAAGACTCCACTCCAAAACTGCTAGAACTTGTACAGGAATTCAGTAATATGTCAGGATATAAAATCAATGCACAGAAATGAGTTGCATTTCTGTACACCAACAACAAGACAGAAGAAAGAGAAATTAGGGAGTCAATCCCATTTACAATTGCACCCAAAACTATAAGATACCTAGGAATAAACCTAACCAAAGAGGCTAAGAATCTATACACAGAAAATTATATAGTGCTCCTGAAAAAAATTGAGAAAGACACAAAGAAATGGAAAAATGTTCCATGCTCCTGGATTGGAAGAATAAATATTGTGAAAATATATATGCTACCTAAAGCAATCTACACATTTAAAGCAATTCCTATCAAAGTACCATCCATTTTTTTCAAAGAAATGTAACAAATAATCCTATAATGTATATGAAACCAGAAAAGACCTCGAATAGTGAAAGGAGTATTGAAAAAGAAAGCCAAAGTTGGTGGCATCAGAATTCTGAGCTTCAAGCTCTATTACAAAGCTGTCATCATCAAGACACAAAAACAGACACATAGATCAATGGAACAGAATAGAGAGCCCAGAAATAGACCCTCAACTCTATGGTCAACTAATCTTCGACAAAGCAGGAAAGAATGTCCAATGGAAAAAAGACAGCCTCTTCAATAAATGGTGTTGGGAAAATTGGATGGCCACATGAAGAAAAATGAAATTGGATCATCTCCTTACACCACACACGAAAATAGACTCAAAATGGATGAAGGACCTCAATGTCAGAAAGGAATCCATCAAAATCCTTGAGAAGAACACAGGCAGCAACCTCTTCGACTTCAGCCACAGCAACATCTTCCTAGGAACATCGCCAAAGGCAATGCAAGCAAGGGCAAAAAGGAACTATTGGGACTTCATCAAGATCAAAAGCTTTTGCACAGTAAAGGAAACCATTAACAAAACCAAAAGACAACTGACAGAATGGGAGAAGATATTTGCAAACGACATATAAGATAAAGGGCTAGTGTCCAAAATCTATAAAGAACTTCGCAAACTCAATACCCAAAGAACAAATAATCCAATCAAGAAATGGGCAGAAGACATGAACAGACATTTCTGCAAAGAAGACATCCAGATGGCCAACAGACACATGAACAAGTGCTGCATATCACTCGGCATCAGGGAAATACATATCAAAACCACAATGAGATATCACCTCACACCAGTCAGAATGGCTAAAATTAACAAGTCAGGAAATCACAGATGTTGGTAAGGATGTGGATAAAGGGGAACCCTCCTACACTGTTGGTGGGAATGCAAGCTGGTGCAACCACTCTGGAAAACAGCATGGAGGTTCCTCAAAATGTTGAAAATAGAACTACCCTATGACCCAGCAATTGCACTGCTGGGTATTTACCCTAAAGATACAAACGTAGTGATCCGAAGGGGCACGTGCACCCGAATGTTTATAGCAGCAATGTCTACAATAGCCAAACTATGGAAAGAACCTAGGTGTCCATCAACAGATGAATGGATAAAGAAGAAGTGGTATATATACACAATGGAATACTATGCAGCCATCAAAAGAAATGAAATCTTGTAAATTGGGTCAAGGTGGATAGAACTATAGGGTATCATGCTTAGCGAAATAAGTCAATCGTGGAAAGACAACTATCATATGATCTCCCGATATGAGGAAGTGGAGATGCAACATGGGGGGTTAAGGGGGTAGTAGAAGAGTAAATGAAACAAGATGGGATTGGGAGGGAGACAAACCATAAGTGACTCTTAATCTCACAAAACAAACTGAGGGTTGATGGGGGGAGGGGGTTGGAAGGCGGGGTTGGTGTTATGGACATTGGGGAGGGTATGTGCTATGGTGAGTGCTGTGATGTATATAAACCTGGCAATTCACAGACCTGTACCCCTGGGGATAAAAATATATGTTTATAAAAAATAAAATAAATAAAAAATAAATTTATTTAAGGGAAATAACAAGTCTAGTGAAAGCACACAATAAAGACTTTCAACAAATGTTTATTGAATAAATTTGACCGTGAGGACTGGTAGAAAGAGATGGTAAAGTTAAGCTGTACCACATTGTCAAGGATCTTAAGTAGCAGGCTAGGTGCTTACACATTTCATAACAAAATGTGTAAGTAAAGTGAGCCATTAAAGATTGTAAAGTAGAGGAACTACCTTATTCTATCTACATTTTGGGAAGAAGACTATGATAATAGTGAGATGATGACATGCTTAGCTAAAACTAGAATCAGGAAAATAGGTTTGCTAGTGATTGCAAGAGTTCAGGTAAGAGGTATTGTGAGACAAGAGGGGCAGGAATGAATTTGAAAGACATTTCATAGATACTTAGAACATACTAGTAACTAATACTCTACTGAAATGTCAGGGATAAGAGAGATAAGAGATTAGAGTTAACCAAATGTTTCTTGGTTGGATGACTAAGGCTATGGCATTAAATAAGGGAGAACAAAGAGAGGTACTATAAAAAGATCAAAGGAAGAAAAAAGTAGCTCCTGATATAGAAGACTTGGTCTGAAACACACAGGTTGGCCTGAGTGTTACTAAAAGTCCATCTGATGCTCACAGCTTAACTATGATCTGCTCATGGACACTAAGGATCTCACCAAATATCAACATCGAACAAGGCAACCCTGAGACTATGATGAAGATAAAAAAATAACCACTGTGAAACCCACAAAATACCAAATAGTTCCCTCCCTCAGCTACTATTATTTACAAATAACAGTTTATCCTCACTCTAATTGGCCTTCCTCTACATAATTCAAATTTACTGAGCTACCTAATCACAGATTTTTCCCTGCTTTCTGAAAGTACCCAATCTATAGCTCTGTCCTTGCTTCCATAGATCCTCTCCAAAATTACTAAAACTAAACCCAAGTGCAATAAGTTACTTCTAACATCCTCTTAGTGAGACATACTGCATTTCACTATGTTGCACATTGTCCCTCACTGAAACCAGTAATAGGCCCAAATTTTTAAACAATTAAGTGTACTTCAGTGGCCTTTGACTTGAGATCCCTGACACAGTGATGGGCCTAAAACAGAACAATAGAGAAGAAATTCTAGGGATATAAGAGATAGTTGGAAATTCAGTTTTGGAGTTCACATAAAAGGAAGGAGCCAATATACATAAATGTATACTCGGGAGTTACCAACTTTTTGGCCAATATTTCCCAAATAGTATATACAGTTTCAGTAGATTTAATAAATGTAACATGATATGACTTGTGCTCCAAAGAGGTTGGAGAAAATTAAACATGATTGCAAGGGTCTTTTAATTTAGAATTATCATAGGATTTACTTTATATTATAAATGTTACTTTACATTGTGAATCACACAAAATTTCTATTGTATTTCATTATAGAACCATTTTTCTAGCCAGACCGTTTACTATAAAGTTTTACACAGAATATAATTTGGAAAATGTTTCAAAAGAAAGTTGAAAAAGCAAAACTGAACTATTGGGACTTCATCAAGATAAAAACTTCTGCACAGCAAAGGAAACATTCAACAAAACTAAAAGACGACCTATGAAGTGGGAGACAATATTTGCAAACGATATATCAGACAAAGGGCTAGTATCCAAGATCTATAAAGAACTTATTAAACTCAACCCTCAAAAAACAAATAATCCAGTCAAGAAATGGGCAGAAGACATGAACAGACATTTCTCCAAAGAAGACATACAAATGGCGAACCAACATATAAAAAGATGCTCAACATCACTTGTCGTCAGGGAAATACAAATCAAAACCACGCTGAGATACCACCTTATACCAGGCAAAATGACTAAAATTAACAAGACAGGAAATAAGAGATGTTGGTAAGGATGAAGAGAAAGGGGAATCCTCTTACACTGTTGGTAGGAATGCAAACTAGTACAGCCACAATGGGAAAGAGTATGGTGGATCCTCAAGAAGTTAAAAATAGAGCTATCCTACAACCCAGCAATTATATTACTAGGTATCTACCCCAAAGATACAGATGTAGCAAAACAAAGGGGCATCTGCACCCCAATGTTCATAGCAGCAATGTCCACAATAGCCAAACTGTAGAAAAAGCTGAGATGTCCTTCAACAGATGAACCGATAAAGAAGATGTGGTGTATCTTACAATGGAATATTACTCAGCCATCAGAAAGGATGAATACTTACCATTTACATCCAGGTAGATGGAACTGGAGGGTATTATGTTAATGGAAATACGTCAGTTGGTGAAAGACAATTATCATATGGTTTCATTCACAGGTGGAACATAAGAAACAGTGCAGAAGACCATAAGGGAAGGGGCAGAAAACTGGATGAGAAGAAATCAGAGAGGGAGACAAACCATGAGAGACTGTTAACTATGGGAAACAAACTGAGGGTTGAAGGGAAGGTGAGTAGGGGATGGGGTAACTGGGTGATGGCCATTAAGGAGGGCATAGGATGTGATGACCACTGGGTTTTATACACAACTGATGAATTGTTGAACACTGTATCTGAAACTAATGATGTACTATTTGTTGGCTATTTGAATTTAAAAAAAAAAAGAAAGTTGAAACATTAAGGGTAGATGAGCTCCCTCAATAAGTAAAAATACACCAAAAGGAGAAAAAATACACCAAACTAAGAATATCTTAATTTAATATCTTAATATCTTAATCTTCTGTAAAACATAGCCACTGTTAACAGTTAATTAAAGTTATCATTAAGCAAACCATATAAGAAACAAAGGTAACAGATACTCAAAATAAAAAATACATACACTTCCTAATTTCTTTTTTTTTAACCACACCACACTATCATCTATGCTTCTGAGATTATGACTGTCTGATCTTTATGGCAGATTCCATAAAAAAGTGTGCTATTGCATATCCTTTTTGACTCCCTCCACTCAGTGATATCTCCTTAGTGGCTTGAAGTAGGTAACAGTGGAGTAACACTGTGAGTAACAGCAAATATCACAAGTCAGGGATTGACTGTTCTATTGATTGACTCTAACTTTATGACAATGAAGGAGGAAAAAATGCAGATTAGAAGTTTGCTGGGTCTACTACCATTCATTGTGGATAGCACAATGTTCTTCTGGTATTCAAAAACCATATCCGATTCCGCAAAGAAGTGCTCTGGTCATTTCTGAGCAAATGAAGTTTCAGCATTTGTCTTTGTGGTTTTCACTTTCATCTACTCATTAATGTAAATTAAAATACCAATCAATATTCATGCCAAAATTACACACATTCATCAACTGAAACCATAATACTTTTTAATTATGTTAATGTATTACAAAGGGAAAACTTATTACTAGAATATTGGTCTGTCGGGGCATCCACTGGTAACATTACTATTTGTATTTTCAGGCCTGGACCTCTGCATATTTGTGAAAAACGTCATAAAAAATTTACCTTCATATATTCATGTTCACTAGATAACATAGCCAGATTTGTCAACTTCTCTTCACTTCTAGCTCAAGAATGCCTCTAAATAATTTTATCATCTTTCTTACATATGAAGCAACATACATGCTACCACTGGAAAAAAAACCTTAAACCTTAGAAAATATATGGTGGTGATTCCCATTCACAATACATTTTAGAAACTGTAATACTATCCATGTCCTTTTTTCTCCAGGATGTATGCCAGTGGCTTCAGTCAAAAATATTTTCATTAGAATATTTTCACGTTTCAATTCATCATTTCTCTAATACTGGTTATGACTACACAATTTTTTTCTTCTGCAAAAATCAGAGAAAATGGGGGCACGTGGGTGGCAGAGTCAGTTAAGCATCAGACTCTTGGTTTCAGCTCAGGTCGTGATCTCAGTGTCCTGAGATCAAGACCCTCTTCAGGCTCTGTGCTCAGTTTAGAGTTTGCTTGGGATTCTTCTACCCTCTCCCACTGCTGCTCCCACCACTTTCTCTTTCTCTCTCTCAAATAAATAAATATTTTTAAAGTTCAGAGAAAATGGATGAATGATAACCAATTGGGCATTATTAAAATCACTGCTTTAGAACAAGCATCGATTCTTACTGAAAACCACAAAGACAATCATCTATAGTTACTATAGTTTTTTTGGGGGGGGGTATAGTGGCAATGTAATACTGGCGTCTTGTTGTTGTTTCTTTTGGCATTCTTCTTTGAAAATTTTTTTTTCTATGTGAATGTCCATTTTCTTATTTTTTTCATTGTTGATGTTACATAGTATCTTTTCCACATTTCCTACATCCCTCCCTTCAAGAAATGATTTTAAAGCTTAGAGTTTCGCTGTACAATGTTCAAGGATGATTCTAGCTATCTGCAAATTTTTTATCTGATAAACTTCATCAAAAACTTCACACCAGAAAAAAAAGATAACTACAAAAATCACATACAGCCATCATTATTTATTTTGAATAGCTGTAAATGCAGGAATATGAACTCTCACAGAGTAGCAAATCAACTCAGTTGAAAAGTGAGCTCCATGGATTCCAAACAATCACAAACTTACCACTGAAGAGGGGTCTCTGAGTCTATGTGTATCACAGGCCAATTATGTAATGAGCAGACCTCCAATTTACCTCCATATAAAATAGAATGTTTATTAATGTTAATAACGCTAATTTTGGAGCTTACATCTCTATTTTTATGACTCAGTAGTAAAACTGAGGTAATTATTTGGAACTTAAGCTGACAAAATATTCATTTGGTGAGGAGAATTTTATCACCAATTTTTTTTTTTTTTTTTTTTTTAGAATTTCTAATGCATGGTGATAACGAAAGCAGGTTAACTTTTAGTCAGGATTGCAACTGATTTTAAATTCTTTCCAGAAAAATCTCTGCCCCCTCCCTCATTTCTTGCATCCAGAGGTGGCCTCTCCCATAACCTGGCCTTTGCTTGCTACTTCCTGTGCTCTCAGGCAGTTGTTACAGACATGAGCATAGAGCAGTTCTCAACTCCAGCACTATCAGCATTTGGGCTGGATAATTTTCAGTTGAGTCAACAGTGTCCATACAGCTAAGGTCAGGTATGAAAATGTCTGGTAGGAAGCAACACTACAGAGTAAACCTATCTGGTAAGGCTTCTAGATCAGACAAACAGAAATGTGAGGAGACAAAGGAGGAAGGGGGTCACTGGCTCAGCCAACACATTCAGGTGAGTCAATCCTGGCAACAGAAAGGGGTGATATCTCATACCCTGAACACTCTAAGGTATAGCTGATTACCTGGGAGGTCACTGATGACCTTGACAAAGATAGTTTCAGTGGAGGGGTAACAGGAATTCAAAGAGCAGTGCATTGAGGAATAGGTGAAAAGTGAAGAAGCAGAGATAGCACTTTCAAAATCTCAACTACGAGTTGGGGAAAATAACAGCGCTTCCTTCTCTAACCCTAATCCTTACCAGTAAAACAGCACTGATTTCCTTCAAAGAGAAGCTAAACGAGCAGCCAAATCTAACTCCCCACACTATATACCTCATCTCTCTCGGCCCCAATGGACACGTGACCCAAAACATTTGCTACAAATCCCTTGTTCCTTGATGGTCATGATCATATTAAATATATTTTCTCTGAACAGGCTTTTACATCATTCGCTTGATCCTGTCCCAAATCTCCACCTTATTGTTTAAATATAACTGCTGTAAATTTTCCTTTAAAGGCATAAATCCTCAGATGTTTTGAGACCCACTTCTTCCCGTCTATTAAGTTCCAGAATGTTAGATTTTTGCCTTAAAAGATTTTGCTTCACTTTTTAAAAATTTTAGTAACTTAAGGGAACTATCATTTTTGGGGTGTGTCAGTGGGAAATATATTTATGAAACTTAAAAGCTTTGGCATACCTGGGGTGGCTCTATCATTAAGCATCTGCCTTCAGCTCGAGGTCATGATCCCAGGGTCCTAGGATGGAGTCCCACATCAGGCTCCCTGCTCAGTAGGGAGCCTGCTTCTCCGTCTGCCTGCAGTTCCCCCTGCTTGTATACATATTCTCTTTCTCTCCCTGTCTGACGAATAAATAAAACCTTAAAAAAAAAAAAGACATTCAAAGGCTTTTAACTTCCACATCTAACAATGTTTTTAAAAACTTCAAGAATATGTGAAAAATCCTTTATATTACTTTATGAAATAAAATGTCTTTTATTATCTTGCTGTTATATGCCAAATTTCCTTTGCTGAGAATTTTCTCCCGATCCTCTATTGCTTTTTTAAGCATCAGCCTTCTTTCAAAAAAAGAACACAAAACTTATCTCCTCTAGGAAGTCTTCTTCTTCCCTATGATATTCTTTCCACAGCACTTAATACAGTTGGCCTTGGTGTTAGAATTATTAAAGTCAGTACCCTGTAAATCCACGGTGAACATGGACAGGACAACATCTTAATCATTTATCTCCTATGAAACCACTATAATGCTTTGAAAAGTAATGTTCAAAAATGTTGATTAAAATGAATCAAAGCCATATATTGAAAATTAATATACTGGGCTTTAATAACATTTTCTGGACTTAAATTAGTATAGGCTTTGTTGCATAATCTTGAGCTGATCTTGGGTTAACTGGAGAATAACTAAAAGAAATCATATATAAGAAGGGATATATGTTTTATAAAGTGCATTCATTCATTAGTTACTGATCAATAAATAATTAGGTGACTGGGAAAGAATAGCACAGTAATCATAAATTATTAATGTAATTTATACTTTCATATCATGAAGTTGTTATAAAACTGCCACCAGTGATTTTATGTCAAGAGACTTGGATTGCCCTCTTATTACCTCTATGACCTCAGGCATATTTGTTATTCCTAAGATATGACTCCGTCTTATGTACTATGCCTATCTCACAAAGTTACTGTTAAGATCAAATGAGGTAATGGAAAATAATAGCAGTTTAAATTATTGAGAGGTAAATATTCATTAAGAACCTACACTGTGTTTTTGTTTAATCATCACAACAATCCTATGAGGTTGATTATCATTCCCATTTTTGTAAAGAAAACTTGCCACAGAGAGCTTACATAATTTACCCAAGGGTACATAGTTATTAAGAGGTAAATTAAAATTTATCAGATAGTCTGACTCCAGATCCAAACCTCTTAGCCAAAATACTACATTGCTAACTGTCAGCCCCATTCCTTCAGATTTTGTAAAACTTGGCTATATAACATTAACTATCTTTTTCAAATTTTAAATATCCAAAATCCCTAGAATGGAAATTTTTCTTTAGCTTGCCTAAAGACATAATAACAAATCTAACCAAAACTATCCACAAAAATTCAAATGAAATTTAGGCAAAAAATAATCTGTCAGAAGATTAATTTAGTAAACATCTTAGCCTAGTGACTTGCCTATTACTGTCTTCTACACAGTAACTAGATACATTCTTCAGTATGTTATATATACCTTTATATATATATATATATATATATATATATATATATATATATATATATATATATTTATATATAAATTTATTTAAGGTATAGATTCAATTCTTAAATAAATCCACTAGTAGTTCACCCAGAGGGTTGATTACTGGGTAGTAATTCACTCCAAATCAAAAATTAAAAACTGAGGGGTTAGTCTTAGGCATTAAAGAAATACAAAAATCTGATAGATTCAACGATTTTCATGCTATCATAAGCCATTTAGTTAGATTGCTTTCTTGAACCTTCCAAATTTCAACTGTAATGTGAAATTTGGAGAACAACACTGCCATCCAGGGATAAAAAACTGAAGGTGCAGAGCCGGAAAACGAAACAACACAGTGGTTCTCAGTACTGAAACACTCAGCTGTATAGCTATCTGTTGTGAGGGAATTACTAATAACTGTTAAGTACAAAAGATTACGAATGACACCACAGGCTTAAAAAAATGACAGGACTCCCCAAAGCTTCTCTTTCACCGACTCATTCAGTTAATAGAAAGGTGTAGAACTATAATCACTTTGTTAATACCAGCCCATAACTTGCCTTTTAAAAGCACTTTACTGAGGTAAGAATGATATACAAAAAGCTACACACACACACACACACACACACACACACAAGCTATACACAATTAATATGCTCAACCTAATAACTTTGGAGGTAACTATATATCAGGAAACCATAACCACAATCTAGGCCATTAGTATATCCATCACCTCCCAATTTTTTCCTGCTCTTTCCTATTGTATACTGCTTTTTTTTTTTTTCTCTCTTGAGGATAAAAACACTCAACATAAGGGGCTCCAAGGTGGCTCAGTCCTTAAGCGTCTGCCTTTGGCTCAGTTCATGAACCCAGGGTCCTGGGATCTAGCCTCATGTCGGGCTCCCTGCTGCATGGGAAGTCAGCTTCTCCCTCTCTCACTCCCCCTGCTTGTGTTCCCCTGCCCCGTTAAATAAATAAATAAAATTTTAGAAAAAAACACACTCAACATAAGAGCTATCCTCTTGGCAAATTTTTAAGTACACAGTATTGTTAACTATAAGCACTATGCTGTGCAGTAGATCTCTAGGACTTACTCAACCAAATAGCTGAAACTCCTTACCCTTTGACTAATACCTCCCCATTTGTCCCTCACTGGCAACCACCATTCTACTCCTTCCTTCTCTGAGTTTGACTGCCTTAGATTCATGTAAGTGTTTAAGGTAGTATTTGTCCTTCTGTCTCATTATTTCACTTAGTGTAAGGTCCTAATATCAATTGATATCTTCATATCTAACAATAGAAATGGCAGTCATCAGGAATGTTAGATAAAGAAAAGATTATTTTTGAGATAATTTTCTTTTCTCAAAGAAAGTGTCCTGAATTGTGGGTCCTCCCCTCAATCCAAATACTGAAGTTAAAATCCCCAATGTGGGGGCGCCTGGGTGGCTCAGTGGTTAAAGCCTCTGCCTTCGGCTCAGGTCATGATCTCAGGGTCCTGGGATCGAGTCCCACATCGGGCTCTCTGCTCAGCAGGGAGCCTGCCTCCTCCTCCTGTCTCTCTCTCTGCCTGCCTCTCTGCCTACTTGTGATCTGCCTGTCAAATAAATTTAAAAAAAAAAAAAAATCCCCAATGTGATGGTATTTGGAGATAAAGTCTTAGGGAGGTAATTAAGATGAAATGAAGTCATAAAGGTAGAGCCTGAATCCAACAGAATCATTATTTTTAAATGAAAATCAATGGACATCAGAGAGAGAGAGAGACCAGACAATTCTCTCTTTAGGTGTGTACACTGTAAAGGCCATCTGAGGACACAAGAAGGCTGTGTCTGCACACTAGGATGAGAACCTTCACCAGAAGCAAACATGATGGTACCTTGAACTTGGACTTCTACCCTTCAGAACTGTAAGAAAATAATTTCTGTTGTTTGAGCCACCCAGTATGTGGTATTTTGTTTTGGCACCCTGAGTAGCCAAATAGAGTGGGATCTGACAAACTCATGACAAACCTGAAACTGGAAAACTGGATTCCCATTCAACATGCTGGATCCTTACTTTCATTAAAAGAACACTGTAATAAGGAGGAAAGAGGTGTTACTTTTAACGATAATAAGCTTGTTGTTTCATATATCTGACACCATTTAACTGATCCAGGTTAACCCTTAAGAAGGAAAAGGTAAAGGTGGTTTGAGGCATTGCTTTCGAGAGAAAACTATAGTTTCTTTTTTTTTTTTTAAGATTTTATTTATTTATTTATTTATTTATTTGACAGACAGAGATCACAAGTAGGTAGAGAGGCAGGCAGAGAGAGGGGGAAGCAGGCTCCCTGCTGAGCAGAGAGCCTGGATGCTAATGCAGGCTCCAACCCAGGACCCTGAGATCATGACCTGAGCTGAAGGCAGAGGCTTTAACCCACTGAGCCACCCAGGCACCCCCCTGGGTTTTTGTTTAATACAAAAACATTGTTATTACTAGAGGAAATGTGAAGAGCTTAATAAGAGCAGGTTAATAGAATCATCTTTGCAAAGAATCAAGATAACAAGATATCAGGGACAATGGAAAATTACTCTTCACTTTTAAAATAAGCATCTAAGTTTGCCAAGAGCTTATATTATAAAAGAACAGTCTTTACAGAAAAAAACTTAAAGTTAAGCAATTTTATTTTAAATAATATAAAAATGATCTGCTGATGAGAAATTAACTTCTGTTGGGAGCTACAGAAAGGATTCTTTATTTTTTTTTTAAAGATTTTATTTATTTATTTAACAGAGAGAGATCACAAGTAGACGGAGAGGCAGGCAGAGAGAGAGAGAGAGGGAAGCAGGCTCCCTGCTGAGCAGAGAGCCCGATGCGGGCCTCGATCCCAGGACCCTGAGATCATGACCTGAGCCGAAGGCAGCGGCTTAACCCACTGAGCCACCCAGGCGCCCCAGAAAGGATTCTTTAAAAGGATGGATGGAACTTAACCTAGTCTTAAAAAGTAGCCATTGAGAAAGCAGAGCTGTCAGTGGGAAAGGCCAAGGAGAGAGCCTGGGCTAAGAAAAGATAGAAAACAAACACTGACCTGAGAAGACTGTGCTGGCTGGAGAAGTGAGGTATTGGATAAGAGAGGTGGTCCACAGAAAACACTACAGAGCCTTCAAGAGCCACAGACAAATTTCATATTAAGAACACATTTACTGAAGTATCATGGAATCATAACAACAACTTTCTCCCCAGTGAGAGGACACATTTTCCATAAAGCTCTATGCTTATCTTTAAGGTGCCCTTTCCCATGTATTTATGAATGGAGTGTCTACCACCTACCTGAGTTGAAGAAGCCATTACAGTCCAGAAGCTCAGCTTTAAGAAGGAGAGGTGGAAGACAATTACAATTCAGTGTATGGCTTGTTAGTGGCAAAACTACTTTTGTGCAACATTATTCAAATAGGAAGTCAACTATCAAGGCATTTGTGCCCAAATCACACATTAAACTAAAAGAATACCAACCCAAATGCAAGTATGATTTAAAGTAATTTGAGTACAGAATCATGACTTAGGAAAATGGGCTCTGGGTATGACTGATAGAGGCGCATAATGAGGCCTAGCTTAAATGTTCTTTCATCGGTCCTGAAGTTACTCATTTTATCTGTGAATCTGAATTTTGTATGTGAAGTCCAGAGAGACAATGAAACTTATTTCAAGGGTTCAGTCTCGGGTCATCTTTGGCCCTGCCTCCTACATCCTCCACTTGAGTACTCTGCCTTCGTATTTTCTTGTCTTTGCCCAGCAACTGCTGACATCTTGTTCCAAAACACGCATCCACACTGAGTCCTGGGGTGCAGGTCCCCAGTACCTGTAAGGGTCTGCAGTAGACCCACACATATCCCTGTGCTTGAGAGAACACATTAAATACCAAATAAAAATACATGGCATGTCAAGGGACACCATGGAAGAAACAAAACAAAACAAAAAACTCTTTCCTACTTTTTGAGTGAGGGGTCTTGCAATTTCACTTTGCACTGGGATCTGCAGATTTGTGTCACCCATCCCGCAGTCCTGTGGCAGTGGTTGGCATCAATTGGACAATTACTGGTGAGACATCTGGCTCCTTGCAAGTCAGTTTCCCCATCTGTAAAATAAGAATAGTTCCTAAAAATGTCCTTACTTTTCTGTGACTATTTTGGAGATAATTCATGCAGAGCTTCTGCCCCAGACTTTGATTCTTTTAACGATCAACACTACCTGGTGTTAACTATTAATTAAAAGATTACCTAATGCAGATTTACTCCCGAATGTCTCCTCTACCTCCAGGTTAATACTTCAAAACAGCTATTCCCATAGGCAGTTGCAAATGTGCTTTAAACGTTTTTGCTTTAAAGGTTCTACTTTTTCATCTTGGTTTTCCCTTATTTTTTTAAAAGATTTTATTTATTTATTTGACAGGGATCACAAGTAGGCAGAAAGGGAAGCAGGCTCCCAGACCAGCAGAGAGCCTGACGCGGGGCTGGATCCCGGGACTATGAGCTCATGACCTGAGCCAAAGGTAGAAGCTTACCCCCACTGAGCCACCCAGGAGCCCCCTTGGTTTCTCTTTAAATTTAAACATTGATTACCTAAATTTAAACCTTATTACATTGTGCAGAAAAAAATATGTTCGTGCTTCAGCTACAACGGGAGCCCAGAGACAAAAAGCTGTATCCAACAAGGACTGCTTGTTAAAAGCACAGAAATCTTCACAAACGCTAGATTAAAAATTCAGAGCAAAATTTGGTCACTCAACTCTACTTTCGTAAAAGGCCTTTCACCTCCCTACTGGCACACCTTACAGAGCCGGGCCACGTCTACAAACGAGTATAATAAAATCAGCGTCTTAAAGAACTTCTAAACTTGGCAACAGGTAACGGGCGCCCTCCTGGCCACCTGCCCACGCCCGGTTTCCGCAGGAACGCGCGGTTCCAGCCCGTAACACACCCCTCCGGAAGTTGTTCTCACTCACTTCCGTTCTCGATCTCCCTATTGCTCAAGCGTCGGCCCGAACGCGCCTCGGACGAGTTTTCCGCTGCAAAGGCTGCCGTAGAGGGGCGTGGTGACGGAGCCACGATTTCCCGGTTCACGTGCCGGCTGCCGCGGGCTCTTCTCAGACATACCATGGCTCAGCCGGGGACTCTCAACCTCAATAACCAGGTAGGCGCCGAGGCCCGGGGGAACCTGTGGGGCTGCCCTTTAGGACCGCCACAATGGCTTCTCTGGGTCTTTCTGACAAGCCCGTGGTGTCCTGAGGACGAGGGTGCGAGTGCGGCAGGGGCAGCTTCTGGGTGGGCCCGGGCCGCTTTCTCGGAACTCGGAGCCTGGCCCCAGTAACTTGGCCTCACGGTTCCCAGGTGGCTGCAGCAAAACACCTGTTTCTGGTCCTCGGGCCGCAGGAATTTTTATGTGTGGGATGTTGGGAAGATCATGTAATTTAATATTCAGTGCCCTCGTCTGTAGAACGAAGCTCTTGAGAGTAGCTTCTTTGCAAGGTTGTTGTGAGATTTAAGTTAATTGGAATATGGGAAGCGTTTGCACAGTTGCCAGACCGCTAATCCACCCTCTACGCATTTCCTGCCTTTCCTTGGTTGCGGGAGGTGAAGCGGAGGGCTTGAGAGCTTTGCTAAGGGACTGCTCGTCTTCAGTGCGATCATGTCGCTTCTAAGGATGTACGCCCGCGTTTCTTACTCCAGCTACTCTCCCATTTCTTTCTTCCATGGACGCAAAGTTTTTAGGAAGAGTTGTTTATACTTTCCCTCCCTAATTCCTCTTCTCTCCTTCTTTCTTAAATTCAGTCTGAAATCAGGTGTTTCCCCTTATCCCTGCTAACAAAAGGTCAGTGTCACTCGGGTACCATTTCTGCCTCTGTCCCTTTTCCACTTTGTGGTTCTATTTACGAAGTCATCAGACACCTGAAGACTTAAAGTAAGCTGAAAAAGCAAGAATCAAATGAGGACCTCGCAGCTACTGCAAAGGAAGTTCTTTATCTTCTTTATTCAGTGGCTTTTCAAGTGTTTGCCATGGCCAAGACATAGTGTTCATGTTGTACAGTTGTATGTAGACCTACTTTCTGTTTCCAAGCAACCTAGGCTGGGATGGGAAAGGGTAGGCAAACCCACCGATGGTACAGCATCATGCCGGGAAAAACAAGGAGTGAAGAAAGGTTGCCAAAGAAGGCAAAATGAAGTGATCGTTCTGTCTTTAAGGATCTTACACTTAATTGCAGTCAGTGATTCAGCGGAGGAATAGAAAGCATTCCAGACAGGGACTGGTATAAGGCAGGAAGAGACGGTAGGAAGAAACCCCTTGGGTGGTATAGGGCTAGATGACTCTCCATTGATGAGAACTTCTGGGATTCAGTAGAAAATGAAACTAAATGATGTTACTGCCTCAGTGCCAAGTTAATTAGTCTGAATTTCACTTGAAAGTGGAGTACAGAATATAGAGAATGGGGAAATTCTGAAGTTGTTTAACATACGTGCGTAAACACAGATTAAGTGTGTGCTACTTCCAGAAAACATTTGGTGGGCTTTTTCTCATTAGTTTGCCTAGGACGTAAAATACAGCTTCTTTGGAGTGACTCCTTGGGCATTCTTTGAAATACTAGTGAGCGTCCCATTCAATTTTGAAATTGCCATGAGAGTACTAATGAAAATCATTTAGGCCTCTTCACTTAAAGTGTTTTCTTTTTCCACTAATTCTCAGTCCTCTTTTTAAAGCAGTTAAAATTTGATCTTTAGGAATTCCTCACAAATTCACCTCAGTCTGGGTGGGTTGTCTGTACTTTGTGCTACCACTTTCTACTCTTTTGTTTTTAAAGATTTTATTTATTTATTTATTTGACAGAGAAATCACAAGTGGGGGGGGCAGGCTCTCTGCTCAGCCTGATGCAGGCCTTGATCCAAGGACCCTGAGATCATGACTAGAGCTGAAGGCAGAATCTTAACCACTGAGCCACCCAGGTGCCCCACTTTCTACTCTTGAAACATTTGTCTACCTCTTTCTCTGTTTTTACGTATCTCTCTACCAATGTATGTGCTCTATGATAATGTTTTCTGGCGACTAGATGAGCTTATCAAATTAGGAAGTGTATATATCCCATGTTAAAGTAAATCTTACACGTTCTCATATGAAGGTGGGGGGGAAAGGACAGCAAAAGTGGAAATGATGGAAGGTGTTATAATGGGAGAAAAATATCTACAAAGGGAAAAACAAATACAGATTTGTCTACATAAAAACGGCAAAACGTCCCCAAATTTAAAAAAGACAACCAGTTAGAAAAAAATGTAGAGCAAATATGACAAGTGGCAAATGTCATTACTGTAAAATAGTAATTAAGAGAAACTGCCTCTGAGAACATTGGTAAAAGAAATGAATTAACAACTTCTCCAAGGAAGAAATGTATCTGCAAAAAAGTTCACATTCACTATTTTAATGGATCCATTACTTTTTCATTATTGTCCCATCCTAGTCCAGGTTATGCTGCTCACCAGCACTACGGCGCTAGCCTTCCAACTACTGTCCTGACTCCTCTATCTCTCCAGCGTGGTGTCCACTGTGCAGCTGGAGTTCTGTCTTCAAAAGAGAAATCTAATCTCACGACTCCTTTGCTTACAGCCTTTTTGATGGTTTCCTGTTGCTTTTGGTAAAGATCAGTCTAAACAAGGCCAGTCTCGTCTCCCCCTTACAGTATACTACTGCTTCCCGCCCTCCCTCCCCCCTTTTGAGCCTCACTGGCCTTCTCCACTAGGTAGCATAGCACTGTTATACCTCCTTTGCACAAGTTCTTCCTTCTACCCAGAAACCCCTTTTTCTTTCAGTCCATTTCCTATTTCTCCTTGTTATTTTCTCAGGGAAACTGGGTTGGCTTTCATTTTACCCCTTCTATAAGCTTCTGTAACACCTTTTACTTCTTTTTAGCACTTCAAAGAGTTGCTGAGAGTGTGTGTGTGTGGATGTGAGAGATTTCGTCTTTCCTCCACCTGTCTGTAAACTTTTGCTCAGTATCATATCCTCAATACTGATGTGTTCAATGAGAAACTTGAGAAACTTCAGCCATCATTTTTATGATCCTTAATAACTTAAATTAGCTCTCCTTAACTGGGATTTAGGAATTCTGGGATCCTGTAACTACCTGATATTATGTGTAAATTGGTGTTTGTGTGTGTGCCTCTTGGGGGAAAAGAGTCCATAGGTTTCATCAGATCCTCAGACATTTATAAACCTCTGATATTACCTTTGGAATATTGGTACTCATTATCTGTGCTGATTTTTAATTACGGCTTTTTCTTTTAAATAGTTCTGTGGCCATCTATTTTATACCATATTTAATTTCCCAAAATGTCTGTTTTGAACATAAAAAACCTGCCTGCACAGGTACCTATTATTACATTATGCTAATTTTCAGTATCTTTTACCTTTAATGTTTTTATTCTTCTCGAAAAATTTCCAAGGAGAAAACCTGACATTTATAGATGACTTCCTGATTCTAAGTTCTTAAAGTAGCATTTATTCTTGAGTATATAAAATCTTACCTTTCTAATTTTGCCTTTATTTTTCTTTAAAAAAAAAAAAACAAAAAGATCATGTTTTACTTCACCTTATGATTATTTATTGCATTTTCTTATTTTGACCAGTACTTTACAAGGACTTTGAAGTGAGAATATTTAACTGACTTATAGCATGTTCCCTAGTCTCAAGCATGGGATCTTGTTTATAGGTAATAATGAGTAAATAGCATTGGGCAGATGAAACTATGGACAGCTCAACTTGAGTCACTTTATGTTCACATGATGGAGGGAAATCTCCTAACTGTACACTTTCTTCTTCTCCCTTTCCGTTAGAGCTAGAGAAAGGACGCAGAATTGGAAACAACAGCACCCTAGCATCTAGTAAATAAAGAATTTGTTAAACCAGAGCTGAATTTGCTCCAGTCATGTTGCTTTGGGCAGCAGTGAAAGGCAAGATCAGCACTGGGGAGTGAACCAGTCTAAACATGTACTTTAATTCTGTAGGAGGGCCAAGGACCTTTATATGAAACAGACATTGCTAATAGCAAATTACGAAGAAGCCCACTCGCTTTCCACTTTCTATAAGATAGTAAAGGTAGAATCTAGAGTGCCAGCGAGGGGCACCTGGGTGACTCAGTGGTTAAGCCTCTGCCTTCTGCTCAGGTCATGATCTCAGGGTCCTGGGATCCAGCCCCATATCGGGCTCTCTGCTCAGCGGGGAACCTGCTTCCCCCTCTCTCTCTGCCTGCCTCTCTGCCTACTTGCGATCTCTCTCACTCTGTCAAATAAATAAATAAAATCTTTAAAAAAAAAATTATTCTGGGAAGTTTTGCTAGGTGGCAGCATATGCTCAATAATGATTCAGTTGTAGTTAATCACCAAGCATTCTGGCATTTTTTTAAAAAGATTTTATTTATTTAGTTGACAAACAGAGACCACAAGTAGGCAGAGAGGCAGGCAGAGAGAGAGAGGGAGAAGCAGGCTTCTCGCCAAGGAGGGAGCCCAGTGTGGGGCTTGATCCCAGGACCCTGAGATCATGACCTGAGCCCAAGGCAGAGGCTTAATCCACTGAACCACCCAGGTGCCCCGCATTCTAGCATTTTTAAATTGCTGCTCATCAAAAGTAAAAATAAGTCAACAGTAAGTTATCATCCAAATGGCCAAATTAGAATCCTTCTCGATAATTACTACCACAATAATTAATAATAAGTAATTATACAATAATTAATTTTGTCAACTATGATGTAGTTCAATCATATCAAAAATAATATAACAAATGTCCTTATGATCTACTTCTTGTATTTATCAAGTGTCAATATTTTGCTATATTGTAATGCTTAATTCCACCCACCTTCTCTGTCTCAGAAGTAATTCTTACTCATTCAGTGTAATTTTCTCATCCATAAATTACAAATATATGTAATTTAGTTACATATATCAGCATTTATTATGTTATATATGCCCATAGTATTATTCTGAATATTTTAAAATGTGCATATGTTACTGTATTAATGCAGTGTTACACTACAAGTATCATTATAAAAGTTACTTTTCAGGGCACCGGGGTGGCTCAGTCCATTAAGCTTCAGACATTGACTCAGATCATGATCTTAGGGTACCGCAATTGAGCCCCACATTGTGCTCCACCTTCAGTGGGGAGTCTCCTTGTCCCTCTGCACCCCTTCTCCTCCTGCATGTGTGCATGCTCTCTCTCTCTCTCTCTCAAGTAAGTAAATAAATGAAAGCTTTAAAAAAAATCCTTAAAAGTTACTTTTCACCACACAATTTTAGGGTTTACTCACGATAATACATGCATATCTCCTGCATTGATTCTAGAATACCACATTGCTTGTGCTTTATTTATATGCATTATTGTATCTCTTATGCAGTGTTTTATAGGAACTCCGCAGTGAACAGTTTTATGCATAGTCCTTCCCTGTTGCTGGAGGTGTAGCTTCTGGGTGGATTCCTAGAAGTAGGAATTTTGTTAGATGTTGCCAGAGTTTCCCAGAAGGAGTATACCAATTTGTATTTCTATCAGCAGTATGTGAAGAGTGCCTGTTTTGTAACAGCCTCATGGACAGAATGTTGTCTTTTTTTTTTTTTTAATTCAATCGTATTGATGAGTAATAAGCAACTAGAAGTTTTAATGTACTCTAAGAAACTTAGGTACACTCAGATTTTTTTTTAGCACTCTAAGCTCTCTCAAAACAATATTAGGTCTTGGAAGATTTGTTTTCTGACAACTATGGGTTTTTGTTAGAAATTAATTTAAATGCATGGCAGAGCCAGTGAATTACCAAAAGTGGCTGTCTAGTTGACTGGCTCTTTGATAGTTAACTGTCAGTTCAAAGTAGTATTTACTTTTGTCATTGGACCATAGTTTGCTCTCAGCTTTATAGATCAGAAACTTGCCATCCTTGTCACCCCCAAAACATAGCTCATTCTTTCAAAGTCAAATTCATATTAACCATAGCTTATAAGAGACTATAAAAATGAGGAAGCTAGTTTATTAAATATATCTAATGCAACACAGTAATGCTCACATTGTAGAATATTCTTTTACTGAATACTGATCTACCTTGACTACTTGAAATGTAGAACCCTAGAAAGGGTTAGTATATTGTCGGGCTGTGATACATTTGTCCTCATAATTGAGTTACTCCAGTACAAACTGGATTTCTCATCTCTGAACTGCGGAACACTTCTTACTCAAAAGGCTTGAATCAGACACTGCCAGCTTTTGCTCTTTGTGACTCCCATTCCTGTGTTTATGTTGACCCTTCCCCAGATGCCCACATGGTCTTTTCCCAAGCAGATATATTAGCTTTTCACTTAATTTAGTTATGATCATATTTTTGTACTGTCTACCCAAGAGGTGATCCAGGTTACATTCCTGGGTTGAGATTTTACCCTTACAGAGGGCATCTGCTTGTGTAGGTTCTCAGTGACCCCTCATTTTCAGCACATGTGTTGTGTGTCTGTGTGTCCGTGTGTGTGTGTGTGTGTGTCTTTTTCTTCTGCTCTTACAGATTAAATGCATTATTTACTACTTGGAAGCCCTCAGCTTGGGTTTGGCAGTCTTACTGATGACTAGAGATTTGTCCTTCATTTTCTTTCTTCAAACTCTTCCCTTTTACTTTTTCATTTTCTTTGTCAGCACATTTCATTCCATTATTATACCTCTGTTTTCTCCTTGCTGTCTTTCTCTTTCCCTCCTTTCTTCCTTCCCTCCTTCCTCCCTGCTTCCCAGACAGTATCCTACCCTTTTTACATTTCTAACAATGGTAGTTCTCTTTGCTTTTGGTTGGGAAACCAAAGCACATTGCCCTGAAGTAGTACATTGGCCTTCTGACAGTATTGAATGTTTTAGGCCTGTTTGTTGACTTGTGGGTTTTCTGTCAACCAACTTCCTAATTCCTAAGTGCAAATGAATTTTGAATCCTAACTGAGAGGCTCTTGACACCTGTTTGTCAGTTTTGCAAAAATAAAATTAAATGCTTGAAGAAAGGTAAGTGCTTGGGGTGAGCAGTTGTGAGAAAAGTCAAATATTCCATTGTTACATAAAATGAATGTACTTATTTTTCTAATATATTAAACTTAATCAAATTTTCCTACTGCCTGCACACAAATACTGGAAAAGTCAAAAAGTTGAAAAGGATTTTTTTGGTTTTGGCATGGAACTACATACATAAAGCTTTCCCTTTTCTTTTAGAATTCCCTTATGCAGGGGCGCCTGGGTGGCTCAGTGGGTTAAGCCGCTGCCTTCGGCTCAGGTCATGATCTCAGGGTCCTGGATCGAGTCCCACATCGGGCTCTCTGCTCAGCAAGAAGCCTGCTTCCCTCTCTCTCTCTGCCTGCCTCTCTGCCTACTTGTAATCTCTATCAGATAAATAAATAAAATCTTTAAAAAAAAAAAAAAAGAATTCCCTTATGCAGTAATGACAAACATAGTACTTCTTAAATTGGAATTTTAAAATTGGAGTTTAGCTTTCCCATGATTGGAATGTAACTGAGGAACAACTCTACTAACTGCAGTTTATTAGTTCAGTTCAGTTGACAGCAGTTAACAAATATCATATCATCATCTTATGTACCTGTGGGCTACAGCAATTAGAAACAGTTGCTAATATATTTTAGTGCATACTATATAACTCACTATTAATTTATCTCATGAGTGACCTTCAAGAACAATGTGTTATAAATCCCCATTTTGCAACATATGAAATGTAGCAATTTTGGCATGTGGGTGGCTCAGTCAGTTAAGGTCTGCCATCGGCTCAGGTCATGATCTTGGTGTCCTAGGATTGAGCTCTATGTCTGGCTCCCTGCTCAGCAGAGATCCTGCTTCTCCCCCTGCTTGTGTGCTCGCTCGCTCTCGCTCTCTCTCTGTCAAATAAATAAATTTTTTAAAATGTTACATTTTTTTTTCAGTTAAAATCTAATCTGAATGGCTTTTTATTATGCAAGTATGAATTTTTTTTTCTAAACCGAACTTCAAAATAAATTCCAAACAGGTTAGTATATCTGGTAGGAAGAAACCTGATCACTCTGCACTTTGTTAATATATTAGACATTTGAAAAAGTGAATGAACAAGTGAGTATTACAATCTTTCTGGTCATTTATTTAACAAGTGCTTATTGAAAACTCATACTGTACCATCACTATGTTAGGTATTACGATGTAATGTTTAGTAAAACCAGACACTTGACCTTCATGGAATTTATAACCTGCTGGGAAGAAGACATATCAGATTGTATTCAGATAACAAATAAAGTATTTAACTTAAAATAATTGTCATGACAAGTTCTAGAAGTACTCCTAAGTACTTATAAAGGGGAATTTTTAACACTCTCTGAAGACAGAAAAGATTTCACTGAGAAATGGCAATTGATCCAAAATCAGAAGGATGAGATGAAAGAGTGGTAAAGAGCATTCCTACCAGAGAGAACAGCAAGTGTAAAGACTTGGTGGTAGGTAGAAGCATGGTGGAGATAAAGTAGGCCCATGTGGCCATCCTAAGACAAACTGCAAACAAAGAGAATTAAGTAAAGGTCTATCATCAGATCTGTGTATTAAAAAATGTATTCTAGGGTGCCTTGTGGTTCAGTTACCAAAAGCGTCTGCTTTTGGCGCAGCTCATAATCCTGAAGTACTGGGATTGAGTCCTGAATTGGACTCCGTGCCTACTGGTGACTCTGCTTCGCTCTCTCCCTCTGGTGCGTGTGTGCACACTCACTCTCTTTCTCTCTCTTTCTGTCAAATAAATAAAATCTTAGAAAAAAAGTATTCTGAGTTGTGAATAACTGGTTGGAGAGGGGCAGGAATGGATGTAGACAAACCAGTTACCAGTAACTCACCCAAGAGAACGAGAAGGTCAAGATATGGGGAAAAGTGGTACAGTTTGGGATATAATTGGAGATAAAATTGACACAACTTGGTAACAGATTGATTGTGAGGGATTTAGAAAAGAAAGCTACTTAAAATGAGCCCTAGGTTTATCATTGAACAAAAGGATTGTTCTTTTCCCTGAAATATAAAACAACAAAAAAGCAATCCATTTGGGAATGAAGAACATGGGTTCAAGTGTGTGTTGTAGATGATTTTAAGCCTGCTGAACAGGAAATACCAAGTAGACAGTTGTACATTTAGGTCTGGAGCTAAAAGAGAGTCTTAGCTGAAGGCAAGAAATTACCGAGTCATCTTGTTTAGGTGGGAAATGACAGTGTACACAGGTAAGACCATTTAGGTCTAAAAAGTATGTTGTGAAAAGAAGAGTTGGCTCAGGACTGCCATTTGAACTTAAAACTGGTTGGGATGGAGGAGTCTTCAAAGAAGAGCAAGGTCGAGTGACGAGAGAGGATGGAGGGAATCCTGGAGAGAATTCTAAGTGTCCCTTCGAAGGAGAAAGTGGTCAACAGTGTCAGATGCTGCCGAGATTGCAAGTAAAGTGAAGCCTGAAAAATTCCTGTTGGATTTGAGGGACTTTTAGAAATCATTGATGTTTCTTGTAATAGCTTAGGGTGGACTGATGAGAATGGAAATCCAACGGGATTATATGGTAAGTAGAAATGGAGTTAGGGACTTTGAGCCTCTCTGAAAGCTTGGCTCTGAGGCAGTTGTAGAGAGAGGGTACTCCTAGTGATCTTCATAATGAGAATGTTTTGTCTTGTCTCTAGTGAAAATGAGTCAAGCACAATTAAAAATCAATAGAAACAACCATGTAAGAGATCAGCAGTGCAAGAGTAAAGGGGTAGTGTGTAGTACGGGTTCTAAGAAAGCAGAAAAAATGAGATCCAAAATACAACCGGAAGATGAATGTCACGTATTGGGTAGGAGAATAGGTTAATAGAGGAAAGTAGGTGATACAAGTAAATTTGCCTTCATTGTAGTGGAAAGATGATGGTTCCCCTTTGATGTTCATTTTCTCCATAAAATTGGGAAAGAGAATAGAGGAAGGTCAGGTGTTTTAGAAGGCAGGCACAGGTTTAAAATAGTCATTGTAGAAGGGATTGAACAAAAAAATAAAATAGGTTTCCTAAGAGTGTATAGGAGCCCATTTCGTGTTAGTTACAATGAATTTAATGTAGATAGAATGTCTCAAGTATTTCCCAGCCCTTGCAGGGGCTGTGATAAAGAACTCAGGATGAGGGGTCCTGGGTGGCTCAGTTGGTTGGGTGGCTGATTCTTGGTTGTAGCTCAGGTCATGATGTCAGGATCCTGGGATTGAGCCCCTCATCTGGCTCTGTGCTTAGCACAGAGTGTGCTTGAGGATCCTCTCTCTCCTCCTCCTGCCCCTCCCCCTGCTGGCTTTCTCCCTAAAATAAATAAATGAATCTTGGCGGGGGGGGGGGGGGGGACGACAGACAAACAAAAAAACCTCAGGATGATTATTTCATCCAGGATTAGCTAGAGTAATTGCTAACAGGAAGGATAGGACAGTTTAAGGTATTAGCAAGTATTGATCATGTACATAAACTGAGTAAAAGGAAAATTGAAAAGAACAGGACCAATCATTTGAGAGAAAGTATAGGGGTCAGTGAACTATTGGTCCCAGTGAAGTCAAAGATGTTGGTAGTGAGTTAAGTTGAACAAGGAAATAGGCATTTTGATCTCAATGTAGACTATTCAGATTAATGGTTATAAAAATGGATCCCGGGGGAGGAGTCAAGATGGCGGAGAAGTAGCAGGCTGAGACTACTTCGGGTAGCGGGAGATCAGCTAAATAGCTTATCTAAAGATTGCAAACACCTGCAAATCCAACGGGAGATTGAAGAGAAGAAGAACAGCAATTCCAGAAACAGAAAATCAACCACTTTCTGCAAGGTAGGACTGGCGGAGAAGTGAATCCAAAGCGACGGGAAGATCGACCGCGGGGGGAGGGGCCGGCTCCCGGCGAGCGGCGGAGCAACGGAGCAAAATCAGGACTTTTAAAAGTCTGTTCCGCTGAGGGACATAGCTCCAGAGGCTTAACTGGGGTGAAGCCCAGGCCGGGTAAGCGCGGCCTCAGGTCCCGCAGGGTCGCAGAAGGATCGGGGGTGTCTCAGTGTCGCAGAGCTTACCGGTATTAGAACGGGGAAGCCGGCTGCAGAGACAGAGCCGAGGAGTGACTCTCAGCTCAGGGTTGCCTTGAACCGGTCGCAGGCTCGGTCAGCTCGGAGCGCAGCCGGAGGCCAGGCTGACGGGAGTCATTTGGCGCTGTTCTCTGAGGGCGCACTGAGGAGTGGGGCCCCGGGCTCTCGGCTCCTCCGGGCCGGAGACCGGGAGGCCGCCATCTTTATTCCCGTCCTCCGGACTCTACGGAAAGTGCTCAGGGAACAAAAGCTCCCGAAAGCAAACCCAGCAAACCCGAGCGGATTACTCATTGCGGCCCCGGGTAAGGGCGGTGCAACTCCGCCTGGGGCAAAGATGCTTGAGAATCACTACAACAGGCCCCTCCCCCAGAAGATCAACGGGAAACCCAGCCAGGACCAAGTTCACCTACCAAGGAGAACGGCGGAATTCCAGAGGAGAAGAGAGCAAAGCACAGAACTCATGGCTTTCTCCCCATGATTTTTTAGACTTACAGTTAATTTAATTTTTTTTTCTTTTTCAATTTTTTTTTCTTTTTCTCTTCTTCTGCTAAATTTTTTTTAACTTTTACCGTTTTCTTTTTTTTAACATTTTTTAAATAGTTTATCTATTATATATATATTTTTTCTTCTTTTTATATTTTTTCTTTATCGACTTTCTTTTTTTTAATAGTTTTTTTTTTTCTTTCTTTCTGAACCCCTTTTTATCCCCTTTCTCCCCCCTCACAATTCAGGATCTCTTCTGATTTGGCTAAAGCATATTTTCCTGGGGTTGTTGCCACCCTTTTAGTATTTTACTTGCTCCTTCATAAACTCTTATCTGGACAAAATGACAAGGCGGAAAAATTCACAACAAAAAAAAGAACAAGAGGCAATACCAAAGGCTAGGGACCTAATCAATACAGACATTGGTAATATGTCAGATATAGAGTTCAGAATGACGATTCTCAAGGTTCTAGCCGGGCTTGAAAAAGGCATGGAAGATATTAAAGCAACCCTCTCAGGAGATATAAAAGCCCTTTCTGGAGAAATAAAAGAACTAAAATCTAACCAAGTTGAAATCAAAAAAGCTATTAATGAGGTGCAATCAAAAATGGAGGCTCTCACTGCTAGGATAAATGAGGCAGAAGAAAGAATTAGCGATATAGAAGACCAAATGACAGAGAATAAAGAAGCTGAGCAAAAGAGGGACAAACAGCTACTGGACCACGAGGGGAGAATTCGAGAGATAAGTGACACCATAAGACGAAACAACATTAGAATAATTGGGATTCCAGAAGAAGAGGAAACAGAGAGGGGAGCAGAAGGTATATTGGAGAGAATTATTGGAGAGAATTTCCCCAATATGGCAAAGGGAACAAGCATCAAAATCCAGGAGGTTCAGAGAACCCCCCTCAAAATCAATAAGAATAGGTCTACACCCCGTCACCTAATAGTAAAATTGACAAGTCTTAGTGACAAAGAAAAGATCCTGAAAGCAGCCCGGGAAAAGAAGTCTGTAACGTACAATGGTAAAAATATTAGATTGGCAGCAGACTTATCCACAGAGACCTGGCAGGCCAGAAAGAGCTGGCATGATATATTCAGAGTACTAAATGAGAAAAACATGCAGCCAAGAATACTATATCCAGCTAGGCTATCATTGAAAATAGACGGAGAGATTAAAAGCTTCCAGGACAAACAAAAACTGAAAGAATTTGCAAATACCAAACCAGCTCTACAGGAAATATTGAAAGGGGTCCTCTAAGCAAAGAGAGACCCTCAAAGTAGTAGATCAGAAAGAAACAGAGACAATATACAATAACAGTCACCTTACAGGCAATACAATGGCACTAAATTCATATCTCTCAATACTTACCCTGAATGTTAATGGGCTAAATGCCCCAATCAAAAGACACAGGGTATCAGAATGGATAAAAAAACAAAAACCATCTATATGTTGCCTACAAGAAACTCATATTACACCCGAAGACACCTCCAGGTTTAAAGTGAGGGGGTGGAAAAGAATTTACCATGCTAATGGACATCAGAAGAAAGCAGGAGTGGCAATCCTTATATCAGATCAATTAGATTTTAAGCCAAAGATTATAATAAGAGATGAGGAAGGACACTATATCATACTCAAAGGAACTGTCCAACAAGAAGATCTAACAATTTTAAATATCTATGCCCCTAACGTGGGAGCAGCCAACTATATAAACCAATTAATAACAAAATCAAAGAAACACATCGACAAGAATACAATAATAGTAGGGGATTTTAACACTCCCCTCACTGAAATGGACAGATCATCCAAGCAAAAGATCAACAAGGAAATCAAGGCCTTAAATGACACACTGGACCAGATGGACATCACAGATGTATTCAGAACATTTCATCCCAAAGCAACAGAATACACATTCTTCTCTAATGCACATGGAACATTCTCCAGAATAGATCACATTCTTGGTCCTAAATCAAGTCTCAACTGGTATCAAAAGATTGGGATCATTCCCTGCATATTTTCAGACCACAATGCTCTAAAGCTAGAACTCAATAACAAGAGGAAATTTGGAAAGAACCCAAATACATGGAGACTAAACAGCATCCTTCTAAAGAATGAATGGGTCAACCAGGAAATCAAAGAAGAATTGAAAAAATTTATGGAAACAAATGATAATGAAAACACAACAGTTCAGAATCTGTGGGACACAACAAAGGCAGTCCTGAGAGGAAAATATATAGCAGTACAAGCCTTTCTCAAGAAACAAGAAAGGTCTCAGGTACACAACCTAACCCTACACCTAAAGGAGCTGGAGAAAGAGCAAGAAAGAAACCCTAAACCCAGAAGGAGAAGAGAAATCATAAAGATCAGAGCAGAAATCAATGAAATAGAAACCAAAAAAACAATAGAACAAATCAACGAAACGAGGAGCTGGTTCTTTGAAAGAATTAATAAGATTGACAAACCCCTGGCCAGACTTATCAAAAAGAAAAGAGAGAGGACCCAAATAAATAAAATCATGAATGAAAGAGGAGAGATCACAACGAACACCAAAGAAATACAGACAATTATAAGAACATACTATGAGCAACTCTACGCCAACAAATTTGACAATCTGGAAGAAATGGATGCATTCCTAGAGACATATAAACTACCACAACTGAACCAGGAAGAAATAGAAAGCCTGAACAGACCCATAACCAGTAAGGAGATTGAAACAGTCATCAAAAATCTCCAAACAAACAAAAGCCCAGGGCGAGACGGCTTCCCGGGGAATTCTACCAAACATTTAAAGAAGAACTAATTCCTATTCTCCTGAAACTGTTCCAAAAAATAGCAATAGAAGGAAAACTTCCAAACTCATTTTATGAGGCCAGCATCACCTTGATCCCAAAACCAGACAAGGATCCCAACAAAAAAGAGAACTACAGACCAATATCCTTGATGAACACAGATGCAAAAATTCTCGCCAAAATACTAGCCAATAGGATTCAACAGTACGTTAAAAGGATTATTCACCACGACCAAGTGGGATTTATTCCAGGGCTGCAAGGCTGGTTCAACATCCGCAAATCAATCAATGTGATACAACACATTAATAAAAGAAAGAACAAGAACCATATGATACTCTCCATAGATGCTGAAAAAGCATTTGACAAAGTACAGCATCCCTTCCTGATCAAAACTCTTCAAAGTGTAGGGATAGACGGCACATACCTCAATATTATCAAAGCCATCTATGAAAAACCCACCGCAAATATCATTCTCAATGGAGAAAAACTGAAAGCTTTTCCGCTAAGGTCAGGAACACGGCAGGGATGTCCGTTATCACCACTGCTATTCAACATAGTACTAGAAGTCCTAGCCTCAGCAATCAGACAACAAAAGGAAATTAAAGGCATCCAAATCGGCAAAGAAGAAGTCAAACTATCACTCTTCGCAGATGACATGATACTCTATGTGGAAAACCCAAAAGACTCCACTCCAAAACTGCTAGAACTTGTACAGGAATTCAGTAAAGTGTCAGGATATAAAATCAATGCACAGAAATCAGTTGCATTTCTCTACACCAACAACAAGACAGAAGAAAGAGAAATTAAGGAGTCCATCCCATTTACAATTGCACCCTAAACTATAAGATACCTAGGAATAAACCTAACCAAAGAGACTAAGAATCTATACACAGAAAACTATAAAGTACTCATGAAAGAAATTGAGGAAGACACAAGGAAATGGAAAAATGTTCCATGCTCCTGGATTGGAAGAATAAATATTGTGAAAATGTCTATGCTACCTAAAGCAATCTACACATTTAATGCAATTCCTATCAAAGTACCATCCATTTTTTTCAAAGAAATGGAACAAATAATCCTAAAATTTATATGGAACCAGAAAAGACCTCGAATAGCCAAAGGAATATTGAAAAAGAAAGCCAAAGTAGGTGGCATCACAATTCCGGACTTCAAGCTCTATTACAAAGCTGTCCTCATCAAGACAGCATGGTACTGGCACAAAAACAGACACATAGATCAATGGAACAGAATAGAGAGCCCAGAAATGGACCCTCAACTCTATGGTCAACTCATCTTCGACAAAGCAGGAAAGAATGTCCAATGGAACAAAGACAGCCTCTTCAATAAATGGTGTTGGGAAAATTGGACAGCCACATGCAGAAAAATGAAATTGGATCATTTCCTTACACCACACACGAAAATAGACTCAAAATGGATGAAGGATCTCAATGTGAGAAAGGAATCCATCAAAATCCTCGAGGAGAACACAGGCAGCAACCTCTTCGACGTCAGCCGCAGCAACATCTTCCTAGGAACATCACCAAAGGCAAGGGAAGCAAGGGCAAAAATGAACTTTTGGGATTTTATCAAGATCAAAAGCTTTTGCACAGCAAAGGAAACAGTGAACAAAACCAAAAGACAACTGACAGAATGGGAGAAGATATTTGCAAATGACATATCAGATAAAGGGCTAGTGTCCAAAATCTATAAAGAACTTAGCAAACTCAACACCCAAAGAACAAAAAATCCAATCAAGAAATGGGCAGAGGACATGAACAGACATTTCTGCAAAGAAGACATCCAGATGGCCAACAGACACATGAAAAAGTGCTCCATATCACTCGGCATCAGGGAAATACAAATCAAAACCACCATGAGATATCACCTCACACCCGTCAGAATGGCTAAAATTAACAAGTCAGGAAATGACAGATGCTGGCGAGGATGCGGAGAAAGGGGAACCCTCCTACACTGTTGGTGGGAATGCAAGCTGGTGCAACCACTCTGGAAAACAGCATGGAGGTTCCTCAAAATGTTGAAAATAGAACTACCCTATGACCCTGCAATTGCACTGCTGGGTATTTACCCTAAAGATACAAACATAGTGATCCGAAGGGGCACATGTACCCGAATGTTTATAGCAGCAATGTCTACAATAGCCAAACTATGGAAAGAACCTAGATGTCCATCTACAGACGAATGGATAAAGAAGATGTGGTATATATACACAATGGAATACTATGCAGCCATCAAAAGAAATGAAATCTTGCCATTTGCGACGACGTGGATGGAACTAGAGGGTATCATGCTTAGCGAAATAAGTCAATCGGAGAAAGACAACTATCATATGATCTTCCTGATATGAGGGAGAGGAGATGCAACATGGGGGGTCGAGGGGGTAGGAGAGGAGTAAATGAAACAAGATGGGATTGGGAGGGAGACAAACCATAAGTGACTCTTAACCTCACAAAACAAACTGAGGGTTGATGGGGGGAGGGGGTTGGGAGAGGGGGTGCGGTTATGGATATTGGGGAGGGTATGTGCTATGGTGAGTGTTGTGAAGTGTGTAAACCTGGCGATTCGCAGACCTGTACCCCTGGGGATAAAAATATATGTTTATAAATCTGTAAAAAAAAAAAAAAAAAAAAGAAAGAAAGGATGAATCCCCAAGTTTTGTAGCAACATGGACGGGACTGGAAGAGATTATGCTGAGTGAAATAAGTCAAGCAGAGAGAGTCAATTATCATATGGTTTCACTTATTTGTGGAGCATAACAAATAGCATGGAGGACAAGGGGAGATGGAGAGGAGAAGGGAGTTGAGGGAAATTGGAAGGGGAGGTGAACCATGAGAGACTATGGACTCTGAAAAACGATCTGAGAATTTTGAAGGGGTGGGGGGTGGGAGGTTGGGGGCACCAGGTGGTGGGTATTGTAGAGGGCACGGATTGCATGGAGCACTGGGTGTGGTGCAAAAATAATGAATACTGTTATGCTGAAAAAAATTAAAAAATTAAAAAAAAAATGGATCCCTTATGAGTGATAACAAGGACTACAGTGTTACCTTGGACGGGGGTACTGAGACCGAATAGATAAGGTCATGAAGACAGGAAGTCAACAATTGAGGGTATGATAATGGATAGGTTTTATTACATGGACATCTACGTCACCCAGAATGGTGGGGAAAGTTAGGTCGGAGATAAATTGTAAACTGATTGACAGTATCTTCACTGAATAAGGGGGTGAAATAGACTGAGGCTAAGAGACAGGGTTATAGCCAAATGCAAGAGCCTTGAAGAAACAGGATGATGTTGCTATTTTGGCAAGGAGAATTTGAGGGATCATATGTGCCAGATACTCTAGCAATGCTCAGAAAAAATGATTTCGGTACCACAAGGTCCCGTCCTCTAGGAGTGCCCAGACTATAAAAGAAGTTCGCTACGTGAGCAGTCAGGGAGACTACAGTAAGATAGATGCTGCCTATAAAGTATAGTGGGAGCGTGAAGGTTGGAAGAGTTCTCTCCATCTGACGAAGTCATTGGAAGACTTCTCAGGAATATCTTATCTGAATTTTATATGGTCCTTAAAGTGGAGAAAGGGAAGAAGAACATTCTAGGAGGAAGGATAAGATATTTGACTAGTAATAACAACAGACAAAATATAAACTCAAAATGATAGCATCCTGATGTACTAAGTACTGTTGTAACATGTAGTTCTTCATCATTCGAATATTTCCATTTTTTGGACAGTCTTTCTGGGGTTTTTTGTCTCAGAGTTCAGCAGTGTTGTCTAACGGGATGATTTAAAGCATCTGTCAGTGCGCATGCATGTATGCATGCACCCTGGTGTTTTTCACATCTCTTTTAAAGTTAGGCTTGAAATTTATTACTAGAAACAAATGGAAGGGTTTCTGTATAAATAAATAAAATATTATCACTTTCACACATTTGCTTTTGGTAACATAAACATTCAGTAAATTCCTGCCATTATGGGTAAAGCTCTGTTTTAAATTGCAAGGGTGCAAAGATGAATGTGATGCTCTCTGAGAGGTGTTAACTAAATTTTGGTAACTGTGCAATGTTATGTTATGTGCAATGTATACCTGTATGAAATCATCACATTGTACATCTTAAATTTATTCAATGTTTCATGTCAATTATATCTCAATAAAGGATGGAAGAGAAACATAGTAGAACCATACACATCCTGGCTGTGCCCACTCTTTGCTTATCCCTTTCCTGCCTTTAATCTTCTACAAACTTAGATTCTGAAAACCTAGGACCAGTTTAAGTGTTGCCCAATGAGTTCACTCTAAAAGCATTGGAATACTGTGTAGGTGCTACTGAGAATGTCACAGAGGAAATGAGGCAGAAATACATATATGAACCTAAATACCGTATGAGACATTTTAGCTTTCCCTAAGTCCTTTTTTTCCTCTGCCATTCCCAGGCATTTCCTTCTCCTTGTGCCATTTCTACACTCTGTCCAGCAACCTGGCCTTTTGCCATTCTTTCCAGAATACCTTTCCTACTGCCTTCTTTGTTACCTATCTCTGACCCAGTTCTTGTCTTTCAAATGCATAACCACACAGAATCCCTTTTTCTTTCTCTCTTCATTTTGACTTTGAAAATGTATTGGCTTAGGTCTTTTGTGTGTGTGCATACTTAAATTGCACGCACTGTAATTGAAGAATATTGAAGAATATCCATTCTAAGAAATTACCAGCCTTTAAAAAGAAAACCCTGAATATGCTATATTCGGTTTAGTTTTTTTCAAAATAGAAATGGAACAAATTGAAGGAAAAAAGTGTCTCAGATGTTTGGAGAGAGCCTGTGTAATCATATTAGCTATAAAAGAGAAATTAGCAGCAGATATTGTGAAATAAGGAAGCTTGTATTTCCTTTGTCAATACATCCTGAAAGAAATTCTTTTCCAGGTAGCATATTGCTCCAAAGAAGAGCTTCAAAAATCATGCTTAAACATTAAGACTAATTACCAAAAGCAGCATAGCCACATAATCCCTCTACATTTTTAACAGTAGGGTAGATAATTTACAAAAAACACACACCTGATACCCAGATGCAAAGCACAAGACGTGTTCATGCTCCATAAAAGCATCTCCTTTGAACCCTACTGTATTTTTTCAGTTCACTATGTTTTCTTTCTCTATCGTCCCCACTTATTTTTGAACAGTTTCTACAATTCTTCGCATTTTTCTCTTATAGACCAGCTGACAAGATTCACTGTGCTGTCCTGTTCCTGGCTTCATTCTGTTCCTGGGTCTGCCAGGTTATCTGTGGCAACACTATTAATCTAACAACCACAGAGCCTTTTCACTGTGTGATGCATCTTCCCTTGGGCAGAACCGAGAGGGAAGCCTGCCTGAGCTATCACTTGTGTATGATATTTGTCCATTTTAGTTCTGCTACCTCAAAAAATAGATTTAAATCGAGGTTATTTTTGCTTTGTGTTTAAATATTTATTTACTTTTATCCAAGTATACAAGTATCTTTTTAAGAAAACTGTTATTGCTAGCAGCAATGGCATACGTAAAACTCTAGCCATCTGTTACTCCTTTAACTGAAATATCCCAAGATTTTTTTTTTTAAAGATTTTTTATTTATTTATTTGACAGAGAGAGAGATCACAAGCAGGCAGAGAGGCAGGCAGAGAGAGAGGAGGAAGCAGGCTCCCTGCTGAGCAGAGAGCCCGATGCGGGACTCGATCCCAGGACTCCGAGATCATGACCTGAGCCGAAGGCAGCGGCTTAACCCACTGAGCCACCCAGGCGCCCCCTGAAATATCCCAAGATTAAAGACGCTGCAGGAATTTACAGGAGTAGAGGAAAGAACCTGCTGCGAACCCAATGAGTTGTGTGAGCATTTACCTAAGGACAGCAGTCATTTCTGTGCAGATGCTAGGACACTGGTGAGGAAGAGAACATTTGCCAGATCCTGAAAGTGAAATCAAATTCAAGCAGCTTTTCAAGAAATATGGATATTTACATTGGACCTCGCGTGACTTTTCACTCTTTCATGTATGAGCTGTGTGTCTGTATGTGGCTTTGTTCATGGAGTTCTTTCCATTTGCTGTACGTCATTGTAAATTGACCCCATTCATTTCGTAAAATTTCATATAAATATATTGCTGGAAATTTCGTCTTCTCTCCCAAAGCAGGTGTCTATCATTTATCTTACCAACTGTTTTTAAGCAACGGGCTCCTGCCAAGACTCTATAAATACACGAACAGAAACTTACTGTCGTGGGGCACCAGGCTGGGGAGTGCTCTCCTGACCTTCTGTACTTTGGAGGTGCTGCCGTTACACAATGGGGTAGTACCAGCTTCTGGTTTTCATCACAACATTTTAAAGGGAAAAAAAAGGTATCATTTATGAGGTAGATACGAAAATCTGGACATCCACTAATGGTCCAAACCATAAAATGTTTGTGTTCCACCAAGGAACTCGTGATTAGGCAAATTTCCAAAGCGACATTTGTTATTCATCTTGTCACTTAATTCCAAGCCACGTTATTATCTCTCAAATGAGTGATGATGAAAAAGCAACCAAATGTCTTTTTTCATTGTATTCATTAATAGTTGAATTCTACTCAAGCTGATTTGAATTAGTTTCTTCCCCGAATTCAGTTTGGTTGAAATATCTAGGATTGATATTGTTGAACATCTATAGTATTTGTTTGATCACCACACTTTTGAAATTTTCTCTGGCAGACATGGGTGTTGGTGTCCTGAAATTCCTAGCATAAGTAATTTCAACTGTCTTAGGAAATGTCTGTCAGTTTGTGGGGCAGACATTATTTCCACAAGTGTCTTAGAAAGGCTGTGATCCCTGTGACTGAGGTATCGTATCTCTAGCATATGAACCTCTTCTGATTTTAAAGGAGAGGAGCATTTTTATGACTTTATTTTTATAGAATGTTTAATTATAGATGCATGGAGTTCCTACAGCACACTTTTTCATAGAGAATAGTAGGAAGTTTTTAGTCTGCCTTTAACTTCCTAAGAAATTGCCAATATCACAATTACAGTATAATCACCCTGCAATTATCACAAGTACTCCTTTAAATACTATTTGTAGAATTAAAATTGTTTTTATGAGCAATACATAACATTAATATCTCATTTTAGAAATCTGTATTGAATAAAGCCCCTTTGCCAATACTTGGTTTCACTCATAGGAATTCTCTTCTGAAGAAATCAGTATTTAAATTAATTTATTCTTCCTGCATTTACAGTTATAGGAGAAAATTCATCAAAATGAGCCACCCCTAATGATAGTCATTTAAGTAAAAATAAGACTAAGTGCTGATTTTTGCTTTCTCCTTTGTTACGTCTGTTACTGGCTTTATATCCTGAATTCTCTTTTGGTAATAAATAGTGTTGATGGTTAAGAAATATTCTTCAGTTAAAATATGACCTGTGAACCATACAAAGCACACGTATTTTGTTTCTTTTACTGAATAGATTTTGACTGAAAAATAGCCTAAGAAAAACAGGCCTGCCATTCATGTTTGTAAGACCTGCTACAATAATAGAAATGTGGACCCACATTTAAAAGTTTAAAGATTTAGCAAACAGATTACAAAATAAAAAGTGTTACACCCTTCTCCCTCAACAAAAATACCTTTATATTGAGAAAATGAAAAAAAATATGTGCAAAGCCATAGATATTTTATGACTTCAACTCAGCAAATATGAGATAACTCTATTTAAATATTATTTCACATGGTAATGTTCCACCCATATTCACAGTAAAATATTAACATGTAAACTTCATACATTACAGTATATGATACACATGTTATATGATAGATATATTTTAATGTAAATTTATTTTTCTTGATTGGAGATCACCATTCACTATGCAGAGACCTAATTGCTTCTGTCATGCACTCCATCTTCTCCGTCAGCTGTACCTGCTCCCCAGATTCAGAGTCCTCTGAATCAGCTTCTCTAGAGAAAACTTTGTTGCAGAATTCTTTTAAACTTCAAGAGGGGTTATAATGTTCCAGATTTATGACTATAAAAATCCTCGCTCTTGAACTCTGTTCTAGGAGCTTTTCTCCAGAAGTACCTATTGCCTGTAATTACTGAGCAATTTCAAAGTTCTTAATATATGCACAGAGCAGTTTTCTTAGATTTTGTAAGAAATAGACTTGTATTAACGTCAAGTAATCTGCAATTTGTTTTGATTTTGCTTTTCATCCATGAGATATTTAGAAGAGTCCTGATTTCCAGCTGGTTAATTTTCAAGTAGTTATACATGGAAGCAAAGGCTAGGGGTGGGGTGAGTGTGAAAGTAGTGGAGAGACGCTGAGGTCTCTGTTGTCCAGCTCTTGTCAGATGGAAGTCACAGCAGGATCCATTCTATTCAACCCATGTATATGTTGGAAATATTGCTCATCAGAGCTCCATGTTGCCTAGCACGATCTGGTGGTCTTCCAGAAGACTTAAATGCAGGAGATAGACAAATGCTTTAATTTTCTGTGCATATAAGTTGTCTCCTTGCACCCACAGTCTGGGAACTTGCATGCAATGAGAGTCTGTGGTCTTGGCCTCAACAGCAATGTGTGCTCAGATTGCTCTAGAAAGTGTCGGGGCGCCTGGGTGGCTCAGTGGTTTAAGCCTCTGCCTTTGGCTCAGGTCATGATCTCAGGGTCCTGGGGTCAAGGCCCACATCGGACTCTGCTCAACAGGGAGCCTGCTTCCCCCTCTATCTCTGCCTGCCTCTCTGCCTACTTGTGATCTCTCTCTCTCTCTGTCAAATAAATAAATAATCTTAAAAGAAAGTGTCATTTGAAGTACATAAATGTCTAATTGAAGAACACATTCTAGTTGAGTTGCATGTTAGTAGAAATTTTGTCCTAAGAAAAGTCTGATAGACAAAAACAACAAAAAAGCATTGAAAATTCCTTGAGAGAGTACTGTATTAGAGATATAAAGATTTTTTTGTTTAGATTTTAGATTTAAAGACTTCATTTATTTATTTGAGAGAGAGCAAGAGAGAGCACAGGAGTGGGGAGAGCAGAAGGGGGAAAGGGAGAAGCAGGGAGCCCAGTGTGGGGCTCGATCCCAGGACTACAGGATCATGACCTGAGCCAAAGGCAGACACTTAACCGACTGAGCCATCCAGGTGCCACACATATAAAGACTTCTAATAACTCCAACAAAGCCTGTTATTTCTCTACCATGGGAACAGATTGGTGTTTTTGTTTGGTCAAAAATATGTTGGAGTAATGTGGCTTCTATATGGGGACATATCATACAATATATATACTTTTATAACACTGAAATTAGATTAAACCATTACATTAAACACAGTAAGGTGTTATTACTGAGATGCACAGTGGGATGAAGACTCATTTGAGAAACAGTAGTTTTCTGCCTCCTATCTCATACCTCAGCTTATATAACTAGGGAGAAATCGTTTTAACTATTAAAATTGATATGTTTTATCTTACTAATTTCTTTCTGAAACACACAGAATTGAATTAGTACAAGTAAAACGCATGTTCAGCTTCATGCAACTTTTGCTTCCCATGTTTCAAAGAAGGAGATTTTTAAAAAATTCTGTTGACTTACAGTAGAAGAAACACTAGTGTTGTGGTGTATCATAATGAGACATGCTGGATATTCATGTTTTGGAAAGAAGAAAATATTTTGTTATTCCTGATATTTTGGGAAAACCTGAATGAGATTTGTGGTCATTTATTGCCATTTTCTTCTTAAAAAGAAAATGAGTACATAAAAAATAGTTTTAATTTTTATTATAATTAACAGAATGCCATGAGATTTGCTTTAATCTTAGTAATTTATTTACACTTCAGTTAATTTATCTAAGTGGATTTGCTTTTTGCCTTTGGATCCTGTCCATAGAGCTTATGCTTAACATTTTAAGAAAACAGTTACTGCCAAACTCAAGCAAGACAAAGTTGTGACTCATATTGCTACCAGATGTGGAGTACCAAAAATATCTTTTATATATGAGTGTGTATGCATATCTGTGATTTCAAAATTAAAAACCATAATTTAAACTCTTTTTCCAACTTCACCATTCACTGTTCTCATAGTTATAATTTTCTGGAAGGGACTGAACCTTAATTGTAGAGTACCAGTGTAATCCTTGCTAAATGTGTGCTTTCTAAATGCATTTATGCATTAAATGGATTTACTGGTATTCTATCACATGAGTTGCAGGGATAACTCCTGATTGAATATTAATGCTGACAGTGAAGATGCAGAGCTCTTCTATGTAATGAAATCCAGAATAAAACACAACTGGCAGAATAAGCAGGGTAAAATCATGTGCTTTGGAAAAAATAAGTATCAACAACTATAAAACAGTAATTAAAAGTTGAGGTGGAAAGCAGCAAGCATCCTTAACTCTCTGACTATAAACAGAAATAGGAATCATCATTGCTCTCAATACCAAATCCAGAATAAATACAAATTATAAACCCTTGGTGATTCTGAAAACTTAATTATATGGTAAATATAATTTGATTATTTTATCTTTATATTATTATTTTATTTTATTTATTTATTTATGCTGAAAGGAATCTCAATCTCCCAGTCTCCCATTTTATATGTGGAAAAATTGTAAGCCAGCAAGATTGACTTTTCTGAGGTCACAGAACCAGTTAGTGACAGACCAAAGTTTAAAATCCAGGTAACTTTATTTTTTTAATAAAACAAAATTATTTATTTAGCCTGTCAGAATTGCAATTCAACTCAGTTCAATTCAAGGAGCACAGATTTGGGCAACAATCTAAATTGCATTCCCCTAGGGACGAAAGTGACTTTTTTTAACTTTATCAATTTTATTTTAATATTTAGCAATTCTATCAAGATATATATTAGAAATAATATAAATTTATGCATGTTTTTAATTTTTTTGACTGTCAGTGACACACAATGTTACATTAGTTTTAGTTCTATAAAATCGTGATTCAAGTTTTCTGTGTTGCTGTGTTCATCACAGGTGTCGCTACCATCTGTCACAATACAATGGTATTACAGTACCATTCCCTATATTCCCTGTGTTGTCCCCTTTATTGCCATTTCCTACTTATTTCATGGGAAGCCTCTATCTCCCACTTTCTTTATACATTTTGCCCTTTCCCAAAGACCCCTCCCTTCTGGCAACCATCAGTTTGTTCTCTGTATTTATGGATCTGATTCTGCTTTTTGTTTATTTATTCATTTTGTATTTTTTAGATTCCACATGTGGGTGAACCATAGTATTTGATTTTCTCTGCCTGACTTAATTTCACTTAGTGTTGTACCCTCTAGGGACATCCATGTTGCTGTAGACAGCAAGATTTTAACCTTTTTTTGAGGCTGCTTAATAGTAATATTAATTTATTAATTGACAAATTTAATAAATAAATAATAAAATTAATTTATTGATAACATATATGCATGCCACACCTTTCTTCCTTATCCATTCATCTATTGATGACACTTGGGTTGCTACTATATCTTAGCTATTATAGGTAACATGCTGCAGTAAACATAATTTTTAAATTAGTGTTTTTATTTTCTTTGGGTAAGTAGCCAGTAGTGGGATTATTGGATCATATTAAAACCCAGGCATCTTAACTCCTGTCTTATGGTCTTTCAGCTCTTTCAAGCAAGGAATGCTGCAAAAGATTAGCTAAATATTGATTTAGGGTAATATAGAAGGCTTAAGGACAGAATTTTGTCAATAGATGTGATTGCATCTTCTTAGGATTTGTCACTTAAGAACTTTGTGACCATGATCTTTTTTAGATTCTATTTTATATCCTATAATGTGGAGAGAAATATTTATTTTACTGAGAAGGGATTTTGTGAGGAATAAAAACCAATTTATTTAAATGCTTAGTACAGTGGGGCGCCTGAGTGGCTCAGTGGGTTAAGCCGCTGCCTTCAGCTCAGGTCATGATCCCAGGTCCTGGGTTCGAGCCCCACATCCGGCTTACTGCTCAGCAGGGAGCCTGCTTCCTCCTCTCTCTCTGCCTGCCTCTCTGCTTACTTGTGATTTCTCTCTGTCAAATAAATAAATAAAATCTTAAAAAAAAAAAAAAAAAACTGCCATTTGTGGAACGCCTGCTACTTACCCGGCACTGTGCTGAATTCTTTAAAAAAAAAAAAAAAAAATGCATAGTACAGTGATTGGCACATGGTAAGTGCTGCATAAACATGATTTGTTATTGCTTATGGTTTTTCTTATCAGGGCTTAATAAAAATTACAGAGCGGGCCTTTAAAAATAGCTCATTTCAATGGTAGGACTTAAGACTTTAAGATTCTTTGTGTTTTTTTTACTCTCTTTGGCAGTTCCTATTGATCTGTGTCATTCAAAATGTCTGTTCATAAAAAAGGCAGAATTACATAAACAATTCATAATCTTTTTGGTCAAACACTTTGAATTAGTTATTAGACTTAAAAACTACCTTTATAATAATATGATTTATATTTTTCCAACACAAATGGAAGAGAATTGTACATGATTAGTGAATTTGGCTGTGATATCTGCCTTTCTATTCATGGGCTGCACTCTGTCTTAAAGGTTTAGTGGGTCTGTTTTATTCGTACTGATTGATGGTATTCTGGGCCACATGTTGGAGTCAACTCAACAAAGGTTCTGGCTGGATTATTCGTTTCAGGCTCCATTCATTTCTTTTTACTCAATTTAACACTTTGCCAGATTTGTCCAAATAAATGAGTTCATAATGCTTATTCTGGCATTCGGAGTTTGCCATTCCTTGCTTCTTAATGCTTCTAATACACTTTACAACTTATTTCTCAAACATGTTACTTCCACTTCCAACAGGCTCTTTTATCACTGTTGCCAAATACAATAGGTTCTTTTCTTTTTATTTCTTTTCTTTTTATTTCTTAATGGTTTTTATCCTGCCTAGAATTCACCTTAACCAAGATTTCCTTAGTGTATATTGTCCGGTGTTTGGTTCTGTATTGGTTATACTGGTATCGCAGTGCATTAATGCTTTTCCTGTTTTCTTACTTCCACAAATATGTGAGCTCTGTGAGTGACACAACAGGACACCGTACAGAATGGGTCCGCAACCAGTGTTGTGCAATTGATTTACTGGAAAATAGATTGTAACTTTCAGTACAAAATGTAGAAACTGTTGCAGAGTTACGAGTGTAGGATGTGAGAACATGTGCTTGTCTGAGTGTAACAGAACCTCTTTTCTAAATGAATCCTCAAGGTCTCATACATACTTATTTCCAGATCTCAGGAATCATTTGACAATAGTTTTGAGTCGATTTGAAATGGATTTCAGGTTTCAGGTCTGCACATTTCTTCTACCACTTCCATAAATCCTCAGTGCTTTCTTTCACCCCATAAAGAGATGCATCATATAATTTTAGGGATTTGAGAGTAGACGTGTCTGCAGTTTAATACTCAGCAAGTGTTAAAAACTGACCTTGAGCCTTGTGGGTGATGTTGTTGAAAGATGGAATGTGTACCTTTTTTCTGTACCAACTCTGAAACAAGTGCCTTGATGTTTCCCCAGGGTGTCTTGAACTTAACATCTGCTGTGAAAGATGGGGCTTTGGAAGTGCAGTCTGGCTTCTTCTAACCCATCTTAAGAGGCCCTAAAGGCTGACCTCAAAGAGTCATCCAAGTGTTAGTGTTGAACTTAGGTATGTATCAGCCTCCGAAGTCGGAGATGAAATCTAGCTAAGCAGTTCATGAAGAACGCTCTGGATTTTTCTTCTGCCATGTGGGCTCTTCTGCCATGTTTTTTGTTTTATTTCCTCTCAAATATTATTAGCAGGAAGATAGGATAGATCTGTCCCAGTAAAGTTTATTTAAAATGTAGAAAATAAAAAAAAATAAAATGTAGGAAATAAATTTTGAATTTTACAATTTTTAGACATCTCCAGTATGATTTTGTAAGTCAACAAATGAAATTTGCTGAGCAGTTTAGATATAATTTCATAGACTGACATGATATATCAAACTTGGGGGAGATGCTTGTTAAAATATTAAAGTAGATTGGAACAGAAAATATGGAAGCATATTTCTCTCTCATGCCCATTTCACATACACTGGAGTGATATTCTGCCATTCACATTTTTGTATTCATTGAATCCCCTGAAGTTTTACATGGAAGAGAAAGCAAGTATTTATAAAAGGAGTAGATGAAAAGAAAGTTATTTTCCCATCCCTTTTGCTGTAAAACATCCCTGTTAGAAAATTAGACTGATATTTTTGTTAATTTGATGACAAGCAAGAAAATAATACTTTAAAGATAAGGAAGTTCACATATTGGGTTAGACGTTAAATTCATTTTATTTAACTTCTAAATCCTGCATATTAAAATTTACTTTATATCAAGAACCACTTATTACCTATTTACATTAAAAATAAATTCTTTTGTTCAAGTATAACATCATTCAGAAAACAACACAAATATATATGTTTTATATATATATATATATATATATATATGGCTCAGCGGATTTTCCTAAAGATCTCACATGACCACTACCCAGATTGAAAACCAGAAGATGACCAGCACACCAGAAAATGATCCCTGGCACCTTTCCCAGGTAATACCTCTCCATCCTCCTCAGGTTAACCACTATCCTGATTTTAAATACCATATATGAGTTTAGACTCTTTTTGAATTAAATATAATCATGCATTACATATTCTTTCATGCCTTTTTTTAACCTTCAAATTCTATTAGATTCAGCTGTGTAAGTCTTCTGAGAGTGGTTTTGTTTTTTTCTTCAGCTGCATAGTAATTCGTTGAATAGATTGTATTACACAATTTATCTCTAATTGTTGATAGATATTTGGATTGTGTCCAGTTCTCAGCTATTAGAAGTAATGCTATTAAAGCTTCTTGTACATGTCTTTTGACGTGAGTACACACACACTTCTGTGAGCTGTACGGGTATAATTACTGGTTTACATACTATTCTTATGTTTAGCCTACCAGGGACTGCCAAGTTATTGGAAATCTTTAGGCCTTTAATGAATAAAATTCTCTTATATTTGGGTTTAAATCTGTCATTTTACAGGTTTCCCCTGTATTCCTTAATGCTCTGTGTTCTTTTCCTTACCTCTTTGTCAGTATAGGGTTTGAGTTCTTGGTGTTAATTACTGTATTTTTGCCCTTAATTAACTTTTTTAAGTAAAAGCTCTTTTACTCATCTGTAGTGATTACCCAGGAGATTATAACATGAATTCTTGGTTTAATAGATATAACTTAGTATTTGTACCACTTCTTGTCCAATATACCCTTCTGTCTTCTTTTAACACACTATCTTTTGCTGCTTTTGCATGCAGTCGTTGACGTGAGTTATAATAATTCTACATTTTAAACTACCCACAGCGGTATCACCATCACCATCATCATGGTTTTAGACAAGGATGTGTTTTGTGTTCCTGTTCATTACTTACTGCAATTTTTAAATTTTATCTGAAATTGTCTTCTTGCTGCCTAAAAATTTCCTTTAATTATTTCTTGTACTAATCTGTTAGTGACATATTCTAAAATTTTTTTTTTTACTTAAAAACATCTTTGTTTCACTATCTGATTTGGATGAATAGTATTGAATTCTCGGCTGATTCTCTTTCAACATTTAAAAAAATGTCATTTAGGGGTGCCTGGGTGGCTCAGTGGGTTAAGCCTCTGCCTTTGACTCAGGTCAGGATCTCACGGTCCTGGGATCCAGCCCTGCATCAGGCTCTCTGCTCAGCAGGGAGCCTGCTCCCCCTTCTCTCTCTGCCTCTCTGCCTACGTGGTCTCTGTCTGTCAAATAAATAAATAAAATCTTTTTTAAAAAAATGTCATTTAATTGACTTCTGGCTTCCATTGTTTCTGTTGAAAAGAACTGTCATTCCTATTGTCCCTTCTTTGACAGCAGGATTAAGTTTTTTCTGCTTGTTTTTAAGATTCTCTCTTGGTATTTGATTTTCAAAGCTTTTACTGTGTTGTGCCTCAGTGTGCTTTTGATTTATCCTGCTTTGTTTCTAAAAAGTTTGCGTCTTTAGCTTACATTTTAAAATTATTTTAAATAAGATCTAATCAGTATTTCTCCCCCTCTCCCCAGATCTTCAGTTAAATGTTTTATTATCCTGTGTCTCTTAGCTATATTACATATTTTCCCTTCTTTATTGCTGTCCATGAATCAATCTGAATATTTTTTAAAGTTTTTTTTTTTTTTTTTTTTTAATTTATTTGACAGAGAACGAGACATCCCAAGTAGGCAGAGAGGCAGGCAGAGGGGGAGAGGGAAAGGCTTCCCACTGAGCAGAGAGCCTGATTCGGGACTCCCATCCCAGGACCCTGAGATCATGACCTGAGTCGAAGGCAGAGGCTTAACCCACTGAGCCACCCAGGTGCCCCTAATCTGAATATTTTTTATTTACCTATCTTCCCTGGCACTTCGTCTTTTCTACTCTGCCTTAATCTCCTATTAAGCACATGTTAATTTTAGATATAATATACATTAGTTTTTTTAATATCCATGCAATGTTTTAAAATAGACTGAGTTCTTGGGTTAAATTTTACTCTTTTCATCTTTTAAGAATTTATCAATCACAGTTACTTTTACATCTTTGTGTAAGAAACTGTAATACCTGGGTCACCTTTGAATCTTTTTCTATTTTTTCCCCTTGGTTTTCAGTCATTTGCTTTTTTAACTTGATATAGTTGGTGATCTTTGGTTGGATTCAAGACATTCTTTATGACACTTTTAGAGAACATTAGAAACACGAGACAGTGTTATCTATTACCAGAAAGAAATTGCTTTCTGACATGTAGCTAAAGTAGAGGCAATTTACTTTGATTCATTTTGGGATTCAATTTATGCAGAGTTCGGTTCAAGTGTTTTGTTCAGGTAGATGATCCATGTTCTGGTCTCTTCTTACTCCTAAGCTGTAGCTACCAGAGCCCTTTGTGGAAGTCTTGGTTGTAAAGTCCCTTTACCTTGGCAGGCTCTGATTGCTAATTTTTGTTAACCTTGCTCTGTGAATCTTCCAAAAGTTCTATTCTTAGCCAACATTCTGCTTACTTTCTGAACCTTTTGGCCACAAGGCTGCTTACAAATCAGTAAATGCCCAAGCAACAAAATATATTTACTTTAATGCACTTTTTTTCTCCCTGGAATTATTGCCCTGGAGATCCTGGCTGATTAGTAGTCCTGATTTTTTAATGTTTGGCTTTCCAGCGCTGTAAGACACTGAAAGTTTATCTCATATTCTAAACGTTCTAGCCGATGCTTCCTTCTCAGTTTCTTTGCCTTTCTGCTCTATGGGCTTGTGCTATATAACGCATAAGTGTTCTGGGAAAAGTATAGGTCACTTCTCTGCCAGTCTCACTTCAGTGAGCTTTAATTCTTTGCAGAATTCTGTCCTCTTATATTCTAGTTCCCTTGGTAGCTGTTTTCTAGTTGCTTGCTACACGGTATTTCACTATTATCAGAAATAATTAAATTCAACTAACATATTTCGAAATATGAAATGAGTAAATATTATTTTAATAAGAATATTAATCAACCTGCTAATACATATCAAACAGATAAATATTGACACCTATAATGGTTCTGCTTTCAAAAGTAGCCTATTTGAAAGTGACATTGTTATGGAACATTCATTCAGGTTAGCAGTTTTGAAAAAGGACTTCTGGAACAGTGGCAAAATTTCTTCCCTCCAATGAATGATGCAAAAATTATTATTTTGTTATGGAATAACTCAATCTTATGTGCATTGCTAAAATAAAAATAATACATGTCTTTTTGTTTTGAATTCAATCACATACAATATTATGGTAAAAAGTATATTTAGTTTTGTAAGAAATTGGCAAAATGTTTTCTAAACTGTCAATATGCTGTACTTTGGATCCTTAGAACTTATTCATCTTATTAGTGGAAGTTTGAATCACTTGATGAAAATCTTCACATTTCCTCTGTTTCCCAGGCTCTGGTAACCATGAGTTTACTCTGTTTCTGTGAGTTTGGTATTTTTAGATTCCACATGTAAGTGAGATCATACAGTATTTATTTTTGTCTTATTTCACCCAACATGGTGTCCTAAAGGTCCTCCCTGTTGTCACAAATGGCAAGATTTCCTTCTTTTTAATGACTTGATTATGTATGTATACGCATAGCACTTTCTTTACTCATTCACCCACTGGTGGACATTTAGGTTGTTTACATGAGTTGGCTATGTGAATCATGCTTCAGGGAGCATGAGATTGCATGGGAGTGTAGTATCTCTTTAAGAGAGTGTTTTTCCTTCCTTTGGATATATACCCAGAAGTGAGATTGCTGGATCATATGGTAATTCTATTTTTAATTTTTTGAGAAACTTCCATACTGTTTTTCTTGTGACTGTACCAGTTTACATTCCCACCAACAGTGTACAGGGGTTCCCTTTTCGGCACATTCTTGCCAGCATTTGTTATCTGTTGTATCTTTTCTAATAGCCATTCTCATTGTTGGGTTTGCATTTACAGGATTAGTGAAGTGGAGTATCTTCTCATGTACTTGCTGACCATTTGGTTGTCTTTGCAAAAATGTCTATTTAAGTCCTCTTGTCATTTTTATTGAGATTGTTTTGGGTTTTTTCATTTGTTTGTTTTTCTCACCAGTGACTTTTGTAAGCTCTCTCTCTCTCTCTTTTTTTTTTTTTTAATTTGTCAGAGAGAGAGAGAGAGTGCACCACAGAGGAAGCAGCAGACAGAGGGAGAGGGAGAAGCAGGCTCCCGGCTGAGCAGGGAGCCCGATGCAGACTCCATCTTAGGCCTCGGGGATCATGACCTGAGCTGAAGGCAGATGCTTAACCAACTGAGCCACCCAAGTGTCCCTGTAAGTTCTGTATATTTTATATATGAATCTCCTGTCAGATAATATGCTTTGCAAATAGTTCCTTTCATTCTATAAGTTGTCTTTTCATTTTGTTGATTATTTCTTTTGAGCTTTTTAGTTGTATTTACTTATTTATGTTTTTGTTGCTTCTATTTTTGGTGTTATATCCAAAAAATTCATTGTTAATACGAGTTCAGGGAGCTTTTCCCCTGTTTTCTTCTAAGAGTTGTACAGTTTTAGGTCTCAAGATTTTAATTTGTTTTGAGGATTTGTTGTTGTTGTTGTTAGTGGTATAAGATAGGGGTCTAATTTTAATATTTTGCATGTGAATATACAGTTTTCCCAAAACCACTGTTGTCAAATATGCTGACCCTATAAGGAAAGTTTATTTCTAGGTTCTCGTTCTATTCTTTTGGTCTGTGTGTCTGTTTTTAATGCTACTGTCATACTAGTTTTATTACTTTAGCTTTTAAATATGGTTTGAAATCAAAGTGTGATGCCTCCAGGGACACCTGGCTGACTCAGTGAAGTGTCCAACTCTAGATTTTGGCTCAGGTCATGACCTCAGGGTCCTGAGATCTAGCTACATGCTGGGTGTGGAGTCTGGTTAAGATTAAGATTCTTTCTCTCCTTCTCCCTCTGCCCTTTCCCACCCTTACAAAAAAAAAAAAAAAAAAAAAAAAGAGAGTGTGATGCCTTCACCTTTGTATTCATTTCTCAAGATTGCTTTCTTCTGCTTGGAAGTCTTTTGAGTTTCTGTATGAATTTTAGGATGTTTTTTCTGTGTCTGCAAAAATGCCATTGGAATTTTGATAGGGGTTGCATTTAATTGATAGATGGATTAAGAGAGCATAGACATAGAAACAATATCAACTCCTCTGATCCATAAACATAGATTATTTTTCCATTTATTTATGTCTTCTTCCATTTCTTCCATTAATGTCTTACTGTTTTTGGAATATAGTTCTTTTCCTTGGTGAAACTCATTAAGTATTTTATTGTCGTTGATGTTATTGTAAATGGGATTGTTTTCTGTGTTTCGTTTGGAGATAGTCCATTGTTAGTGTGTGGGAATTCAAGTGGTTTTTCTTTGTTGATTTTGCATCTTGAAATCACTAAATTCCTATATTAATTTTAACAGCTTTTTGGTGCATTCTGAGGATTTTACAGGATTTTATTCATATTCATACAGGATATGGTGATATCATCTGGGGATGTAATGCACAGCATGGTGACTATAGTTAATAACATTCTATTGCATATTTCAAAGTTCCTAAGTGAGTAGATCTTAAAAGTTCTTGTTCTAAACAAATGATTTATGGCAGCCATACTCTGAGTTTTGAAGAGGAAAAAACACTTTTTCATAAGTAAAACTATAATAGAAACAGAAAGAAGAAAAGGGAAATCTGCAATGGTTGAGGGCATTAGTAAGCTGGAAAGGAGGAAAGACAGAGTTACATCAAATCAGGTACTTAAAACATCCAACCTACAGTTGGAAGAGAACGGCATCCCTGTGTTACCATGTCTTAACATATTCAAGGACCCTGGGCTAGGTGTGCTTGCTTCCACTCCTGGATTCCATTGCAAGGGCCAGCCCATCCTGGAGTTGGAGGAGATGCAAGGCAAAATTTATAGCTCTTGGCATCAAGACCAGAAGGACCAATTCTGACCTGGAGGCTTGCTAATGTCAACTAATCAGTCTGCCGAGGTCACTTACGCAGCACAAGTCGCATAAAAACATTGTTTAGCCTGCGTATATGCAGGTTGAGGTGGTTGGTTATATAGGACAAATCACAGAAATCTCAATCCATATAATACATTTCTCAACACCAGAAAAGAAAATTGTAACTGTGCGGTGATGGTTGTTAAGGAGGCCTAATGTGGTGATTATTTGAGATACATACATATATTGGGTTATGTTGTACATTTGAAACTAATATAATATGTCACTTATATCTCAGTAAAAACTTTGCACTGTTCATATATTTGATGGAGCTTGTCATATTTGGCCTTCCTTATGTTGTGATTTGTTCCTTTTATACCCAGTTTGTTAAAACTTTTTTTATTTTGTAAGGATGTTATATTTTGTGAAGAGCTTTTTTGCATCTTTGTAGCTGCCTGTGTAATTTAATCTTTCATTCTGTTTATGTGGTGTATCATATAACTGATTTACATAGGCAGTAAAACACAGTTGAAGGAGACCAAACAAGCATAAGTACCAGAGTCAGATATGACAGGAATCAGGAATGTTGGAATTTTCAAACAGGGATTTTAAAAAATGTGGTAATGGTTTGATGAAAAAAGTGGATAATGTGCAAGAAAAATGATGTAAGCAGAGTTGGAAATTCTAAGAAAGAATCAAAAAAGAACGTTGGAGTTTGTAAGCGTAGTAGAGCCTTGAAGAATACTTTAAAATGGGCTCATTAGTAGGCTGGACATGGCTGAGGAGAGATTCTGAGCTTTTGGATATAACAATAGAAACTTCCAAAACTGAAAAGCATGTTAAACATAATATATATTTTTAAATCTTAGTTGATAATTTCAACATTCCTTCCATATCTGACTGTGGTTCTCATGCTTGCTTAATCTCTTTAGACTGTGGGTTTGTTTTTTTGTTTGTTTGTTTTGTTTTGTTTTTACCTTTTAGTATGCTTTGTAATTTTCGGATGCAAGATGGATGTAATGTACAGGGTGAAAGATAATTAGACTCTTAGCAGTGTACCTAGTGGTAAGGTGAGGGGAAGCATTCTGTGGTTCTATGATTAGGTCTCAGATTGTTTGATGAGCCCGTGTCCCTGAACTGTGCACTTCACCAGTGATTCTCAATGTCCCAGGATAGCTAGAAGAAGCTTGGAATTGGATATTTCCTTTCATGTGGAAGGCTAGCGGTGCCTGGAGTTGGGCATTTCCCTCCTTCCAGATAGTTTAAGCTCTGTTAAAACCCTAGTAGGGTAGGTTTTGTTAGAATAATTTTTCCTGAGGGCAGGCCTTATAAGAATAGAAGGACCTGGAATACTTATAAATGGCTCCTTTTTCCTTTCTTCTTGATAAAAGCATGAGGAAAAAAAAAATTCTTTCCCCCCAGATTATCACTGGTTGAACTCCTGAAGGCAAAACCCGAAGTGTGGGGGCTTCCCTATGACTGAGTCTTATTGGGGTTTTTAACCTCTAGACTAGTGTACACTGATCCTCCAATAGTCCATCAATTACAGTTTAGGTTTCCCTAGCTGACAATGTTTTTTTTGTTTTGTTTTTGTTTTTTCCCCAACCCCTCAGGGGTTTCTGCTTAAGTGAATTGGAATTCTCTGTTTTCACCTTTTGTCTTATGAGGGCAGTGGTTTACTTTGTGAAGCTAAGAAGAATTGCTGATTTTTTTTTTTTAAAGATTTTATTTATTTATTTGACAGAGAGAGATCACAAGCAGGCAGAGAGGCAGGCAGAGAGAGAGGAGGAAGAATTGCTGATTTTTTAGTTTTTCAGATTTTTACTTGTTGATAGGACAGAGTAGGAACTTCTGAACTCTCCAGGCAGGGATGGAAGTGGTAAAAATAATTTATTTTATTTGATTAGATTAATGTGATACACTATCATTTCAAGCTATAGAATCAGCCTCATTTCATATAATCTGTGATCACACGTGATCAGTGGCTCTTATGTTGGACATGAGCTCTAGAAATCCCTGCACTGATGCTCAGCTGAAGAGTGATGGTCTTTCCCAGTGGGAGACTTCCTGAAAGACAGTCTCTTACTCTCTAACATGGTGCCCCTTCCTCCTCCCAGAGGTGTTTTAATTTTGACTGTGAGTACTTTGGTCATATTTGTTGAGATTAGATCATGGAAGCTGTAAAACAGTTGTACTCCAGCTGTGGGTTGGAGGGGCATAGCCAACGAAGGTGACATTTGTGATGCTTTTTGTGGAATGAGCTGTTAAGAACCTAGAAATCACAGAAGTGGGATTGGTAGAAAGAACTACATGGGGGAAATTGCTAGAGCAGAAGAAAATCAGGAGTTTTTGGTGAAAAGAGATGCTTCCATTTGTCTGGGTCTTATCCACCTCTATACCCTCAGTATAGGTGATCCTTACAGTGGGGACTACTTTGCTTCTGGAGTACACTTCCACTCCACTTGTTTCATCAGGAGATCAAAACCCATTATTGTCAGTTTGGGTGTATATAGCACCTGTTTCCCAAGAGTCCCTAAATTAGATAACATGATTTTGCTTAGAGTGGTAAAAGGCCATCAATGCATAAAAAGGAGAGGCCATTTAATCTTAGGAAACTTGAGCAGTTTAACCTCTTGGCTTGGCCCTTGGGAATTTAGAGGTCCTGTTAATTTTATTAAATTTCAAACCATTGTTTTTCTAAGTTAAGCCTGTATTTGGCAGAATACTGGTAACTCATGGTTTGCTCTGGTTTGAATATAGAATGACTGGAAGCAGAGTGGTGAAAATGTTATCTGTAGCCTTTTAAAACTTTGAGCTTCCACAATGTGTTCTCCTATAATGTGTGTGTGAGTGTGTGTGAGTGAGTGTGTGTGTGTGTGTGTGTGTGTGTGTGTGTGTATCCCCCCCCACCCTGCCCTGAGTGTTCTCCTTTTCCTAAAGCATCAGGTTCTGATTTATGGATACCCGCAGATGAAAAATGTTCTTCAACTGGAGTCCAGCAATTTTAAAAATTGCTAACTGATTATGTTGATAATTGTTTCCCATATCACCATTGTATACATTTTTAATGAAGCAGTGTTTCTCGTGCTAGCAACAACAAAAAGTATAAATAATGTATCAGTTCAGGGCTATGAATTATTAGGCTTGAATTAGCTGTGTGTAATTCCATGTAACGCTTCCAGTATTTCCATAGTGGTGGAACTATGTTTGGGCAGCGTCTTTCATAAGAGATTGGGGGGGGGGGGGGGGGCTTCACTTATGTTAATATAATACTTTTTCTTATGTCAGAAGTTAATAAAATCATCTCTTCATTGTATTTTATCAAAGAAATATTGACCAATTCCTCCTGCCTTCCTCTTAGATTCCACACAAATTACTTTAGCATATCTTGTCATTCAAATGTAATTCTTTGTGTAGAAACCCAAGGCACTAGTAACACAGAACCTGAGGTGAGAAGAATGATCAGGAGAGCAGTAAGTAGACATAAGATTGCCATGATTTTTTTTTTTCAAGTAAATTCAAAAATATATTGAGAAAGCACCAGGTATGTTCTCGTCCCTTTATTAAAAATTAGGTATAAAAGAGGGCCTTTGACCTCTAGGTGTTCACAGTCTAGCAAGGACGGGCCAGAATACATACCTGAGATGACAAAAGTAGGACTGTAGGGCTATAGAAGCAGGGGGAGCCAAGAGTTTTTCTCCATGAGAGATAATTAAGAAAGCCTTCTCAGAGAAGATGATAGCTGGGTTGAGACTTAATGTGTTATAGGAGCTCTGTGAGCCACTAATGATGGTGGAAAGGTCTGGGGATTCGCAAAAGAGGCAAGCTCTGTCCTGAGGGTGGTGGGGGGAGATGGGTGGAGAGATGGGTTATATGGGCATTAAGGAGTGCTCTTGTGATGACCACTGGGTGTTGTATACAAGTGATCAATCACTAAATTCTTCACCTGAAACTAATACTATATTGTATGTTAACTGGAATTTAAATAAAAATGAAAAAAAATTGAAAATAAAAACAAACACAAAATAAGTAGAAGCAATCTGCTTTCTCTCAGTCATTAACACTTCCTCTGTTGGGCAGTATTCCCTTTTCCTGTTATGATTATGTAAAATGCACACCAGTTTTTCTGTGGAGCATCGTGACAGTGATGAGATCTCACCCAGATGCTCTGCATCCAACAGGAGAGTAGTGGAGCAGTGAGCGGACTTTGGGGGACCAGATGCCACTGCTTTGTGGGGAGGAGGTGGTTTTTCAGTCCATCTCTCTTTGAGTGTACAGCTGTGTGGGACAGCCTGGAGTTCCAGCAGGCTGGGGGAGTCCTGAGTAATCCCTGGAGTGCAGCTGCTCTAGAATACTAGGAGCATGTTTGGCAATGTCATTTAAAGGACACTTAAGTGGATGGCAAGTTTGTTGAAGCTTCCTGAGAACCATGGTGCAAGGCTGGGTTCACAGTGAACTGACACAGCCTTCTAGATCAACAAATAGCTGGAACCCATGAATGGAGCCCTTTCCGTTCAGTCTCTGATAAGCCTGTTTGATCTACGTGCAGGGCAAAAGGAGTCGTGGCAGCACAACGTTTCAAAAAATAATTGGATTCAAAATCAGACAGAGAGGGATTTAAATCTCAACTGATTATTTGCTCCAAGAATGATGCTGAGAAATTTACCTAATGGGGATAATGGGATAAACCTCATGTGACTGCCGTAATGGTTATAAGAAATACACACGAAGCTTCTGATCTAATGTCTGGCACAAACTACATACTCAGTACATGTAAGCTTCTCCTTTTCTGTACCTTGGAATATATAAACTTATGCTGTTGGTAGGGTTTCTCATTTTCATCATTAATTCTAATCATTCCAAGAATCCATTCTTATTGTAGACTAGTCATAAAACATAGATAAATAAACATAGGAAGTTATCTATAATTACTACACTAGGTAATAACCATACTTAAATCCATTCTTGTTTTTTAACAAATGTGTCTGCTTGTATGTGCGTGTAGTGCATGGAAAGGCATATAATGTATTAACTATGGAATGATTATCTCTAAAATAGAGGGACATTTTTTCATTTGATCACAGTGCAAGCATTGCACCTCATAAAATTATCTACTCAAGTTTGGATTAGTATTTAAAAGGACCATACATAATATTTTGTTGTTATGTCTGTTAAATATACCTAAACTTAGAGCAATGATCTGCCCTCTCAGCTTTTTTAATGCTATTAAAGAAAATGAGTCAGTTGTTGAGTTCAGCAGAATAGTAGCCCCCAAAGATGTCCACATCCTAATTCCAGAACCTGTGCATATGTTACTTTACAGGGAGAAAGGGACTTTGCAGTTGTGGTTAAGTTAAGGACATTGAGGTGGGAAGAGTTTCCTTTGTTATCCAGGTGTGCACAGTTAATCACAAAGGTATTTTGAAGTGGAAGACAAGCAGGAGAGGAGATTCAGAGAAACGTTATATTGCTATCATTTGAAAGTGCTGTAAGGAGGCCACAAAACAAGGAATTTGGGTGATTTCTGTCAGCTGAAAAAGACAAGAAAAGGATTCTCTATTAGAGCCTCCAGAATGAATGCGCCACTGCCAGTATTTTGACTTTAGTTCAGTGACACTTATGTCAGACTTCTAACTTAGAGGACCATAATGCAAAAAATTTGTTGTTGCTTTAAGCCACTAAGTTTTTTTTTGTAATTTATTACACCAGCCACAGAAAATTAATATAGTTGTCTTGTAGGGCATTTCCATTCTGGGTTTGTCTGTTTGATTTTCTGTTACATCAGTTAACTTTTCCTATTTTGTTTTTATTGTAATATAGTTTGGTTCTAGAGTCTTGAATATATTTAGATTAGACATTTTTTTTTTCTGGCAAAATACTTCATAAAGTGGTTTTAATCTCCATTTTGCATGCAGTTCTCCTACATGCAGTGTCTGCTTATCATATCCTTAGAAAAGATTGATTGTTGGGTTCAGGTGGTGGCATCTTGAACTCTCTCTCTATATATATATTTTTAAATATTTACTTGAGTGAGAGAGAGAGTGAGAGCACGTGACTGTGGAGAAAGGCAGAGCAAGAGGGAGAGAGAGAATCTTAAGCAGGTTCTACACCCATTGCAGAGCTTGACATGGGGTTTGATCTTATGACTCTGAGACCATACCCTGGGCCGAAATCAAGGGGTTCAACCGACTGAGCCACCCAGTGCCCCATATACATATACATGTATATATAAATTAAGTTGGTTGGGTTACACTGAAATAATTTGTACAGGAAAGTCAGGATAAATATTTCATTATTTCCTTTTAAATAATTTTCAGAATAAGGAGTTGAAGCTAAGTATACTTTGCCTTCATAAAATTAGTTGGATTTTGTATTTCTTACTTTTTCCTTTTTAAAATTATCTTTAGGAACTTAAAAGTTTTTAATATTTGTATGTTTGATCCTATAATTATGTTCTATTTATATATGTAAGTATGAAATTATATATACCTATGTATTTATAATTATATATATAATTAATTAATTGTGTATTCAAATTGTTCCATTTTTGTCCTATTCAAGTTGAATCTATGCTATTTTGTTAGGACCCAAATACCCTGATGGCTTCCCTTTTCAGTAATAAAATATCCTGGTCTCACCTTGTGCATTTCCTGCCCCAGCTTTGTAATCAACCCTTTCCATAATTAAATATATTAACATATATATTGCAGATGATCCCAGTGAATGTTTTATTATCAGTTACTCAGCCAGTTCTCTACAACTGGACACAGTTGTATTTTTCTATTTGTAGTTATTTTCACTTCTTGCATAGCTGTGCCATCTGAAACACGAGTAAACATATTGAACTTAATATAACTTGTGATTATATTTTAGCTGTTTTTCAAAACTGTAGAATCTAAGAATCAAATGGCCACAACCAGAGAACATCACACATTTTTTAGAATAATTTTATGCCGTAGGTATTATGTTAGATTTTACAGAATAAAAAGAAGGTGAAGCAGGGCACCTGTTTTTACAAATCAGACATTTGCTATTTGAATGATAAAAATGCTGCATAACTATTGAGGTTAAATAGTAAATACATTGGGAGCGCCTGGGTGGCTCAGTGGGTTAAGCCGCTGCCTTGGGCTCAGGTCATGATCTCAGAGTCCTGGGATCCAGCCCCCATCGGGCTCTCTGCTCAGCAGGGAGCCTGCTTCCTCCTCTCTCTCTGCCTGCTTGTGATCTCTCTGTCAAATAAATAAATAAAATCTTTAAAAAAAAAAAAAAAGAACTGCAGTACTTATAAAAAAAATAGTAAATACGTTGATAAAGACATTGTATTTGTTTCATGATTTCTTGACTTACCTGTGAGAGAAACCAGTAGGGCTCTCCAAGTTGCCTAATACGGAAATACAGGAATTTGTGGTTAGCAGAATATTCATTATAGGAGTTCTGACAACGAGGAGAATGAATTGGAGGAAATACTGTTGAAGAAAAATTGTATCAGACAACTTAAACTGGCAAGGAGTTATTCAAGTAGAGGAAAGAGAGTTTAAAGAGCATGGGGTGCGCTGGGGAGATTGCAGGCCACCTGAGTTTGCTGACTGGCCTTGTCTGGATGTAAAGATTATCTTCTAGCTGATACAGACTTTGGAGTTAACTGCCCCTTGAAGTTAGGCTCCTATGCTTCCAGAAAGACTGGCACATGGGGGTGTTATCTTCCTGGATGGTTACATTTCAAAAAGATGGTTTCCAGGTACTTGAGAAAGACTTTTCCTGGGTCTAAAGCTTCCTAGAGATTTTTGAAGGAAATATATATATATATATATATATATATATATATATATATACATACACACACACACATATAAATATATGTATGTATACACATATATATACATATATATACATACATATATATTTATATATATGTATGTAAAAGGGGACAAAGACTTTGCAGTCAAAATTTTCTAGAGTAATGCTCCAAGAAAAGGAAGATTGGGGGCCCTGTGGTCAGGAAGAAATGTGTCTGAAGTCTAATCAAACTAAAGAAAGCACAAGTCCATCTTTTTATTTCATAATAAAAAAATTAGTGACATTACTTACTGATGAACTGATTTACTATAAAGGGAATCTAATTGCAATCACTTAAGCTGTTTTAATCTTTGTTGATCCGTCTCTCCCCATAATCCAAAGTGGTCAATATGGAAGGATACAAAGAAAAGACAATGCAAACTAATTACAAATTAAAAAAAACTTTCAGAAAGTTAATAAAAAGGGTATTAAGTGTAAGTTACAGACAAAGCCACTGATAAAATTATAGCAGAGATAGGCAATTAACAATTTAAAAAGAATCTGCATGAGTATTGACATAATTGACTTTGAACAGAGAATGATTTGAATGTCAATAGGTGAAACAGTTGTTGAGGATCTTATAAAAGTCAGTAACAAAAAGATGAGGATAAAGTGAAATGTAAAATGATGACTGTAGCTTTACTCTGTCATATCATTTGTAAGGAAAATACACCTTAGATGTAAACAAACCATAATTTTAAAAAAATTAAAAATCATAATCACCACCTAAAATACAATCATTGTAAAATAAGCATATTTTCATGGCTTTTGTTTGTAAGGTAACATCCTAAACATTATTTTTTTAAACTATGTAACAGTTTCTTTCCTCCATTTTCTGTGGATTAATTCTTAACCTGTATTGTCCACAGAAAATTTTTGGAAGTACTGGAATTTTGATAACTGATACTTGCTAATGGGTTTAACAGAAGGCTAGAATAATTTTTAGGAACTAAAGCAGAGCTGTGTTTTCCATTGAATATAAAAACTGCATAGAACAATACTACACATTGCTGTAAGTACATTCACAGAAGGATAAGATCAACTTTAGGATGGTGATTTGGTGGGAAGAGGTTGAGATGAAGGAAATAAAGGGTAAATATATCTCACATCTTAAAAATACCAAACATCTTATTTTTCTCTTTATTTTTTTTAAGATATTATTTATTTATTTTAGAGCTAGAGCTTGCAAGCATGAACAGGAGGAAGAACAGAGGGAGAGCGTAAAGCAGACTCAGTACAGAGCCCAACCCCAGGCTCAATTCCATGGCCTTGAGATTATGACCTGAGCTGAAATCAAGAGTTGGACGGTTAACCAACTGAGCCACCCAGGCAGCTCCCCCCACATGTCTTTTTCCTTAAAAGCGAAAGAGATATGACCAAAGCTTAACCCCCTATTAAATCTGGGTGGTGGGTAATGAATACTTCACTGCATTAGGTTGCATGCTTTTTTTCCCCCCCTCAGTTTTAAAAGAAAGAAGAACTTTTATCTTGGATGTTTTTCTTACTAGAATATAATCTTTTAAGGGGAAAAATGCCTTACTCATTTTTGGTTTGTTCCCTGTTTAAACCTCACAAATAAAAAATGCTGTAATTTGATGTTGCTTTGAATTGGAAGATCCTTAAGTTGTGGATTTAGGATTTACAGTGATTTAAGTGACCTGGGCATTTAGGACACCTTTTAATATTTCTCTAATGCATGAAGCTAGTCATTAGTAAATTTAGCTATGCTGATTAAATTAAGTGCAGGATAGTAATGGTGATTTTATTGTCTAGTGGATTGGATTTTGCTTCCTTTAATCAGAAATGCAAGTGCTAGTGCTTTCTCTGTGTCTCTGTTTCTGTCAAGACTTCACTTGTACAGAGAAAGTGAACAAAATTACTTCATTATTAAGTAAATGGAAGTACTCAATTTATCAACAAAGAAATAGCTTAATTTTTTAAAAAACGGGGGGCAAACTACTTTTAATTCAGGCAGCTTTGAGTTGATTCTCTGTGGCAGCCCTTTTCTAAGGCATACATTTTGCTGCGAAGTGAAATGAAGCCTCACAAAGGTCTCCGCACCCACACGCAGTGTCCCCGGGGCTTTATTGATGGCTCTTCCCATGACACAGCGGTGGAAGCTTAGGTTCCTTTAAGTATTTTGCAATGGGTTAACATAGAAATCTAGACTCACTGTAGTGTAGATGTTTTATTCTCATATCCACCTGTTTGGGTAGTTAAACTCCACATATTCATTAGCACCTTTCTCTAAAATGTTATTTCAGTTACGATTTAAAGAAAATTTTATTGATTGCTTTTGTCTTATGAAAATTCATTCTTAGGAATTTGCTTATGAACTATTTGAAATAGGCAAAGGACAAAATGTCTCATGTACCCAACCGCCTACATTTAATAGACGAAACTGTATTTCCACTTAGAATCTAGGAATTAATAGTATTTGGTGGTTTTGACTTACCAACTTTTCTAGATTTCCAACCTCTGAGAATGTGGTGAAAGCTACAGATCCTCTCTCAAGAAAATTTGCACATATAGAAAATTATATCCAGCGTGATTGTGCTTATGGACTTTGCAAAGTCTAAATTAAGAACTCTAAACTGTGAAGAGCCTGTCTGGATAACCCACTGTGAATAGACTGAAGGGTGACACAGATACTTTAAAAAAAAAAAAAAAATTAGGTGAGTCCATAATAACAAAAGGCAGCTGGAATGTTTAGATTAAAAAATTATAAAAGTTTTAAATAAGGAGGTAATTTTATAATACTGTTTGAATAAATAGTAAGTTAATGATCCTCTTGTAAAGTCCAGAAAATTTTTTCAAGTAACGTGTACTGTCAAACAATACATGTACCTATAGACATGCAGGGGCATGCGAGTGTGTGTATTTGTGTATTTGTGTTTACATGAGTTATTTCAGGCTGTCCTCTGTGTGTATTTGTGTTTACATGAGTTATTTCAGGCTGTCTTCTGACAGAATATGGAGACCAGACTGCAGAAGACAGGTCATTAGACATTGTATTTCACTGTGATCAGCTTAGGTGAGCCTTCATGGTTTCTTCTACAGTAAGCCATAACAAAACAAAACAAAACAAAATATATAACAAACAAAAAACAAAACAAAAATAAGTATTATCTTTATGAAAATTTCCACATTTAAAAAAAAAATTGTCATAATGAAATTTTCCTGTCCCCAGAAATGTTTGTTGAAAAGTTTGCTGAATGTCTTCCCAACGATGATCTTATTATTTTATAATGAAAGCCAATTTAGAAGCAGGGGTGAATATACTCAAATTATCTTTCGACTTGATCTTAGCCAGAAAGCCAAGAAGCGTTACTTAAATTATCTTCAAAGGCGAGTTGTTACACAAAAGGCCTTTTTACTCTCTTACCAGCTTATCATAGTCTAAATAGGTTTTGATATATGAAATGAGCCCAGGTGTGTGAGGAACTCACTGAACATCTGGGAATTCTCCAAGTCTGCTTGCATGTAGTACACAGTGTTTATTGAAGGATAAAATGTGCAGTTTTGAAGCTTATGCATCCAGTATTAAAACTAAACCATATTCTCAACAATTATTTAGGATGTTGACAGAAAATATTATGTCAGGTTGTAGTATTTTGGCATTTGTAATTATCTAGAGCTAATGGTGCAGGGGGATAATTAGAAACAGACTGAATTGTAGCCCATTTTATTACTCCTCTTAATTTCTGTGCAGACAGTGCATCCTGTTATTGCCTGCTCCAGCCACCTTGTCTTTGTATGCCACTACATTAGACACCAAGTCCTGTGTTAACTAATGGGGCTCTAAGTCAATAGACCCTAGTTCTAGCTCCCTATTTACAAGGAGATTGGTCTGTGATACTGTGTCCCATGAGTTGCACACCTGAGGTTCAGTTCTGGCATCTGTAGGATAAAGACTGTCCAGTCACATGGTTCCTAAAATTCGTTCTCTGAATTACTACTGCTTAATCTTTAGTGGTAAGAATTGTTGGAATCTATGTGTGTGCATATTTGGAGCCCATAAGCAGAGTACTGATGTGGGAAGCGTAAGCCCATCTAAGTTCAAACCATTGCACTGTTCCCCCAAACTTCTGTGAGTGCCTTAACCTTGGATCTTAAATCAACCATGTTTTTCTTACCTCTGTTAGACCAGGTGGGTCAATGTTTTGGGGATATTTCTTATTTAAGTATTGTTTACCCTTGTATCAGACTCATAAATTAAGATATTCATCACATTGCTTATTGTATACAGATATATTGATTTGCTTAGTTATGATGGAGGTAACCAAGAACAGGAATTATGTGACAACCAGTGTAGATGAAGAAATTGAAGTTCAAAGAGCTAATGTGTTTTCCATGCTTTGTAATTGTGGAAATCTCAATTTATTATATGTAGTTAACATCACTGGAATTTATTATCTTGTCCATTTGGACCCAATTTATGTAGAACTGTATTTTTTATTCATGTGATTTAAAAAAAATTTTTTTTTATTAACATATAATGTATTATTAACCCCAGTGGTACAGGTCTGTGAATCGCCAGGTTTAACACATTTCACAGCACTCACCATAGCACATACCTTCCCCAGTGTCCATAACCCAACCACCCTCTCCCTAGCTCCTCCCCGCCGGCAACCCTCAGTTTGTTTTGTGAGATTAAGAGTCTCTTATGGTTTGTCCCTCTCCTGATCCCATCTTGTTTCATTTATTCTTTTCCTATCCGCAAAACCCCCATGTTGCCTCACAATTTCCTCATATCAGGGAGATCATATGATAATTGTCTTTCTCTGATTGACTTATTTCACTAGGCATAATACTCTCTGGTTCCATCCACGTTATCACAAATGGCAAGGTTTCATTTCTTTTGATGGCTGCACAGTATTCTTTATCCATTCATCTGCTGATGGACATCTAGTTTCTTTCCATGGTTTGGCTCTTGTGGACATTGCTGCTATAAGCATTTGGGTGAACGTGCCCCTTTGGATCACTACATTTGTATCTTTAGGGTAAATACCCAGTAGTCAGATTGCTGGGTCATAGGGTAGCTCTATTTTCAACTTTTTGAGAAACTTCCATGCTGTTTTCCAAAGTGGTTTCACCAGCCTCCATTCCTACCAACAGTGTAGGAGGTTTACCCTTTCTCTGCCTCCTCACCAGCATCTGTAATTTCCTGACTTATTAATTTTAGCCATTCTGACTGGTGTGAGGTGCTTTCTCATTGTGGTTTTGATCTCTATCTCCCTGATGCCGAGTGATGTGGAGTACTTTTTCATGTCTGTTGGCCATCTGGATGTCGTCTTTGCAGAAATCTCTTTTCATGTCCCATTTCTTGATTGGATTATTTGTTCTTTGGGTGTTGAGTTTGATAAGCTCTTTATAGATTTTGTTTACTAGCCCTTTATCTGATGTGTCATTTACAAATACCTTCATCCATTCAGTCAGTTGTCTTTTGGTTTTGATGACTGTTTCCTTTGCTGTGTAAAAGCTTTTGATCTTGATGAAGTCCCAATAGTTCATTTTTGCCCTTGCTTCCCTTGCCTTTGGCAATGTTCCTAGGAAGAACTTGCTGTGGCTGGGACAGAAGAGGTTGCTGCCGGTGTTCTCCTCAAGGATTTTGATGGATTCCTTACTCACATTGAGGTCCTTCATCCATTTTGAGTCTATTTTCATGGGTGGTATAAGGAAATGGTCCAGTTTCATTTTTCTGCATGTGGCTGGCTGATTTTCCCAACACCATTTGTTGAAGAGACTGTCTTTTTTCCATTGGACATTCTTTCCTATTTTGTCAAAGATTAGTTGACCATAGAGTTGGGGGTCTATTTCTGGGCTCTCCATTCTGTTCCATTGATCTATATGTCGGTTTTTGTGCCGGTACCATACTGTCTTGATGATGACAGCTTTGTAATAGAGCTTGAAGTCCGGAATTGTGATGCCACCAACTTTGGCTTTCTTTTTCAATATTCCTCTGGCTATTCAAGGACTTTCTGGTTCCATATAAATTTTAGGATTATTTGTTCCATTTCTTGGAAAAAATGGATGGTATTTTGATAGGAATTGCATTCAACGTGTAGATTGCTTTAGGTAGCATAGATATTTTCACAATATTTGTTCTTCCAATCCATAAGCATGGAACATTTTTCCATTTCATTATGTCTTCCTCCATTTCTTTCATGAGTATTTTGTTGTTTTCTGAGTATAGATTCTTTGCCTCTTTGGTTAGGTTTATTCCTAGGTATCTTATGGTTTTGGGTGCAATTATAAAGGTGATTGACTCCTTAATTTCTCTGTCTTCTATCTAGTTGTTGGTGTATAGAAATGCAACTGGGGGCGCCTGGGTGGCTCAGCGGGTTAAGCCGCTGCCTTCGGCTCAGGTCATGATCTCAGGGTCCTGGGATCGAGCCCCGCATCGTGCTCTCTGCTCAGAAGCCTGCTTCTTCCTCTCTCTCTGCCTGCCTCTCTGCCTACTTGTGATCTCTCTCTGTCAAATGAATAAATAAAATCTTTAAAAAAAAAAAAAAGAAAGAAATGCAACTGATTTCTGTGCACTGATTTTATATCCTGACGCATTACTGAATTCCTGTTCACGTTCTAGCCGATTTGGAGTGGAGTCTTTTGAGTTTTCCACATATAGTATCATATCATCTGCAGAGAGTGATAGTTTGACTTCTTCTTTGCCGATTTGGATGCCCTTAATTTCTTTTTGTTGTCTGATTGCTGAGGCTAGGACTTCTAGTACTATGCTGATAGCAGTGGTGATGATGGACATCCCTGCCATGTTCCTGACCTTAGCGGAAAAGCTCTCAGTTTTTCTCCATTGAGAATGATATTCGCTGTGGGTTTTTCATGGATGGCTTTGATGATATTGAGGTATGTACCCTCTATCCCTACACTTTGAAGAGTTTTGATCAAGAAAGGATGGTGTACTTTGTCAAAAGCTTTTTTAGCATCTGTTGAGAGTATCATATGGTTCTTGTTCTTTCTTTTATGAATGTATTGTATCACATTGATAGATTTGCGGATGTTGAACCAACCTTGCAGTCCTGGAATAAATCCTGCTTGGTCGTGGTGCATAATCCTTTTAATGTACTGTTGGATCCTATTGGCTAGTATTTTGGTGAGAATTTTTGCATCTGTGTTCATCAAGGATATTGGTCTGTAGTTCTCTTTTTTGATGGGGTCTTTGTCTGTTTTTGGGATCAAGGTGATGCTGGCCTCATAAAATGAGTCTGTAAGTTTTCCTTCCATTTCTCTTTTTTGGAACAGTTTCTTTTCTGGCCCTGGGATCTTATTTGTTGGGAGATTTTTGATGACTGTTTCAATCCCCTTACTTGTTATGGGTCTGTTCAGGTTTTCTATTTCTTTCTGGCTCAATTTTGGTAGGTTACACGTCTCTAGAAATGCACCCATTCCTTCCAGATTGTCAAATTTGCTTGTGTATAGTTGCTCATAATATGTTCTTATAATTCTTTGTATTTCTTTGGTGTTGGTTGTCATCTCTCCTCTTTCATTCATGATTTTATTTGTTTGTGTCCTTTCTCTATTCTTATTGATAAGCCTGGTCAGGGCTTTATCAGTCTTATTAATTCTTTCAAAGAACTAGCTCCTAGTCTCGTTGATTTGTTCTATTGTTTTTTTGGTTTCTATTTCATTGATTTCTGCTATGATCTTTATTCCTTCTCTTCTCCTACTGGGTTTAGGCTTTCCTGGCTGTTCTTTCTCCAGCTCCTTTAGGTGGTAGGGCTAGGTTGTGTATTTGCGACCTTTCTTGTTTCTTGAGAAAGGCTTGTATCACTATATGCTTTCCTTTCAGGACCTTTGCTGTGTCCCACAGATTTTGAGCCATTGTGTTTTCATTATCATTTGTTTCCATGAATTTTTTCAATTCTCTAATTTCCTGGTTGACCCACTCATTCTTTAGTAGGTTGCTCTTTAGTCTCCATGTATTTGGGTTCTTTCCAAATTTCCCCTTGTAATTGAGTTCTAGTTTCAGAGCATTGTGGTCTGAAAATATGCAGGGAATGATCCCAATCTTTGGTACCAGTTGAGACCTGATTTATGACCCTGGATGTGATCTGTTCTGGAGAATGTTCCATGTGCACTAGAGAAGAATGTGTATTCTGTTGCTTTGGGGTGGATTGTTCTGAATATATCTGTGATGTCCATCTGGTACAGAGTGTCATTTAAGGCCTCTCTTTCCTTGTTGATCTTTTGCTTGGATGATCTTTCCATTTCAGTGAGGGAGGTGTTAAAGTTCCCTACCATTATTGTATTATTGTCAGTGTGTTTCTTTGATTTTGTTATTAAGTAGTTTATATAGTTGGCTGCTTCCATGTTAGGGGCATAGATTTTTAAAATTGTTATATCTTCTTGTTGGACAGGCCCTTTGAGTATGATATACTGTTCTTCCTCATCTCTTATTATAGTCTTAGCTTAAAATCCAATTGATCCCATATAAGGCTTGCCACTCCTGCTTTCTTTTGATGTCCATTAGCATGGTAAATTGTTTTCCACCCCCTCACTTTAAATCTGGAGGCGTCTTTGGGTCTAAAATGAGTTTCTTGCAGACAGCATATTGATGGTTTGTTGTTTTTTTTTTTTTTTTTTTTTTTTTTTTAATCCATTCTGATACCCAGTGTCTTTTGATTGGGGCATTTAGCCCATTTCCATTCAGGGTAACTATTGAGAGGTATGAATTTAGTGCCATTGTATTGCCTTTAAGGTGACTATTACTGTTTATTGTCTCTGTTCCTTTCTGGTCTACTACTTTTAGGCTCTCTCTTTGCTTAGAGGACCCCTTTCTATATTTCCTGTAGAGCTGGTTTGTTGTTTAAAATTCTTTCAGTTTTTGTTTGCTATGGAAGCTTTTTATCTCTCCTTCTATTTTCAATGATGGCCTAGTTGGATATAGTATTCTTGACTGAATGTTTTTCTCATTTAGTGCTCTGAATATATTATGCCAGTTCTTTCTGGCCTGCCAGGTCTTTGTGGATAAGTTTGCTGCCAATCTAATATTTTTACCATTGTATGTTACAGACTTCTTGTCCAGGGCTGCTTTCAGGATTTTCTTTTAGTCACTAAGATTTGTAAATTTTAGTATTACATCATGTGTTGTGGACCTATTCTTACTGATTTTGAGGGGGGTTCTCTGCGCCTCCTGGATTTTGATGCTCATTCCCTTTGTCATATTAGGGAAATTCTCTACAAGAATTCGCTCCTATATACCTCCTGCTCCCTTCTCTCTTTCTTCTTTTTCTGGAATCGCAATTATTCGAATGTTGTTTCATCTTATCGTATCACTTCTCTCGAATTCTCCCCTCCTGGTCCAGTAGTTGTATCTCTTTTGCTCAGCTTCTTTATACTCTCTCATGTGTTCTTCGGTATCACTAATTCTCTCTTCTGCCTCATTTATCCTAGCAGTAAGAGCCTCCATTTTTTTTTTTAAAGATTGCATTTATTTTTTTTGACAGACAGAGAGATCACAAGTAGGCAGAGCAGCAGGCATAGAGACAGGAGGAAGCAGGCTCCCTGCTGAGCAGAGAGCCCGATGTGGAGAGCCCAGGATCATGACCCAAGCCAAAAGCAGAGGCTTAACCCACTGAGCCACTCAGGCACCCCAGGAGCCTCCATTTTTTATTGCACTTCATAATAGTTTTTTTGTTTTTTGGTTGTTTTTAAATTTCAGCTTGGTTAGATGTTAGTTCTTTTATTTCTCCAGAAAGTGCTTTCATTTCTCCAGACAGGGATTCTCTAATATGTTCCATGCCTTTTTCAAGCCCAGCTACCACCTTGAGAATCATCATTCTGAACTCTAGATCTGACATATTTCCAATGTTCATACTGATTAGGTCCCTAGCCTTCGGTACTACCTCTTGTTCTTTTTCTGTGGTGAGTTTTTCTGCATTGTCATTTTATCCAGATAAGAATATATGAAGGAGAGAATAAAATACTAAAAGGTTGGCACAACCCCCACGAAAATGTGCGTTAACCAAATCAGAAGAGACCCCAAATTGTGGGGGGAGAAGAAAGGGGGTAAAAAGAAGTTCAGAAGAAAAAATTTTAAAAAAGAAAAAGAAAATATATATATTAGACTGGTGAATAGAACAGAGCCACCCACTTAATTTTGGGAGTATTTTGGTGTCTTAGAAGAAACTACCTCCCAAAATTTTAAAGAAAGAAAGAAAAATATATATATATGTGCACGCATGCGCGCGCGCACACACACACACACACACACACACACAAAATAAGGGTAAACATGATGAAGGGATGGAATATGAATATAAAGATGAAAATTTTAAAATGCAATTCTAAAAAAGGAGTTGGTAAGTTGGTTGGGAAAAGAAAGAAATAGAAAGTGGAGAAAATTTGCTCAGGCTGGAAACTCGGGCAAAGTCCTGTGCTAGATTTAGGGTATATTTTGATCTATTAGAAGAAATTTTATCCCAAATTTTTTTAGAAGAAGAATCCTATGTATATACAAAAAAAAAAAAAATAATAAAATAAAAATAAAAATAAAAATAAAATTAGATACAATGAAAGAGAAAATATAGTATAATAATGAAGGTTCAAAAAGATTTTTTTTAAATGAAAGGTATTGTTAAGAGAAACTAGTTAAAAAACGTTCAAAGAGGAAAGAGTAAACGTTAAAAAAATTAGATTAAGAAAAAAATAAAAAAAATTAATGAACTTTGCAAGACTAAAGAATCATGTGGAAAAAGCCATGAATTCCATCCTTTGCTTTCTCCTCCTCTGGAATTCTGCTGTTCTTCTTGATAAGTGAACTTGGTCTTGGGTGGATTTCTTGCTGATCTTCTGGGGGAGGGGCCTGTTATAGCAATTCTCAAGTGTCTTTGCCCAAGGCGGAATTGCACCACCCTTGCCAGGGGCCAGGCTAAGTAATGTGCTCCAGTTTGCTCTGGGGAGCTTTTGTTCCATAGAGTTCGGAGGATGGGAATGAAAATGGTAGCCTTCCAATCTCTGGCTGGAGGAGCCGAGAGCTCGGGGCCCCAGTCCTCCATGCACCCTCAGAGAAAAGCGCTCAATCACTCCCATATCCCTGGCCTCCGGCTGTGCTCTGAGCTCACCCAGCCTGTAACAAAGCATCTCTGTCCCTGGCACACAGCCCCGCTTAGAGTCTCCAAACCCAGCAGATCTCTGCCGCTCTTCCAGGGGGGTGTCCCTGGATCTGCCACTGTGGCGTCCCTGCACAAAGAACGGGGTCCTGACTCTGCCACAGATCACGGCTTAAGGTAACCCCGAGTAGAGAACTCACTCCTCAGCTCTGTCTCTGTAGCTGGCTTCCCCACTCTAATACCTGTGAGCTCTGCCACACTCAGACACCCCGATCCTTCTGTGACCCCGCAGGACCTGAGACCACGCTGTTCCCACATGGGCTCCACCCTGACTTAGCCTCTGGAGCAATGTCCCTCAGTGGAGCAGACTTGTAAAAAGTTCTGATTTTGTGCTCTGTTGCTCCACTGCTTCCTGGAAGCTGGCCTCTCCCCCCGAGGTCTGTCTTCCCGTCGCTTTGGATTCACTTCTCCGCCGGTCCTACCTTTCAGAAAGTGGTCGATTTTCTGTTTCTAGAATTGCTGCTCTTCTTCTCTTCGATCTCCTGTTGGATTTGTAGGTGTTCGGAATGGTTAGATAAACTACCTAGCTGATCTCCTGCTACCTGATGTCATCTCAGCCTGCTACTTCTCTGCCATCTATTTCACATGATTTTTAAAAGTTGTATCTTAGTCACACAACTCTAGCATTTTTGAGCTGCTGTAACAAAAATAATGTAGATTTTTTAATACCAATCTTCAACAGCTGATGTTGATTTCTCACAATTCTGGAGGCTGGAAGTCTGAGATGAAGGTGGCAGCAGATCTCGTGTCTCGTGAGGGCCTGTGTCCTGACTTGTAGATGGCTGCCTCCCCCTTGCCTCCTCACGTGGCCTGGAGAGTAAGTGCTGGTCTCTTTATCTTTCTAGAGGGCACTAATCCCATAATGGGGCTTCGCCTTGATGAATTTATCAAAGTCAAAATACCTCCTAAACGCTGCACCCCTTAATACCCTTCCACTGGGGTTAGGGATTCAACATGAGAAGTTCTTAGGGATACAGGCATGCATTTCATAACAAGTTGTAATTAACATCGTATTCTTTCCCTTAACTTGCTTAAGACTGACCTTTCTCTAAGGCTGCCCCCAACCCCTACTCCCAAACCATCTTCATGATTTGCTAATTCCCATTCTTACCAGAGATGAGGCTAGCTGGTCCCCATCCTCCAAATCTGTCCCCACACCTTGTTCTCTAGTCATATTTATTGAAGTCTTGGCTATCTGGATTCTCTTCGTCTTAGTCATGTCAGATTACTATAACAAAATGCCACAGACTGCATAGTTTAAACAAGAGAAATATATTTTCTTACAGTTCTGGAAGCTGGACATCTGAGGTCAAGGTATGTGCATGTTTGGTTTCTCCTGAGGCCTCTCACCTTGGCTTGCAGAGGACTTCTCTCCTACTGATGCGCCTATAGTCATTTCTTGATCACATACCCCTGGTGTCTCTTCATCTTCTAAGGACACCAGTCCTAACAGATTAGAACCCTACCCTGCTAACTGTACTTAATTCAGTGTCCCTCCTTAAAGGCCTTTATCTTCAAATGCAGGCATATTTTGGGTTGCAACTTGATCCTTTGAGTTTTGGAGGACACAGTTACATCCATAAACTTCCTTAAGCTGCCTCATGGAACTTGTTCTGTCTTTAATCTATATTGCTAGTTGCGTTTTGAATTAATCTTCCCCTCAACAGCTCCCTACTGCTGTCTGCCAAATGTGTGGAAGGTACTAATCCTATGTATTCCTCTCCCTCCCCTTATGCCTCTGATCAATACTTGTCTATTTATTTTCTTTATACTTGACTGGACTGTGAGCTCCTAAAAAGCTGAGAGTGTATATCATTTTCAAATATAAAACTCTAGAACAGTGACTGTATGTAAATGTATTATGCAGCCCATGAAAACTTTTTTAATTAATTAATTAAGATAATGGTTTTATTTCCTATAAAGTTTTTTTCTTTTTTGTTTGAAGGGTTGGGAATTGCCCTGCCTGTCTTTCTCCTAGATTAGCAATTTAGATTGTGCCTTCTTAAGATCCCTTCTGCTTTGAAAAGCATGAAGGAAGAGGTTAAAGCACAATATGCACTTAGAATACTTGCGGAATTGAAGCGAGAGGTCTCTAAAAGAGAAGTTTAGAAAAAGTACTACATCAAAGGGAACTGCAATAAATGAAGGATGTTGGGCTGAGTCAGGGCTGAGAGGATAATGTGTTTCTGCTGTGGCGTGACCACCAAATGTTCCTGATGGCAGGTGCGTCGTAGCACTGAGGCCTGGATACATAGCTGACACTTGGGTGATGGGTAAGTGATGCAGTTGTCAGGAGTGGAAAATGAACAAGGACTGTAGGAAATAAACAAAGGTGGAAGGATTCCGTTGGTGTTTGATTTCCTCAGTTTCTTGATACCTCTGGGACATTTTTCTACATGACTTGCTTACCTCAGCCTTTTCTGTTTTTGAATGTATCCTTTGCTTCCAAAGATTGTAAATCAGGCCTGCTGGTCCATTCTGTGTAACTTCAAATTTAACAACATAAAAAATTTGATTCCCCGGGCTTCTAAAAGGAAGAAGAAATTAAAATTATGAAGAATTTTCTTACTGTGCTTTCATGTCACCATGATTTAAAGGAAAAATTCTTAATTGAGATAATGTTACTCATTCCTTTAACAGCCCAATGGTTGTCTCATTTCATTCAGATGAAAAGCCAGAGTTCTAAGGATGGCTTGCAAAGGCCACCTTGTGCTGAGTTCCCTTACTTCCCTGACCTCAGGTTGGGTGCCCTTCCCCCTTGCTCTCTAGTGCATAAACCTGCTTTCTTTCTCTCCAAAGCACTTGTTGCTTTCAAGATACTTTATCTAATGTGTTAATTCATTTTCTGTGTTGTCCCACCTTTTCCGTGGGAAACACAGATTCTATAGAACAAAAATTCATGACAGAGATGTGTCTATTTTGTTAAATGCTGTATCCTTGGTGCCCATGAGATTGTGTGGCCCAAAGCAGATCCATTATTCAGTAACTACTCTTGAATGAATAAATATGATGCAGATTAAGGAGGGAATTTGTTTTGGAAACAAATGAGATTGTAAATTGATCACTGAATATTGGTACAGGAAAATAAAATCAGCAACATTTTGTCAGAGCATTGGCTTTATACTTTTGTATAATGTTGAAGAAAGTTGATTTTGTTTGTTTTGTTTTTCTTAGGCTACTCTTCATTTTAATAGGATAGTCTTTGGTGTAAACAATCCATGATCATATTTATTCACTGAATTTGCATTGGTAATGGCCTCTGTATCTTCTAAAATAATACCTTCATCTTTTATTAAAACTTGCAGGATGCAAACAGGAGGGTAAGAATAGAGAAAATACAAGGGAGAGAGGAGAAAGAGCAAACACTTTTTGTTATTCTGTATTTTCAGTCATACCAATACTTTTCTTTGCCTTTGAAGAGGTACCTTCTTAGTTCCTGGCTGAGGAAGGTGGGCTGAACTCTTCTCTCTTTAGTGTCTGTATGTGAGACACCAGGGGAAGAAGGAGAGAGGGGTTCATGATCTGTAGTCTTCCCTTTCCTTTCCGCATTACAATTGCTCATTTTTCTTTAGGAAAATAAAGCGTTTATTTTACTTAGAAGATTTTCAGATAGGCTTTTCACAAGTTACGGTAATCTTTTTCTACACGCAACATACATTTTCATGGAAGCTGATTTTTGAAAGCACAGCAGGAAGGAAAAGACATGATGGTTTCCCTGCAGGGTTGCCTCTTGTTACTATAACAAGAGGATGAAGCACCAGAAACACAGCAAGGGGCAGGGCACACTTGGCAGAGACAACAGCTCAAAGACAAAAGACACAACACATCAATTATGTTTTAGCGAAAGGTGTTCAGTTAATGATCACAGCAGACGCAGACTTAGCTTTGTTTACACACACACAAAAATTAGTCTCCCCACTATTTATGTTCAGCCTTGAAAACACAGTCTCATTAGTCAGAAAGAATCTGCTCTTATAATTCTTCAAATTAGAAATTCCTTAGGGATTGTGGTCCATTGCAGCTATCTGATAAAGACTGCCCAAGAGGGATTTATTGATTCTGACTTTGGGAAAACCGCATTGCACATCCTGTGCTACATTGTTTAAGCAGGATTTTAAGCAGGACCCTACATCGTGATCCTGACCACTCCCACTGCTCTCAAGGTCGACGGGATTACTCCCTGGGTCCACTACACCTACGTCCAGCCAGCTGACCTGCATGCTATTCTCAAGGACTTTGTTCCAGAATGGAAAAGTCTGCCCGACAAGGACAATCCCCTAAAGCTAAGACTGCGCCGTTCTCATGTACCCCACTAATGTTACTTATACTATGCCCTCTTCTTACACCAGTGTGGGGAGTGGAAAGTAACCCCCATTATCCCCCTTCTCCTCTTTACCTATTGGCCCTGCATTAGACAGAGTCAGTACAGTTCAACTCATGGTACTCAGACAGTAATACCAACCACTGGACTTTGTTACTGAGGCCAGCTTGGACCCATGATTGGGTACTTCCTTAGGTTCCTCTGAGAGGGGGAAATGTGGAGGCCAAGAAAAACAAGGCTGTACCCACCCCAAGACTAGCCCTGACATAAGTGCAGCCATCTTGATGTTCCAGATTATCACAAAATATTTCTTGGGTTCTGACCTATTCAGGTTAGCACTTTAAACAGTCTCTCTCTCCTTTAATGATTGATTTTAACACCTGGATTCAGCTGCCTCCATCTTTCGTAACTCCCCTATACATTCCTTAACTGATCAATGTGGACCCAGGTAGGTAGGGACAACTCTACGCCCCTACTCAGTAGGAAGAAGTTACAGAAGATGAGACCTTCCACCTTCAACAACCTTAAAGATTTAAGGGTCAAAATTGTTCAGGGGGAAATGTGGAGGCCGAGAAAATTAAGGCCATCCCACCTCAAGTTTAGCTGATGTGGGAAACAGAGGGAGAAGAAAATCATTAAAATTCCTCACCTATTGACAAGCCCTTGAAACAGACAGAGTGGCTCTCCCCTGGGGACTTAACTGTCCTCACCTTGAGATTTTGCTAAGGACAGTTCTAGCCTGACCGACCCCCTACCCCGACAGGTCCCACCAGAATCCTGTAAGTCTACTTTAACAATTCCTTTAGGAAACTTTATCTGTAAACCTCCAAGATAGTGTCGAGAATCATTCCCAAGTATATGACCCACTGATATACATCTAAAGGGTCTCACAAGAAGATTTTTATTATAGGTAATGAATAATCTTTTTCCTCAGACAACAGCTAGCCCCTCAAGGTCCTGGAGACCTCGCTTCCAAAATTCCTTAGAGACTTACATCATCCATAACCCCCTTTGTCCTCACCCACCACGGAGTCCACCCCTACTCTGCCTTTAAAAACTCTGAATGTAATCTGGCTCGGGGTCCAAGTCCCTACTCGGCATGTCGGGTATACTTGGACCCAAGCTTAAGCTTGTCAAATAAACCCTCGTGCGATTGCATCAGTGCTTGGCTCCTTGGTGGTCTCTCGCACGCAAAAACTCGGGCATAACATGTTGCCCTAGAGATTTCTAGGCATGTTCATGATGTCGAGTTCAGTGGAAATAAAATAAAAACCAAAGGCTTCTATTCTTTTATTGGTTTACTTAAATCAGAAAATAATGTAAAACCCCATATGTAAGGAGAATCTGATGGCTGAGGTGGTTTTGATGAAGTTCGAGAACATAGGTGAGGTTCGGTGGGGCAAGGTCGGGAGCCAATGACCAAGAAAGAATTCTTGAGACATCTTTGGTGCAAAATGGTGGTTTATTAAAGCACGTGGACAGGACCCATTGGCAGAAAGAGCTGCTGCCTCAATATCCTGAGGAGTAGCTGATTATATACACAGGAGTTGGGTAGGTGAGGACAAAAGGGGTGTTCAGAAGGGGTAACAGGGTAAAGAAAACTGTCAGGATACTGGAGTCTTCGTTATAGTCTAGCCAAGGCTGTTTTTACCTCTAATGAGGCACTAACATGAAGACAGTTGGGAGTTTCCTGGTGGAATGTCATAGTCCTATCAATGAGCTCCTTGTCAATGAGCTTTGGATTTAGAAGAAATTTAACTTTATTTATATTTCCTTTCATCTCAGCCTCCTTAGGTTTTATGGAGGGGAGGGTGGTGTTAGGGCTTTAGGATCTGAGTTGTTTGTCTCTGGAAGTTAGGCTATTGATAAGATAGTTGCTTTGCTGTTAATCACTAGGACCATGTAAACCAAGGGAGACTCCTGTCTTGCAGGATTGTGATCTCTACAAGTTAAATGTTTGTTTTCCTTTTAGGGCAGGCAGGGGTGCCAGAGGGATGTCACACATGTCACCGAGGTGGGGGGGAGAAGGGGTATAAGGTGCCAAATTTTACTTTGTCCTCAGCCAGCCTTCTGCTCCCTCATCAGTTTCATAGCAGAGGTCAGCACCCACATCTTTTTTTTTTTAATCATTTTTTAAAATTTATTTTCAGCATAACAGTATTCATTGTTTTTATACCACAACCAGTGCTCTATGCAGTCCGTGCCCTCTCTAATACCCACCACCTGGTTCCCCCAACCTCCCACCCCCCCCACCTATTCAAACCCTTCAGATTGTTTTTCAGAGTCCATAGTCTCTCATTGTTCACCTCCCCTTCCAATTTCCCAGAACTGCCTTCTCCTAACTCCCCATGTCCTCCATGCTATTTGTTATGCTCCACAAATAAGTGAAACCATATGATAATTGACTCTCTCTGCTTGACTTATTTCACTCAGCATAATCTCTTCCAGTCCCGTCCATGTTGCTACAAAAGTTGGGTATTCATCCTTTCTGATGGAGGGATAATACTCCATAGTGTATATGGACCACATCTTCCTTATCCATTCATGTGTTTAAGGGCATCTTGGTTCTTTCCACAGTTTGGCGACCGTGGCCATTGCTGCTATAAACATTGGGGTACAGATGGCCCTTCTTTTCACTCCATCTGTATCTTTGGGGTAAATACCCAGTAGTGCAGTTGCAGGGTCATAGGGAAGTTCTATTTTTAATTTCTTGAGGAATCTCCACACTGTTCTCCAAAGAGGCTGCACCAACTTGCATTCCCACCAGCAGTGTAAGAGGGTTCCCCTTTCTCCACATCCCCTCCAACACATGTTGTTTCCTGTCTTGCTAATTTTGGCCATTCTAACTGGTGTAAGGTGGTATCTCAATGTGGTTTTAATATGAATCTCCCTGATGGCTAGTGATGATGACCATTTTTTCATGTGTCTGATAGCCATTTGTATGTCTTCATTGGAGAAGTGTCTGTTCATATCTTATGCCTATTTTTTTATATGATGATCTGTTTTGTGTGTGTTGAGTTTGAGGAGTTCTTTATAGATCCTGGATATCAGTCTTTTGTCTGTACTGTCATTTGCAAATATCTTCTCCCATTTCGTGGGTTGCCTCTTTGATTTGTTGACTGTTTCCTTTGCTGTGCAGAAGCTTTTGATTTTGATGAAGTCCCAAAAGTTTATTTTGGCTTTTGTTTCCTTTGCCTTTGGAGACATATCTTAAAAGAAGTTGCTGTGGCTGATATCGAAGAGATTACTGCCTATGTTCTCCTCTAGGATTCTGATGGATTCCTGTCTCATGTTGAAGTCTTTTATCCATTTTGAGTTTATCTTTGTGTACGGTGTAAGAGAATGGTCGAGTTTCATTCTTCTACATATAGCTGCCCAGTTTTCCCAGCACCATTTATTGAAGAGACTGTCTTTTTTCCACTGTATATTTTTTCCTGTTTTGTCGAAGATTAACTGACCATAGAGTTGAGGGTCCATATCTGGGCTCTCTACTCTGTTGCACTGGTCTATGTGTCTGTTTTTATGCCAGTACCATGATGTCTTGGTGATCACAGCTTTGTAGTAAAGCTTGAAATCAGGTAACGTGATGCCCCCAGTTTTATTTTTGTTTTTCAACATTTCCTTAGTGATTCAGGGTCTCTTCTGGTTCCATACAAATTTTTGGATTATTTGCTCCAGCTCTTTGAAGAATACCCGTGGAATTTTAATTGGAATGGCATTAAAAGTATAGATTGCTCTAGGCAGTATAGACATTTTAACAATGTTTATTCTTCCGATCCAGGAGCATGGAATGGTCTTCCATCTTTTTGTGTCTTCTTCAATTTCTTTCATGAGTGTTCTGTAGTTCCTCGAGTACAGATCCTTTACCTCTTTGGTTAGGTTTATTCCCAGGTATCTTATGGTTCTTGGTGCTATAGTAAATGGAATCGATTCTCTAATTTCCCTTTCTGTATTTTCATTGTTAGTGTATAAGAAAGCCACTGATTTCTGTACATTGACTTTGTATCCTGCCACGTTACTGAATTGCTGTATGAGTTCTAGTAATGGGGGAGGGGTGGAGTCTTTTGGGTTTTCCATATAAAGAATCCTGTCATCTGCGAAGAGGGAGAGTTTGACTTCTTCATTGTTGATTTGGATACCTTTTATTTTTCTTTGTTGTCTGATTGCTGTTGCTAGGACTTCTAATACTATGTTGAACAAGAGTGGTGAGAGTGGGCATCCTTGTCTTGTTCCTGATCTCAACGGGAAGGCTGCAAGCTTTTTCCCATTGAGGATGATATTTGCTGTGGGTTTTTCATAGATTTGATGAAGTTCAGGAATGATCCCTCTATCCCTATACTTTGAAGCGTTTTAATCAGGAACGGATGCTGGATTTTGTCAAATGCTTTTTTTGCAACAATTGAGAGGACCATGTGGTTCTTCTCTCTTATTAATTTGTTCTGTCACATTGATTGATTTGCAAATGTTGAACCATCTTTGTAGCCCAGGAATGAATCCCACCTGGTCATGGTGAATAATCTTTTTAATGTGCTGTTGGATCCTGTTTGCTAGGATCTTGTTCAGAATCCTAGCATCCATATTCATCAGGGATATTGGTCTGAAATTCTCCTTTTTGGTAGGGTCTTTGCCTTTTTTGGGGATCAGGGTAATGCTGGCTTCATAAAAAGAGTCTGGAAGTTTTCCTTCTGCTTCACTTTTTTGAAACAGCTTCAGGAGAATAGGTGTTATTTCTTCTTTGAAAGTTTAGTAGAATTCCCCAGGGAATCCGTCAGATCCTGGGCTCTTATTTTTTTGGAGGTTTTGATCACTGCTTCAATCTCGTTACTAGATATTGGTCTATTTAGGTTGTCAATTTCTTCCTGGTTCACTTTTGGGAGTTTATAGCTTTCCAGGAATGTATCCATTTCATCTAGGTTGCTTAGCTTATTGGCATATAACTGTTGATAATAACTTCTGATGATTGTTTCTACTTCCTTGGTGTTAGTTGTGATCTCTCCCTTTTCATTCATAATTTTATTAATTTGGGCTTGCTTTCTTTTCTTTTGGAATAGTGTGGCCAATGGTTTATCGATCTTATTGATTCTTTCAAAAAACCAGCTTCTAGTTTCATTGATATGTTCTACTGTTTCTCTGGTTTCTACCTCATTGATCTCAGCTCTAATCTTGATTATTTCCCTTCTTATGTGTGGAGTTGGTTTGATTTGTTGTTGATTCTCCAGTTCTTTAAGGTGTAGAGACAGCTGGTGTGTTCTGGATTTTTCAATTTTTTTGAGAGAGGCTTGGATGGCTATGTATTTCCCCCTTAGGACCGCCTTTGCTGTATCCCATAGGTTTTGGACCAAAGTGTTTTCATTCTCATTGGTTTCCATGAATTGTTTCAGTTCTTTGATCTCCTGGTTGATCCAAGCATTCTTAAGCAAGGTGTTCTTTAGCTTCCAGGTGTTTGAGTTCCTTCTGAACTTCTCCTTGTGATTGAGCTCCAGTTTCAAAGCATTGTGATCTGAGAATATGCAGGGAATAATCTCAGTCTTTTGGTATCGGTTGAGTCCTGATTTGTGACCCAGTATGTGGTCTATTCTGGGGAAGGTTCCATGTGCACTTGAGAAGAATGAGTATTCTGTTGTTTTAGGGTGGAATGTTCTGTATATATCTATGAGGTCCATCTGGTCCAGTGTGTCATTCAGTGCTCTTGTTTCTTTATTGATTTTCTGCTTTGATGATCTATTTCTGAGAGAGACATGTTAAGATCTCCTGCTATTAATGTATTCATATCAATATGACTCTTTTTCTTGATTAACAGTTTTCTTATGCAATTGGCTGCTCCCATATTGGGGGCATAGATATTTACAATTGTTAGATCATCTTGGTGGATATTCCCTTTAAGAATGATGTAGTGTCCTTCTGTATCTCTGACTACAGTCTTTAGTTTAAAATCTATTTTGTCTGATACGAGAATCGCTACCCCAGCCTTCTTTTGAGGCCCATTGGCATGAAAGATGCTTCTCCATCCCTTCACTTTCAGTCTGGGTGTATCTTTAGGTTCAAAATGGGTCTCTTGTAGACAACATATGGATGGGTCCTGTCGTTTTATCCAATCTGCAACCCTGTGCTGTTTTATGAGCACATTTAGGCCATTCCCATTGAGAGTGATTATTGATAGATATGTTTTTATTGACATTGTGTTACCTTTGAAGTCTTTCTTTCTGTAGATTGTCTCTATATTTCTGTTCAATGCTATTCTTAGGATTTTTCCTCTTTTATAGAACCCCCCTTAATATTTCCTGCAGTGTCGGCTTGGTGGTTGCATAGTCTTTTAAGCCTTCCCAGTCTTGGAAACTCTTTATCTCTCCATCCATTTTGAATGTCAGTCTTGCTGGATAAAGTATTCTTGGCTGCATGTTCTTCTCATTTAGTGCCCTGAATATATCTTGCCAGCCCTTTCTGGCTTGCCAGGTGTCTGTGGACAGGTCTGACGTTATTCTGATGGGCTTTCCTCTGTAAGTAAGGAGCCTCTTTGTCCTAGCGGCTTTCAAGAGATTTTTCCTACAATTATGATTCCTCAATTTGACTATCAGGTGCCTTGATGTTTTTCTGGAATCTGTAATCTTGGGTGGAGACCGTTCGGCCTCTAGTACATGAACGCTGGTTCCATTTGCGAGATTGGGAAAATTTTCATGAAGAACTTGTTCCACTATATCTTCTAGACTTCTTTCTTTCTCCTCCCCTTCAGGGATTCCAATGCTTCTGACGTTGGAACATTTCATGGCGTCATTTATTTCCCTGATTCTGTTTTCATGGTTTCTAAGCTGTTTGTTCCAGGCTTCCTCTTGATCCTTTCTCTATATCTGTTTGTCCTCCAGATCACTATTTCTGTCTTCTGTCTCAGTTACCCTTGCTTTGAAAGAATTTAGATTAGATTGGAACTCATTGAGAGCATTGTGAACCTCAGCCCTGGTAGCTTTTAGCTCTGCCCTAACATTGTGTACATCCTGTCTGGTCGCTTTCAGCTCGGCCCTAATCAATTCCGTTTGGTCATCCATGGCTTTCTCCAACCTAGCTATTGCCTGGATAATTGTTAGCCTGAATTCTCTTTCCGACATATTGTCTATGTTGATAGCCGTTAGCTCTGTTGCAGAAGGTCCATCCTCTGTATTTTTCTTCTGTTGGGCATTCCTCCTCCTAGTCATTTTGGTGAGAGATGACTGAACAGATGTAGCTGGTTGTATCAACCGTGGTGCTGTCTGGGTGCACCCTGGAACTCTTCTGAGTAATCAGGATTCCCCACCCAAATGAGAGAAAAAAGAAAGGAAAAAGAAAAAAAAGAGAGAGAGACAGGACAGAAAGGGAAGATGAAAGAGAAGGTTCAGCCCAATTGGGCCCCAAGGTAAGATTTATGAGGTATACAAACAAAAACAGACAAACAAAAAGACTGATAAAATTATATAACAAGAGAAAAAAATTATATATATATATATATATATATATATATATATATATATATATATGCAAATAAAGGAAGAACCTTGTCAAAAAGAACCCCAGGTGTAAGATTTATATACTATCAGGACAAACACAAAAACACAAACACTAGCGGAAGAAAAAGATGGGAGAGTGGTTATAAATTCTCAGTGTGGGTGAGGAAGGTTGTTTTGATTCTTCCTGGATGTATCTTGATATCTTTGTTAAAGGACTCAACTTTCCTAGGCTAAAAGGGGGATTAAAAATTGGTTTACCTATGAGGTAGTTTTGATTGGGGAAAGGGGATTACTTTGAAGTTTAACTCTATATGAACATTAGAAAATAAAAATAAAAAAGGAATAAACTAGACTAAACTAAAATTCAAAAAAATTTCAAAAAATAGAAATGCAAAAGAAAAACACAGGTGTATGTATCAAAAATTCAGGTTAGAAGGTTATTATGGAATTTGATGTACTGGACAGTTTGCTGTGATGGTAAATAGGTTAAAAAGTTATCTATAAAAAAAAATGAGCCAGAATAGTGGGAACAAATTAAAAATAAAAGTTGTCCTATGAAGTAGTGGTGGTGGTTCTCTTGTAGTCTTTTTTTTCTTTCCTGGTTGGTTTTCTGTGGGAGTGGCCTGCCACCTGGGTTTTCAGTCAATGATGTTCCCTGAGTTAAGTCCTCCAGCCCCCCTTCAAGGGGGTGGGCTCTGAGGAAACCAGTTTTTTCAGGCTTTTGTTCTCTGGAGGTTTTTATGTTTGTTCACCTTTTTTTTTTTTTTCCTCTCGCCTTGACTGCTTTTGATGTTTTTTGTAGGTTTAGAGGAAAGCAAACTGCACCTTGACCTCCCTCTCAGAGAGAAGCCTCAGTCTGTTCTTCTGTGGGTGTTGCAGAGCCCATATAAATCCCCCCTTGGCTGCTGGCAGAGCAGGTTCCTAGTCGAGGTCCCTGGGGATGCAGGATCTTCTGCTTGTACCCCAAACCACGGCAGCACTGGTGGCTATCTGGGCAGCTCCAGACCACCAGAAAGGTCCTAAGCAGTGATTGCACACTGAGATTTTCCTGCTGGCCCGGGCTGAGAGTGCCTGGTCTAAGAGCGCCCAGCTTGCAAGCACCTCTTTCAGGGGAGAGTCTGGGGCTTGGTCTTAGGCTCTGAAACAATGGCACGTGTCAAAGAGAGCTGGCTGGGCCTTTTTATCTTTCTCAGGGGAGGATGAGGGGCGCATGCATCTCAGGCTCTGTAGCAGGGCTCACGCGTTCTGCAGTCTGGCATGGCTCCCATCCCCTCACAGGGGCCAGAACCCAGGCAATCTCGGGCGCGCTGGTGGCTCAGGGACCAAGACCTGGTTTCTCCGCAGCACTCTCTCTGGCTCAGCACCAGGGGAAGCTGCCCTGGGACCAGGGACTTAAGCCTCTGTCCCTAGCCTCCCCGATTCCCACAATTCCCCCCGCCCCCGTGTTCTTTTGCTCTTTTGGAGTGCTTTCAACTAGTCTCCAAGTTAATGCTGGTCCCCAGACGCAGGGCACTCTCGCTGGTATTAGGGGTATTACTTTCCAACCGGTCACCTCTGGTGGCTCCCTCCCCCTTTTGTTTATCTTCTGATATCAGTCTACCTTTCCCACTCAGCTTTACCTGCCCACTGGCGTCTTCTGCCCCTGTAGAGATCCAGATGTATATAATTCTGATCTCAGGCTGATTTCATGGGTGATCGGAGTTCTTTGGTAGGTAATCAGCTCACTTTAGGGTACAGGTTGAAAAGGCGCCTCCTCCTACTTCCCTGCCATCTTGTCAGCACCCACATCTTATAGACAGTGCTTTGTAAAGTGACGACAAATATTGAAGTGCAGCCTGTATTATATGCTTAGATAGTTTTAAATAAAATCACAATTTTATCATTATTTGAAGGACAGGAGAGTACACTGATCTACTTTTGTCCGTATGTTTTTTTTTTTTTAAAGATTTTATTTATTTATTTGACAGAGAGAGATCACAAGTAGACGGAGAGGCAGGCAGAGAGAGAGAGAGAGAGGGAAGCAGGCTCCCTGCTGAGCAGAGAGCCCGATGCGGGCCTCGATCCCAGGACCCTGAGATCATGACCTGAGCCGAAGGCAGCGGCTTAACCCACTGAGCCACCCAGGCGCCCTGTCCGTATGTTTTAATTATGGTACTAACCAAGTTATTGCTCCTGGAATTGGGCAGGATCAGAAAGGAAAACTTGCAGTTTCTATATGTATTTTTAAAATTTTCCCCCTTTCCCCCCCCTTCTCTGTGAGACTCTGGAAAGCAAGTTTAGGATATTTCATCCTCTTATGCTACTGTTCTTATTATTACTTAAAATATTTCCTTAAGTCTATTTCCTGGTGGTGCTTTGCAAAGCCAACTCTAGTCTACAAGACAAAGTGCCCAGACTTGCAGGAGTTAACCATTTAACAGCCTGGAAGGTGTTAGGGTCCGTGATCAAAGGAACGAGACTGATATAAAGCGAAAATCAAACAAAGCTTTATTTCACACCAAGCATCAAAAATCAAACTGACCGGTCAGGGCTGTCTCTTACGAAAAGGTGACAACAATGACTCCGGCAAGTCCGCTCCCAACGTGGCTGCTCTGGATGAGGCCTTTCTGCAGATGAGGCCACTCTGGACGAGGCCACTCCCAGGACGAAGCCGCAGCTGATGAGGTCACTCCTCAGACAGGGCTGCTCCCCGGAGAAGGTGGCTCCCCGGATAGGGGCTGCTCCGGCGAGGCTGCTCCTCAGACAAGGCTGCTCACAAAAAGAGGCCACTCTGGAGGAAGCCTCTTCCCTGATGATGCTGCCTCCCGCAGGGCTGCTCACCGAGGAAGCCTCTTTCCAGACGAAGCCGCTTCCCGGAATGGCGCAGCTCCGGCGAGGCTGCAGCTCAGGGTATCAAGGCCGCTCCTGGCGGCGAGGCCATTCGCAGTGAGGTTGCTGGCGTCTAGACCGTTCCCCGTATCCACTGCCGAGGACCCTGGTGTGTGGGCGGGGCTGCTGGCGTTGGGGCCGCCAGAGGCTCGGGACCGCTGGCGGCTCTTCTAGCTCTGACAAGAGCTGTTACAACTCTCTTTCTTCTCCTCCCGCCGACTCTCCTTCTGCTCCCACAGACTCTCCTTCTTCTGCTCCTGCCACTCTCCTTCTTCTGCTCCCGACTCTCCTTCTGTTCCTTCTTCCTCTGACAGCTCTCCTTCTTCTCCCCTCTCAACAGCCTCGCAGACCAACCTTTATGAGGGTGGTTGAGCCCCGCCCCTACACAGGTAGCCAATTGAATCCCAATTTACCCAGTGGATATACCCACGCCCCACTGATTGGACGTCTCCACCTGCCTGCCCCGCCCCTACTTCCGGGGTCCACAAGCTAGTTCCTCTGGGAGGGGCAGGCCCTTACAGAAGGCTCTATTGGTATATTGTTTTTAAATGGGTACCATTTCAAGCACTTGCAGTCTGCTTCTTTTACTTTGAACTACATTTTTCTTTATATCTCGGACATTCTTTATGATGCCTTCATCTGAAGAGGCCCACTGACTTTCTCTGTATTGTGATCCTTTGTATAATTTTTTTTTAAGATTTTTTATTTATTTGACAGATCACAAGTAGGCAGAGAGGTAGGCAGATAGAAATGAGGAAGCAGGCTCCCTGCTGAGCAGAGAACTCAACGCGGGGCTCGATCCCAGGACCCTGAGATCATGACCCGAGCCGAAGGCAAAGGCTTAACCCTCTGAGCCACCCAGGCGCCCCCTTTGTATAATTTTTAATAAGCTCACATCTAACTGAATCCCCAAAGTGCCTTTTTACCATCTACTTTCTTCATATTGACGCCCCACATAATAACTCAGGCACTGAATTTATCCCACCTGCCAAGTGAAGCATTTTTGTTTGTTTTTTTTTTTTAAGAATTGTTTTCACGGGGCGCCTAGGTGGCTCAGTGGGTTAAGCCGCTGCCTTCGGCTCAGGTCATGATCTCAGGGTCCTGGGATCGAGTCCCGCATCGGGCTCTCTGCTCAGCGAGAAGCCTGCTTCCCTCTCTCTCTCTCTCTTTGCCTGCCTCTCCATCTACTTGTGATCTCTCTCTCTGTCAAATAAATTAAAAAAAAAAAAAAGAAGAATTGTTTTCACAACTGTCAAACTCCACAAAAGCTTGCTGAGCACGTGACAGCAAAAACGTTATGGGATAATGATGTGTATCATTTCAGTTGATCCTTGCTCTTTCTCTTATTATTATTTTCCCACTTTATTCCTTCTGGACTGGGACTCGGCACAGACAGGAACTCCCAGTCTTCATCTTGCTTTTCCTCTTACTTCCTTACTTCCTGTTAACCAAAATACAAACATATGGACTAGAGGCACTGGTATAGCAACAGACAGCAGCTCTCAGGTTAGAATGTGGTAAACATTAATATTTTAAAATGAAAGATTTTAAAGCTTCCCATCTACTCTTGTTTTCTCCATTTTACCATTATGCATTTCTTCACTTTTGTGGAATGCTGAGCTTTCCACGAGGAGATTCTCATTAGTTCCTGGAGAACCTAACCAAACAATTTATTTATGGTATCTTTAAATATGATGCTCTCCTATTTCATAGTATTCATTTCTGTTGATTATTTTATAGAGAATTCTTGAGGTTTTACACAGAGGTGTTACCCGAAAAGATCTTTGTCATTAAGTATTTAAAACTTTTTTTTTTTTAATTGATGAAATCTGAATTTTTTCATCAGTTCGCTCAGTCACTGACATATGTCTCTCGGGCATGAACGTGGCAGCCAGAATCTGCTTAGATTGGGGAGGGATTCAGGAAGGACTCAGTGGAATCTGTCCCCAAGAGCACAGTGTCTAGTGACAGGTGGCAGTGGCACAGGCAGTAACTTTACAGTGGGATCCGTAGTATAATGAAGTGAAAGCAGCACATTTTCTAGAATTAGGAAGAGAAACTACTGCTTTTGCATATAGCATTTAGGGAGTGAGCTCAGATAAAATGGAAAAATCTTCTGGGAGAAGAAGGGTTTTGGGACAGTCTAAAAGAAGGGCGACAGGGACAACACCTAGTAGCATTTCTTTTATAAATACTAATGGGGAATTGGTTTGACTGGTCTCATCATTAACTGAGTTTCTCAAAATGAAATACTTGGGTGATTCCAACCTTGAGTTGAAGGGCAGATGGCAGGAGATATAGCTAGAGAGAACAGTACTTTTATAATTAAAGCTAATCTGGCACCCATCTTGTCCCAGGTGCTTCCCACATTTTATCTCTTCTCTTCTACACTACAGCATATCTCTACCTTAAGTATTTGTATACAACTTCTACAGACAAAGGAACGAGTTTAAGAGATTAAATTGAACAAATACTCACTTGTTAGCAGCCTTTCCCTAAGCATTTGCTAACTCTTAGCCCATACAGTTTCTGCCATACTAGTAAAGGACAATGTTTTCTAGGAGAAGGAATTTTGGCTTTGTCCTCAAGTAAGTGGAAAGCAAGTGCTAGCATGATTAGTTCTTTGATTGAGTAACAAATCGTTACAACCAGCTCTGTGGATAATGGGGGAGGAACAGATAGGGATTAACAGATAAAAGGCCCTTCTAATAGACATGGCAGAAGATAATAACTGTCCTCCAGAGGGCAGAACATGTGATTCTCTCTGCAGAGAGTAGAATGGAGAGATATGAAGCAGATTTAAAAGAAAGCATATGGAGCAGGGAAATCTTTGATGTAGTGAGCACCTCGTACGTGTCAGATATTTGAGGTATATTTCTACATTGTGCCACTTGAATCCCCACAGTAAAGCCTTTCTTTATTTTCTGAGTCCAGAAATGTTTGTGATCTCTTGTAAGGAGCAAGAAATATAAGAGTGAATTACAGCAGGCTCTACTGTCAAGCGATGTAAAGTCTAATCTAGGGTATTGTTATTTCTCTTTTTCAGATATGTAAAGATTAAACCAGAGAGATTATCTCTTGTAAATTCATACCATATCTTAGCCTTCGTTGCCACATCTGTCTGCTAACCCCCTTTCTCACAGCTGTACTGAGGAAGTCTAACATCTCTACTCAGTGTTGTATACAGCTTCAAGGAGTCATACAAGCAGACAGGATTTGCTCCAGATGTTGTCAGACATTGAGTATCAGTTTGTGAGTGAGGGGACTCAAGATAGCTACTTCCTTGTCCTATCTGATATTCTGCTTCACAGTTCAGTCCAGCTCTCTAAGATCCACTTAAGTGTGTATTCCCCTGGTTCCTGCCTGTGTGACTTACTCAAGTACTCAGATTTCTTTGGCATGTAAGCTAGTTTTTCCTGGACAAGGGACTTTATGTTACTTACCACTTCAGTTAGGCAAAGATATGACATTATTTGGCCAGAGGCAATGAGGAGAGCTGGGGCAGATCTAGAAAAAAACAGGTACTGTCATCAGAGGCAGCAGTGTCATCTGAAGACATTGCACGATTTCTAGTCAGGAACATGATGATCGGGGATGAGGTGAGGCTACTCCTATTGAGGTATAAGATATAGAGAATTTCGGGGTTCAAGATTTTCATGCTCATCTAATAAATATTCCCATTTTGGATTTCTTCATTTTCTCCTTTTTCTATCAAGGGTCTGAATTTGACAGATGACTTACTGAAACTTATTGAAATTCAGTCCCCTGTGCAGTTTTGTTGTGACTTTAATATCTTGGTCTGATTTGCAGCATATTCAGTACTTCAAAAGATGAGAATCTCCTTAAAAAGCTTAAATCCCCTCTGGCTTTTAGATCATACCCTCAGATAGCAATTGGCTTCCATGAGCCTTCTTTGTTCCCTAACCCCAGTATTTCCAGTTCCATTAATAGAAACCAGCCTACCCTACAATTCTTAAGATTGATGATAATCTTAATGATTATGTAGCCACTACCTGTAAGCTGTAATCACCGCCCCAGTAGTGAGGTCCATTATTGTCAACTTGGGTGTAAATGAGCGGAGGGTTGGCTCAGTCTTGTCTATCATCTATTGAACACTCATCAGTAAATCATGTGTGTGTAAAGGAAGAGAAGAATGGATGTATGATTTGGAAATTATGTACAGTTGTCATTGGATTTTTGGCTTTTGTACTGTCCTAGATTTGAAGGCATCAGGATGCTTTGGATAAACTTAAAACCTTTCAATTCATACAAGGTCCAGGCTCTGTAGACTGCTTACTTCTATATTATATGACTTGCTCCATTTAGTAGAAAAAAATGACTGTTGTGCATAAACCAGACCAAATTGTTGGTACCCACTACTGGCTCTTTAACATTTCTGTTGAAATGCTTGTGACTTCATGTTTCCATGCCATTAATCCATCTCCAGTAGCCCGTGACAGGAACCAGAATCCATAGTGGAGAACATATTGGGCCCCATCTGCACCAAAACCAGTCTCAATACTGGAAAGACATGCCTTGAAGGCAGCCATGATAACTCTGAAAGCTCTACACATACCTCACATTCCTTCCAGGGAGATTCAAGAAAGCTCTGGAAAACATGCCAAGGAAGAGGGTGTTCAAACAAAACTGGACCCTTCACTTGAGTTGAAATCCCCTGAGAATCCCAAAAGGGGAGTTGCTAAGTCCAGTCATTTTTCTGGTGAAATTACGTGGAACTAATCTAAGTTATTCCTTAACTTCTTTCACTTTGATTTGTTTTCCCCATCACTAACCTCTAGGTTCTGTGATTTATGACCGTTTTTCTCTGGTCTTTTTAGATAGGTCCTGCCCAGCAGGTGAAGCTCCGGTCTTAGCTCTCAGATTTCCAGTCTGCTCCTCATATTGATCCTGGCAGTCCGGCTCTATTCAGGTGATAGCCCATGACTCCAGACCTTGGCTGGCAGAACCCAAGGTCATTCATTTGCTCAGCCACTCTCTGGCTCTGTCACCCAGCATTCAGAGGGGTAGAAGGAAGTTGGGTAGGTGACATAAAATATTTCAAAGAATGACAGTTAAATGGAGACTGAAAAGCACTACCCTCATATTTCAGTTTACAGTACGTGATCTACTCTAAGAAGACCAAAAGACCAGTAGTTTTGACATGCGACTTCAGTACAGCTTAGAAATGACGTTACTCTCCAGAACACACCAGAGGCATTTCAAGTATAACTTTATCTAAAGGCCTTTGGCTGCATTCATGAGATTTTGGGCTTAGAGAGAATGAACCCAGAGAAAGTTGTGGCTCAAAGATTTGGCCAATGAGACTGATGATATTTTTAATTATTAGAGGTCTGTAAACTTAAAAAAAAAAATCCCAAGGGAGGAATGGGATGAAGATGGAGCAATCTTACCTTTGGAAGTGGCCCATTTTGCTCTGGAGGCACTGTGTATGTCATTAACCACATACTATAAAACATGGGATTTCCCATAGACACCACAGTTCCCAGAAGCACGTGTATACCACTCTCTTCAGCCCTTTTTCAGCATATAAATATGTTATTTTATAATGACAAGTCATTAAATTTTTCAGCCTTTGGAATGCAGTGATTTTATTGCCATCAATCTCAATAACATGTTGGGATGAGGAAGAGGGAAGGCTTTGGATCCTAAAGAGAATGGTTCACTTATTAAGGAAATAGTCTAACATAAAATTTATTTGTAGGTGAAGACATTTCCATGTTTATTCTTTTGGGCACTCACTGTTTTAGCCAGATGAAACCCTTGGACATTAGATATATCTGCAGTTCTATCTTCCAGTAGTAATTGTTCTTTTCTTCCCACTCCCTTGTGATATGAACCATAGTTCCTGCTTAGGAACATTTTTCCCCGCAATGCAGAATATAAAGAAAAAAACATGCCCTGTATGTGCTGCTTAAATCTCTAGGGAGGTTATTTAGACTCTCTGGATTTCAGTTTCTTCAGCTGTGAACTGGGGACTAGTAATAACCTTAATACACGGTTACCAAGAGAAGAATGTAAATAGCACATGAAGAACACCTGGTATAGTGCACAGAATGCCGGTCAGATTAAAAACATTTCAGTTTGTATATTCCCAATACATTTACCCCACATAGTGTATTATGTAGTTTATTATGTAAATGTCTTACCTTTTGGAAGCTTCACCTCTAATTTCAGTATTAACTTTGAACTGGGTAAATGTTTTGTCTTTCTTAAGATGCTAATTTCAGTTGTTTAAAGTTACATGGCAAATAAACATATCTGTCTTTACCAAGTATAGTTCTACTTACATATTTTTAATTGAGTCTACTCTGAGATATTTTTAGTTAAGTCATACTCTCTTTTTATCTTAGTTTTTCAATTAAGTGTCTACTTCTGTTAATTTTCTAAATTGGAGACACATATCAAAAAAATCTTTATTTTTTTATTTTTTTATTTTTTTAAAGATTTTATTTATTTATTTGACAGAGAGATCACAAGCAGGCAGAGAGGCAGGCAGAGAGAGGAGGAAGCAGGCTCCCTGCTGAGCAGAGAGCCCGATGCGGGGCTCGATCCCAGGACTCTGAGATCATGACCTGAGCCAAAGGCAGCGGCTTAACCCACTGAGCCACCCAGGCGCCCCAAATCTTTCTTCTTTTAGCTATCTCTATACTCAATGTGGGGACCAAACTCACAACCCCGGGGGTCAAGATTCGCATGCTTTTCCAAGAGGCAGTCAGGCGCCCCCATCTATCTTTTGTTTTTTATCCATCAAGGTGTTATTTTAAAGCTGACAATAGTTCTTGGCATTCCCTGTCCCCAGGGTGTATATGGTAGAGGAGGTTCAGCCTGGTAGGTAAACAGAGTGGCTATAATGGGAAATATGCATGCAGGAAATAGGAAAAGCCAGGACCCAAATGCCTTGGAGCAATACTGAATTCATCCACCAAATGTCTGTTCACAGGGTCTGGCTTCTTGTACCTGATGCACGTTCTGATTGGGTAGCAGTGAGGCCCTGAAAATGGTCAAATATTTTAACTATCACTTTCTCAGGAGGAAATTTGAAGCTTCATTAGTTTGCATGGGGTTAGAGATTGACCAAGGGAAAAAAAAAAAAGTCTAGAAACAAAACTGGGAATTAAGATTAGGGTACAGAACCATAGGAATTTTGGATTAAATGAAATTTAAAATTGTAATAGTATAAATTCCACATCTCATGTGCCTAATTTTAAAGCCCATGTATATGCATATGTTCTAGTGCCTTCTAACCTCAGAGATGAGTTTGAATGCTGCCTCTGTTGCTCACTTGCTGTCTTATCTTGAGTAACTTTCTCTCAGATGACTTTCTCATGAGCATTTTGGGACAGTTGTGATGCTTATTATAACTAAAGATCAATGATATATGTGAACTTCTAAAATAGTGGATATATAGTACTTTAGGTGACTCATCCTTGCTCTTGTAACTGACATTTTATTGAAATGATTCAGTTGTAGTTTACATTGCAAAGAAAACACCTAGCAACATAACCTGATTCTGCAGATTTGTCATTAATCTTCTGAAAATGTTTAATTATATACAAAAAGAAAACCTGCTTGAAGTCTATTCTTAGAGCCGTTTAATTCTGTTTCTACAAATAAACTATAGTCTAATTATATTTTGATATTTGGGTTTTCAGAGTTGATAATTTTAAATACACTTTGTAGCTGGAGCCTATTTAAAGGTTATCTTTTTTTTTTTAAGATTTTATTTATTTATTTGACAGAGAGAGAGATCACAAGTAGGCAGAGAGGGAGGCAGAGAGAGAGAGGAAGAAGCAGACTCCCCGCCAAGCAGAGAGCTTGATGCGGGGCTTGATTCCAGGACCCTAGGATCATGACCTGAGCTGACGGCAGAGGCTTTAACCTGAGCTGACGGCAGAGGCTTTAACCCACTGAGCCACCCAGGTGCCCCTAAAGGTTATCTTTATGAGTTCCTTTTCTGTTTCTCTATCTTTAGACTCTTCATTATTTTACTTTTTTTTTTTTTAAGATTTTATGTATTTATTTCACAGAGAGAGGGATAACGAGAGCATGAACACAAGCAGGGGGAATGGGAGAAGGAGAAGCAGGCTTCCCACGGAGCAGGGAGCCCAATGCATGAGGACCCCGGGGATCATGACCCGAGCCGAAGGCAGGCACTTAAGGACTGAGCCTTAAGGACTGAACCCAGGCGCCCCTTCATTATTTTACTTTTAATGTAAATTAATTTTACTCTTTTCCTAGAATCATCATTTACGTAATATTAAACTAGTCATTAAGTATAATAATAAGCATATAAAAGGCATTTGTTTTTAACAACAGCTTCAATTATTACTGGTGAAATGTTGATATTTTAAAAAAGGTTTCAGTGTCTTTAAAATGTCTTTCATTGGGGCACCTGTGTGTCTCAGTGGGTTAAGCCTCTGCCTTCGGCTCAGGTTTTGATCTCAGGGTCCTGGGATCAAGCCCTGCATCAGGCTCTCTGCTCAGCAGGGAGCCTGCTTCCCCCCCTCTCTATCTGCCTTCTGTTCTGCCTACTTGTGATCTCTCTCTCTCTGTCAAATAAATAAATAAAATCTTAAAAAAAAATAAAATATCTTTCATCAATTTTCATTGTTTTCAGCGTAGTTTCAGCATCCTTGCTTAAGTTTGTTCCAAAGTTTTGTTTGGTTTTGTTTTGTGATGCTACTGTACGTGGGATTATTTTCTTAATTCCCTTTTTGCATAGTTTATTGCTAAGATACAGAAATATAACTGATTTTCTTTTTTGTATGTTGATTTTTGTTATCCTGGAAATTTTTTATACTTGTTTATTATTCTCTTGGCTTTTTGTGGTTTATTTAGGTTTTTCTACATGTAAGAACATGTCATCAGCAAACATAATTTTTACTTTTTCCTCTGTGACTTGGATGCCCTTTATTTCTTTTTCTTGCCTAATTGCATTGGCTATGACTTATAGTTCTGTACTGACTTAAAGCAGCAAGAATGAGAATCCTTTCCTTATTGTTGATCTTTAGAGGAAAAGCTTTCAGCTTTTACATGTTGATTGTGATGTTACCTGTGGGCTTGTTATATATGGTCTTCACTATGTTAAAGTAAATTCCTTGTATACCTAGGATGATGAAGGTTTTTTCATAAAAGTATATTGAATTTTCTCAATTGTTTTTTTTTTTTTTTGCATTTATTGAGATGGTCACATGATTTTTACTCTTTATTCTTTAATGTGATATTTCACATTAATTGATCTATCTTGAACCGTCCTTTATCCAGGTATAAATTCTACTTACTCATGACACATGGTCCTTTTAATGTGCTGTTGAATTCAGTTTGTTAATACTTTTAAGGGATTTTGTATCTTTATTTATTGGGGATCTTGACTTATAACTTTTTTGTGGTATCTTTACCTGGCTTTGGTAATAGGGTAATGCTGGCGTCGTAAGATGAGTTTTGCAGTGCTCATTCCTCTAATTTTTGGAAAGTTTGAAACGTTTTGGCCTTATTTATTTATTTATTTTTTAATTTGGCAACATTTACTAGGGAAAACATCTGGTCCTGGTTTTTTTCCTGTTTTTTTTTTTTTTAAGATTTTATTTATTTATTTGAGAGACAATGATCACAAGTAGACAAAGAGGCAGGCAGAGAGAATGAGAGGGAAGCAGGCTCCCTGCTTGCAGAGAGCCCAATGTGGGACTTGATCCCAGGACTCTGAGATCATGACCTGAGACAAAGGCAGAGGCTTAACCACACTGAGCCACCCAAACGCCCCTAGGGCTTTTTTTTTTCCCTGGAGGTTTTGATTACTGATTCGATCTCCTTAGTTATTAATTCATTCGTTCAGATTTTCAGATTCTTTTGGATTCAATCTTGGTAGGTTGTATATTTCTAGAATTTACACATTTCTTCTAGGACATCCAGTTTGTTGACATGTAATTGTTAATAGCAGCCTCTTGGGGCACCTGGGTGGCTCAGTGGGTTAAAGCCTCTGCCTTCAGCTCAGGTCATGATCCCAGGGTCCTGGGATCGAGCCCCACATCGGGCTCTTTGCTAGGCAGGGAGCCTGCTTCCCTTCCTCTCTCTGCCTACTTATGATCTCTCTCTCTCTGTCAAATAAATAAATAAAATCTTTAAAAGAAAAAAACAGCAGCCTCTTAACCTTGTTATCTCTCTGGCACCAGTTGTGATGTCTTCTCTTTGATTTATGATTTTACTTATTTGAGTGCTCTCTCTTTTTTCTTAGCTAGCCTAGCTAAAATTTGTTAGTTTTCTTTCTCTCTTCAAAAAATTAACTCTTAGCTTTGTTGATTTTTAAATTTTTCTACTTTGTTTCATGTATTTATTAAATTAAACCCTTATATTATACTACACATAAAAAATCAACTCAAAATGCATTATAGACTTCAGTAAAAGTTTTGAAACTGTATAAATCGTATAAGAAAACAGAAGTAAAGCTTCTTCGCCATAGTATTAGCTATGATTTATTAGCTAAAAGGCCAAAAGCATAAGCAACAAAAGTAAAGTGGCAAGTAGGACTATTTCAAATTGAAAAGCTTCTATGCTGCAAAGCAAACAATCCCCAAATTTAAAAGGCAACCTGTGGAATGGGAAAAAATTTTTGAAACTATGCATTTGATAAAGAGTTAATATCCAGAATGTTTAAGGTTCTCCTGTGATTAAATAGCAATGAATAACCAAAGCAACAGAATATACATTCTTCTGTAGTAGTGAACATGGAACATTCTCCAAAATAGACCACATCCTGGGTCGTAAATCAGGTCTTAACTGGTATCAAAAGATTGGGATCATTCCCTGCATATTTTCAGACCACAATGCTCTGAAGCTAGAACTCAATAACAAGAGGAAATTTAGAAAGAACCCAAATACGTGGAGACTAAAGAGCATCTTTCTAAAAAATGAATGGGTCAACCAGGAAATTAAAGTAGAATTTTAAAAATTCATGGAAACAAATCATAATGAAAACACAACAGCTCAAAATCTGTGGGACACAGCAAAGGCAGCCCTGAGAGGAAAATATATAGCGATACAAGCCTTTCTCAAGAAACAGGAAAGGTCGCAAATACACAACCTAACCCTACCTAAAAGAGCTGGAGAAAGAACAACAAAGAAAGCCTAGACCCAGCAGGAGAAGAGAAATTATAAAGATCAGAGCAGAAATCAATGAAATAGAAACCAAAAAAAAAAAAAAACAATAGAACAAATCAACGAAACTAGGAGCTGGTTCTTTGAAAGAATTAATAAGATTGATAAACCCCGGGCCAGACTTATCAAAAAGAAAAGAGAAAGGACCCAAACAAATAAAATCATGAATGAAAGAGGAGAGATGACAACCAACACCAAAGAAATACAAAGAATTATAAGAACATATTATGAGCAACTATACACAAGCAAATTTGACAATCTGGAAGGAATGGGTGCATTTCTAGAGACGTGTAACCTACCAAAATTGAGCCAGAAAGAAATAGAAAACCTGAACAGACCCATAACAAGTAAGGGGATTGAAACAGTCATCAAAAATCTCCCAACAAATAAGATCCCAGGGCCAGAAAAGAAACTGTTCCAAAAAAGAGAAATGGAAGGAAAACTTACAGACTCATTTTATGAGGCCAGCATCACCTTGATCCCAAAAACAGACAAAGACCCCATCAAAAAAGAGAACTACAGACCAATATCCTTGATGAACACAGATGCAAAAATTCTCACCAAAATACTAGCCAATAGGATCCAACAGTACATTAAAAGGATTATGCACCACGACCAAGCAGGATTTATTCCAGGACTGCAAGGTTGGTTCAACATCCGCAAATCTATCAATGTGATACAATACATTCATAAAAGAAAGAACAAGAACCATATGATACTCTCAACAGATGCTAAAAAAGCTTTTGACAAAGTACACCATCCTTTCTTGATCAAAACTCTTCAAAGTGTAGGGATAGAGGGTACATACCTCAATATCATCAAAGCCATCCATGAAAAACCCACAGCGAATATCATTCTCAATGGAGAAAAACTGAGAGCTTTTCCGCTAAGGTCAGGAACATGGCAGGGATGTCCATCATCACCACTGCTATCAGCATAGTACTAGAAGTCCTAGCCTCAGCAATCAGACAACAAAAAGAAATTAAGGGCATCCAAATCGGCAAAGAAGAAGTCAAACTATCACTCTCTGCAGATGATATGATACTATATGTGGAAAACTCAAAAGACTCCACTCCAAATCGGCTAGAACGTGAACAGGAATTCAGTAATGCGTCAGGATATAAAATCAGTGCACAGAAATCAGTTGCATTTCTATACACCAACAACTAGATAGAAGACAGAGAAATTAAGGAGTCAATCACCTTTATAATTGCACCCAAAACCATAAGATACCTAGGAATAAACCTAACCAAAGAGGCAAAGAATCTATACTCAGAAAACAACAAAATACTCATGAAAGAAATGGAGGAAGACATAATGAAATGGAAAAATGTTCCATGCTTATGGATTGGAAGAACAAATATTGTGAAAATATCTATGCTACCTAAAGCAATCTACACGTTGAATGCAATTCCTATCAAAATACCATCCATTTTTTCCAAGAAATGGAACAAATAATCCTAAAATTTATATGGAACCAGAAAGTCCTTGAATAGCCAGAGGAATATTGAAAAAGAAAGCCAAAGTTGGTGGCATCACAATTCCGGACTTCAAGCTCTATTACAAAGCTGTCATCATCAAGACAGTATGGTACCGGCACAAAAACCGACACATAGATCAATGGAACAGAATGGAGAGCCCAGAAATAGACCCCCAACTCTATGGTCAACTAATCTTTGACAAAATAGGAAAGAATGTCCAATGGAAAAAAGACAGTCTCTTCAACAAATGGTGTTGGGAAAATCAGCCAGCCACATGCAGAAAAATGAAACTGGACCATTTCCTTATACCACCCATGAAAATAGACTCAAAATGGATGAAGGACCTCAATGTGAGTAAGGAATCCATCAAAATCCTTGAGGAGAACACCGGCAGCAACCTCTTCTGTCCCAGCCACAGCAAGTTCTTCCTAGGAACATTGCCAAAGGCAAGGGAAGCAAGGGCAAAAATGAACTATTGGGACTTCATCAAGATCAAAAGCTTTTACACAGCAAAGGAAACAGTTAACAAAACCAAAAGACAGCGACATAATGAGAGAAGATATTTGCAAAGAACATATCAGATAAAGGGCTAGTAAACAAAATCTATAAAGAGCTTATCAAACTCAACACCCAAAGAACAAATAATCCAATCAAGAAATGGGCAGAGGACATGAACAGACATTTCTGCAAAGATGGCATCCAGATGGCCAAAAGACACGTGAAAAAGTGCTCCACATCACTCGGCATTAGGGAAATACAGATCAAAACCACAATGAGGGGCGCCTGGGTGGCTCAGTGGGTTAAGGCCTCTGCCTTCGGCTCGGGTCGTGATCTCGGGGTCCTGGGATCGAGCCCCGCGTCGGGCTCTCTGCTCCACAGGGAGCCTGCTTCCTCCCCTCTCTCTCTGCCTGCCTCTCTGCCTACTTGTGGTTTCTCTCTCTCTGTCAAATAAATAAAATATTAAAAAAAAAAAAAACCACAATGAGATACCACCTCACACCAATCAGAATGGCTAAAATTAACAAGTCAGGAAATGACAGATGCTGGCCAGGATGCGGAGAAAGGCTAAACTTCCTACACTGTTGGTGGGAATGGAGGCTGGTACACCCACTTTGGAAAATAGCATGGAAGTTCCTCAGAAAGTTGAAAATAGAGCTACCCTATGACCCAGCAATCTCACTACTGCGTATTTACCCTAAAGATACAAATATAGTGATCTGAAGGGGCATATGCACCCAAATGTTTATAGCAGCAATGTCCACAAGAGCCAAACTAGGGAAAGAACCTAGATGTCCATCAGTAGATGAATGGATAAAGAAGAGGCGGTATATATATATACAATGAAATACTATGCAGCCATCAAAAGAAATGAAATCTTGCCATTTGTGACGACATGGATGGAATTAGAGGGTGCTATGCTTAGTGAAATAAGTCAATCAGAGAAAGACAATTATCATATTTCCCTGATATGAGGAAGTTGAGAGGCAACATGGGGGGTTTGGAGGTAGGAAAAGAATAAATGAAACAGATGGTATAGGGAGGGAGACAAACCATAAGAGACTCTTAATCTCACAGAACAAACTGAGGGTTGCAGCAGGGAGGGGGTTAGGGAGAGGGTGATGGGGTTATGGACGTTGAGGAAGATATGTGCTGTGAAGTGTGTAAACCTGGCGATTCACAGACCTATACCCCTGGGGCTAATAATACATTATAGGTTAATTAAAAAAAATTAAAAAGGAGGAAAAAAAAAGATGATGCACACTAGGCTAAGACAATGTTATATCAACATTTATTTGATAAACCAGCTAAACTTGGTGCCCTGACATGCTTCACTGTCCCAAATTTGGCTTGTTTGTAGCTGTTCCGGAAACAAGATTGTTTTTTCATGGATGCATGGCAATAGTTTTGATCCTGCCTCTTCATTTCTCCTCTCATTGTGTTTTTATCCTGATTCCCTGGTGTTCTTTTCCAGGAGTTATCCTGAACCCATGAGGGACTATCTCAATTACAGATTTCATAATGGGGAAAAAATCCTAATAAAATATGTTGTTCAATCTCCTTTCAAAAATAACAATGAATAAATAAATAAATAGTCAAAGAACTTGAATGGACATTTCTCCAAAGAAGACATAGGAATGACCCTCAGGTGTATAAAAAGATGTTCAACATCATTTAATCAGCGGGGAAATGCAATTCAAAAGCACAGTGGGATATTACCTTGTACCTGTTATGATGGCTATTATTAAAGAAAAAACAGCAGGTGTTGGGAAAGATGTAGAGAAATTGGAACTTTTGTATGTTTTTGGTAAAAATTTAAAAAGGTACAATCTCTATGGATAACATTATCCATAATGTTATGATAATGTTATCCATAGATAACATATAATATAATGTTTTCTATGGATAACATTGTGGAGTTTAATGAAAAAATTAAAAATAGAACTACTGGGGCACCTGGGTAGTTCATCTCGTTAAGCATCAAGGTCTTGATTTTGACTCGGGTCATGATATCAAGGTCATGAGACTGAGCCCCTCATTAAATTCTGCACTGGACATGGAGCCTGATTAAGATTCTCTACCTGTCCCTCTGCCCCTGCCCACCACCCTCCACCCTCCCCAAAAAAGAAAAATAGAACTACCATTTGATCCAGCAATTGCATGTCTGGATATTTATTCAAAAGTGTTGAAATGAGGATCTCAAAGAGACGTCTGTACTCCCATGTTTATTGCAGCATTATTCACAATAACCAAGACATGGAAACAATGTAAATGGCTATCTGCAGATGTACAGATAAAGAAAATGTGGTATATACATAAAATGGAATATGGAATATTATTCAGCCTCGAACAAGAAGGAAATTCTGCCATAGGTGGCAACATGAATGGATCTGGAGGACGTTATATTAAATGAAATAAACAGTAACAGAAGCAAGTACTACTTGACTCCACTTATATAAAGTATCTAAGACAGTCAAAATCATAGAAGCAGAGAGCAGAATGACTGAGGGAAGGGGGAAATGGGAAGTTTCTGTTCAATAGGTGGTGTCAGTTAGGCCAGATGAGTGAGTCCAGATATCTGTACAACACCACACCTATTCTTAACCATATGTCTTTGGCACTTAAAAATTGAAAGGCACCTGGGTGGCTGATTCAGTTAAGTGTTTGCTTTTGGCTCAGGTCATGATCCCAGAGTCCTGGGATGGAGTCCCACATGGCACTCGCTTCCTGCTCAGTGGGGAATCTGCTTTTCCCTCTCCCTTGCTCATGCTCTCTCACTCACTCTCTTTCTCTCTCTCAAATAAATAAAATCTTTAAAAAAATTGAAGAGGTTAGATTTCATGTTAAGTATTCTTACCACAGTAAAAACAAAACAATAATTTAACAAATCAAGTTAGTTTAAATGTATTCCACAAGCATTATTTCTTTTCTAGTTCTAGCATTATTTCTTTTTTTGTTTTGTTTTGAGTTTTACTAATCCACACTTACCATGTAATGTTTTATTATACGACTGAATACTTTTATTTCCACAGAATTGCTTCTTCCCTCCTTAATCTTTTAACCAGATCGTCTGAAAGAGCTGGAATGAGTAAGATATTTAAAAGAGCAGGATTAGCCTCCAATTTTATTTAAATTCAAGCCAGTTTGTTTCAGTTCCATGATGTTCTAACTTTTAGTACAAAAGTTTTCTTGGATATAAATGATTCATTATAATCCTTCCATAGATATCAATTGGCTTTTCAGAGATTATTCATAGCAATATTTACTGAGACTATTTAATGTGACTAGGTCTTTACAATCATTATCTGCTTTCTTTTATTTCATTCTTCTGATATAGAAACTATAAAATGAAATAAAATGAAAATGTATTTTATAATACATAAATGTCAAGTAATAGTTATATAAGTTAGAACATGATTCATCAGAAATTTATCAATATATTTTATGTAACTCCATTTATGTATTAATGATTTCTAGGGAAAAATTATTTGATATCTTCAGATGCAGAAAAAATGCTTTAGTGATGTTTTGATAACAACTCAACAAATCAGGGATATGTGGGAGCTGACATTTATATGTACTTGTTTTTCTGTTATGTAAGATAGACATATAAATATATATATGTATATATATATGATATGTATAGGTATATTCCTCTAAAGACAGACATTCCTAATGAATTTATCTAAAAACATATGAAATAAATGTTTTTCCATTAGGTGCAATGATTGCTGAAATTCTACAACAAACACTATACCTACTGAAAACATTTAGATACTCGTTTTAAAAGATGGGTCAAGATGAGGACATTGACTAACACAGCTATTATAGCATTTGATGTCTTCTTGATCAGTGCTCTGAGAAGAAATAAGTGTTAAGAATTGAAAGAGAAAAGAGGGGTGCCTAGGGGGCTCAGTGGGTTAACCCTCTGCCTTCAGCTGAGGTCATGGTCTCAGGGTGCCGGGATTGAGCCCTGCATTGGTCTCTCTGCTTAGCAGGGAGCCTGTTTCCTCCTCTGTCTCCCTGCGTCTGTGCTTACTTGTGATCTCTCTCTCTCTCTGTGTCAAATAAATAAGTAAAATCTTAAAAAAAAAAAAAAAAGAATTGAAAGAGAAAAAGATAAAATTGTGATTTGCGGGGAAATTTAGTGGTTAGGTACCTAAAAAAAACAATGATCGCAGTAAATCAGGATCATAAAGTATTTGGACTAACAAGTTTTCCACAAAGTTGTCAGGTAAAATACAAACATAATAAAATCAGTAACATCCTTCTCTAAACCAGTTATAACCAACTATAAATAAGACACTTTGTAGAAAATTCACAAAAACTAAAATGTATTTAGGACTTAGCTTAACCACACACAAGAAATCTATGGAAAAATTATGAAGGTAATAAGGTAGAAAGTGATCTGGATGAGTGGAAAGACATTGCTAGCCTTTAGTCAGTGATAATGTATTTTTTTTTTAAGATTTTTTTAAGTTCATCTATTTGATAGACAGAGATCACAAGTAGGCAGAGAGGCAGGTGGAGAGAGAGAGGACGAAGCAGGCTCCCTGCCGAGCAGAGAGCCCGATGCAGGGCTTGATTCCAGAGTCCTGGGATCATGACCTGAGCCGAAGGCAGAGGCTTAACCCACTGAGCCACCCAGGTGCCCCGATAATATATTTTTAAAAACTCCTAATATTTAATATTAGTTACTTTGATCAATTATACTCAAACCCCCACTTGGATACTTTTCAGAACCATGATAAATTTACTCTAAAATATAAATGGAAGAATAAAGGTTAACAAGTAGTTAAATATAGTCTTAACCCTTGCCACTTAACATTTGATTCTTGGACAGACATCATCATTGTCATCATATTGTGGGATCTGGTAATTTATGCAAGACTCTTGGGACTCACCCCAGACCTTGTGGGATCAGAATATGTATTTTATCAAGGTCCCCAAGTGATCTCTATGCAGGTGTTTCTGTGTGTGTGTGTGGGGGGGGTGGGTTTATGTAGGTTTTACTAGAGAAGAGATTACTATAAATCAATAAGAGAAAGATAACATTTTGACCTAAGATTGCATACAGTTGAACCAAGAACTACAGAAGACTAAAAAATCGGTAATCTTATAGGGAGAGGTTCATGTTCTTTGGTAAATAGAAAAACATTTTTTTCCCCACACATCTGCCTTCATTGCGAAAAGCAGCTGGGACACTTCCAGCAATAGTAAATTAATTTACAAAAGTAGGGGTTCAATGAAGCCACCTGGTTTGAGCCTTTGGAAGGTCATATGTAGATGCTGACCCACAGCAGCAAGAAGAGGACTACAAAGCCATGAAGAGCGAGGCCACCAAGGAGCTGAGGAGCTCTTTGTAGAAATCCTAAGTGTTCTTGGTGGCAATAAGCTCTTAACGGAAGAACCAGGCGGTGAAGAACATGCCAGTGGCCAATAGCACCATGGTCAGATGGGGGAAGGCAACCAGGTTCACTGTGCAGGTTTATCTGCTCATGGCCTCCTGCTCCATTTTGCCCTGAACAGGATCATCCATTGCTCCACCACTGGAATGGAAAAATAAAAATTATATGAAGAGGCACCATTTTGGATATATTATGGGCCTGGATAATGCCACATGTTTTGTGGAATGTGAACCCCAGGAATCCTGACATTCTGTTGGGAGCTGTCGATTACTGCAGGACTCCTGGAAAGCACTGAAGCAGTTCTCAGTAAAATTAAATACTCACATGTTCGACAGGCCAGCCATCCCAGTCCTGGACATAGACCCCAAAGTCTATGAGGGAACACGCACAGGTTTAATTGGTGCAGTGTTGCTTGTGGTATCAGCAAACTGCAGACTCTCCAGGCATTCATAGCTTCAGGATGGACAGGCGTGTGTGGTGGGTGTACCCTGTGGAATACTATGCAGTTATATTAGATAGTGGGCAAAATAAACACACATGCTGAAAACAGCGTGCCTTGGGGCGTCTGGTGGCTCTGTCGGTTGGGTATCTGCCTTTAGCTCAGGTCGTGATCCCACCAGGGTCCTGGGATGGAGCCCCACATTGAGCTCCCTGCTCAGTGGGCAGTCTGCTTCCCCACTGCTCATGCGCGCTCTCTCTCTGGTTCGCCCTATCTCAAATAAATAAAATCTTAAAAGGAAGAAAGAAAGAAAGAAAGAAAGAAAGAAAGAAAGGAAGGAAGGAAGGAAGGAAGGAAGGAAGGAAGGGAGGAAGGAAGGAAGGAAGGAAGAAAGAAAATATCAGACCTTATAGGAAAGTAAAAATAACTAGCTCATAAGCATCGTTTTCATAAGTTAAAATGATAAGAACGAAAACTGTTCACTTTATGAGACCACATAGAAAAGAACCATACTCATCAAACACATTGGAATAGTTTACTGTTTTAGGGAGGTATGGAATGGGAATGGGGAATAGGTAAAATATGCCAAATAATTGGGCGCCTGGGTGGCTCAGTGGGTTGGGCCGCTGCCTTCGGCTCGGGCCATGATCTCGGGGTCCTGGGATCGAGTCCCGTGTCGGGCTCTCTGCTCAGCGGGGAGCCTGCTTCCCTCTCTCTCTCTGCCTGCCTCTCTGTCTACTTGTGATCTCTCTCTGTCAAATAAATAAATAAAAATCTTTAAAAAAAATATGCCAAATAATTGAATTGGAAAAGGGACTAATGGTAATGATTTGCTATGAATTAAGGTGCATGATTAACTTTTTCAAAGAGAAAGAGGGAGGCAGAGATAGAATGTAATATTATGAGAACTTTAAATTATAAAAATAATTATATAAATTATAATGCAATTATGTAGAATGTAAAAGTCAGTAGGCCCTGCATTCAAGAGTTTTGAGATCTACTGTCATCCAGTACAATAATATAATGCTTAGAAGTGATCCTTCACCTGAGCATTTTAATACATTTCAGTGTGTTAATACTTTGCACTATAATCCCAAGAAAACTTTTTAAAGCCGTGATGGTGTAAACATAATCTCTATAAAAAGTTGAATTTTGTTGAGATGCAATTTTTTTTTTAAGATTTTATTTATTTGAGGGAGAAAGTGAATGAGAGAGAAAGAGAGCAAACATGAGTAGACAGAGGGACAAGCAGACTCGCCGTCGAGCAGGGAGCCTGACACTGGACTCCATCCCAGGACCCTGGAATCATGATCCAAGCCCAAGGCAGATGCTTGACCCAACTGAGCCACCCAGGCGCCCCTGTTGAGATGCAGTTAAACTACGATTTACAAACTGGAGGATGAAGTGTCAGATTGGAATAGCAGATGTGTCTTGTCTGGCCTGTATGGGGCTCCTAAATATTATAGGTAATCACTAAGACTGAAGGGTCATTAAATTTCACATAAAAGTCTTATTAGCAGATGGCAAGTTCTGGCCACATGGGTCCTCTAGTTTTACATGGCAGTTCCTTTGGTAGTTGCTGGGGAGCACCTGCTGTCTGAATGTGGGCCATGCATTCTCCAGGTCAGCACATCCTTGCCTGATGGCACTGGCCTTGAGATCAGCTGTCCAGCTCCTGCTGACAGTGGATCTGGTGAGGCCTTAAGGAGAGCTTGTGGTGGAAGATGCCCGAGGCTCAGCAAAGAGGCTTCTCTTTCAACATGTCAGGGCTGTGTCAGACTTAACTGCCACATCTCTCCCTTGTATCCTTCCGTTGACCTTTGGGTTGATTACATGGGGGTTCTTCTTGCCTGCTTCTGCATATACTCAGACAGGTTTTAAATCCTGCTGCCCGCAAGTGAACTTCTATCCTGTTGAATTTAATCTCACCCTTGCCCTTCTCACACTGTCTTGGCTTTAGATACTTTGGAATCTCTTCCTCCCCCTTTTCTAATCTCATATAAATACAAACAATAATATCTGTCTGAGTGATGGCTAGCAACCATATTATTACAGTGTTGAGTATGGCAACACTCGTCTCATTGAAATACAGGCCAAGGAGTTATCTCACATAAGTTAACAGAAATATTTTCAGTCTTAAATCTGTATTTAGTCATTTCTTACCATGGGTGCTTTAATTTTAGGAATGCTGTTGATTTTATTAAGTATTATTAATGATGAATATTAAAATGATTTATTTTTAGGTGTCTGTTTTTATATATACTTTTTGGTAATTTATTCAACAACATGAAACACCTCCCATGTACTTGGTATGATACCAGGGGTCAGGGGTGTCTGTGGAATTAAGGCTTCTTCTGTGCTCCCAGGAGCTTGTGGAATGTAGATAAGATGGGAGGAAACAACGAATAAAAGCCTGTGTAAAAACCATAAGAGACTCTTAATCTCAGGAAACAAACTAAGGGTTGCTGAGGGCAGTGGGGGATAGGGTGGCTGGGTGATGGACATCAGGGAGGTTATGTACTATGGTGAGTGCTGTGAATTGTGTAAGACTGATGAATCACCGACCTGTACCCCTGAAACAAATAATACTTTATACGTTATTTAAAAAATCCTGTGAAGAGAAGGTAGCAGTTATTTCTATCTGTAGAGATGAAGGATATGAGAGGGAAAATTTTCATAGCTTCATGGAGGAAGTGAACAGACAAGATATGTTTTCTGCCCCTCATTCACCCCGGTCCTGGTTCCCTTACTGGCTTTCTTTATTATTTAATTCCCCCCCCCCACTTTTTTTTCCCACTTGATAAAAATGACTCCTGAGCACACAAGACATTGCTATAATCTAATGAACAGCATTATTTTTGTGGGGGGAAAAAAAAACACAAACACACTTGTAGAGGAAAAAAAAATATCTGAGCATAGCTCTTTTCGCCACTTCACTTTAATAAAAAGGATAATTACTTTGGCTTTGGAAAATAACAAGATTTCCATATAGTTTCCATCACTTAAGAGATGTTTTATTCCTGCGTCATTAACTCCCCCAATACTAGTCTTCTCCAGTCCCTGTGAATTCTTTTGTTTCAGCATCTGCTGGGGTGCACAGGGCATGAAGCAGGTTTAGCATGACCCAGACAGAGTTTTTTTTTCCCCCTTCTTTTCTGAGCTATAAATGTATTTTAACATCCATTGGGGGAAAAAATATGTTGCCATTCAAACACACAATTTTATGGGAAGAATTATGTCAGGTCAGACTGAAGTGTGTGACTAAGTAAAAAAATTAGAAAGTTAAATGGTAAGTGAATAGTAACAAAAGTGGTATATAGAAATGGAAAAACCGAGGGTAGATCTTAGATGGCTGAAGTTTAAACATTTCTGGACTAGGTGCTTTTTTGATCACTTTGAACTTCACCATTCAGTGGTTTTATGAAATCTCTTTCCTCTTGGGAGACCCTAAGACTTCTCAGAGACTGAAGTGTCCACTGAGGTATGGCAAGGAAGCCCACATGAAGATGTACCAGGAATGCTCAGAATTTTGTCTGAGATACAGATTAAGTCCCTTGGGATAATGAACATGGCCTTTGGGACTTGCATTTACTCCTGCCCGACAGGAAGTTCAGCTGATGATGAGCAAAAGGAAACTACAGTGACTAGAGGATAAGAAAGATTCCCACAAGTGACACTGAATCTTCTGCAAATGAAATCTCTCACCACACAGCTGACTTTCCAATATAGGTCATGCTAGAAGAAATCCTAAATCATCTTTCTCTTCCTTCACTAGGCAGTGGTTTGCAAATCATCGTGAGAAGAGATTTTCAAAGAATAAAGAACAAAAAGATATAGGAAAAGCATAGAAGTGTATCAAGCAGTCCATTAGTATAAATTTTATGTGTGTGGATTTGTGTGATATTTGTCAGCTTTGGAAGTTGTAGGTTTTTTTTTTTTAATTTATTCTAAATAAATGATTACTCCTGTGCTTAGCTCCTTGAGGGATTTTCTAAAGATTATATATGGTTCATACTGTAAGCACATCTGTGAGATGCAATTCAATAATTTCCCTAGAAGGAAGAGCAAAAGATGGGCCTTCTTCCCTCTTCATTTTTTAAAAAAAAATTTTTATTTTGTTTTATTTTTTTATATTTAGAAATTATATATTTATTTAATTTCTGAAAATATATTACATAAAATGGAAAAATTCTTGAAGGACAACTGTGTAATTTGGCTAGAAAATTCAGAGCTTTGTTAATTATATTTAGTTTTAAAATGTTGTTAAAATATAACATTGGCCATTTTACCTAGTTTTTAGTGTACAAATCGAAGGCGTGCATTATATTCAGTGTTGTATAGCCATTATCACTTTCGATTCCCAGAAGTTTTTTGTCACCCAAACAGAAATTCTGTAACCCTTCAGGATATTTGTTGGGAGTAATGAAATACTATTAAGCAATGACTCCCTGGGACTTCCTCAACCTTGCCCCTAATAACCTCTAATCTGTTTTCTGTCTCTATGAATTATCCTGTTATCTGTTATCTATATTTCATATAAGTGGAATCATCCACTATTCATCTTTTTGTATCAAACTTACTTCACTTAGTATGTTTTCACACTTCATCTGTGTTGGAGCATGTATCAGATGTTCCTTTTTATGGTTCCATTGTGTAGATAGAACATGTTTTGTCTACTCGTTTATCTGTTGAGGGATACCTGAGTTTTTTCCGACCTTTTAGCTATTGTGAGTAAAGCTGAAACTAATTTTGACGTACAAATGTCTCTTTCAGCACATGTTTTCAATTCTTTTGGGTTTATGTCTAGAAGTGAAATTGTTGCATCATGTGCTAATTCTCTTCAGCTTTACAAGGAACCACCAAACTATTTTCCACAGTGATTGCATCATTTTAAATTCCAACCAGCAATGTGTGAGGGTTCCACATTTTCCACATCCTAGCCAACACTTTTTAGTTTCAATAGTTTCATTATAACCATCCTTCTGGATGTGAACCGGTACCTCCTTCTGGTTTTGATCTGCATTTCTCTCATAACTAATAGGGTGAGAATATCTTCATGTGCTTATTGGCAATTTGTATGTCATCTTTGGTCTGTTTAAGTCTTTTGTGCCATTTTACATTGGGTTTTGTTGTTGAGTTTTAGGGTTTCTATACATATTTTGGACATTAAACCCTTATCACATGCGTGACATGCAAATATTTTTCCCATTCTGTTGATTGTCTTTTTACTTTATTTTTTTTTAAAGGTTTTTTTATTTTGAGAGAGCAACAGACAGAGGGAGACAGAGAGAGAGCATGATCAGGGAGAGGGGCAGAGGAAGAGAATCTTTCAAAATGACTCCCTACTGAGCAAGGAGCCGGACACAGAGCTTGATCCCACAACCCATGAAATCAGGACCTGACCCAAAACCAAGAGTCAGATGTTTGACTGACTGAGTCACCTCAAGTGCCTCTTTTTACTTTCTTGATAATGTCCTTTGATTCACAAAAGGCTTTTAAAAAAAAAATATTGATAAAATCAGATTTATCTCTTTTTTTCTTTTGTTGGGCATACTTTAGTGTCCTACCTAAGAATCCATTGTCAAATCCAAAGTAATGAAGATGAATCCTTTCGTTTTGTTCTAAGGGTTTTATGGTTCATCTCTATATTTAGGTCACTGATCCATTCTGGGTTAGTTTTTGAATGTAGTGTAGGGTAGGGGTCCAGTTTCATTCTCCGGAATGTGAAGATCCAGTTGTGCCAACACCATTAGTTGAAGAGACTATTCTTTCCCCATTGAACAGACTTGGTGCTCTTGTCAAAAATCAGCCTGTCATAGATGTATGGGTTTATGTTTATCGTGGACTCTGAATTTTATTTCACTGGTCTCTGTGCCTATCCTCTGCTGCTCTTATACTTCCTTTTGTACTTTTTCTTACACTGGCCTCTTCCCTAAATTAATTAAGTGCACATCCCTCACAGTCTGGGTGTCCCAGTTATATTATCTGAGGACCTCTGAGGATTTATTTTCAGTTTTTGTTGTTGTTTCAGTTTTTTCTCTTTTAAAGATATAAATGATGCCATCTATTTCTTATCATTTGTTGTGCATATATATGTATATATGTGTTATGTGTATTTATATAAATATTTATGCAAACCAATGATAATACATAGTTTTACCCTTGTCAGTCTTTTAACTAGCCCTCTCTATATATAAGGGGCAGATTTCAAGTAGTTGTTTATCTGGATCTGGATATCTCTACCTTCAATGTGCTTATTATTTTAAAAAAATATTATTTGTTATTACATTGCTTATTTGCTCAGACTCTGCCATGGGGTTGAGATAGTCCAATTCTGCTGATTGGTTAGGCTTCATTATACCCTGTTTGTTTTGTATAATCTCTTCTTTTTTTTTTTTTTTTCAAAGACTTTATATATTTGACAGAGAGAGATCACAAGTAGGCAGAGAGGCAGGCAGAGATAGAGCGGGAAGCAGACTCCCCGCTGAGCAGAGAGCCCAATGTGGGGCTCCATCCCAGGATCCTGAGATCATGACCTGAGCTGAAGGCGGAGGCTTAATCCACTGAGCCACCCAGGTGCCCCTCTTCTTTTTTTATATAGAAAATCATCAGGTGATTAACAGCAGCAACAACAGAAAGTTGGCTGTAGGAAATGAGTAAAGAATTAAAAGGCTTTCGTTAACCTGTATGTCTTGGTGACAGGTGCTTTCTGGCTATTGCCATCTTGAGTCACTGGAATCTGTGCTTATTGCACATGAAGGAATTAAAACTCAGCCTTCTCTATGTCTATAATTAGGAATATTGCTTGGCCTTGAATACTACCTTCTTGTTAGTGATACACCTTTTAAACAGTTTGCATATAAGAGGCCAGTAGTTAAGAGTTGCCATTGCTCAAGAGATGAGAATCTAGGGTAGTATTTCCTGTCACCACGTCTTTCCCTGAGATTTTCATCTGTGTTATGGAAAAAAAGAATGTTCTGTAATTAGATCAATTTGAAAAAAAACTTATTTATGTAACAGTTTTGTTTCTTTTTAATTGCGATTTTTTCAGAATCTTTTATGCAAGATGTCCATGGTAACTCAGTAAGAAAGTGTGGATTGCAGTCTTTCCTAACTTGGATTTCAGAAACTGCATAGGACAGTTATGTAATACCATTTTGGATAATGCTGATCTAGAAAAATATATCTAGATCCTTTTGGAAGATTGAGGGACAAATTATACTGAGTAGAAGAGATGAATAGCCGTATGATAACCCAGGAAGAATGACTTTGGGTTTTTTTTTTTTGTTTTTGTTTTTGTTTTTTTTTAAAGATTTTTCTATTTATTTATTTGACAGAGAGAGATCACAAGCAGGCAGAGAGGCAGGCAGAGAGAGAGAGAGAGAGAGAGAGAGAGAGGGAAGCAGGCTTCCTGCTGAGCAGAGAGCCCGATGCGGGGCTCGATCCCAGGACCCTGAGATCATGACCCGAGCCGAAGGCAGTGGCCTAACCCGCTGAGCCACCCAGGCGCCCCGACTTTGGGTTTTTTAATAGCTGCAGAGCACCCAGTAGTTATGAAATATAATTAGAATAGGGTCAAAAGCCAAGAAAAAGAAAAAAAAAAGAGGAAAAATGTGGGATTGGACCAAAATGGTTGATCTTCATGGATTTGGGGCTGGCATATACTCTTTAGAAATGGAGGAAAACCTGGTTCTTGGCCATGTTATCCTTCCAACGTACTTTAATCAGAAAGGACAGCGGTGCTGCTTAGTTGTAATGGTTTTCACATTCCACAAGTTGGTTTGTCTTCAGGCATGTTTATTCAGTGCTGCTATGTTTAGTTGCTGTATCTCTCTGTGGGACCCCACCATTAAAATGTATTATGCATGAAAGGTTTAAATGAAAGGAAAGGTCACAGAGGGATCTGGGTAGACAGATTGTCTAAGGTTCTTTTGAGACAGTAAACTCAAAATACAGCACAGAGGAAAGCGTAACCTTTGTGATTTTAATGTAAAACTAGGACTGTCTTCAAGATGGGCTATGCCTTTGTTCCTGAAGTCTGCTTTTGTGTTGCATAATTTGATCTTACAGCTGCAAACAGTCTTTGTTTGAGAGTTTATAATTTTAACTTGAAGACTTTAAAATAATTAGTGAATTGCTCAGAATTTCAAGTAGACCCCATGCTTCTCTGGGGACTAAACAGGATCTTTAAAAAAATTTTAGTGTTGTATCCCTTATGATTGTCATTCAAGATTACAAATATCAGGTAGTCAACAAAAGTACCTCCTTGTCTTTTTAGAATGTAAAATAATATTAGTGGTAAATCTTTACCAGCTACTGATGATGTGATAAATGGAGATTCTAATAAAACATGTCTTTTGTAAAATAAACAAGCCACTTCTGTTGAGAAAGGAATGTAAGATCACTATGCAAATCCATTGAGAGCATTCATTGTCTTTTGTTGCTCTATTATGTAATTCAGAATAAAAATAGGGTCCTCACATTAGAGTTAACTGTTTTATAATTTTGGAATTGTTCCATAATAATGCAGCAAGAAGAAAAAAGAATTTATAATAATCAGAACTTTTCTCTTAATGTCCTAAATAGAATAGCTCAAACTATCAGATATTTTAAAATTTTTTAGTCAGGTAGGCTTTTTGTTTTGTTTTTGCTTTTTGTTTGATTTTTTTTTTGGGGGGTTTGTTTTTATCTTTGTTCATTTCTGGCATAATAAAACAATTTTGGAATATAATTCTGATTTAGCTTTAAATCTTCCTTTTAATCAGCTTGGGAAGTAGTCAACCCCTAAAGATTCATGGCCTTTTTTTTTTTTTTTCCTCTTAACTTCGCTGGTGGACCCTTCCCCAGATTTTTCAGGTATTCATTGTCGCCCTTGCTTTTCTCCATTGACCCTACTCTTAGGAATGGATCTGTAACTTGAAATGTAGGGTACAGTGTAACTACCATTTAATCACCCCAAATGTTATAGAGCATAAATATGATTCAACCACCCAAAATGTTATAGAGTGGTGTAGATTGATTCTGTAGAAATCTCAGTCATCAGCGAGGACCATTTAGGCATATATTTTGTAGTTTAGCTCACAATTTACAAATACTTACTTATAGAATTCCAGTAATCTTTTAAGCCAGGACATCTCATATGCCTGAGGATAAGAAACACCTTAGGGTCTCTGATAGCCATCCCTCTGGCTCTAAAGATTGAGTATCCACTTCCAAATAGTCATAAGAATTTTTGAACCTCACAAAGTCATGTTCCAGCCTTCTGAAAGGGTCTTTTCTCTTTTTAGTCTCTATCAATTCCTGTCACTTCAGCCCTTCCACAGTGGCAGGCTGAATTACGGATTATGGCTTTATTTATTTACCTGTAGGAATTTTTAAGCTATGAAAAACATGTTGCATTTAGTTTGCGTATATTTAAAACATGTGTGTCATATTTATTGATTCTGGAGAAGGCATTTATACTTAAAAAAAAAGTTTTGTAGATATGAGAGAAACAAATTAGCCTTTTGGCTAATGTGCTTGAATTCATGCTTTCCTAGGGCTGAGAGTTCCTTGGCTGGAGCACAGCAGACAGAATTTTTAGTGGGAAGGAGCTGAGCTGGAATACAAGAAGCTGGTGAGAAAAGTTGGTTGCTTATGTACTTCTCATCCTGTCACTCCTTAGCTGCCTCTAATCATTTTAGCAAATTTCCCCTTCCTCTCATAGCTCAACCTGCCTTTCTGCCTTAAGACCTATTACCAGAGCATTTGAAGCATGAAACATAGAAAATAAGAAAAGAGAAAGTGGGAAGGGGGCCTCTTTGAAGAGGGGATGAATGATGATGGAGGAGAATAGCTAAATGGAACTTCTTTTTCTTGAATTAACTGTATTCTTCCTTTTTTCTTTCCTGGGTTTCTTTTCACCAAATAACTCTCCATTATTATTTTTATTTTTATTTTTTTAATAAACATATAATGTATTTTTATCCCCAGGGGTACAGGTCTGTGAATCGCCAGGTTTACACACTTCACAGCACTCACCATAGCACATACCCTCCCCAATGTCCATAATCCCACCACCCTCTCCCTCCCCCCCTCCCCCCAGCAACCCTTAGTTTGTTTTGTGAGTTTAAGAGTCACTTATGGTTTATCTCCCTCCGGATCTCCATTCTTGATCAATAGCAGTTTGAAGCTGTTACCTTCATCAATAGGAATAATCTGAGTCTTTCCACCTTCTGTTGTTTGGTGTGTATTTTTACCTGGGGCCTGGATTTATTTTCACTCATTTCCTCCTTGAAAATACTGCTTAGGAAGCAAAAGTAACTAACATTTTGATTCAACTGGAATTTAATCTTCTGAGTTTTTCCAAGGTAGTACCAGGCTCATTATTGCCTGTTTTATACACTGGATGGCAGGAGGAACAAGTAGGAAGAGATAGGTAGGTTTCTAGAAGCTAAATGATCCAATTATAATTGGTTTGTCCTGGATAGCTCAAAGCCTAGGAAATAGAGACAACCCACTGTAGTGGAACTTGCCTTGTTTTAGGAGATAACCACCAGGAACAAAATTGTCAAGAAAAAAATAAAAAGTTAAAAATTTTTAAAAACAGCATTTTAAGTCAGTCAGGGAAAAAATATAGCAAAAAAACAAATGGTGCTGTAATGATGTAATCAGCAGTGGCTTCTGGACTCAGGCTATTAAATAAAACATATTTTGGATCTCAGGACGTTTAGGCATATGTGGAAGAGGGAAATTTTCTGTGTCTCGTCCATTCTCTGTTTTTTGTGAGAGTATAGGTTAACAGGGGCAAACTTAGGTGATACTTTTCAGCTGAGGGAATATACCTGAGTTTTGGTTAGGAAGATGGTGATGAAAAATTCTAATAGATTTGAAGGAAGAAACATTGTGAAGGCAGGAAGAAGATTTTTGAATGGGTATGTTTAAATTCTGTCTCACAGAATGCTTAATGCTAATTTCTTAAGTCAACTAAGGACCTACAGAATGTGATTTTGTGCTTACTTTAGCAAATGGCATTCTAAGAGTTGAATAAGTTAAATGTGTATTCCCACATGGGAACTAACTGAACTGAAAGCAACACTAACTTACCAGTCAAGTGAGATACACTAGGACCAGTGACAGAATCAGAATATCATCAAAGAGTCATTCCCTTTAGGCAAAGCTTGGAAAATTCAGAAATTGCTGAATTCCTGAAGAGTAGGAGATCATAAGTCACCATCAAACACAAGAAGATAGCAGTTGATATGTGCTTGAGACTTGAAGGTAAACAGAAGAGAAAGCCGGAGACAGAATACAACTCTCCCCTTTGCCTTTCTGGAAGCAATTTCTCTTGATATGTTGACTCAAGGAATTTAGGGGAACTAAACATTGTTTCTTGAGGGGAAAGTAAACCAAACTTGAGATTGTAGTTCCAAGTTAATTGCTGTATTTTTGTTACTTCATACAAAATAAAACATTTGTTCCAAACTTACTTTCCTTTATTTATTTGTACAGTGAGTAGTCAGTATGCGCCCGAGTTCAGTATATTAATGATGTTTAGTAGTTGTGTGACGTGAGGCAGGTGATTTTTTTTTTTAGCTCTTTTGGTCATCAACAAAATGAGAATTAAAATACATTGTTCTTAAATTTGTGGAAAAGGTATTAAGAAAATTTTAAGATATCATATAAAATACTGGGGTATGGATTCTCAGTAAATGCCATCTCTTAGAAGCTTTATTTAATTATGTGGTTATTAACTTTCCAGTAAAGAGAAAACACCAAAATAAAAGAATTCTCTGAAAAACCAAAACAAAACAACAGGCCATTGCCTAATAAGATAATAAAATGATTGTTATTACTAATAATAAATTTTACAAAGAGCTATTTGTAAGACTCAAAAGTGTATATGAAGCAGTCTTTTATTTTTGTGACTTCCAGTGAGTTTGTAATCATGTGCAAGTAAATAGTATATGTGCTTTTTAAGGGAATGGGCAAGTAGAAACATCTACATTTTACTAGATGAGGACCTTTCTACATAGGGTTTGATAATCTCCATCAGGCCTTAGAAGAAATGATAGGGCAACAGAAAATGTCACCCTAAAATAAGCTTCTGGGTAGAAGTTAACCATGTGTAAAAGACACTTAACATTTATAAGAAAAATCTCCATATGTAAGGGTGTCTTCCTCTCTATATCAGAAAGAAGAGGCTGACTAAATAAATCTCCAAATGATGGCTAAAACTCTGATCGACACTTACCAACTTTAACTCTGCATGAAAACAATATTTTTGTTTACTGTGTTTTCCCTGGCAAACTCCCATAACTGGCCTTCCGTCCCATCCAGCAGATTCCTTTTGTCCTTATCTGGAGGTGATATTTAAGGAGATGGCTCTGGCCATTTGGGTGAGTTATTCAGTGTTCCTGAGTATCTTCCATGTAAGGGGGAGGTATACATCTTATTAAACTTGTGCTCGTTTTTCTTCCATTAATCTGTCATCTTATTACAAGGCCGTCTCAGCCAAGAGCCTAGACTGATAGAAGAAGAAAATGTTTTCCTCCACTGTGGAATCATTAGAAATCCTATGATTTGATACATATTTGTGACTTTTTGGATCATGACCTATCAGTGGATAGAATGTTATAGTTACAAAAAAATTTTTTTTAGGGCAGCAAAAATATATCATTCTGTTTGTATTATGTATGATGCATATATGTTATACATTTGTCCAAACCCATAGAATGTATAGCACTTGTAATGAACACTAGAGTAAATTAAGGACTTTTGTGGTGAGAAAATAGACTGTAGGTTTATCTGTGGTGAAAAAATAGACCGTTCTGGTAAATGGTGTTGGTAATGAGGGAGGATATGCATGTGTAGGGATAGGGGTATATGAGAAATCTCTGCATCTCTCAATTTTCTTATAAACCTATAGCTAAAAAAGCTTTTTAAAAAGCCTTTTAAAAAACATTAAGCAACAACAAAAATATTTGTGTGTGGTTCTGATTGTTGTAATGATATAGTGACTTTATCCGTGCTACTAAGCCCCTACATATTGTAAAAATAATAATAATTTTTAAGAAGCCCTAGCAGAGCTATGATAATAATTCACATACAGATGTGCCTGTAGTTTGGAAATATAAATACAAAACTCCGTATGTCAGATTTCCTTTATTAAGCTACTTTTGATTAAAGCTAATTAATATACTGCTGAGAAAGCGATGTCCATGGAGATATTTTGAAATTGTTGACTAGCAGATGTTTCTCATTGCTCGCCATGTGGAAGAATAGTATATATGAGGACCCCCTTTCTGTCTCAGGAGCTCTCTGATTTATGCTCTGCTCAGACAGTTACATAATGATTTGCAAAATGATGGTTCTAGAGATAAACAGCAGTACAGTCAAGTGCTAGTTAATTTGTGTTAGTATTCTTGGGAAACAGTGACTTTTGTAAACATGTCAGATCTTTCTTTGCAAATCTGTTTTCATTCTATGTATTGATCATATAAAACACATTACGTGGAAGTACCCGTTGACCTTCAAAATAAAACAGCCAGTTATTTTACCAGCATGATGGGTTTATTCAGGAATAGCAGAGGAATTGCACTTAAAAACATATAAACTCTAACAAAACCTAGGCAATCCTGGAGATCAAAGGAGAGGAACCTTACTTTATAGAGAAAAAGGTGACTTTGGGAAGGGCTGTTTTGAAGGAAAGAAGGGAAGTGAGAGTTCAATTTCTTTCTTTTTTTTTTTTTAAGATTATTTATTTATTTATTTGACGGACAAAGATCACAAGTAGGCAGAGAAGCAGGCAGAGAGAGAGGAGGAAGCAGGCTCCCTGCTGAGCAGAGAGCCCGATGCGGGACTCCATCCCAGGACCCTGGGATCATGACCTGAGCCAAAGATAGAGGCTTTAACTCACTGAGCCACCCAGGTGCCCCGAGAGTTCAATTTCTAGTGTACCCTCCCCCAACTTCCCTTGAGACTAGCACCTTGCATAATCATGCTGCATTCATCAAAACTGAGAAATTAACAATGATACAGTTCTACTACCTAAACTACAGACTTTAGTTAGAGTTCATCATTTCTTCTGCTACTGCCCTCTTTCTGTTTTAAGATTCAGTTCAGGATTCCACATTGCATTTAGTTGTTATGTGTGCTTACTCCTCAGATCTGTGAAAGTGTTTCAGTTCAGTTTTTCTTTTTTAGAAGTAATTGGGAATTGGCACCTTTTTAGAAGTAATGGGTAGATATTTTTAAAAAGCCCCTCAGTTTTGTTCTTGTGATGTTTTCTCATGTGAGTGTAATAGATGTGAGTTCACACTGACATCTCTGACCTCCTCATTCACCTTCCCTTTGCTCTTTTGTAGCTTCTTTATGTGATACTGAGAAACTGACTCTAAATATCTATCATTTGTTTTTTCACTCCTGGTATACATGTAAAGTAATTCAGAAAGCTAGCCCTTAGCACAGTGAGAAACAAATTTGCCTTCTAGACCACAGGTGTGGTTCTTTTTATCTCTAATCCAATAGTACGTAGTGAAAACATTGTTAGCCTAACTCAGCAAGTCAGCTCCTTTTTGCCTACCCCTTTTGATTTCAGGTTATATAATTGCAGTACAGTTAGTTGTTTTTACAGAGCAAAATAGTGATTCAATTGTATTATTTCCAGCTCCCCTTGAATTACTATCAGTAATGCTAGCTTTCATATACAAAATCTCTTTCCAGGCTCTTTGTTTTGTTCTTTGGTATGTTTGTTCATCTGTATGCTCATACCACTTAGTTTAAATAAAACTTTATAAAAAATATGTCTGCTAGGAGATACCTTCCTTCATTCTCATTATTTTAACTTTATGAATTTGAAGGGCACTTCAGAATTTTTTTTTAAGATTTATTTATTTATTTGACAGAGATCACAAGTAGGCAGAGAGAGGGGGTGGAGAAGCAGGCTCCCCACTGAGTAGAGAGCCTGGTGCGGGACTCGATCCCAGGACCCTGAGACCATGACCCAAGCCGAAAGCAGAGGCTTAACCCACTGAGCCACCCAGGCGCCCCTGAAGGACACTTCTAAATTTTATGAGAAAGTCAATTTAGATTTAATAGGATATATTTTATGAATATTGTCACCTTCATTGTACAGTTTTCCCATTCACTAAGATAGTGTATTTCTACATTTTAAGTATTCTTTGATGTCCTTCCGTAATATTCTATGCATTTTTAAGTAATTCTTTTTATGAGTTTTGTTAGTTTTATTTCAAGTTTATTTTCATTATAATAGCTTTAGGGTACCTGGGTGGCTCAGTCCTTATGCATCTGTCTTTGGCTTCAGTCATGATCCTGGGGTCCTGGGATCCAGCCCCATATCTGACTTCCTGCTCAGTGGGGAGCCTGCTTCTCCCTCTCTAGCTCCCTTGTGCTTGTGTTCCCTCTCTCGCTCTCTCTCTGTCATTAATAAATAAAATCTTTTTAAAAACTAACTTTAAAAACATCTATTCTGAAATGTTTCTTACCAGTTTAAATTTTTGTGTAGTAAACTTTCATACACTTACACAGTTGATTTCACTTACTAGCTGTGATAATTTGTCTGTAGGTTCTCCTGGATTTTCTTTTATGAATACATTACATATTTAGTGGACAATAGCACTTTTGTTTCTTTTGTTCTAATCCTGAAATCAATCTCTGTCTCTCTCTCTCAGTCTCTCTCTTACTTTGTTTCTTTGTACTACCTGAATTTTATAGTACAATGGTGAAGAGAATGATAATAGCAGGCATCCATGTCTTGCTCCTAAACTTCTAAAAGATGTCTTCTGACCTATCACCATTATATGTGGTGTTATATTTTGACAGATAACTTTTATTGGTTAAAAAGTTACATTTATTCCTTATTCACTATGATTTTTCTTCCAAATCATAAATCATTTCAACTTTCACCAGCTTTTTTATGCATATATTAATATGACCATTTGACTTTTAGTTTTTTATGGCTCAGTTTGTTGAATTACTTAAAGGGACTGCTCAAGGTTAAAATAGCTGTTACTACCTATGATTAAATTATACTTGGTGATGATTTATATATTTTTGGATTCAGTTTGCTAATACATTAGGATTTTTTGGATAAAAATTCATAGGTAAAATTGGCCAACAATGTTTTTTTGTTTTGTTTTGTTTTGTTTTGTTGTGGTTTTCTTTGCTGTCTATGTCTTGGGATCAAGTTATTATATGTTTCTGTCCATTTCAAAGAATAATATGAGACCTTTCTGGTTTCTTCTTTAGGGGCTCAGAAATAGGGGGAACAGGCAGAAAGCTCAAGTAAGGAAAATACCACATGAGAATGAGATGTTCCTGCCCTACTTCTTGGCATTAAGTAGGCTACCAGAATTTAGATGCTTTTCCTGGAAAAAACAGAGCATAGTTACAAGGAAAACAAGTAAATATGGATGTTTTGATACACCCAGGTTAGTAAATTTAAAGATCTATACCTGATATTACAATTGAAGGATTGTGTGTGTTTGTGTGTGTGTATGAGAGAGAGAGAGAGAGAGAGAGGGAGAGAGAGAGAGAGATTGAGAGAGAAGGTGTGAAATCAGTTTGAGATATAACAGACATACAGGAAGGATAGATCGAGAGAAAAACAAACCAGAATTTATTCAGCAAAATCATCCAGTAGTCATATGTAAGTGAATTTGGGGTTTGCTGCCTACTGAAAGAATATTATGATGAGAAGAGAAAACCTATCAGGATATCTGACAGGGAGAGCCACTGCATTAAAGCATTTTAAAGTTATTCTTCCACCCTGAATAGAACTATCTCATAAAATCAGTAAACTTATTATTTTCCTTTAAATACATTACTTTTACATTTTGGTTGTTGCCTTTTCAGTGCTCTAGGGCAAAAATGTATTATTAGCCCTTTGGATTTGCAACTGGTCTATTCCCTAAGACTTTGTAACTATCTCCTTCCACTGATTTGTTTAATAACAGTGACCCTAGGATCATTTATCTTCCTTAAATAGCCAAAAAGTAAACTGAGGAAAATCAAGGAAAGTCATTGCTCTAAAATCTAAAATGTGCATTACTTCCAAAAAGAAAGGAAAGAAGGAAAGAAGAAGAACTGATGCAAGAAAGATGAACAAGCTGTGTCTCTTTGACTTAAAAATAATGATTTAAAGCTAAAACCTATAGATATATAATAATTATAAGAAAGAATAAAGTTGTTAGATCCTTAAAAACATAAAATTACTTGGGGTGCCTGGGAGGCTCAGTGGTCAAAGCCTCTGCCTTCGGCTCGGGTCATGATTCCAGGGTCCTGGGATCGAGCCTCACATCGGGCTCTCTGCTCAGCAGGGAGCCTGCCTCCTCCTCCTCTTTCTCTCTGCCTGCCTCTCTGCCTACTTGTGATCTGTCTGTCAAATAAATAAAAATCTTAAAAAAAAACCATAAAATTACTAAAATCACAATTTAATCAAAGCAGCTCTTGTCTCTCGTATACTCTCGTAACATATAGATGTTCAGGAAATATTTTTGATTTTCCACCAGTAATTAATGTCACCTTGGCAAAGCATCTGTATTTGGCCCTCGGAAAGGAACATTTATTAATACCAACATGGTATGCAGTAGCTGTCCAGAAAGCAATGGCAGATTCACACTCCATCCCATAGTTCATGATCTACAGTCTTGCTAAGGATGTTTAGAAAATGCAGTAGACAGGGGCGCCTGGGTGGCTCAGTGGGTTAAGCCGCTGCCTTCAGCTCGGGTCATGATCTCAGGGTCCTGGGATCGAGTCCCGCATCGGGTTCTCTGCTCAGCGGAGATCCTGCTTCCCTCTCTCTCTCTCTGCCTGCCTCTCCGTCTACTTGTGATCTCTCTCTGTCAAATAAATAAATAAAATCTTTAAAAAAAAAAAAAAAAGAAAAGAAAATGCAGTAGACCTACAACAAATCCAATGTTTGAAGGTCACAGAATAGATTTCTTTTCCCTTATAGTTCTTTGCTCTCCATCCTGTTATCAAATTTGTCAATTTTTAATACGCAATATTTATCTTTGACGGTGAAGAAATGCTAATAGCTATTTTTCACTTGCCTCTGAAAATTTAACTGCCTCTGTGAACTACTGAGTGGAATCCCTTATATGTGTGGATTGGGGCTTGCTGCAATAAAAATCACTTAAAATACATAATTTTTATTGAAAAACGGTTGTCTGCCCTTTGGGAATCCCTTTGTAGCCATATGCTATTATATGATTATTACATATATAAAGACAGTATGTATGGGATAAAGGTACCATGAGAGGACAAAGGGATAGAATTCTTGTTATATTAACAGTCATGGTCTTAATAACACAAATGTTAGAAAAAGAAATGTAGCGTGTCTATTGTTACATAGAAAAAGGATTTGAGAAATTTTGCTTGCTCTACTGCAAAGAAAAAAAAATTGAGAGAGGAGTTTAAAATAGGCTTACAGAGATTTTAATACATCCTGTCTTGGATTTGAGTAGTTCACAATAAAATAAATACCTCAAATACATCTGTGGTTTCTAATATGCCTCACTTATAATTAAAACATGAGTTTCCTTTTAAGCTGGCTTATTTGACCATTTCTATATAATAAATACATAATGTTTTGGAACTATAATTTGGTGATGTTTAAGAGAAGGCAACAAAATTGACAAAATTGAGTATTTTAAATAAGTGTTTAATATTAAATGGCATATTTTCGCATGAAGTAAGAGAAAAAAATGGAGCCAAGTACAATAATTTATCCTTTTATAATGGAGCCTACCCTGCGGTGCATGTTTAACTGTTCTCTAGAAAGGGATGTCAGCTAATGAACCCAAATCAAAGAAGAATATGGGGGTTCCCTTAGTATAGTTTATATTAGGACAGGTTCCTAATACTTAAGTAAAGATTTGTTTACGTAGATTTGGTTTCTTTCACATTTCTCTGTAAGTGTGAGTCTTTTATATTTCAAGAATTACAACCTATGACTTGGATTCATTTCTAAAAATGTGAGAAATTACTTAGCATTAGTGGGTATCAGTAATGTGATTGGCAGCTGTAAGGTGACATTACGGTAAAATTATCAGTTTTGAAAGCTTACATCATAATAAGTACATTCCTCACACATATAAAAAGCTGTTACTCTTCACCTCTTCAGGAAAATAACCTGTTATAAAATAGTACTTAAATTTAAATATCAAGTCTGGAAATCTCTGTGAAAAGCAAGATGCTAGGCAGTTGGGTTTGTCTCGTAATTTCCCGTCTTTCTTTCATGACATCGAGGCATGCTGCTGTAAGAGAAGGTGGTACTATTCAGTGAATGTTTTGTTTACTTTGCTAACTCACACTTAACCCAGTTCACATCCCTGTCATCACTTTTGGCAGAACACCCAACATTCGGAGTTTCCCGGGACCCCTTCCTAACACAAACCTTGGAGCTAAGTAATACAGGTAACTAGGGGGAAGAACTTCTGTTAGGTCCTTGATGGTCACTGATGATCAGGCTGTTAATCTTTTCCAAAGCAGGGAGCCACATACATCTGAACACCTGTTTCCTTACCGCCAAGCCAGACTGCTGGCCCTTGTCTGTGGCTCCCTAGGGTGAGGGGCATTGTGTTGGGACTGCAGGTAGCTGAGAGACATTCTCTCACAGGTACTCTCTGTTCTCTGGTGCAGTGAAGGAATTTTTTTTTTTAAGGTATCTGCTTTTCCAAGAACCTTCTTAATCCTCCATTACTCTTGAAACCTAGTTCCCTTTCTCTTTGTAGTTGAAGCATTCCCTTCTCCCTCAAAATTCTGTAGCCATGCTGGGACATTCTAGAACACAAAATACTGTTTTCATATTCTAGGGAAACCCAATTATCCAAGCACAAAAATGTATCTGCTCTGAAAAAAAGTAAGGAGTGAATGGGGGGGGAATTCTTTTTATGTGTAACAAAAACTACACAAATGTGAAAACTTAAGAATATTATTCTGCAAAGTTTAGGGGTGCCTGGGTGGCTCAGTGAGTTAAAGCCTCTGCTTTCAGCTCCGGTCATGATCCCAGGGTCCTGGGATGGAGCCCCGCATCGGGCTCTCTGCTCAGCAGGAGGCCTGCTTCTCTTCCTCTCTCTCTGCCTGCCTCTCTGCCTACTTGTGATCTCTGTCTGTCAAATAAATAAATAAAATCTTTAAAAAAATATTCTGCAAAATTTAGCTACTATAAACTTATTTAGGTTTTTTGTTTTCTTTGTTTGCTTCAGTTAGACATAAAAATGTGCATCCTTAGGACCTGAGTAAGGGAATGTTTTCTTCTAGAAACAATGTTAACAATCAAGTAAGAAGAGTTTTCAAAAAACAAGAAGAGGTGGGAAGGATTGAGATTGCAGTTGAAAGGAAATGCTTGGGGGTCCCTGGGTGGCTCAGTGGGTTAAGCCTCTGCCTTCGGCTCAGGTTATGATCTCAGGGTCCTGGGATTGAGCCCCACCCATATCAGGCTCTCTGCTCGGCGGGGAGCCTGCTTCCCCCTTTCTCTCTCTGCCTGCCTCTCTGCCTACTTGTGATCTCTCTCTCTCTGTGTCAAATAAATAAATAAAATCTTTAAAAAAAAAAGAAAAGAAAGGAAATGCTTGTTATTTATTTATTTATTTTAAAAGATTTTATTATTAGAGAGCATGAGGAGGGGGAGAGGGAGAAGCAGACTCCCCACTAAGCAGGGAGCCCAGTGTGGGGCTTGATCCCAGCACCCTGGGATCACGACCTGAGCCAAAGGCAAACACTTAACCAAATGAGCCACCCAGGTGCCCCAGGAGATGCTTACTTTAGTCCCTTCAGACTGCTGTAACAAAATACCTTAGCATGGGTGGCTAAAAAACAGACCTTATTTCTCACAATTCTGGAGGCTAGGAAATCCAAGGTCAAGGTGTGAGCATTGCCTGGAGAGAGTGGCTTCATGGTCTGTAGACAGCTGCCCTTTCTCTGTGTGCTCACATGGTCTATACTTAGGTTATGCTTCTAGAGAGTTCTCTGGTTTCTTCCTTTTCTTATAGGAGCACTAACCCCATCATGGGGGTACCACCCTCATGACCTCATCAAAACCTAATCACCTTCCAAGGGATCTGCTTTCAAGTATCATCATGTTGAGGGTGAGTATTTCAACATGTGAATTTCAGGGGAACACAGACATTCCGTCCTTTATGATGCTATTAGAAGCGTTTTTTTCAACTTTATTTAACAGATGGTTTTCAGGTTTAATATATCACTTTTATCATCCAAGCCATCACACAGGTCACCATTATTCTCTGTTGACTTCTGTTGTTCATGTGATGGAATATGAACAGCTGAATCTTAATCATGACCTGATCTCTTCCTTTATCCACTTATATTGTACATGTCAGCCACTTTGGCATTTCTCCTAATATGTCTTACCATTTTTTCAAATTCAATAAACTGAAAACTGAACTTACCCTCATGTTTTTCTCAAAAAGCCTTCCTGGCATTCTTAATTCTCTGGAGCCAACAATGACTTGGTCACTCATTCCCACAATTGAGTCATCTTTGAAGTTGACCCCCCGTCAAGTACAGTCCTTGAGTGTAATATACTTGGTTTTTCCTTCCTAGTCTTACCAACTCCACTGTCATCCTTTGTGATTCAGACACTTAGTATTTCATGTCTGGAGTATTGCTGTTGTCACTTTTGTTTCCATTTTTACTCCTAACAGACCCTCCTGTGGTGACTTGGTTATGCCTCCTCTAGCTTGCCTTGGTTCATTTTACTCCCTTGCTTAACATTGTGGATATTTTACGTGTCTGTGATAACACTTGCTTATGTCTGGCTGTCAAAGCCATATGATCGGGGCTCATTTCACTTCTGCATTCACCTGCATTAGACTCACTGCCAAAATCTTTCTTGCTTGCTTTCCTTCCCCTTTCCTGGTATGCTTTCAGAGCTCCTCTCTGCTTCTCAAAATTCTGCCATTCCTTGAGGCCCGGTTTTACTCACACCATCTTTATTAATTCTCCTTGAAAGAGTTAATAGCCATTAATAGGCTAAGTTCTAACCATTAATAGGCTTCTCTCATGAGAACTGCTGTTATATTTCTTCTGCCATCCATTTGGCACACAATGTCCATTGATTTGCATTTTACCTTGGCTTTTTTGTTTGGATTATTTCTTCTCTTTGGGTTCATTTGTAGCTAAAGCAGTTTTAAATTTACATTTGCAACTCAAGATAGTTACATGTGTCATTTTAGTTTCTCTTTTACACCAGAACTAGTTTTGATCGGAACTGAGCCAAGTTCTGGAGTTCACCTTTTTTCTGATGAAGGGTCTGTTGATTCTCAATAATCACACACTAGGAAATCTCAATTTCCACAACCGGAGAGGGCCCAGGAAATTTTTTGGTCTCCTCTGTGGCTCTCTGGAAGTGTATGAACGAAGATGGGATGATGTTAGCATTGTGTCTGTTGTACAGTGACCGACTCATCATGGCATGTGTCCAAGCGCATAGTTGCTCTCGGTTTTCTAAGGAGGCAGGGGGAGCCTCCTTAGTGACTTTTTGGATTCTCTTGGCCTCTCCTGCCTTTGAGCACTGAGCAGTTTGCTTATCCCCAGTTACAGCCAGGGCCTCTGGATTCTGGGCATATTTGCCCAGCTCAGCTGCCACTGCCTGCTAAATCAGAGCTCTTACAGATTGCCCCTTCTGGACTCAGACAGAATAGTGCATTCTGGTTGTGAGATCCAGCTTTACAATAAGCCACCAAAGTGGCAGAATGATATACTTTGGTATTGGGGGTAACGACCTTCCTATGGAGAAAACAGAACATTCTAAGGAGCCATGCAGCTAAACGTGGTCTTTCTTTTTCTTCACTTTGAAAACCTTCTCTAAAGTAGAGTTTCTCCGTGGAGTTTGTCCAGAGATGTCCTTTGTTTAGAAAGTAGCTTACTGTGAAGCCACAGCCAATAGGGGGCCTTGAGGCCATTTCACGAGTTCCTTCCTTCCCTCCTTCATGTATTCTTTCTCTCACTCATAGGCTCTAAGATTACATCCTACCAAATCTTTGGGGGTGTTCTGGAACCAATTCCAGTGAGGGTTGGGATTGGTTTCCTTGACAACACCAAACAATTCTTGGACACCAGGTGGGTATCCTACAATTCAACTCACTTCTGACATTGTCTACTCATATTAGATCTCTTAGGTTAACAGTTCAGTACTACCAGACTGACCCCCAAAGACACTTCAGACACTAGTTAACAGGCTGGGCTCCTGACCCATCAGCTATATTGGAGGTTCCAACAACTCTCACCATAGGTTTCAGATGCCAGTCGCAAGTCCAGGTTGTTACCTGTACTTCTGATCAACCAAAAAGAAATCCGAGGTTCCTACAAACCCCTCCTTTCCTGGGTCTCATTACTTTGCTAGAATGGCTCACAGAATTCAGAGAAACAGTTTACTTACTAGATCACTGGTTTATTGTAAAAGGATATAACTCTGGTTCTCTTTTCTGAACTCCTGTCCCAGCCTTCCCTACAGTCCAGGAGTCTTTCTCTTTTTCCTTCTCAGTTCTCTAATTGTTTTTGCATTTTTGAACCTAAATATTTTCTTCTTGTAATAGAATCTGGGTCTTGCAAATGAGTGCATTGCCCTCCAGACTATTATTTCTGACAAGTGCTTTTAAAAATCTGTTTGGAAGGTTAAGACCAGGCAGTTAATCCTTGTTTCCCCTCCAGGCAGTACTTTCTTTCTTCCTGATCAGTGGATAGTACTGGCTCCATGGGTTCAAGGATCACAGGGCAGCAAAACGTTTTCTGGAAATAAAGACCTTATTCAGTGGAAATCATCCAGTAGGGGAATGAAAAAGAATGTGTTGTATGTATTCACCAGTTAAAATGAATGACACAGATCTGTGTATATCTATCTTTATCTCAATGCAGACATATCAGTGTCTAATGTTTAGTAAAATTATGTTTCTAAAGCGACAAATACAATTTTAGCTGCATGATGGGTTCATGGACTTTTTATTTATTTATTTTTAAGATTTATTTGAGAGAGAAAGGGAGTGAGTGGGGGGTGGGGAGCAGAGGAAGGGGCAGATCCCTCTGAGCAGGGAGCCCAAGGGACTCAAGCCGGGGACCCGGAGATCATGACCTGAACCGAAGGCATCTAGATGCTTAACCAACTGAGCCATGCAGGAGCCCCAGGTTCATGGACTTTTTAAAAACATTATTCAATGTTCTCAGTGTTTGAAAGTTATAGTATTTTTTTAGAAAAGAAAAAAAAATCTCCATTTAATACTCACTGCATTATCCTTCTATATAGATTATATATTTGGGAACAAAATATATGAATATTATGAATATTCATATATCAAAATATATCATATATCAAAATATATGAATGAACACACACATGAATGACTCAGCATGTGTGTGTGTGTGTATGTGTGTGTGGATGGTAGGAAGATGAAGCCCACAGTGAGCACCAGAGCCCTGGGAAGGGAATCAGTGGTGAGGGCTGCTTATCCACAGCTGTCCAGGCTTGGCTGGACACCCCAGCCAACTTGCTCCTCCCTCCCTCTTTTGCACACCTGTGCAATGCAGCAGAAAAAAAAGGATCTGCTCATAAGGTAAACTCTCTTCTCTTCAAGTGTTTTTTTTGTTTTTTTCTTCTCCTGTCTCTTTGAAATGTAGAAATGTGCCACTTCCTAGAGCCTGACTCAATAATCCCATCATTTCTAATGCAGAGCCCTTAAAGGGCACCTACTCAACCAGGAAACCTTATGATATCATTTAAAAAAATTAGTCATGATATGCTAACTTTGCAAGAGCGTTCCACTTCTAACAGTTTTCTTTTATTGCCAATGGTTCAGACAAGAATGTGGCATCTTGTTTAAAGTGACCAAAAAAAAAAAAAAAAAAAAAAAAAATCCTGAAAACAAAACCCCAAAACAAACCATTGAATAATAAGGATCCAGACAGTCTAACCTAATTTTCTACTATATCACTTGAAACATACGTCAGAAAATTCAATAATCATGATTTGGTTTTATTTTAAGAAAATATGTACAGAAAAACAGTGTGACAACTAAAAAGGAAATGGTGCCAATTTAAACAACTTTCCAAAGAACCAAATGGAGAATAACGGTGTGATTAACACATTTCTTTGAGTGACAAATTATAGTTGATTTTGTTACGCAAATCCCAGCCTCTGCTAAGAATTTCTTAATATATACTCATGATTACTTCTCTACACAAAAGATGATTTTTTTTTCCATGAAAGAGCAAATTTAATTTTGGCCCAGGGTGATAAAAGTTGCTAGTCCTTCACTGTCAGAGAATTTAGGTATAATTTTTGGAAAATGATGACGGTATTCAGAAAGCTGCATGGCAAACAGAAATAATCTCTGCATTTTTAGAATAAACATATCAGTATCTGACAATACAGGCTCTTAGGACTCTCTCTAGCTTTTTTTTTTTTTTTAGGAAACTCTGTCAAAACAAATAATAGCCATCCTCTTGCTCTCCAGTCATTCTGGGTAGATGCACTCAGAGCAAAGCATTTGGGGCTTTATTTGGGGAAGGGGTAAACATTTCCTCTTATTTGAAAGTCTAAGAGTAGCTGAAGATCAGTGTTCCCCTCTTCCCAGGTCATCTTCCCCTGGCCAGGTGAAACTATCAAAGTATTTCCTCATTTAGACACCGGAGCAGGGGTTGTAAACCTTTTTCTCTTTAAAAAGAGCCAGATGGTACAAAAGAAATGAAATCTTGCCATTTGCGACGAAGTGGATGGAACTAGAGGGTATTATGCTTAGCGAAATAAGTCCATCGGAGAAAGACAACTATCATATGATCTCCCTGATATGAGGAAGTGGAGATGCAATGTGGGGGGTTTGGGAGGTAGGAAAAGAATAAATGAAACAAGATGGGATCAGGAGGGAGACTAACCATAAGTGACTCTTTTTTCTTTTTTAAAGATTTTATTATTAGACAGAGATCACAAGTAGGCAGAGAGGTAGACAGAGAGAGAGAGAGAGAGAGAGAGAGAGAGAGGAGGAAGTAGGCTCCCCGCTAAGTAGCCACCCCGATGTGGGGCTCGATCCCAGGACCCTGGGATCATGACCTGAGCCGAAGGCAGAGGCTTTAACCCACTGAGCTACCCAGGTGCCCCAAACCATAAGAGACTCTTAATGTCACAAAACAAACTGAGGGTTGTGGGGCAGTGGGGGGGGGCGGGGAGTGATGGGGTTATGGACATTGGGGAGGGTGTGTGCTATGGTTAGTGCTCTGAAGTGTGTAAACCTGGCAATTTACAGCCCTGTACCCCTGGGGCTAATAATACGTTATATAAATATATATATATATATATATATATATATATATATATATATATATATATAATAATAATATAAAATATAAAAATATTTTTTAAAAAAAGAGCCAGATGGTAAATATTTTACACTTCACAGGCCACACGGTCTCTGTCACAACTACCCAACTTTTTTATGCCACCGAGGTACAAAAGCAGCTCTTGACACTATGTAAATAAATGAGCGAGGCTGTGTTCCAAGAAAATTTTATTTACTAAAGCTGAGTGGGAGCTGCCCAGGGTTTGCTGGCCTCTACTCCAGAGCATTGGCTTATCTTTTAGGTCATCTGTCAGGTTAGCTCTATAAACAATTTCCTAAGAAAACTGAAGAACTCCCCACTTCTCACATTTCACACTCCTCTTCCTAGGTTTGATTTCCAGCCAATATGATAACACCAGGGTGGGAGGTATTTGTCACCGTGGCAAGGAACAGTCCCATATTCTTCCTAAACGTGAACGTGAGTTCAGTTTGAAAAACAACTGTGAGATGAATGACTTGAAGTAAAATGTGGTTCAAAGAGGTTGACTCTAAGAATTAGCTGTGCTTAGAGCTGGCTTAGACAAAAGGTACAGAACTAAGGACTGAATCATTGGTACAAGGTCATGGCTGATACTGCTCTGGTGTGAAGTGCCAGGGATAGGACTCATATCCTTAGGCAGATATGATTGGAGACAGGCTTAAATATACTCTAGGGCTAGCAGACAGGCTGGTTCTCTGCAGAGACCACCAGGGACAGCAAATGGTTGGTTTTAAAAGGAACTAGGACTACTTACAAGAATACTACTTACTGAATGTCTAAAGTAGGCATTGTGTGAACATAACCTCATTTAATCTTGAGAGTTACTCTTTGAAGTAAATATTGGGAGCCCCCATTACGTGAAGAAAAGAGAGTTCAATGATGCCAACGCCTTGGCTACACTAAAACAAAAGATGATGAGTTTAGGTGGTATCTACCTGAATTACAACAAATTTGGAATGTGAATTCTAGTGTGCTCTTCAGTCTGACAGTGACTGGCAACATGGCAATGTTTATTTTATGGAGTCTATCTCCTGGCCCACAGAGGTCAAGGACTCTGAGGGGGAAAGGTCACTGCAAGAACTCTATGTTCTGAGAAAGATGGCAGCTCTATCAGCAGCTAGGCAGTTCTAGAAATATTTGGGAGAATCCATGAATTAGGGTTATATAATGTCCCAAATTGCCTCAGCCTCACCTATTCCTTGGAACGTGGACTTTCAGTGCTAAAATCCAGAATGCTCCTAGCAAACAGGGAGACTTATGGATATTTAGGTGTTCAGGGCTTATGAGAATCTCATGAACCACCCTATGCCAAAGCTGGTTCACAACTGTGCACAAAAACTGAATGGCATGTTTTTAGGAATTTTTCAAGCCATTGGTTAACCATTATTAAAAATTCAATTATATAAATATCCAATTAATTATATTAAATATTAATAAAAATTCAAAAGTCACCACTTTCTAATTTCGAAGTAGTTTTCTCACACCTATGATTTGAGGTTATTTATGTTTATTGTGTTAATCCATGTAGTAGAAATACTACAAATGATGGGCTACTGCATATCTCTTCCTGGCTGTATGTTCAGGGGCATCATGCTGGTAGCTTGAAATAGGAGGGAAGGTGTTTTGTTGTTGGTCTAGAAAGCAATAAGGAAAATGTTAACAATGCAGGTTAAGCTTCAAGGTGTATGATGTCTGTAGCTGGTGCTTTCTTCTTTTTCTTTTCTTTTTTGGTTTCTAACCTCTTGTATGTTGTGTATTTTGCCTAGGTTGTGATTGATATTTTTGATTTTGTTCTCTCATTGATCCATTCTTCTCTGGGCAAAATGGAATTCACAGCAAAGGAAAGAACCAGTGGTAATACTCCCTGCCACATCAGGTCATGATCCTAGGGGTCCTAGGTTTGAGCTCCATATCCCTGCTCAGTGAGGAGCTTGTTTCTCCCTCTTACTCTGCTCTCTCAGATAAATAAAAAAATCTTTTAAAAATACACTCTAGGCCTCCGATCTAATCAATATGCACATAAGTAAAATATCAGAGCTGGAATTCAGGATAATGATTATAAAGTTACTAGCTGTAACTAGTGTGATCACTAAACCATCAACACCAAGAAAATAAAAACAATTTTAAGAACATATTATGAGCAACTCTATGTTAACAGATTAGGCAATGTGAAAGAAATGCATGCATTACTAGAAACTTATAAACTATTAAAGCAGAGACAGGCAGAAATGGAAAACCTGAACAAACTGAACCCACAAGGAAATTGAAGCAGTAATCAAAAATTTCCCAATAAATAAGAGTCCAGAGCTGGTTGACTTGCCAGGGGGATTCTACCAAACATTTAAAGAAAAACTAACACCTGTTCTTCTGAAACTATTTCAAAAAATAGAAATGGAAGGAAAACTTCCTAACTCTATTGGGCCAAACCAGAGAAAGATCCCACCAAAAAGGAGAATTACAGACCAATATTCCTGATGAACATGGATGCCAACATCCTCACCAAGTTACTAGCCAGTAGGATCCAGCAGTACATTCAAAGGATTATTCACCACAACCAAGTAGGATTAATTCCTGAGCTGCAAGGTTGGTTCAACATTTGCAAATCAACCAGTGTGATACATCTCATTAATAGAAGGACAGGAACCTTAGGATCCTCTCAATTAATGCAGAAAAAGCATTTGACAAAGTACAACATCCTTTCTTGATTAAAACTTTCCAGAGTTGGGATATACAGAACATACCTCAATAGCATAAAAGCCATCTTTGAAAAGCCCACAGTGAATAATATTCTCATGGGGAAATTCTGAGAGTTTTTCCCCTGAGGTCAGGAATATGGCAGGTTATGTCTGCTCTCACCACTGTTACTCAACATAGTAGTAGAAGTCCTAGTATCAGCAATCAGACAACAGAAAGTAATAAAAGGCACTCATATTGGCCAACAAGAAGTCAAACTCTCTCTCCGTCTTTGCAGATCACATGATATTCCATGTGGAAAACCCAAAAGACTCTACCCTCAAATCTCTAGAACTTGTACACAAATTCAGCAATGTGGCAGGATAGAAAATCAATGAACAGAAGTCAGCTGCATTTCCATACACTAACACTGAGACAGAAGAAAGAGAAATGAAGGAATTAATCCCATTTACAATTGTACCAAAAACCATAAGATACCTGGGAATAAACCTGACCAAAGGGGCAAAGGATCTGTACTCTAAACACTACACTTATGAAAGAAATTGAGGGAGACACAAAGAAATGGAAAAGCATTCAATGCTCATGGATTGGAAGAACAAATATTATTAAAACGCCTGTGCTACCTAACAGTCTATGTATTCATTGCAATCCCTATCAAAATACCATCAACTTTTTTCCAGAGCTGGAACAAATAATCCTAAAATTTGTATGAAACCAGAAATGACCCTGAATAGCCAGAGGAATGTTGGACAAGAGAATCAAAGATGAGGACATCACAATGCTGTACCTCAAGCTCTATTTTAAAATAGAGCTTGAGGTAATCATCAAGACAGTATGGTACTGGCACAGAAACAGACTACATGGATCAATGGAGCAGAATAGAGAATCCAGAAATGGACCCTCAATTCTGTGGTCAACTAATCTTCTACACAGCAGGAAAGAATATCCAATGGAAAAAGGACAGTCTCTTCAGTAAATGGTTCTGGAAAAATTGCACAGCCACATGTAAAAGAATGAAACTAGACCATATTCTTACACCATACACAAAGATATCCAAGGGATGAAAGACCTCAATATGAGATAGGAATCCCTCAAAGTCCTAGAGGGGATCACAGGCAGAAACCTCTGTGACCTTGGCTGCAGCAACTTCTTGCTAGAAATGTCTCCAAAGGAAAGGGAAACCGAAGCAAAAATGAACTGTTGGGACTTCATCAAAATAAAAAGCTTCTGCACAGCAAAGGCAACTATCAACAAAACTAAAAGGCAACCTATGGAATGGGAGAAGGTATTTGCAAATAACAGATCAAATGCTGGAATCCAAGACCTATAAAGAATGTACCAAATGCAACACCCAAAAAACAATCCAGTCAAGAAATGGGCGGAAGACATGAACAGACATTTCTGCAAAGAAGACATGCAAATGGCCAACAGACACACACACACAAATGCTCCACATCACTTGGCTTCTGGGAAATACAAATCAAAACCGCAGTGAGATACCACCTCTCACCAGTCAGAATGGCGAAAATTAACAAGACAGGAAACAGCAAATGTTGGTGAGGATGTGGAGAAAAGGGAACCCTCTTATACTGGGTGGGAATGCAAACTGGGGCAGCCGCTCTGGAAAACAGTATGGAGGTTCCTCAAGAAGTTAAAAATAGAGCTACTCTGTAACCCAGCAATTGCCCTACTAGATATTTACCCCAAAGATACAAATGCAGTGATCCAAAGGGGCACATGTACCCCCAACATTTTTGGGAGTGATGCTCACAGTAGCCAAACTAGAAAGAGCCTAGGTGTCAATCAATAGAGAATGGATAAAGATGTTATATATATCTGCATTGGAATATTACTCTGCCATCAGAATGGGTGAATAGTTGCCATTTACATCTAGGTGGTTGGAACTGGAGGGTATTAGCTAAGCAAAATAAGTCATTCAGAGAAAGATTATCATATAGTTTCACTCATTTGTGGAATTTAAGAAACAGTGCAGAAGATCATAGGGAAGGGAGGGGGAAAGTAAATCAGAGAAGTCATCAGAGAAGGGGAAAAACCATGAGAGACTCGTAACTATAGGAAACAAACTGAGGGTTGCTGGAGTGGAGGTGGGTGAGGGGAAGGGATAATTGGGTGATGGGCATTAAGGAGGGCATGTAATTTGATCAGCAGTGAGTGTTATATGCATCTGATGAATTATTGAACACTACATCTGAAATATGAAGTAGGATATATTGGGTAACTGAATTTATTTTTTAAAAGATTTTATTTGAGAGAGAGAGAGTGTGTATGTGAGAAGAGCAGAGCATGAGCAGGGGGGAGGGGCAGAGGTAGAGGGAGACATAGAAGCCCTGCTGAGCAGGGAGTCTGACATAGGACTTGATCCCAAGGCCCTGGGATCATGACCTGAACTGAAGGCAGACGCTTAACCAACTGAGCCACCCAGGTGCCTGACTAATTGAATTAAAAAAAAAAAAAAAAGACTGGATAAAAATGCATCATCTTCTCTTAATTCATCTGACTTTTTCTTACTGAAAACTTGGATGGAATCATGTTTGTCTCATGGGATGAGCAATAAATATCATTCACTCTCTTAAATAAATTGCTTAGAAAATACCAAAAGCCATGTGAAGTTTTGTCTTTTAGCTTGGAGCAATTTCAATAAATATTTTAAATTTTAAACAGAAAAAAAATAGGTTATAAAAACTCATTGGAACCTGAAAACTCTTTTGGAAAATATTGTAAAACAAAAATCTTTTCTGCTTCTTTCTAAATACCCAGTCCTACTGAAAACTGTAGAGGAAGCGTATTTATATAATGATTTCTGTAAACTACAATTAATTAACCACTTTCAGAACTATTTGTTGATTTATAAAAAGAAATATATAGAATCTAGGGGCATTTATTTCTGTACATTTTTAAAAAATTAATGTACTGGGGCGCCTGGGTGGCTCAGTGGGTTAAGCCACTGCCTTCGGCTCAGGTCATGATCTCAGGGTCCTGGGATCGAGTCCCGCATCGGGCTCTCTGCTCAGCAGGGAGCCTGCTTCCCTTCCTCTCTCTCTGCCTGCCTCTCTGCCTACTTGTGATCTCTGTCTGTCAAATAAATAAATAAAATCTTTAAAAAAAATTAATGTACTTTGTATTTTAGAATAGTTTTAGATTTTTAGGAAATTGAGCAGTGCTAGAGAGTTTGAATCTGGATATTTATACTTTGGTAATATTTTATGGAAAACCAAGGCTTTTTTCTTTGGAAATAGGACACTAAGAACTATGGAAAGAATTTTCTGAAGCTTTTTCATATGTAGCATGTACTGTTCGTTTCTCTGGGTTTAGTTGATATTTCCAGGACTATTATTTCTGCTTCCTGTCTTCACCCTCCAACCACCATTCTTAGGAAGTGAGCTCTGGATACTAATCTACATGTCTCAGAAAAGTGATAATTTGCAAGAAGTGTCACAAAGAAATATCATGACACCATTGAAGCTGCACTAATCTATTTAAATAAAATTCACACTTTCTGATTCTAAAGAGGTATGATAGGGGCATCATCAAAGCTGGAATACAGTGTATCCTGCTTACATGTAATGTGATGTTTAGAAATGTAGTGTGATGTTTCTTAGAAGTTGTTAAGTAGAGAAACATTTTCAGTCAACTTTCAAAAATACATACTATAGACACAAGATTCTTCCTGAGAATCATGGCATTGAAATATTTGTTTACTTAATTTTCTGTGTGTGTGTTTGTGTGTATGAGAGAGAGGGAGAGAGAGAGATGGATGAAAAGTACTTATATGCTCTATAACCTCAATGATTTGGCTTTATACAAGTATTTTCAGTAACAGAATCAAGACTATATTTTCACAAAAAAATTCTTTTGCAGGAAGTATTTTGAAATATTGCAAAATTTAAATGCTTTATTAAACATTACCAATTGATTTTTCATAAATTCTAAGCAAATACTGTCAAATTTTATATTAAAAATGAATCAGCATGCCAGGGTGGCTCAGTCAGTTGAGTGTCCAGCTCTTGGTTTCAGCTCAGGTCATGATCTTGGGTCATGAGATTGAGCCCCACGTCAGGCTCTGCACTCAGCACAGAGTCTGCTTGAGATTCTCTCTCCTGCTCCTCCTCCTTGCTTGTGCTCTCTCTTTAAATACATATATAAATGCATACATAATATCTTAAAAAACAAAAACAAGGAACTCCAAAGAGGTAACTGCTAGTGCTCCTTCGCCCCAAACTTCTTATCTGGTTCTCTCCTTCACTATGTCTTTTTCCATTTCTAGACTTAACTCTACTCATGTCTTTCCTATTCTTGCCCGTTCTTACATATCCTTCCATCTAACCCTTTGAGAAAGGTTCAACTTTGTCTTCAGAAACTCCTTTCTGATGTGGAACTCCTTCCTTCCACTTCTACTTTCTCCTTTGCCACCTTTCTTTATTCCTACTGATGTCACCAGTGGAAGACCTACATAGGGGGATACCCCTAACCCAGTAATTAATGGTCTTCATCGTTTATTTAACTACCTTCATCCTAATTAGGGTGCCTTCCCAATATTTTATATTGAATAGCCATAATGTGTCATGAGAACACAACTTTAGGTGTTTCACCAAATTTTCAAGATAGGAACATTATTCACATAATATTAAATTTCACAGCCATGATTACCCTTAACTCTGCTAAAACCATTGCCAAGACAGTAAGAGCTTAAATGAGGAGTCCTCTAATACCACCCTGGCTTAAAGCAAGAGGTAGGGAAATTTACCTAACCTTATTGCCTATTAATTTGTAGACTTCACATTACTAAAACTTTCAAAATTAAATTTCCTCTGAATTGACTCATTCCATTCTTTCCTAATATCTTTCCCAAGGGCTTCCATATCCGTCTCAAATGTTCGTTTCTTCCAGGTCATATTTTGTCATCGTGATAACTGCAGCATCCTCACTGATGACCCATGAAACATGAAAATTTCATAATCCCTCAGATCCACTGATACCTCAGCTCAGCTATTTCATCCTTTGCCAGCACAACAAACCATTGAATTTTATAATTATTTAAAGGAATTCCACTAGAAAAAAAATCACAAAATCTTAGTAATCAACACCAATTTAACTTACATCTGTCACATTCCTTTATTCCTCTCTTCTTGATTTTCGATCCTTTTTTCCCTATTAAGAATGTCCTGTAATTTCTCAAATCTCTTCTGGAATTTAGGTCTCTCTTATGCAGAAGATTTTAATGTATGGCTCTGTGCAGTTATCTTAAGCTTCTCCAAATTTTTGCTCTCCTCCTGAGGTTATTTTGATTCATAGTACTCTTTCCTTGGCCTAACTCTTCAAACTGTGCTTTTCTTGCCTGCTATTTTGCACTTTGGGAAGATTGTTCTATCAACACTCAGTTTTTCTTGCCTCTTCATTATTTCCTCCTTTTCTGATAGAGTGATCCTCAGAACCTTGCTGTTCTAAAATTTTGTCAAAGCCAATAATGATGGAAGGACCAGAACCAAGGGGGAAAAATAGCAAACCAGTATTAAGTTTGATGTTTGTGTGGACTGGCTGTGTTAACTATTACATGTGTCACTAATTTACCTTCTGACTTAAAATCTCATTGTATAGATCATCTGAATATAAATCTCTTTTGTAAATTCTGGGAAATTACTTTTTACACCTATTATCTAGTTGGCTTCATGATTTTTTTTTTTTCAATAAAAGAATGTAGATGTGAGTTTGGCAAATACACTGTGTCAACATTATAAACTCCAGTGGGGCAAGCACTCTAATGACCTATTCTCCACTCTATCATAAAAACAAATGCCACTGGATTCTTCCCTTTTCAAATTACAAAGTGATGGTATCATTGGAAAGGACTGAGACTGGGAATGAGATCAGTCTGTTTCCCCATTATCACTCTGCACATTAACTTTGATGTATTTGTCCTTTTGTGTTCATTAATTCTTATTTTATATGGAAACATACAGGTCTGATGCTTGGATCTCCTTCAGGGCTTTATCTTTGACAATCCTTCTTTAAATATGCATTTATTTGGCAGATCTGTGTGAGGTTTTCCTGGATTGTCCATTAATATTTGCAGGTTTCACAACGATATAGCCAAGGAGAATGAAATCACAATTCTTTTTTAAGGTTTTTATTTACAAGAGGCTTCAAATGATTATTTGAAAATAATTTCCATGTCAGTTATAGGTAAGAACTTAAAATTGAAAAATCAATCCAATCAATATATATTATAAATATATATAGATAGATAGATAGATTATAAATATATAGATATAAATATATCTAATATATATATCTTTCATAAATTTTCTTTAGCCTTTTATTTTTTCTAGTCAGGTATGGCCTCAATTTTTAAAAAATGCTTTCATGTTTTTAGTTGAATTTTGATAGGCGTTTGGTTCAGCAGCGAGTATAACTGGCTTTTAATTACCATAAACTCAGGCCAACATTTTACCTGTATTTCTGAATCCACACAATATGGCACAGATATTGACATTAGTGGCAGAGATGCTTTGGATAGAGTTCAGTAGTATATCAAATGCTTCAGAAAGGAAAGTCTTATAATTCTCGTTCTTTGCTGTAAACTTAACAATTTATCAGGGTATTGGGACTACTTCAAAAGATACATTGATTTTATCTTTAGAAATGGGGAGAAAAACATAAGAAGAGAAATGATTGATGCTAGTACATGGAACTCAACGTACTCTCCCCCTTAAGGCAAAGGAAATCTATACAATAGAAGTTTTAGGGTGGCAGCAACACCTGTAGAGACGGCTGAGTATAGGATGAACTCAAGGGAAAGAAAGTAAAAGACAGAAGGTTGATGGGCCCGTGAGATAAAGAGTTGATGTTGATGAATGAATGAGAAGCAGGACGAAATGTGAGATTGAAGACGGTATTGCATAAAGATTTAGAATTAGAAACCCCAACTTTGGGGAAAGTTATTTAACACCTATTCCTGAGTGTTTTTTTAAAATACAAATTAGGGGTAATAGCTTTGTTGTCATGGTTTATACACATAATGATTTATCATCATGCTTACTCTGTGTTTTCGGGAGGCACAGTTGAGAAGAGTGGTCCCAAATCATTCATTACTGATGGGAGGGCCAATGGAAGGGTTGAAGCTTTGGGGGGGAGTTGTCTATGCTATAAATATTTATATTTAACATTTTTAGATATTTCTCCGTTCTTCATAAACTGTCATTAAATGTAATGTGTTGTTTTTTTTTTTTTTTTTTTTAAATGCAATGTGAGTCATCTCTGATCCGTTGTTTTCTTTTCACTTGAACCCAAATACCCTTTTCTCTTGTCCTTTGGCTGGAAACTCACTAAATCATGGGAATGCAAGATATCATTGAGAAGTGCAAAAATAAGCTTCGTTTTATCTTTTCTCTAAAATTTTATGAAAGTACTGGTTTTGGCCAGATGGAAGATCGGTGGAAAATCAACAAGTGACCAAAGCCAATGTGAGACAACAATTATCTTAGCATGAGATAATGTGTGCTGTTTCTATGGAAATGAGAAGAAAATAATATGCAAAGAAATTACAGAAAGTGAAGGGATAAATTTGTGGAGATTATGTTAATGAAAAATAATATTTTTAGGAAGCTGGGTTTTTAATTTTATTGGACTTTTGTGAATTTCCCTTTTGGTTTAAATTTTAACTATGCCGTATTCCATTTCATTTATATTCTTCAGCTATTAAGATAACACACAAGTTATGAATTCTAATTTTTTCAATCTTACTAATTTATGAAACACAGGTTATATAACATACTATTTTTTTAATTACTGACAATGATGGACTTTCCTTTTAAGTGGAATATCAATTGGGAAAGTAGATATATGCCATTTTTCATCATAAAAGTATAGGATATATGGATGTGGCTCCATGAATGCGTGGAGAATATTGATAACTCTTCTTCACCCTTATCATTGCAAAAAGGTTATCTGATCCTGTAGTATTGATACACGCTTTTACTTATGTGTTCTCAAAGTCATTGTAAAGAAAAATTTATTATCATTTGCATGTGAATTTCAGATTGCCTGCCTTCAAGAAGATATCTTGCTTATAGGGTTATTCTTCTAAAATTTACTTACTTGGGTTCCTGTGTGGCTCAGTCCTTTAAGCATCTGTCGTAAGCTAAGGTCATGATCCCAGAGTCCTGGATGGAGCTTAGGTCTCCTCAGGTTCCCTGCTCAGCCAGATGTCTGCTTCTCCCTGTCCCTCTGCCCCTCCCCCTGCTCATGCTCTGGTGCACACGCTCTCAAATAAATAAATCTTTACACTTGATCTTAGCCCAAAGCCCGAGAAGCGATCAAATAAATAAATCTTTAAAAAAATAAAGTGAAACTTACTAATCTTAGAGTACTTTCATTTACTTTTTCTATCTATCCTAAAAAAGGGAGTGAAATGTTTGGGAAAAGAATAGATTGAAACGATGGCAAAGAGTGATGTGACCCACTTACTTTTCCTTTTCTTTATCACTGAGATTCACTGTCATTTCACCCCACATACAGTCATTTAGATTTCACTGATTATGTTTTCAATTTTATTTAATTTGCTCTTAAGAGTGTCAAAAATCATTCAGATGTTACTCATTGTACATTGTCTTTCCAACTGTGTTTTGAAAAAGGTAGTAGATTGGCTTTTAATGAAAAGGACTACTTCCAAAACTCATTTTAATATAAAGTACATCAGGTTAAGCCATTTTAAGAAGCTGCAACAGGTATGATTTCATTGAGCATTTTTTTGTTTGTTTGTTTGCGTGTTTTTGAATGGGCTAGCTCAAATAACACAGATTTGCCTGTGCTATGAATTGATCATGAAGCCAGGTATAAACAATGGGTTAACTATATATTCCATTGGTATTTTTTATCTTTAGATGTACTCTTTGAAAAATTATGGGACACGAAAGGTGAGCCACATTCAAGAAGTTCATTGGAGGGGCGCCTGGGTGGCTCAGTGGGTTAAGCCGCTGCCTTCGGCTCAGGTCAAGATCCCAGGTCCTGGGTTCAAGCCCCACATCGGGCTTTCTGCTCAGCAGGGAGCCTGCTTCCTCCTCTCTCTCTGCCTGCCTCTCTGCCTACTTGTGATTTCTCTCTGTCAAATAAATAAAATCTTAAAAAAAAAAAAAAGAAGTTCATTGGATTTATCCTTTAAGAAATGATTAACAGGCACCTGGCTGGCTCAGTCAGAAGAGCATGCATCTCTTGATCTCAGGGTTGTGAGTTCAAGTCCCACATTGGTTGTAGAGATTACTTAAATAAATAAATAAGCTTAAAAATAAAAATAAGTGAGGGAGGAGTCAAGATGGCGGAGAAGTAGCAGGCTGAGACTACTTCCGGTAGCGGGAGATCAGCTAAATAGCTTATCTAAAGATTGCAAACACCTACAAATCCAACGGGAGATTGAAAAGAAGAACAGCAATTCCAGAAACAGAAAATCAACCACTTTCTGCAAGGTAGGACTGGCAGAGAAGTGAATCCAAAGCGACGGGAAGATAGACCACGGGGGTAGGGGCCGGCTCCCGGCGAGCGGCGGAGCAACAGACCAAAATCAGGACTTTTAAAAGTCTGTTCCGCTGAGGGACATCGCTCCAGAGGCTTAACTGGAAGCCCAGGCGGGGTCAGCGCGGCCTCAGGTCCCGCAGGGTCGCAGAAGGATTGGGGGTGTCTGAGTGTCGCAGAGCTTACCGGTATTAGAACGGGGAAGCCGGCTGCAGAGACAGAGCCGAGGAGTGACTCTCAGCTCGGGGTTGCCTTGAACCGGTCGCAGGCTCGGTCAGCTCGGAGCGTGGCCGGAGGCCAGGGTGGCGGGAGTCATTGGGCGCTGTTCTCTGAGGGCGCACTGAGGAGTGGGGCTCCGGGCTCTCGGCTCCTCCGGGCCGGAGACCGGGAGGCCGCCATCTTTATTCCCGTCCTCCGGAACTCTACGGAAAGCGCTCAGGGAACAAAAGCTCCCCAAAGCGAACCCGAGCGGATGACTCAGCGCGGCCCCGGGTAAGGGCGGTGCAACTCCGCCTGGGGCAAAGACGCTTGAGAATCACTACAACGGGCCCCTCCCCCAGAAGATCAACGGGAAACCCAGCCAGGACCAAGTTCACCTACCAAGGAGAGCAGCGGAATTCCAGAGGAGAAGAAAGCAAAGCACGGAACTCATGGCTTTCTCCCCATGATTTTTTAGCCTTGCAATTAATTTAATTTTTTTTTCTTTTTCAATTTTTTTTTCTTTTTCTCTTCTTCTGCTGAATTTTTTTTAACTTTTACCGTTTTCTTTTTTTTAACGTTTTTTAAATAGTTTATCTAATATATATATTTTTTTCCTCTTTTTATATTTTTTCTTTATCGGCTTTCTTTTTTTTAATAGTTTCTTTTTTTTTTTCTTTCTTTCTGAACCCCTTTTTATCCCCTTTCTCCCCCCTCACAATTCGGGATCTCTTCTGATTTGGCTAAAGCATATGTTCCTGGGGTTGTTGCCACCCTTTTAGTATTTTACTTGCTCCTTCATAAACTCTTATCTGGACAAAATGACTAGGCGGAAAAATTCACAACAAAAAACAGAACAAGAGCAGTACCAAAGGCTAGGGACCTAATCAATACAGACATTGGTAATATGTCAGATATAGAGTTCAGAATGATGATTCTCAAGGTTCTAGCCGGGCTTGAAAAAGGCATGGAAGATATTAAAGCAACCCTCTCAGGAGATATAAAAGCCCTTTCTGGAGAAATAAAAGAACTAAAATCTAACCAAGTTGAAATCAAAAAAGCTATTAATGAGGTGCAATCAAACATGGAGGCTCTCACTGCTAGGATAAATGAGGCAGAAGAAAGAATTAGCGATATAGAAGACCAAATGACAGAGAATAAAGAAGCTGAGCAAAAGAGGGACAAACAGCTACTGGACCACGAGGGGAGAATTCGAGAGATAAGTGACACCATAAGACGAAATAACATTAGAATAATTGGGATTCCAGAAGAAGAGGAAACAGAGAGGGGAGCAGAAGGTATATTGGAGAGAATTATTGGAGAGAATTTCCCCAATATGGCAAAGGGAACAAGCATCAAAATTCAGGAGGTTCAGAGGCCCCCCCCCTCAAAATCAATAAGAATAGGTCTACACCCCGTCACCTAATAGTAAAATTGACAAGTCTTAGTGACAAAGAAAAGATCCTGAAAGCAGCCCGGGAAAAGAAGTCTGTAACGTACAATGGTAAAAATATTAGATTGGCAGCAGACTTATCCACAGAGACCTGGCAGGCCAGAAAGAGCTGGCATGATATATTCAGAGTACTAAATGAGAAAAACATGCAGCCAAGAATACTATATCCAGCTAGGCTATCATTGAAAATAGACGGAGAGATTAAAAGCTTCCAGGACAAACAAAAACTGAAAGAATTTGCAAATACCAAACCAGCTCTACAGGAAATATTGAAAGGGGTCCTCTAAGCAAAGAGAGACCCTCAAAGTAGTAGATCAGAAAGAAACAGAAACAATATACAATAACAGTCACCTTACAGGCAATACAATGGCACTAAATTCATATCTCTCAATACTTACCCTGAATGTTAATGGGCTAAATGCCCCAATCAAAAGACACAGGGTATCAGAATGGATAAAAAAACAAAACCCATCTATATGTTGCCTACAAGAAACTCATCTTAAAACCGAAGACACCTCCAGGTTTAAAGTGAGGGGGTGGAAAAGAATTTACCATGCTAATGGACATCAGAAGAAAGCAGGAGTGGCAATCCTTATATCAGATCAATTAGATTTTAAGCCAAAGACTATAATAAGAGATGAGGAAGGACACTATATCATACTCAAAGGAACTGTCCAACAAGAAGATTTAACAATTTTAAATATCTATGCCCCTAACATGGGAGCAGCCAACTATATAAACCAATTAATAACAAAATCAAAGAAACACATCGACAAGAATACAATAATAGTAGGGGATTTTAACACTCCCCTCACTGAAATGGACAGATCATCCAAGCAAAAGATCAACAAGGAAATCAAGGCCTTAAATGACACACTGGACCAGATGGACATCACAGATATATTCAGAACATTTCATCCCAAAGCAACAGAATACACATTCTTCTCTAGTGCACATGGAACATTCTCCAGAATAGATCACATTCTTGGTCCTAAATCAAGTCTCAACCGGTATCAAAAGATTGGGATCATTCCCTGCATATTTTCAGACCACAATGCTCTAAAGCTAGAACTCAATCACAAGAGGAAATTTGGAAAGAACCCAAATACCTGGAGACTAAACAGCATCCTTCTAAAGAATGAATGGGTCAACCAGGAAATCAAAGAAGAATTGAAAAAATTTATGGAAACAAATGATAATGAAAACACAACAGTTCAGAATCTGTGGGACACAACAAAGGCAGTCCTGAGAGGAAAATATATAGCGGTACAAGCCTTTCTCAAGAAACAAGAAAGGTCTCAGGTACACAACCTAACCCTACACCTAAAGGAGCTGGAGAAAGAACAAGAAAGAAACCCTAAACCCAGCAGGAGAAGAGAAATCATAAAGATCAGAGCAGAAATCAATGAAATAGAAACCAAAAAAACAATAGAACAAATCAACGAAACTAGGAGCTGGTTCTTTGAAAGAATTAATAAGATTGATAAACCCCTGGCCAGACTTATCAAAAAGAAAAGAGAAAGGACCCAAATCAATAAAATCATGAATGAAAGAGGAGAGATCACAACGAACACCAAAGAAATACAGACAATTATAAGAACATACTATGAGCAACTCTACGCCAACAAATTTGACAATCTGGAAGAAATGGATGCATTCCTAGAGACATATAAACTACACAACTGAACCAGGAAGAAATAGAAAGCCTGAACAGACCCATAACCAGTAAGGAGATTGAAACAGTCATCAAAAATCTCCAAACAAACAAAAGCCCAGGGCCAGACGGCTTCCCGGGGGAATTCTACCAAACATTTAAAGAAGAACTAAATCCTATTCTCCTGAAACTGTTCCAAAAAATAGAAATAGAAGGAAAACTTCCAAACTAATTTTATGAGGCCAGCATCACCTTGATCCCAAAACCAGACAAGGATCCCAACAAAAAAGAGAACTACAGACCAATATCCTTGATGAACACAGATGCAAAAATTCTCGCCAAAATACTAGCCAATAGGATTCAACAGTACGTTAAAAGGATTATTCACCACGACCAAGTGGGATTTATTCCAGGGCTGCAAGGCTGGTTCAACATCCGCAAATCAATCAATGTGATACAACACATTAATAAAAGAAAGAACAAGAACCATATGATACTCTCCATAGATGCTGAAAAAGCATTTGACAAAGTACAGCATCCCTTCCTGATCAAAACTCTTCAAAGTGTAGGGATAGACGGCACATACCTCAATATTATCAAAGCCATCTATGAAAAACCCACCGCAAACATCATTCTCAATGGAGAAAAACTGAAAGCTTTTCCGCTAAGGTCAGGAACACGGCAGGGATGTCCGTTATCACCACTGCTATTCAACATAGTACTAGAAGTCCTAGCCTCAGCAATCAGACAACAAAAGGAAATTAAAGGCATCCAAATCGGCAAAGAAGAAGTCAAACTATCACTCTTCGCAGATGATATGATACTCTATGTGGAAAACCCAAAAGACTCCACTCCAAAACTGCTAGAACTTGTCCAGGAATTCAGTAAAGTGTCAGGATATAAAATCAATGCACAGAAATCAGTTGCATTTCTCTACACCAACAACAAGACAGAAGAAAGAGAAATTAAGGAGTCCATCCCATTTACAATTGCACCCAAAACTATAAGATACCTAGGAATAAACCTAACCAAAGAGACTAAGAATCTATACTCAGAAAACTATAAAGTACTCATGAAAGAAATTGAGGAAGACACAAAGAAATGGAAAAATGTTCCATGCTCCTGGATTGGAAGAATAAATATTGTGAAAATGTCTATGCTACCTAAAGCAATCTACACATTTAATGCAATTCCTATCAAAGTACCATCCATTTTTTTCAAAGAAATGGAACAAATAATCCTAAAATTTATATGGAACCAGAAAAGACCTCGAATAGCCAAAGGAATATTGAAAAAGAAAGCCAAAGTTGGTGGCATCACAATTCCGGACTTCAAGCTCTATTACAAAGCTGTCATCATTAAGACAGCATGGTACTGGCACAAAAACAGACACATAGATCAATGGAACAGAAGAGAGAGCCCAGAAATGGACCCTCAACTCTATGGTCAACTCATCTTCGACAAAGCAGGAAAGAATGTCCAATGGAACAAAGACAGCCTCTTCAATAAATGGTGTTGGGAAAATTGGACAGCCACATGCAGAAAAATGAAATTGGATCATTTCCTTATACCACACACGAAAATAGACTCAAAATGAATGAAGGATCTCAATGTGAGAAAGGAATCCATCAAAATCCTCGAGGAGAACACAGACAGCAAGCTCTTCGATGTCAGCCGCAGCAACATCTTCCTAGGAACATCACCAAAGGCAAGGGAAGCAAGGGCAAAAATGAACTTTTGGGATTTTATCAAGATCAAAAGCTTTTGCACAGCAAAGGAAACAGTTAAAAAAACCAAAAGACAACTGACAGAATGGGAGAAGATATTTGCAAATGACATACCAGATAAAGGGCTAGTGTCCAAAATCTATAAAGAACTTAGCAAACTCAACACCCAAAGAACAAATAATCCAATCAAGAAATGGGCAGAGGACATGAACAGACATTTCTGCAAAGAAGACATCCAGATGGCCCACAGACACATGAAAAAGTGCTCCATATCACTCGGCATCAGGGAAATACAAATCAAAACCACCATGAGATATCACCTCACACCAGTCAGAATGGCTAAAATTAACAAGTCAGGAAATGACAGATGCTGGCGAGGATGCGGAGAAAGGGGAACCCTCCTACACTGTTGGTGGGAATGCAAGCTGGTGCAACCACTCTGGAAAACAGCATGGAGGTTCCTCAAAATGTTGAAAATAGAACTACCCTATGACCCTGCAATTGCACTGCTGGGTATTTACCCTAAAGATACAAACATAGTGATCCGAAGGGGCACATGCACCCGAATGTTTATAGCAGCAATGTCTACAATAGCCAAACTATGGAAAGAACCTAGATGTCCATCTACAGACGAATGGATAAAGAAGATGTGGTATATATACACAATGGAATACTATGCAGCCATCAAAAGAAATGAAATCTTGCCATTTGCGACGATGTGGATGGAACTAGAGGGTATCATGCTTAGCGAAATAAGTCAACCGGAGAAAGACAACTATCATATGATCTCCCTGATATGAGGGAGAGGAGATGCAACATGGGGGGTCGAGGGGGTAGGAGAAGAATAAATGAAACAAGATGGGATTGGGAGGGAAACAAACCATAAGTGACTCTTAATCTCACAAAACAAACTGAGGGTTGATGTGGGGAGGGGGTTGGGAGAGGGGGTGGGGTTATGGATATCGGGGAGGGTATGTGCTATGGTGAGTGTTGTGAAGTGTGTAAACCTGGCGATTCGCAGACCTGTACCCCTGGGGATAAAAATATATGTTTATAAAGCTGTAAAAAAAAAAAAAAAAAGAAAGAAAGTATGAATCCCCAAGTTTTGTAGCAACATGGACGGGACTGGAAGAGATTATGCTGAGTGAAATAAGTCAAGCAGAGAGAGTCAATTATCATATGGTTTCACTTACTTGTGGAGCATAACAAATAGCATGGAGGACAAGGGGAGATGGAGAGGAGAAGGGAGTTGAGGGAAATTGGAAGGGGAGGTGAACCATGAGAGACTATGGACTCTGAAAAACGATGGGAGGTTGGGGGCACCAGGTGGTGGGTATTGTAGAGGGCACGGATTGCATGGAGCACTGGGTGTGGTGCAAAAATAATGAATACTGTTATGCTGAAAAAAATAAAAAAAATTAAAAAAAAAAAAAGAATGATGGTATATCCTGGGGCGGGGGTGGGGAAGAGGATGCCTAGGATCACTTAACCTCCATAAGCTAGTGGATGGAATCATCATGAAGGGTGGTAGGGGAGGAGGAGCAGCCAGAGGGGTTTGGCTACAGAGTGCTATGGAGGTGGTTAACAGAGTATGTCACCTCTAGGAGAAGAATAAGTGGGTAGCCAATAGGGGTACTGTTCAGTTTGTACCAGCAGAAGAGGCTAAGATGGACATCTTAAGGGTTCAGTGCTAGCTTTTCCATAAAAAGTCCCCAACACTAATCCAGTTCCCAGAGGAGAGCCAAGTTTTCCAATCCAGAACTCTCTGTAGTGATCACGATGGCAGAGAAGGTTATGAATAGGCCCAACAGCATGAACTCCTTTTTACCAAGGCTCTTTTAGTTATTGTTGTCACCAGATGGCACTTTTCCTCAGGAATTCCTGTTGTCCATTGGGGGGCAAGTTGATGTATTGAATCCTTTCTGTTCTGGAAAGGTCATATATTTAGTCTAATAAGAAAAGACACATCCTGAATATGCAATTGCTTTTTATCCTCTCAAGGCTCCAATTAGTACCATTTTTCAAACAGAGTGTTTCGTGCTTGGTTTACCACCATGGGATATCACATATCAAAACAGACCAAGAGTTCCTTTTTCTCTCAATGGAAGTATGGAATTGCGTGTAGGACTTTGGGATCCCTCCCCTTTTTACCACATACTGAATCGCTCAGGAGATGCGCAGATGCTAGAATATTGGAATACCCAACCAAAGGTGCAATTAAAATTCCAAGTTATGAGCATAGTCTGCACGTTTACAGAACCTCTGTAAATACCTCTGATATGCAGTGTATTAGTTGAAACAAACCCTTTAATGCTATACTTTGTCCCTAGTGGGAAGAGTAGAGGGGGTGGAAGAGGTAAAGTTAGCATCACTCCTGATGACCCACTGGGGGACATTTTATTTCTTGTTTCTGAAATTCTATACTGTGCCTGATTAGAGATCCTAGTTCCCCAAAGGGTCAGTCTTTTTCTAGGAAACACAAAAAAAGTCCTATTGAACTCTCAACTGTGGCTGCTACTTGGTTTCTGTGGACTCCTTGTGTATATGGACTAGTGGGCAAGATGAGAAATTGCCATCTTGCCTTTTTTTAACTTCTTCGGCACAAATTATCCTTGATTGGATTTTCTGGAGGAATATAAGGTGTTAATTAGTGACTAAAATCTATCAAAAGAGGAGAATAAAAGCTGGGTTGGGTATAGAGAGAAGTTGAACTGTGAAATTTATTTTACAGCTGTTGCCAACTAGTGGGGAGCTTTGGAGCAAATATTATTTGTCAGAGTGGACCTGCACCAAGTAGAAATGCCTGGGGTTTACACCCCTTCCTCGTTAAGCTGCTAAATACTGACCACTCTCAGCAGATGCTGAGAACTGATACATGGCACTGTCTGTTGATTGTACCTCCCAGAGTGGGCAAAGAGTTCTTCCTAGAAGGGAGATCAGAGTAAAGCATCTATGTGTCTACCTTACATGTGATCCTTCATAACACTGACTTAGACACAAGGGCCAGTTTTATGATAAACAGGTAGGACAGGCATGTAATCCTATCACATCACCTGGAAGCTGCTGCCTCAGAAAACATTGGTTCTCAGCCAAGTTACTAAACAGAGGGATGATTGTTTTGGGTGGGAGCCTGAAAGTATATTTGGTAGAGGATACAGCATTGAACTGGTGGCTATTGAATAGTGCTATGTCTCTAATAGTTTAAAAAAAAAATCTACTCTTTCTTACAGAGCAGCAGAGAAAGAGGTTATTGTACTTTTGGATGTAATCAACCCTGATAAGCATGAAGACTTAGGGACCTAAGACTGTTAATAGATATCGCAGAAAGGATCAAGTATATCTGGAGACTGGACATCGCTAGGGTACCCTTTGGTATGTCCACAATCAGGGAAAACAGTAAATGTGCAATTGCAGCAATCCAAGATAACTAGGGGCTCATACTTCTCAGAGATTAAATCTAGGCCATTCCATTGGGTAAACAACCTAGGTCAGTAAAAGTAATGAGGCAGGGAAAAAGAAATGTAGAACAGGAGACAGAAGAGGGCCGATGAGGGACGCCTGGGTGGCTCAGTTGGTTGGACGACTGCCTTCGGCTCAGGTCATGATCCCAGAGTCCCGGGATCGAGTCCCGCATCGGGCTCCCAGCTCCATGGGGAGTCTGCTTCTCCCTCTGGCCTTCTCCTTGCTCATGCTCTCTCTCACTGTCTCTCTCTCAAATAAATAAATAAAATCTTAAAAAAAAAAAAAAAAGAAGAAGAAGAGGGCCGATGAATAGCACTTACTACCTTGGCACCTCTTGGAGCCATGGAACTTGAGCTTGTTTAATAAGTTCTAGCTTCTTACTGATCCTGTCCTTGTTGGTGTTTGTTTTTGTTTTCAGAGAGATTGTGGCTGGCCAATGGCTTGAGATATCAGAGATTCCCATTAAATACAGCTTATGTTATCAGGTCCTCCCATTTGTATCATTTAGACTTTGAGAAAAATCCTTCCTTGGACCTTGGAATGCATTCTTCTCTGCAGTCTGAGACTCATGAATTGATGGTGACTTTTGGGGTTAAGACTTTTGGGGATATGGCTGTGGTAATGACACCATTTGGGTCATTTAGAGAGAGGATATGGAGTCTAATTGTCCCAGTAGTAAATATTCTACACAGAATGCTAAATCTACTACCCTTGAAGAAGAAACATCCTGAATTTGACTATCTTGTTGAATATCTAGTGTTACTCTTTTTTTTTTCCCCCAGTAGTCCATTTGTATACCAGCTTTCACAGGTGGCAACATGAACTAAATTTAAGTATTAGCTTTTATCTAATGAATGAACCTCAGAAACAGTGAGTTTATTTATCTACCTTCTTTTTTTAAATTTTACCATCACTTCTCATCATGCATAACTGCATAACATATCATAGTCAACTTATTTGCAATCTAGCAGGTCTGAAAAAAATGTATAATTAAGACCATTTTTACCTAAATAACCAAATTTTTTTCCTCCCCAAATTTCCTTTTACCTAGGTGAGTATCATTTTCATTCTCTCCAGGACTTTTCTGTGGTTTTCTTAAACTAAATTACCAGACAACAAAATAATAGATGAGTGAGTAACTAAAGGACAGTGGAGGGCCCATGGGTGGCTCAGTTGGTTAGGCATCTGCCTTTAGCTCAGGTCCCTCATCAGGCTCTCTGCTGTTCTGGGAACCTGCTTTTCCCTCTGCCTCTGTCTCTCTCTCTCTCTGTCTCTCATGAATAAATAAATAAAATCCTTAGACAAAATGAAGCACAGTGTAAGAATTCTGTGTGTGCATGCAGTGCTGTAGTGTTAAGTGCCCTTCTTCACGCTGCATTATATTGAAAATGATTATATTTTACTACATACTAGAATAAACAGAAGAGACTAGTTTTTGTTGGTTGGGATCCCCCTTGGGGAATCTGGCTAGTCCAACCCCTTCTTGAATCCACAAGGCCGATGAGGTTGATATCTTAGTGTGGTTATAACCACTAGCACCACAGTAGTGTGCTCTGAAATATTGGTTGGGAAGCCCTCCTCTATTGTTTTGTTAGACTTGATAGTACACAGTATTCCATTTCCTGCCCACCCTCCCCTGCCCCCACGATGTTCAGTTTATGATTCAGGATGTTTTAGGTGTGGAAGGTGATATTAAATCTCTCTTTTTTTCACTTTTAGTGAAAGTAATCTTTTCACACAAAATTTGTAATATTATTTCTATACAATGAGAAATGTTAAAATGAGCAAGTTTCTTCTTTCCTTCTATTCTCCTTTTCTCTACCACCTGATATAAAATAGTAATATTATATTTCTATAATTATTTCCCTTGAAATTGTTAAATATATTAGTACACCTTTAATTTTTTAGTTGTAAATGATTTACTTTGAATCCTGACTATATTGATTATAGTACATTAACTGTTTTCCTCTAAGAATTTTATGGTTCCTGATCTTACCTTCAAAATCTTAACCCATTTCCAGTTAATTTTTGTGTATGGCATAAGATAGTAATGATAGTTTTATTCTTTTGCAAGTGACTATCCATTTTCCCCACATTGTATTTACTGAAGAGATGGCACTTTCCCCCTTGTATATTCTTGGCTCCTTTGTTTTAAATTTATTGATCATACATTGATAGGTTTATTTCTGGGCTCTCTGTTCTGTTCTATTAATCTTTGTATGTTTTTATGGTAATACCATACTGTTTTAATTACTATAGATATGTAATATAATTTGAAACCAGGGAGAGTGGTGGCTCTAGCTTTGTTCTTTTTTTTCCTCAAGATTTTTCAGGGTCTTTTGTGGTTCAACACAAATTTTAAGATTGGTCTATTTCTGTGAAAATTATCATTGGAATTTTGATAGAGGTTGAACTGAGTCTGTAAATTTTCTCTGGGTAGTATGGCCATTTTAACAATATTAATCCTTCTAATCCATGAGCACAGTTTATCTTTCCATTTGTTTGTGTCATCTTCGGTCTGTTTCATCAGTATCTTGGAGTTTTCAGAGTACAGGTCTTTCACCTCCTTGGACAGATTTATTCCTTGACATTTCATTCTTTTTGATGCATTTGCAAATGAGATTGTTTTCTTAATTTGTCTCTCTAATAGTTCAGTATTAGTATATAGTAATGCAGTCGATTTTTGTGTATAGATTTTGTAACCTTACACCTTTACTGATTTTATTTATCGGAACAGATTTTTGGTAGAGTCTATAGGGTTTTCTATAAATGAAATCATGTCTTCTGCAAATAGTGACAATTTTATTTCTTCCTTTCCTATTTGGATGCCTTTTATTTATTTTTCTTGCATAATTTCCCTGGCTAGGATTTCCAATACTGCTGAACAGAAGTGGCAAGAGTGAGCATCTCTTTCTGGTTCCTGATCTTAGAGGAAAAGCTTTTAGCTTTCCGTCATTGAGTATGTCTACTGTGGGCTTGTCATACATAGCCTTTATTATGCTGAGATGCCTTATCTCTGTACCTGCCCTGTTGAGGGTTTTTATCTTAAATGGGTGTTGGACTTTGTCACATACTTCTTCTGCATCTGCAGAGACCGTCTTCACTATTTCTCTTATTTTGTTAATGTCCTGTATCAGGTTGATTGACTTGCAGCTGTTGAGCTGCCCTTCCATGCCTGGGATAAATACCCCCTTGATCATGGTATATGATCTTTTAAATATATTGTTGAATTTGGTTTCCCAGTGTTTTGTTGAGGACTTTTGAATCTATGTTCATCAGGGATATTGGCCTATAGCTTTTTGTTTGTTTGTATGTTCATTTGGTTTTTGTTCATTTGTTTTTTAGTGTCCTTGTCCAGTTTTGGTAATAGTATTGGTAGCCTTGTAGAATGAGTTTGGCAGCATTCCTTCCTCTTCAAAGAAGAGGAAATTCTTCAATTTTTTTTGTTTGTTTGTTTTTGTTTTTGTTTTTATTTTGAAGAGTTTCAGAAGGATCGATATTGAATCTTCTTTGAATTTTGAATTTTAGTAGAAATCACCAGTAAAGCCATCTGGTCCCAATTGTTGAAGGTTTGCCAAGACTTGTCATTGTTCCAAAGGAGGGAATCTCAATTAGCACCCAGTTTCAGACTGATTGGAAGCCATAGCCTTAGTGGCTTTTAAAGTATGAAAATATATGCAATCCCCTGGGACCACAATGGTAAATCCTGTTGACCTCCTGTCCAGGAGATCTGGAGGTGTTTGATATTCGCAAAAATTGGGTCTCCCGATGAGCTGATGAGTGTGTAAACTCTTCCTAGGGGTACTACCATGCTGTAGCCAGTCCTCGGGAAAGTGCAAAGATGGCTTTCCCTGGCTTACGTTCCCTGAGAGCACCTCTGTAGCCTCTTCATATGTGCCAAACCGAAAGCCTGCCCTTTAGGCTGAACCTCTAAGACAAGTAAACGGATTTTTTTCATAGGAAGGCTTGGGATACATTTCGGTCTACTGTCTTTGCAGTGCCTGGTGGTGATAGCCTGCCAAGAACTGTCTGCTCAGTTGTTTTAGGCCTGTGAGGCCCAGAAAGGCAAGCACCCCTGGCCACCAGAGCCCGGGAGTCCCCTGTGTGCACCATGTGGGCCTGACAGCTTTTGCAAGGCAAGTTGAGTGCAGGACCCAGAAAGGTCCACTCATTTTAGCTTTAGTGAGGCCAGAGGAGAGCACAGGGTCAAGACACATCCACTGGTTTGATGAGGGAGTGGTAGAGCTCTGGGGTGGGACATGCCTGCCAGCTTTAGTGGGGCAACAGCTGTGACTGTGCAAATCTTCTGGCACTAGCCAGGTGGAAAGGGAATGCAGAAATGGTGCTTGCCAGTGCCTATGTCCTGGACAGAATCCCAATCTTTAAACTATCTGCCTGTCTCTCAGGCAGATAGTTTAAAGATTAACAAATGAATAGTCTAAGGCACTTTTCAAAGAGCTGCTTTTGCACTGGGTTCTGGGGTGCCAGAGCCCTTGGAAATCAGAATCTCAGCTCCCTGCAGCCCTCTCTGTCTCTGAGATGTAAGACAGTTGGTTTCAAAAGTCAGGTGTTTTGGGGCTTGCGTCTCTCTGGTTCAGGTTGCAAGGGTTGGCATGCCTTATGTGGGACACAAACCTCCTACTCCTCAGGGAGAAGCTCTGTCCATATTCCTGAGATCCCTACAGCCCTGAGAGTGGCATTTTTGGTGACACTGCATCTCTTCCTCTCCTATCTTAATGTGGCCCTTTTATCCTTTGTTGTGGAAGAGCTTTTTAGCTGGTTTTCAGGTCTATTTCAGAAGGAGTTATTTGACAGGTAACAGTACAGTTGGTGTGTCCAAGCAAGAAGATGAAGTAAAGGTCTTTCCTTTCTACCATCTAGGACTGCTTCTTCTGTCTGTAATCCTTTTGTTGTTTAATTACGTTTCTTTTTGGTTGTTTTTGAAATTATGTTTGCACAATAACTGTTTCTTTTATGTGTTGCCCAATACTGTTTTAAATTCCCCGAGATATGTATCTTTTTATGTCTAACTTCTGGCAGTCTTGGATCATCTCTCTGCTCCAAGCCCACTTTATCTTGATTTATAAGATCTTACAGTCTTGCTTTCCTTGATCTCCATTGACATAGTTTCCTCCTCCCTTCCCCTGATTTTCTCAGTTCCAGGATTCTGCTCCTTGGTGTTCTTGGCACCTACCAAGCATGCTCTTGAGAGACTTGGCTGTTCTCTTTTGCTGGAATGTTTTCCTCTCACATGTCACCACCCCTTGCTGTCTCACTTAGTTGCTTCTGGTCTTTTTCTCAAAAGTCATGGTGAAGCCTTCTACTCACTCTACAACTTTAGTCTTCTTCCAAAATCTCTTAATCTCCTTCCTGTTTTTTCTCCTTAGTTATTAACACTGCCTCTGCACTATTTGACTTCTTTACCTTGATTATGTCTTTCCCACTAGAAAGAAACCCTTCAAGAAACTTTGTCTTTCTACTACTTTATCTCCTGCACCAGATACAGAATAAGAGTTCCTTAAATAGTGTTAAGCGAACAAAAAAGATAGAGGAGTTCCGGGTCTTCTCAACTTTATTTCCCAAATATTTCATTTAAATGGTACTTTTTCACCATCAGATTTTTCACTTGAACATGTTCTTTTCCATAACCCAGTGTTTTGTTTCTTATACCTTTCTATACCACTTAATTTTATTGATGTTATATTTTCCTTATTCTTTCCTATGCTTGGAAGCCATTTTGATGCTTTTGTTCTGTTCATTGCTTTCCACTAGTTTTCAACTTCCTTTTTTTTTTTTTTTTTTCCCTCAGAACAATACATGGGCCCTAAAATAGCTGACTGGAAGTTATTGTGCATGTTGTTGCTTATGGATTACTAGGCTTCATTGTAGAATATTAGGGCTAGAACTATTTTTTATTGTCAGATACCCAACTCTTAGTGTCTTTGAGTTTTTCTCTGAGGCTGGTAAGGTACCTGGTACCTAAGAGGCTGCCATTGTTCTTAGGCCAGATAGAGGGAGGATAGAACATCTCACCCCTTGAGAGGAATAATCAATCTCTCTTTCTTTCTCTTTCTTCCTTCCTTCATTCCTTCCTTCCCTTCCCTTCCCCTTCTTTTTCCTTCCATTCTTCCTTCCATCCATCCTTCCTTCCTTTCTCTCTCTCTCTCTCTCTCCTTCTCAGTCCTGTCTTTCTTGGAAGAATTTTCTCCTTCAGTATGGTTCCAGCTCCTCAGTGGGCGCCATATGTTTCCCACTACCTCTTTTCCCTGGCTAAATCTCTCCGGAGAGGAAAATTCTGGCTTTATCCTGACAGGGGTAAAATTGTTTCCTTTCTTCTGGGATAGGGGAAGAGATCTCTAACCCAGCTTTGGAGAGCTCCGTTCCCTAATACTCCCTGGTGTTTCTGTGATTCTTTGACATAGTTTTCCCTGTAATTCTTCTGTAGAGACTTTAGAATCTGTCTTTCCTAAGTCTGTTTCATGTACTACCAATATATCTGTCTTCTGGATTTCACATTTCAGTTTGTGATTATCGTTCTCATTCCTAGTCCTTTTTGTTTATCCCTTTTTCCCCCCTTAAATCTCTAGTGTAATTTCAGGACCAAATGAGAAAAACACATTGTTCAGTTCATTCATTTAAAATGGTAACACCTCGGGCACCTGGGTGGCTCAGTCATTAAGAGTCTGCCTTCAGCTTAGGTCATGATCCCGGGGTCCTGGGATCGGGCCCTGCATTGGGCTCCCTGTTAAGCAGGAAGCCTGCTTCTCCCTTTACCACTCCCCTGGCTTCTGTTCCCTCTTTCTCGTAGTCTCTCTCTCTCAAGTAAATAAAATCTTTAAAAAACAATTTAAAAAAATAAAATGGTAACACAATTTAAGGGGTTCTTATTTTGCATCTTTAATGAACTCATTTTAGTGTACCAGATGCCTAATAATTTTTAGTTAAGATATTTAGGCCAGTAGAAGATTTTGGTCACTTAATTTCCCGTGTTTCTTATTTAGAAGAAAGTGATTTATCACAATAGAGGGAGGGAAAAACAGTATAATTTTAGGACATCAAAAGGCCAGTGTATGAGTTGTGGCATTAACTCTGCCCTCAGCCATTTCTCTACCTTACCAGTCCTCAGATTCCTACTCTATTAGTTGATAGGTTTAGACAGCTGGTCTCTGAGATCATTCTAGAATAAATATTTTACTTCGTATTTATATAAATAGGCTTCAATTGGTGTGTGTGTGTGTGTGTGTGTGTGTGTGTGTGTGTGTTTAAGATTTTATTTATTTATTTGACAGAGAGAGAGATCACAAGCATGCAGAGAGAGCGGGGGGAAGCCCGTTCCCCGCCGAGCAGAGAGCCTGATGCAGGGCTCAATCCCAGGACCCTGAGATCACGACCCCAGCTGAAGGCAGAGGCCCAACCCACTAAGCCACCCAGGTGCCCCTGGTTTGTGTGTTTTAGCACAGGTTCCACTGAGTCACTCCCAAAATATGTAAACTGCTCATATTGTGTCTCCACTTATTGAGAATATTTCTGACTCCCTTTTTTATTGCATGTATTAGGACTGAGTTCTGACATTTGCTTCTCGTTAGCAATACTGGAAAGAATTTAATCATCCTCAGCAAAAACTTGTTGTGTTCACAGGCCCTGTTGAAGTTGTCTTTTGTCAGAGGAATAGGGATATCATTAGAGGTAGACAGTTTCTTAGGGATCATTGATCCAACCCCCTTTTTTTCCTAGAGGAGGAAACTTAGGCATATATAGCTGATCCGTGATCAACCTAGGTTTGAAGTGAGTAGGTTCATATATGCCCATTTTTGCTTTTTTAAGAGTTAACAGCAAGCAAAAACCCCAAGGTACTTATTTACAATTGGCTGCACAGGCTCCACAGGACCACATGGAAGGCGACTGACACGGTTTGTACGTGAGTACTGAGGGAGGCCTGCCAGGCCAGCAGCAGCTCCGAGGCCCCCCCCCCCCCTGTGCCTAGAGGCTGGGGATGGCACTGCCCAGGTAGCCCTGAGCCCCTGGCGCCTCTGCCCCCCCAGTCCTTCATGTCCCAGGAAAGCCATGGTCCTCAGATCCCTCTCTGAGTGGTACCCCAGCCTTGCTGCTGATGGCCAGAGGTTAGTAGTACACCTCCAGGCAGATGGGGAAGCTGGGTCACACCTGTAGGCCCCCATTGCCATCTGTGGGCCAACCTGGCCATAGCTGCTGCTGAGGAGAAGCTACCAGTCCCTGGAAGGTCACCATCCTGGGGCTAGCCCTGCCACTGATCCTGTCCCAGAGGGGTGACCTGGCCCACCCCTACATAGTTTCTGTTTTCAGTATATATATGTGCAGTACTGTTAACATGTTCTTTTTCTTCCTTATTGTTTTCTTAACAATTTTTTTGCTCTAGCTTACTTAATTTATGAATACAGCATATAATACACAAAAAATGTAAAATCTGTGTTCGTTGACTAGGTTATTGGCAAGGCTTTTAGTCAAAAGTAGGCTATTAGTAGTTATGTTTTTAGGGAGTCAGAAGTCATATGTGGTTTTTTGACTGTATTGGGGTTTGGCGGCCCTAACCCCTGCCCTGTTCAAGAGTCAGCCGTATGGTGATGGCGATTGCTTACTGTCACACTGAGATCCAATTAAGCAGTACCACCAAGGCCTGAACTCTTACTATTCCTGATCCTGACGCATTCAGGATTCTGTCTCTGCTGTTGTAGTCAGTTTTGTTCTGTTTTTGTTTTATTGGTCCATACACTGATTGTAAATAGAGCACAACACTGACCATCCTGACTCAGCTCTTATATTGGTAATTCAGCTTGGTTTCTCACCAGTAGCCACACAGCGTACTCCTTCTTGTAGATGTGTCTTACTTTTCCATTATTCGGTATTGATTCTTTAGTTTCACCTATTTTTATGAAGATACCGTCAAAGCACAGTAAAATGGAGCTTACCAGATAACAAACTGTTACCATCAGAAATTGCAACTTAGGCAGAGGCCAGAGAGGAACTGACTGATTCTGCCCATCAGTTGATACAAGGCTGCCTGATGCAGAAACTCATGTCCTGTCTTCTTCCATGATAAACAGAAACCCTCAGTTGCCAGGGAAAAGTCCTTACTAGGACTGGAGTAATCCCAAAAAGATAAGCAGAGGGCAGTGCTTTTTCTTGAAGAAATGCTGGGATAGGGTCTGGGTATGAGAATGTTAGCAGAGAAACATGGAAGGGTATGTCAGTATGAACCACCACAGCATGTATGTGATCAGGAAAGCGTGAAAGTACCAACAGCTTTAAGTAGGCCAGAAGTGGTCAGATTCTCAAGAGCTGGACTTGAAGTGGAGTAGAGACATCCATTGCAAGACCCATCCCTTTCATGTCCTTTGGTAGCCTGTGATCTGACATTCATCCCTTTTCAAACCCTCTGCACTCCTTATCCTCATCATTCAATTCCTTATAATCTTCCACATGCTTCTGAATTCTCTATGCCGTGTGGTTGTCCCTACCATAAAAACATTGACGATTTCTCTGACTTCTGAAACTCTAGATCAGTTACCCCTGTTTTTAAATTTCATAGAAGCATACAATGTATAGTTTGTGTCTAGTACCTTTTATCATTAAATCTGTGAAATTTAATATTATATATACACACATATATATTTATATTTTCTTACACGGTCTTCTCCATACCTTCATTTCCTTTAGATCGTTACACAGTCTCAAAGCTCATATATTCTTTCTCTTACAACTTTTGACTATTACGTCCTCTAATGTTCTTTCATTATTCCCTTAGATTACACAAATCCACCAATTCTACTCTCAAAGACAGTATTCCTACTAATTATCTGGTACATCTAAATCCTGTAACAAAATATAAACCCCCAAATCTGTAGTCACAGGATGTGGAATCTACACATGTGGATATGTGCAAAAGTAAAACACATAAAGCATGCATACCATTCTCAGTCACACACAATTCACCCCATATTCAGATTCACGAACACCAAAGCAGTTACACATTAGGCACTGGCCCCGTTTGAACCAACGTGTTAGGAACTTTCACACAGGAAGCACCTTACATCCATCACACCATTATGATACAACAGGTGCCCAGTACACGTATCAGACACCCATAGGAAATGATAGTGTTATTAAACAGTTAACTAGGGAGCAGTGAGCTTGGTTACCATGGCAACAGAAACCCTGACCTAACAGTGAGGAATATGTTCTTCAAAAATAAAACTTCATTGGTTGTCTCATTTTATAAATCTCTAGGAGTTCAGAACACAGAGGGTAAAAGTGTAACAAATGTGAAGGAAGGCAAATGGTACTGAAAATCCTAACCTCAGTGAATGACTATCAGGAGCCATGGTAGCAGCATCCAGACAGAAAGACAGGATACTGCAATGGGCCAATTCTTTGCCAAACTAAAGATCGCTATTTAGGGCAAAATAAGTATTTCCATGGGGGGTGGGGAGAGTGGGGAAAGTAGAATACGGACAAGAGGGTAAGAGGGGAACGGAATGGGACCGGCTATTTTTATGACTTTTATTCGGTTTCTTAGGACCATCAACGTTACACAAACTTGATCCACAACCTGGCCACTCTTTGGAAGACAGTCCTCCAGACCCTGAGGCAAACAGTGAATTCTTCACCTGTGAACTCCTCCTTCTCTGGTAAGGAGCAAGGAAGGGCATTTCAAGTCTAGGCAGATGAGGGAAGAGGGGGTCTGAATAGACCTATAGACATCCAGCTCAGCCTCTCTCCAAAGCCAGAGGGAGAAAGGTACACATGAGGCCCAGTTATAATCTTATTCTCTGCCCTGATCTGGGGATATGAGTTTTCTCTTTCTGTACCCTCAATAAGAACTCATTACAAATACTTTTCACTTTTAGTGGGTAGAGAGGAACTGTGTTCCTACATTTTGGGGAAGATATCATTTATTAAGGGAAAAAGTGGAATTCATAGACACAGTATTCACAATGCTGTAGTGTCAGTTCAACCTAAAACTGAAGAATAAATGTAAAATTAAACCATACCTTGTAGTACTCTAGAAATATCTGCCCGCAGAATATGTAAAAGCTCAGAATTGATAGTCATCCATGTAAAGGGTCCTATGGTAATGACTTCCTGAATGTGAACTCAGTCTAAAACTACAGAGCACACAATCTAAGGCAGATTCTGCAAACACAGTGAACATTAAGGTTTAACATCAAAGAAGATCATTTAATTGAACAGTGCTATAGGGATGGTAAATAAGAATGTTTATAGTTATTAAAGATGTAAAGTCATAAAACACTACCAAGAAAAAAATATTTAAAAAACCTAAAGTTTTAGAATTGAAAAATAATGTTCTAGAAATTATAAAAAATGTGAACGAGTTAAACATCACATTCAACACAAGTTTTATTATCAGCTGTCAAATGATTTAACAAATGACCACAAACTTAGTGGATTAAAGACAACAAAAATGTGTTCTTTATAGTTCTAGAGGTCAGAAGTCTAAAATATGGCATATGGAACCACCCATCTAATCCGAAATAATCTCCGCATCTCAGGGTTCTTAATTTAATAATATCTATAAAGTCCCTTGGTCCTAATAAGGTAACATTACAGATTCTGGTGATAGGATATGGGCATCTTTGGGTGAGGCATTATTCAGCCCATAACAACTAAAGTGAACCTCATCTCGCACAGTGATGTATGTATAGTCAGGTAAACAAATATTAAAATACTTTGACTGTGCACTGTGATAGCACAGTTTCAGGACACACTGTTGGGATTCCATAAAGACAAAGTACATATATTATGTCCATCTAGCCATCAACACTTGGGAAAAAGAAATATTGTCCAGGACTTTTATTTTGAAGCTTTGGCTACAAAAGAGACCATAGTGTCCATGTGTGTCTGACATAGAGTGAGCAATCCAGATGTATTGAATGTATGAAATATTGGATATATCTCCTTAACTTTACTTCAGTTTATAGAAATCATAACGGAGCAAAAGGCTGCTGCAGAGCCTGGTCCGAGTACCCGGCCAGAAGGAAATAATGTCATTGTCTCAGAAGGCGTATCATGCAATAAGAGTACTCGTAAGTGGAGAGGCCTGAACTGGAGGTTGGGGGTGACCAAGGGAATTGTAAGTATGGCTGAGGGTCCATCTGAGCATTGGCTGTCTATACACTGATAGATGAGAGATGTAAGCTGATTCAAACCCATGTCTGGACCACAATGAGAATGCAAGGTCTTTTCCTTCTCTAGGAGGAAGTGCATCTGTATAACAGACTGAGGGTTGCTAGGGGGCGGAGGGTAGGGATGGGGTGCCTGGGTTATGAACCTTTGGGAGGGTATGTGCTGTGGTGGGTGCTGTGAAGTGTATAAGCCTGAGGATTCACAGACCTGAACAAATAATACATTATATGTTATATATAATACATTATATGTTATAACATATAATAATAATACATTATATGTTAATAATTTAAAAATGCATTCTTGAAAACTAAAACAAAACAAAACAAAACAAAACAGAACAAAAAACATCCTGGTAATTCAAGGGAGGCCTCAAAAAAGATAAATATCCAAAAATGCAAGGTTATCAAAATAGGACCTTATTTGCAAAGGTGGAAATGTCAGACCTCTCTGAGAAACAGGAAGATAAACTCAGTCTGAACCAGAGAAGATGAGCTCTGTTGGTCAGAATGTGGATAGACCTCTGACAACTCATGTGAAATGGGCCAGCAAGGGCCAGCTAGGACCAGCTAGAGCATCTAAGGAGAAACCAGTAGATTTCACTTTTTTCTCTGAAGAGCGAGCTCCTTAGCATCTGTCCTTTCATGGGTGGAGAAGGGGCAGAGATTTGAAAGGGTCCTTAGTTTCTCCCTCTAGCAACCTCCTACCCTCATAAACAAACAGAAATCTTTATTCCGTCACACCCACTGCTGGACTTAACCCAGTGTCCTCTCATATTTACTCCTGTTACACTCATCCCTGAATTTCTCATTCTCCGCTCCCATATCCTTGCACTCTCAGGCACACTCATAAGCTCAGATCCTCATGTCTTGAACTTTTACATCTCATTTTGCAACATATGCATTCCTCAAGTTTGCTTCTCTAATGTCCTTCCTTAGCCACTCTAATCTTGAACTCTCACAAATAATCTCACTGTTGTAGGACTTTGTAATTTCGCATTAAAAATGCACGAAGCCAATACAGTAATTTAACATTTTGTAATACTCCCCTGTTTGCAGTCCCCTAGGCCCCCCATGTGATTCCACAATCAAGGAGCTCACATGAAGTGTCGCATCCATCGTTCACATGGTCAGTGTGTATTGCTTTCACGGTCTCAGCAGTTATCACAAAATTACCCAGCTGCATACTTCACTCACAAACCAAATAGATACTCTGCAACTACTTAAAATTTAGTACTATGTGACACAAAGACCTCTTGTAATATAGGGAAGACATACTGCTGTACGTCTCTAGAAGGATGCTGTAGTGTAACCCACGACGCTCCTGCTGCCTTCACATGAAATGGCCAAGTCACCTCTACACTCTCTGCATAAAATGGTTGAAGAAACGTGACAGACACAACACACATCAGACTATGTTCACAAACATGGCACTCATACTAAGTTACTAGAAAATACAGCACCCCCACTGAATTGTCTCATTCCTAAAGCAACATAACCTATCAGACACTCTCCAGCGGCCTAAGAGACAAATAGATGCATTTGCTGAAGTAAAAATTGAGTTATAAGCTTCCGTGAAGTTTTTGAACCCAGGAGGAGACTTGATATGTTTGAGTTATTTTATAAGGAACAAAAATTGACCTATTTCCTGAAAGTTGAGTTTGTAAATATAGGTTAGGAGGAAGAAAAACTAACCAGTGATTTTTGTGATATGTTTAAATTCATGGAAGAGATTGAGATGATCCTAGAAATACACATATTTTACCAAGGAAATAACCAAGAGCCGAGAATTTGACTGTTAATTGGTAAACTGTTCAAAAATAAAATTTCATTGGTTGTCTCATTTGAGGTTATAAATCTCTAGGAGTTCAGAACGCAGAGGGTAAAGGTGTAACAAACGTGAAGGAAGGCAAATGGTACTGAAAATCCTAACCACAGTGAATGACTATCAGGAGCCGTGGTTGCAGCATCCAGACAGAAAGACAGGATACCGCAATAGGCCAATTCTTTGCCCAAGCTAAAGATCGGTATTTAGGGCAAAATAAGTATTTCCGTGGAGGGTGGGGAGAGTGGGGAAAGTAGAATAGGGACAAGAGGGTAAGAGGGGAACAGAATGGGACCGGCTATTTTTATGACTTTTATTCGGTTTCTTAGGACCATCAACGTTACACAAACTTGATCCACAACCTGGGCACTCTTTGGAAGACAGTCCTCCAGACCCTGAGGCAAACAGTGAATTCTTCACCTGTGAACTCCTCCTTCTCTGGTAAGGAGCAAGGAAGGGCATTTCAAGTCTAGGCAGATGAGGGAAGGGGGGTCTGAATAGACCTATGGACATCCACCTCGGTATCTCTCCAAAGCCAAAGGGAGAAAGGTACCCATAAAAATGTCCAGGGAACAGTCACCCCCTGTGGCACATATACTAAGGAAGTTCTGACTGGCAGTGGGTCCAGCCAGAAAATTGAAGCCCAGGAGAAACGGAAGGAGGCTCACAGTTCACCAGTGCCTCCAGCTGCACAGGAGTATCCCAGAGTCAAGACACGTGAATGGCTCCTGGCCGTGGATATGGATAGTGGCTTCAAATGCATAGCATGCCGCCGGGTATTTCCCAGCTTGGAGGTCCTCCGGGAACACCTGGAGGTCACACACAATTCACCCCATATTCAGATTCACAAACACCAGAGCAGTTACACGTTAGGCCCTGGCCCTGTTTGAACCAACGTGTTAGGAACTTTCACGCACAAAGCACCTTACATCCATCACACCATCATGATACAACAGGTGCCCAGTACACGTTATCAGACACACCCATCGGAAATGATGGCATTATTAAACAGTTAACTAGCAAGCAGTGAGCTTGGTTACCATGGGAACAGAAACCCTGACCTAACAGTGAGGAATATGTTCTTCAAAAATAAAACTTCATTGGGTTGTGTCATTTGAGGTTATAAATCTCTAGGAGTTCAGAACGCAGAGGGTAAAAGTATAACAAACGTGAAGGAAGGCAAATGGTACTGAAAATCCTAAGCACAGTGAATGACTATCAGGAGCCATGGTAGCAGCATCCAGACAGAAAGACAGGATACCGCAATAGGCCAATTCTTTGCCCAAGCTAAAGATCGGTATTTAGGGCAAAATAAGTATTTCCGTGGGGATTGGGAGAGTGGGGAAAGTAGAATAGGGACAAGAGGGTAAGAGGGGAACAGAATGGGACCGGCTATTTTTATGACTTTTATTCGGATTCTTAGGACCATCAACGTTACACAAACTTGATCCACAACCTGGCCACTCTTTGGAAGACAGTCCTCCAGACCCTGAGGCAAACAGTGAATTCTTCACCTGTGAACTCCTCCTTCCTTGGTAAGGAGCAAGGAAGGGCATTACAAGTCTAGGCAGATGAGGGAAGAGGGGGTCTGAATAGACCTATAGACATCCACCTCGGTATCTCTCCAAAGCCAGAGGGAGAAAGGTACCCATGAAAATGTCCAGGGAACAGTCACCCCCTGTGGCACATATACTAAGGAAGTTCTGACTGGCAGTGAGTCCAGCCAGAAAATTGAAGCCCAAGAGAAACGGAAGGAGGCTCACAGTCCACCAGTGCCTCCAGCTGCACAGGAGTATCCCAGAGTCAAGACACGTGAATGGCTCCAGGCCGTGGATATGGATAGTGGCTTCAAATGCATAGCATGCCGCCGGGTATTTCCCAGCTTGGAGGTCCTCCGGGAACACCTGGAGGTCACACAGAATTCACCCCATATTCAGATTCACAAACACCAGAGCAGTTACACGTTAGGCCCTGGCCCTGTGTGAACCAACGTGTTAGGAAGTTTCACGCACAATGCACCTTACATCCATCACACCATCATGATACAACAGGTGCCCAGTACACGTTATCAGACTCGCCCATCGGAAATGATGGCATTGTTAAACAGTTAACTAGCAAGCAGTGAGCTTGGTTACCATGGCAACAGAAACCCTGACCTAACAGTGAGGTATATGTTCTTCAAAAATACAACTTCATTGGGTTGTCTCATTTGAGGTTATAAATCTTGAGGAGTTCAGAACGCAGAGGGTAAAGGTGTAACAAACGTGAAGGAAGGCAAATGGTACTGAAAATCCTAACCACAGTGAATGACTATCAGGATCCATGGTAGCAGCATCCAGACAAAAAGACAGGATACCGCAATAGGCCAATTCTTTGCCCAAGCTAAAGATCGGTATTTAGGGCAAAATAAGTATTTCCGTGGGGGGTGGGGAGACTGGCGAAAGTAGAATACGGACAAGAGGCTAAGAGGGGAACAGAATGGGACCAGCTATTTTTATGACTTTTATTCGGTTTCTTAGGACCATCAACGTTACACAAATTTGATCCACAACCTGGGCACTCTTTGGAAGACAGTCCTCCAGACCCTGAGGCAAACAGTGAATTCTTCACCTGTGAACTCCTCCTTCTCTGGTAAGGAGCAAGGAAGGGCATTTCAAGTCTAGGCACATGAGGGAAGAGGGGGTCTGAATAGACCTATAGACATCCACCTTGGCATCTCTCCAAAGCCAGAGGGAGAAAGGTACCCATGAAAATGTCCAGGGAACAGTCACCCCCTGTCGCACATACACTAAGGAAGTTCTGACTGGCAGTGAGTCCAGCCAGAAAATTGAAGCCCAGGAGAAACGGAAGGAGGCTCACAGTCCACCAGTGCCTCCAGCTGCACAGGAGTATCCTAGAGTCAAGACACGTGAATGGCTCCTGGCCATGGATATAGATAGTGGCTTCAAATGCATAGCATGCCGCCGGGTATTTCCCAGCTTGGAGGTCCTCCGGGAACACCTGGAGGTCACACACAATTCACCCCATATTCAGATTCACAAACACCAGAAGAGTTACACGTTAGGCCCTGGCCCTGTTTGAACCAACGTGTTAGGAACTTTCACGCACAAAGCACCTTACATCCATCACACCATCATGATACAACAGGTGTCCAGTACACGTTATCAGACTCGCCCATCGGAAATGATGGCATTGTTAAACAGTTAACTAGCAAGCAGTGAGCTTGGTTACCATGGCACAGAAACCCTGACCTAACAGTGAGGAATATGTTCTTCAAAAATAAAACTACATTGGGTTGTCTCATTTGAGGTTATAAATCTTGAGGAGTTCAGAACGCAGAGGGTAAAGGTGTAAGGAAGGAAGGCAAATGGTACTGAAAATCCTAACCACAGTGAATGACTATCAGGAGCCATGGTAGCAGCATCCAGACAGAAAGACAGGATACCGCAATAGGCCAATTCTTTGCCCAAGCTAAAGATCGCTATTTAGGGCAAAATAAGTATTTCCATGGGGGGTGGGGAGAGTGGGGAAAGTAGAATAGGGACAAGAGGGTAAGAGGGGAACAGAATGGGACCGGCTATTTTTATGACTTTTATTCGGTCTTAGGACCATCAATGTTACACAAACTTGATCCACAACCTGGCCACTCTTTGGAATACAGTCCTCCAGACCCTGAGGCAAACAGTGAATTCTTCACCTGTGAACTCCTCCTTCTCTGGTAAGGAGCAAGGAAGGGCATTTCAAGTCTAGGCAGATGCGGAAAGAGGGAGTCTGAATAGACCTATAGACATCCACCTCGGCATCTCTCCAAAGCCAGAGGGAGAAAGGTACCCATGAAAATGTCCAGGGAACAGTCACCCCCTGTGGCACATATACTAAGGAAGTTCTGACTGGCAGTGAGTCCAGCCAGAAAATTGAAGCCCAGGAGAAACGGAAGGAGGCTCACAGTCCACCAGTGCCTCCAGCTGCACAGGAGTATCCCAGAGTCAAGACACGTGAATGGCTCCTGGCCGTGGATATGGATAGTGGCTTCAAATGCATAGCATGCCGCCGGGTATTTCCCAGCTTGGAGGTCCTCCGGGAACACCTGGAGATCACACACAATTCACCCCATATTCAGATTCACAAACACCAGAGCAGTTACACGTTAGGCCCTGGCCCTGTTTGAACCAACGTGTTAGGAACTTTCACGCACAAAGCACCTTACATCCATCACACCATCATGATACAACAGCTGTCCACTACACGTTATCAGACTCGCCCATCGGAAATGATGGCATTGTTAAACAGTTAACTAGCAAGCAGTGAGCTTGGTTACCATGGCACAGAAACCCTGACCTAACAGTGAGGAATATGTTCTTCAAAAATAAAACTACATTGGGTTGTCTCATTTTAGGTTATAAATCTTGAGGAGTTCAGAACGCAGAGGGTAAAGGTGTAACAAACGTGAAGAAAGGCAAATGGTACTGAAAATCCTGACCACAGTGAATGACTATCAGGAGCCATGATAGCAGCATCCAGACAGAAAGACAGGATACCGCAATAGGCCAATTCTTTGCCCAAGCTAAAGATCGGTATTTAGGGCAAAATAAGTATTTCGTGGGGGGTGGGGAGTGTGGGGAAAGTAGAATAGGGACAAGAGGGTAAGAGGGGAACAGAATGGGACCGGCTATTTTTATGACTTTTATTCGGATTCTTAGGACCATCAACGTTACACAAACTTGATCCACAACCTGGCCACTCTTTGGAAGACAGTCCACCAGACTCTGAGGCAAACAGTGAATTCTTCACCTGTGAACTCCTCCTTCTCTGGTAAGGAGCAAGGAAGGGCATTTCAAGTCTAGGCAGATGAGGGAATAGGGTGTCTGAATAGACCTATAGACATCCACCTCGGCATCTCTCCAAAGCCAGAGGGAGAAAGGTACCCATGAAAATGTCCAGGGAACAGTCACCCCCTGTGGCACATATACTAAGGAAGTTCTGACTGGCAGTGAGTCCAGCCAGAAAATTGAAGCCCAGGAGAAACGGAAGGAGGCTCACAGTCCACCAGTGCCTCCAGCTGCACAGGAGTATCCCAGAGTCAAGACACGTGAATGGCTCCTGGCCGTGGATATGGATAGTGGCTTCAAATGCATAGCATGCCGCCGGGTATTTCCCAGCTTGGAGGTCCTCCGGGAACACCTGGAGGTCACACACAATTCACCCCATATTCAGATTCACAAACACCAGAGCAGTTACACGTTAGGCCCTGGCCCTGTTTGAACCAACGTGTTAGGAACTTTCACGCACAAAGCACCTTACATCCATCACACCATCATGATACAACAGGTGTCCAGTACACGTTATCAGACTCGCCCATCGGAAATGATGGCATTGTTAAACAGTTAACTAGCAAGCAGTGAGCTTGGTTACCATGGCACAGGAACCCTGACCTAACAGTGAGGAATATGTTCTTCAAAAATAAAACTACATTGGGTTGTCTCATTTGAGGTTATAAATCTTGAGGAGTTCAGAACGCAGAGGGTAAAGGTGTAACAAACGTGAAGGAAGGCAAATGGTACTGAAAATCCTAACCACAGTGAATGACTATCAGGAGCCATGGTAGCAGCATCCAGACAGAAAGACAGGATACCGCAATAGGCCAATTCTTTGCCCAAGCTAAAGATCGGTATTTAGGGCAAAATAAGTATTTCGTGGGGGGTGGGGAGAGTGGGGAAAGTAGAATAGGGACAAGAGGGTAAGAATGGAACAGAATGGGACCGGCTATTTTTATGACTTTTATTCGGATTCTTAGGACCATCAACGTTACACAAACTTGATCCACAACCTGGCCACTCTTTGGAAGACAGTCCTCCAGACCCTGAGGCAAACAGTGAATTCTTCACCTGTGAACTCCTCCTTCTCTGGTAAGGAGAAAGGAAGGGCATTTCAAGTCTAGGCAGATGAGGAAAGAGGGGGTCTGAATAGACCTATAGACATCCACCTCGGCATCTCTCCAAAGCCAGAGGGAGAAAGGTACCCATGAAAATGTCCAGGGAACAGTCACCCCCTGTGGCACATATACTAAGGAAGTTCTGACTGGCATTGAGTCCAGCCAGAAAATTGAAGCCCAGGAGAAACGGAAGGAGGCTCACAGTCCACCAGTGCCTCCAGCTGCACAGGAGTATCCCAGAGTCAAGACACGTGAATGGCTCCTGGCCGTGGATATGGATAGTGGCTTCAAATGCATAGCATGCCGCCGGGTATTTCCCAGCTTGGAGGTCCTCCGGGAACACCTGGAGGTCACACACAATTCACCCCATATTCAGATTCACAAACACCAGAGCAGTTACACGTTAGGCCCTGGCCCTTTTTGAACCACGTGTTAGGAACTTTCACGCACAAACCACCTTACATCCATCACACCATCATGATACAACAGCTGTCCACTACACGTTATCAGACTCGCCCATCGGAAATGATGGCATTGTTAAACAGTTAACTAGCAAGCAGTGAGCTTGGTTACCATGGCACAGAAACCCTTACCTAACAGTGAGGAATATGTTCTTCAAAAATAAAACTTCATTGGGTTGTCTCATTTGAGGTTATAAATCCTGAGGAGTTCAGAACGCAGAGGGTAAAGGTGTAACAAACGTGAAGGAAGGCAAATGGTACTGAAAATCCTAACCACAGTGAATGACTATCAGGAGCCATGGTAGCAGCATCCAGACAGAAAGACAGGATACCGCAATAGGCCAATTCTTTGCCCAAGCTAAAGATCGCTATTTAGGTCAAAATAAGTATTTCCATGGGGGGTGGGGATAGTGGGGAAAGTAGAATAGGGACAAGAGGGTAAGAGGGGAACAGAATGGGACCGGCTATTTTTATGACTTTTATTCGTTTTCGTAGGACCATCAATGTTACACAAACTTGATCCACAACCTGGCCACTCTTTGGAAGACAGTCCTCCAGACCCTGAGGCAAACAGTGAATTCTTCACCTGTGAACTCCTCCTTCTCTGGTAAGGAGAAAGGAAGGGCATTTCAAGTCTAGGCAGATGAGGAAAGAGGGGGTCTGAATAGACCTATAGACATCCACCTCGGCATCTCTCCAAAGCCAGAGGGAGAAAGGTACCCATGAAAATGTCCAGGGAACAGTCACCCCCTGTGGCACATATACTAAGGAAGTTCTGACTGGCATTGAGTCCAGCCAGAAAATTGAAGCCCAGGAGAAACGGAAGGAGGCTCACAGTCCACCAGTGCCTCCAGCTGCACAGGAGTATCCCAGAGTCAAGACACGTGAATGGCTCCTGGCCGTGGATATGGATAGTGGCTTCAAATGCATAGCATGCCGCCGGGTATTTCCCAGCTTGGAGGTCCTCCGGGAACACCTGGAGGTCACACACAATTCACCCCATATTCAGATTCACAAACACCAGAGCAGTTACACGTTAGGCCCTTCCCTTTTTGAACCACGTGTTAGGAACTTTCACGCACAAACCACCTTACATCCATCACACCATCATGATACAACAGCTGTCCACTACACGTTATCAGACTCGCCCATCGGAAATGATGGCATTGTTAAACAGTTAACTAGCAAGCAGTGAGCTTGGTTACCATGGCACAGAAACCCTTACCTAACAGTGAGGAATATGTTCTTCAAAAATAAAACTTCATTGGGTTGTCTCATTTGAGGTTATAAATCCTGAGGAGTTCAGAACGCAGAGGGTAAAGGTGTAACAAACGTGAAGGAAGGCAAATGGTACTGAAAATCCTAACCACAGTGAATGACTATCAGGAGCCATGGTAGCAGCATCCAGACAGAAAGACAGGATACCGCAATAGGCCAATTCTTTGCCCAAGCTAAAGATCGCTATTTAGGTCAAAATAAGTATTTCCATGGGGGGTGGGGATAGTGGGGAAAGTAGAATAGGGACAAGAGGGTAAGAGGGGAACAGAATGGGACCGGCTATTTTTATGACTTTTATTCGGTTTCGTAGGACCATCAATGTTACACAAACTTGATCCACAACCTGGCCACTCTTTGGAAGACAGTCCTCCAGACCCTGAGGCAAACAGTGAATTCTTCACCTGTGAACTCCTCCTTCTCTGGTAAGGAGAAAGGAAGGGCATTTCAAGTCTAGGCAGATGAGGAAAGAGGGGGTCTGAATAGACCTATAGACATCCACCTCGGCATCTCTCCAAAGCCAGAGGGAGAAAGGTACCCATGAAAATGTCAAGGGAACAGTCACCCCCTGTGGCACATATACTAAGGAAGTTCTGACTGGCATTGAGTCCAGCCAGAAAATTGAAGCCCAGGAGAAACGGAAGGAGGCTCACAGTCCACCAGTGCCTCCAGCTACACAGGAGTATCCCAGAGTCAAGACACGTGAATGGCTCCTGGCCATGGATATAGATAGTGAGTTCAAATGCATAGCATGCCGCCGGGTATTTCCCAGCTTGGAGGTCCTCCGGGAACACCTGGAGGTCACACACAATTCACCCCATATTCAGATTCACAAACACCAGAGCAGTTGCACGTTAGGCCCTGGCCCTGTTTGAACCACGTGTTAGGAACTTTCAGGCAAAAAGCACCTGACATCCATCACACCATCATGATAAAACAGGTGTCCAGTACACGTTATCAGACTCGCCCATCGGAAATGATGGCATTGTTAAACAGTTAACTAGCAAGCAGTGAGCTTGGTTACCATGACACAGAAACCCTGACCTAACAGTGAGGAATATGTTCTTCAAGAATAAAACTTCATTGGGTTTTCTCATTGGAGGTTATAAATCTTTAGGAGTTCAGAACGCAGAGGGTAAAAGTGTAACAAACGTGAAGGAAGGCAAATGGTACTGAAAATCCTAACCACAGTGAATGACTATCAGGAGCCATGGTAGCAGCATCCAGACAGAAAGACAGGATACCGCAATAGGCCAATTCTTTGCCCAAGCAAAAGATCGGTATTTAGAGTAAAATAAGTATTTCGTGGGGGGTGGGGAGAGTGGGGAAAGTAGAATAGGGACAAGAGGGTAAGAGGGGAACAGAATGGGACCGGCTATTTTTATGACTTTTATTCGGATTCTTAGGACCATCAACGTTACACAAACTTGATCCACAACCTGGCCACTCTTTGGAAGACAGTCCACCAGACCCTGAGGCAAACAGGGAATTCTTCACCTGTGAACTCCTCCTTCTCTGGTAAGGAGCAAGGAAGGGCATTTCAAGTCTAGGCAGATGAGGGAAGAGGGGGTCTGAATAGACCTATAGACATCCACCTTGGCATCTCTCCAAAGCCAGAGTGAGAAAGGTACCCATGAAAATGTCCAGGGAACAGTCACCCCCTGTCGCACATACACTAAGGAAGTTCTGACTGGCAGTGAATCCAGCCAGAAAATTGAAGCCCAGGAGAAACGGAAGGAGGCTCACAGTCCACCAGTGCCTCCAGCTGCACAGGAGTATCCTAGAGTCAAGACACGTGAATGGCTCCTGGCCATGGATATAGATAGTGGCTTCAAATGCATAGCATGCCGCCGGGTATTTCCCAGCTTGGAGGTCCTCCGGGAACACCTGGAGGTCACACACAATTCACCCCATATTCAGATTCACAAACACCAGAGCAGTTACACGTTAGGCCCTGGCCCTTTTTGAACCACGTGTTAGGAACTTTCACGCACAAACCACCTTACATCCATCACACCATCATGATCCAACAGCTGTCCACTACACGTTATCACACTCGCCCATCGGAAATGATGGCATTGTTAAACAGTTAACTAGCAAGCAGTGAGCTTGGTTACCATGGCACAGAAACCCTGACCTAACAGTGCGGAATATGTTCTTCAAAAATAAAACTTCATTGGGTTGTCTCATTTGAGGTTATAAATCCTGAGGAGTTCAGAACGCAGAGGGTAAAGGTGTAACAAACGTGAAGGAAGGCAAATGGTACTGAAAATCCTAACCACAGTGAATGACTATCAGGAGCCATGGTAGCAGCATCCAGACAGAAAGATAGGATACCGCAATAGGCCAATTCTTTGCCCAAGCTAAAGATCGCTATTTAGGTCAAAATAAGTATTTCCATGGGGGGTGGGGATAGTGGGGAAAGTAGAATAGGGACAAGAGGGTAAGAGGGGAACAGAATGGGACCGGCTATTTTTATGACTTTTATTCGGTTTCGTAGGACCATCAATGTTACACAAACTTGATCCACAACCTGGCCACTCTTTGGAAGACAGTCCTCCAGACCCTGAGGCAAACGGTGAATTCTTCACCTGTGAACTCCTCCTTCTCTGGTAAGGAGCAAGGAAGGGCATTTCAAGTCTAGGCAGATGAGGAAAGAGGGGGTCTGAATAGACCTATAGACATCCACCTCGGCATCTCTCCAAAGCCAGAGGGAGAAAGGTACCCATGAAAATGTCCAGGGAACAGTCACCCCCTGTGGCCATTATACTAAGGAAGTTCTGACTGGCAGTGAGTCCAGCCAGAAAATTGAAGCCCAGGAGAAACGGAAGGAGGCTCACAGTCCACCAGTGCCTCCAGCTGCACAGGAGTATCCCAGAGTCAAGACACGTGAATGGCTCCTGGCCGTGGATATGGATAGTGGCTTCAAATGCATAGCATGCCGCCGGGTATTTCCCAACTTGGAGGTCCTCCGGGAACACCTGGAGGTCACACACAATTCACCCCATATTCAGATTCACAAACACCAGAGCAGTTGCACGTTAGGCCCTGGCCCTGTTTGAACCACGTGTTAGGAACTTTCAGGCAAAAAGCACCTGACATCCATCACACCATCATGATAAAACAGGTGTCCAGTACACGTTATCAGACTCGCCCATCGGAAATGATGGCATTGTTAAACAGTTAACTAGCAAGCAGTGAGCTTGGTTACCATGGCACAGAAACCCTGACCTAACAGTGAGGAATCTGTTCTTCAAGAATAAAACTTCATTGGGTTGTCTCATTTGAGGTTATAAATCTTGAGGAGTTCAGAACGCAGAGGGTAAAGGTGTAACAAACGTGAAGGAAGGCAAATGGTACTGAAAATCCTAACCACAGTGAATGACTATCAGGAGCCATGGTAGCAGCATCCAGACAGAAACACAGGATACCGCAATAGGCCAATTCTTTGCCCAAGCTAAAGATCGGTATTTAGGGCAAAATAAGTATTTCGTGGGGGGTGGGGAGAGTGGGGAAAGTAGAATAGGGACAAGAGGGTAAGTGGGGAACAGAATGGGACCGGCTATTTTTATGACTTTTATTCGGTTTCTTAGGACCATCAACGTTACACAAACTTGATCCACAACCTGGCCACTCTTTGGAAGACAGTCCACCAGACCCTGAGGCAAACAGGGAATTCTTCACCTGTGAACTCCTCCTTCTCTGGTAAGGAGCAAGGAAGGGCATTTCAAGTCTAGGCAGATGAGGGAAGAGGGGGTCTGAATAGACCTATAGACCTCCACCTCGGCATCTCTCCAAACCCAGAGGGAGAAAGGTACCCATGAAAATGTCCAGGGAACAGTCACCCCCTGTGGCACATATACTAAGGAAGTTCTGACTGGCAGTGAGTCCAGCCAGAAAATTGAAGCCCAGGAGAAACGGAAGGAGGCTCACAGTCCACCAGTGCCTCCAGCTGCACAGGAGTATCCCAGAGTCAAGACACGTGAATGGCTCCTGGCCGTGGATATGGATAGTGGCTTCAAATGCATAGCATGCAGCCGGGTATTTCCCAGCTTGGAAGTCCTCCGGGAACACCTGGAGGTCACACACAATTCACCCCATATTCAGATTCACAAACACCAGAGCAGTTACACGTTAGGCCCTGGCCCTGTTTGAACCAACGTGTTAGGAACTTTCACGCAAAAGCACCTTACATCCATCACACCATCATGATACAACAGGTGTCCAGTACACGTTATCAGACTCGCCCATCGGAAATGATGGCATTGTTAAACAGTTAACTAGCAAGCAGTGAGCTTGGTTACCATGGCACAGAAACCCTGACCTAACAGTGAGGAATATGTTCTTCAAAAATAAAACTTCATTGGGTTGTCTCATTTGAGGTTATAAATCTTTAGGAGTTCAGAACGCAGAGGGTAAAGGTGTAACAAACGTGAAGGAAGGCAAATGGTACTGAAAATCCTAACCACAGTGAATGACTATCAGGAGCCATGGTAGTAGCATCCAGACAGAAAGACAGGATACCGCAATAGGCCAATTCTTTGCCCAAGCTAAAGATCGCTGTTTAGGGCAAAATAAGTATTTCCATGGGGGGTGGGGAGACTGGGTTAAGTAGAATAGGGACCAGAGGGTAAGAGGGGAAAAGAATGGGACCGGCTATTTTTATGACTTTTATTCGGTTTCTTAGGACCATCAATATTACACAAACTTGATCCACAACCTGGCCACTCTTTGGAAGACAGTCCACCAGACCCTGAGGCAAACAGTGAATTCTTCACCTGTGAACTCCTCCTTCTCTGGTAAGGAGCAAGGAAGGGCATTTCAAGTCTAGGCAGATGAGGGAAGAGGGGATCTGAATAGACCTATAGACATCCACCTTGGCATCTCTCCAAAGCCAGAGGGAGAAAGGTACCCATGAAAATGTCCAGGGAACAGTCACCCCCTGTGGCACATATACTACGGAAGTTCTGACTGGCAGTGAGTCCAGCCAGAAAATTGAAGCCCAGGAAAAAACGGAAGGAGGCTCACAGTCCACCAGTGCCTCCAGCTGCACAGGAGTATCCTAGAGTCAAGACACGTGAATGGCTCCTGGCCATGGATATAGATAGTGGCTTCAAATGCATAGCATGCCGCCGGGTATTTCCCAGCTTGGAGGTCCTCCGGGAACACCTGGAGGTCACACACAATTCACCCCATATTCAGATTCACAAACACCAGAGCAGTTAAACGTTAGGCCCTGGCCCTGTTTGAACCACGTGTTAGGAACTTTCACGCACAAAGCACCTTACATCCATCACACCATCATGATACAACCGCTGTCCACTACACGTTATCAGACTCGCCCATCGGAAATGATGGCATTGTTAAACAGTTAACTAGCAAGCAGTGAGCTTGGTTACCATGGCACAGAAACCCTGACCCAACAGTGAGAAATATGTTCTTCAAGAATAAAACTTCATTGGGTTGTCTCATTTGAGGTTATAAATCTTGAGGCGTTCAGAACGCAGAGGGTAAAGGTGTAACAAACGTGAAGGAAGGCAAATGGTACTGAAAATCCTAACCACAGTGAATGACTATCAGGAGCCATGGTAGCAGTATCCAGACAGAAAGACAGGATACCGCAATAGGCCAATTCTTTGCCCTAGCTAAAGATGGGTATGTAGGGCAAAATAAGTATTTCCATGGGGGGTGGGGAGACTGGGTAAAGTAGAATAGGGACCAGAGGGTAAGAGGGGAACAGAATGGGACCAGCTATTTTTATGACTTTTATTCGGATTCTTAGGACCATCAACGTTACACAAACTTGATCCACAATCTGGCCACTCTTTGGAAGACAGTCCTCCAGACCCTGAGGCAAACAGTAAATTCTTCACCTGTGAACTCCTCCTTCTCTGGTAAGGAGCATGGAAGGGCATTTCAAGTCTAGGCAGATGAGGGTGAGGGGGTCTGAATAGACATATAGACATCCACCTCGGCATCTCTCCAAAGCCAGAGGGAGAAAGGTACCCATGAAAATGTCCAGGGAACAGTCACCCCCTGTGGCACATATACTACGGAAGTTCTGACTGGCAGTGAGTCCAGCCAGAAAATTGAAGCCCAGGAGAAACGGAAGGAGGCTCACAGTCCACCATTGCCTCCAGCTGCACAGGAGTATCCCAG